>NC_064872.1:11402500-12027500 GCF_943734695.1 Anopheles maculipalpis
AAATACCGCAAGTATCACCTCATCGTCTACAATTACCATCTTGCGAGGAATATTTGCTAGGTTTGGACCGCCGGTCACATTAGTCAGCGATAATGGCACCCAGTTCACCAGCGAGGTCTTCAAGGAGTTTTGTGAGCGTAACGGCATTAGGCATATACGAACTCCACCCTTTCATCCACAATCGAATGGTCAGGCCGAGCGGTTCGTGGACACGTTCAAGCGTGCGTTGAAGAAGATACGAGTTGGAACCACATCGCTGGAAGAAGCTTTGGATCTATTTCTTCAGACCTATCGATCCACACCAAATCCGGTTTTAGATCAACGTACCCCAGCCGAGCTTATGATTGGAAGAACATCTAGGACGGTTCACCATTTGCTACGGCCGCCAGCAACATCAGACACCATCACTGGAAGTGACTTTCGTGAGTGGCAGCCGGGTGATCTAGTTTACGCAAAGGTGTACAAGGCGAACTCTTGGAGCTGGATGACCGGAAGGATAATTCGCCGAGTGGGTAACGTGATTTACGAGGTAGTTACCCAAGACCAGCGAAGGCATCGACGGCACGTGAATCAGCTCCGACGTCGAAGTGCTGGCCCAGATGATCAGATCCAGAAAAAGGAGCATCAGCTGCCCCTTTACATCATGTTGGATGAATGGGATTTGCCGCATCAATCGTGTAGTCTACCGGCGTCTTCAGCACCGCCATCTACACTACATTCGGCATCAGTGTCAGCACCGCCAGCGCAGGTGGAAACATCATCATCGCCAGCATCATCGCAAGCAGCGCCCGCAAACTTCATAGAGGAACCAACCCCGACTATCGACAGAGACAACATTCAGCAGGCACGGCTACCACGACGTTCTTCTAGGTCTAGAAGACTGCCTCGTAGGTTCAGCGCGTACCGGCTGACTTAAAAGGGGGAGGTGTTGTGTGAGGTGCTGTATGCACCGTGAGCGCGCAGCGTTACGCACCGTTACTCGGTGCTGTCACCGATGTGTCACGTTACAGCTACCGATGTGCGGTGTCGTTCGGCTACCTTCGGCTGCGCGCGCTTCCGTTTGCCAGGCTCTCTTCCAACGCGGCCACCCGAGAGAACAGACGTGTGTACTGTAGTGTTTTTTAATGTGTAATAAAGTTTTTAATTGTGTTTTAAATGTATGTAAAACGTGTAGTTATTTTTATCATATTGTGACAAACACAAAAGTAGATGACTAGGGTACAGACAAAACCAATTGAATCAGCGGAAAATGGAACATTAAAAGAAGAAATATTGCAGACAAATACAAATTGTAAGATCAATTGGCTGATCAGTCGGCAGCAGACGGCTGTGTCCGATCTCCGACAGGTTTGACTCCACTTGATCCAGCCAACGAGTTCGCTGTGCTTCTCTACAACACGGTTCACTAACGAGCCCTTTTCTGGTGGGGCATGAGTCCGGCATCCTCAATAGGTGCCCCATTCGTGATTCATTCTCCTTCGTCACTCGCCTTGCTCACACACACACACCGCCAAAGATAGTCCTTAGCACCCGCCGCTCGAAAATGGCGAGTGCATTGTCGTCCTCCGTCAGCATAGTCCAGCTCGAAAAAGCTGATTTTTTGCACGCTTATCAAAACTTTATTTGAAGGTTATGATTTCAATTTTTCTTTTGCTTTGACACTACAACCTCTGGAGATGATAGTCTATCATTTGGGAGTTCAATTACCGGTACTGCCGTGTGAAGACGACAGCCTCGAAAACTGCACCACCTTTCATTTGATACATGACAAACATTAACGCATTGTGTACTCGAAACACTCTCATTACTGCTTCTTTCGATACACACAAAGCATATATGCATAAGAAGTAAGTGTCTCTTTCGGCCACAGTTTGATTTTCCATCAAGACACGCTAGGAGGTGGTTGATAGACGGTGTCACAAATGTCACCCACACTCACGAAAACACGAAACACGTCCCTACTCGCAAGGCTACAATCAAGATTGACTTCCCATGCATTCCGTAACGGTCCAGTACGATGAACACTCCTGCGGGTTCGCTGTGTTCGTTGCCTGGCGGAACCTAATCCCTGATGGGATCAAAAGTTTGACGCGTGTCGCGTGAAAAAATCGCGTCCGTGACACTCGATATTCCTGGGTTTTCTGGTTCCGCAAGCTGGAGATTACCACCAGAAAGGCCGACCCATGCGTCTCTGATGTTTGAATGGTAAATATTTAACATTCATATTATCCTGGGCTTTAGGTACCCGCTTCCTATGCGGTTCCTGTCTAACTTGTGTTTGCTTGTGTCACATGCAACACACTTTCAATCCATCAATTTGCGGTTTCTGGGTGTGTTGGCACAGAAAGTGATGTTAACGATCAAAATCTAGATCCAAGAAACTGGTTGCCGATGTTCTAAGTTCTATTAAATTTGGTACTCGTCAATGTACTTTACCTACTGCTTTGTATTTATTGCTTTTCGTTACTCTGAAACTCTTAGAAATTAATTACCCAAAGGGAAATGGCAAAATCCGACTTTAAAAAGCAAAGACCACGGTACCATTTTACGATGCGTCCAAAATCTCTCATTATATGGCAGATATTGGATTGTAAAATTTACAATCTCCCCTAATTAGTTCTTGTTGTCCCTGTTTAAGATTCACAAAAGATCATAAAATCCTTGCACGGTACGGGTTTGACGTTCTGGCGTTCCTGTCCTGTTGTTTTCTGCAGAGAGTCATTTGATTTCACGACATTCGCTGCAATACCTGATTTCGATTTCGAAAGTCGACGAAAGCGGTATGCTCGGGCGGTCGTAAAATATCAACGACAATCAATTAAACATGGAGCTAATTTCACCGTTTTAGATGCTTCCCTTCGAGCAGGCACGCAGACGGTGATTTAAAGAAATCTATTCTCAATTACAGCGTGCTTTGCATGTTTTACAGGTTTTTGTTGAATTAAAAAATGCTCATTTTGCCTTTAGATAGAACAAAGGGATGGCCGTTGTCCTTACTAATCCATCAACACTTCAACACCACGCTCTATCACTCGTTTGATGGCTTGGTGACTTTCTTCTGTCTTGTGGTTTTTAAGGAACGTCAGTAGAAATAAACACTAAAAGCATTAAAATTTAAATTATTTAAGTGACGAACTAACCAGATAATTGAAAATTCGTATAAGAATATAGAAAGCTTTAATAATGTTTAGAGACCAATGGAAACATGAATCTCATTTCAATCTCAAACCTTAGTCTTGGAAAAAGTGCTCTGATCCTAACCAAAACCGTTGATGGGGAATGTATTCAGGAAAGTATTAATAATTATGATGGATACTACTACTATGTGTGAAATTATAAGAGAATTATAAGTTAAACTCAACGAACTAGTATATTAGTTTTTGAGGAGATCGGCTCAGCACCAAATACATTTAGAAAAGAAATCAACGCTCATCCCCTAACACAATTGTTCAGAGCGTGACGCGTGCCCAACCAGGGCGAACAGTTATGTACCGATGATCAAGACTAAAAACGCAGATTTTTCTTCAATGGAGGCGCACTCCACCATTCCATGAAAGAGCTTTCCCCTGACTGAAGGAAAATAAAGGAAAACATTAAGCATAAAAAACTTCCTTTCTTTTGACCCAATGTCTACAGAATGTATTCAACCATCCAACCATAGAAACAAACCCACATGAAGAGAAACACCCCGAAGGTTACAACAACCCTCACGAATGAAAATGAGCAATGTGGAAATAAACAAAATGAAGATGAAACCCCCACAACTGACTATAGGAAATAGACTGGTTAATAGAGATTGTACCACGCATCAGCAATGCTGATTGGTATGTCTGTGGTAGTAATCAATGATGGAGATGATAAAATGAAACGTTTACTCACACCCATATGCTCGCACTCAATACAACAACTAAATACTTCTAGCAGACTTTACCATTATCCTCGTTGGAAGCAAAAACAGGAACCACAGCTTTGCTTTCCTTCGTTTTCCTTTTGCCACCGATAAAAATCCCCTCTGTTCAACACAACCCAATACGCACTATCACAAACACACGTGCTCGGTTGTGCACATAAAATGTGCTCTGATTCTCGACCGAGAGTTTAGTTCCGGTTCGGCTTTGACGCGATTTTTCCGACCTCACTAAGGTTCGACACTCCATCGTTGACCCACGTTCAAACGCAACGGCCCATTCGTTCTCACACTAGCGCATCAATGATACATTCCCTTGGTGCTTCCTTGCATCAGATTGTGTTTAGGGATGGTATGGCAAAGAAAATGATTGAGATTTTGGATTTATTCTTACTCAGTTCCTCACTGTGCTTTCTTGGTCATTCTATTGCATTTTAGAGTTTACTCGAATGTTCGTCTTTTCTTCGATCTAAACAGTGACTGTAGTTATGCGAAACGTTTGCCACGTCTTCTGAATAGTGGGTCCATTCCCTGATCCGCTACCACCTTTCCAGCACAAAATGATCTTGGCTGATATCCTCCTAGTCTACCTATGTATTGATATATACAAGATTTATTCAGTATGTTGATATCGACTGAGGAACGTGTCTCTTTTCTAAGTGTGTGGGGCTGGGTATATTATGGATGAATCACCCTTCCCGAGAGTACCACCCTCGACATCCATCTGCTCACGATTCTTTTGAACAGATAGAAAATCTGTTCAAAAGATGAAAAGGTTTTCAATCTGCTGTAGGAAAAACTGTTCTTCTGTTACCACTTTTTTTCTGTAGAACGTTTCTATGTATTAGGATAGTTCATGATGACTGCTAGCTAGCGATCTTTGGCAGTAATTCTTCCATTTTCTTCTCTCTTCTCACGCGAGCATTTTACATCTTTAAGCTTAATGGAAAAATCAATAATTCCTTTTCACCAACACTGTAAAATCATTGCGCAGCTAAAAAAAAAACACACACACACACACACATTTCCAGAATTTCACAACTGACGTACCATGGAAGTAAAGGTGTAGCTTGAAAAGGCGCACCGGCCAATGATACTAAAACGCGAGACAAAATCACAACCATGTCGCTTGGCACAATCACAGGGCAGTACATCAGCATCGCCAGGACTCTGATTTTGGGTCGCTTCGGATGGTTTCCGGTGAAAATGGTTTTCCAAGATGGATCGTGCGTTTCTGATTGTGTACGTAAGTTTATGTTTTATGTTTTACGCAGATGTTACTGCAGATGTTTTACGATCTGCAGTCACCATAGGAAGCTTGCGTGATGATGATTCGTCAGGGATTTGTTGGTATGTTTGTACTACGCTTCTCATCACGATCAAACGAGGTGTCTCTGTAATATATTTATAATGTATTAGATTTTTTTAAATATATGTTTTAGATAGTTTACCTGATTCAGCCAAAATATTTCCGGATCAATCACGTTATATAACGTTTGTTCTTTTTTGTAAACAATTTTCTTCGGTTGAGGCCTATCATCTCCATCCAGTAGATGTGGTGCCAATAGCTGAAATAGCTGTTCGACCCATCCCGGCAGACCACAGCTAGCAAAGGACAATTGCCAGCATCGTAGTCCGAGATGAGCGATACACATCCGAAAATATGTAGTAAAGGAGTCGGCCAATAGATGCAATTCTACATTCTTCCTTTCCACTAGATAAATTTTGGGACAAGTTGTGTCAGGCGTTTGATATACAAGATAAATTTTGGCCACATCTCCGATGCTTTCAATTTCGAACATTTTTCCCGATATGTCCAAATTAAGTTTTCGAATTTGATCCAATCGAGGAATGTGGAGATTTCCTACGGGGTGTTTTTCACGTTTCGAATATCGGTAAGACCACTGCACACTTAGCCCATTCGTCGACAGATAGAAACACTTCATGTCCCTTGGCAAAAGAATGCCGTTTGCCGTTTCCCATGCAGCGATTTGCGCGGTTTCGCAAGGCAAGTAAGTTTTGGACTGTACGTCCCTCACCTTCGGAAGATTCTTTAGTGTGTTCACAACTCCAAGCGTTAGATTATCGAAGAAGGAAAATCCCGTATAGTATCCGTTATCAAGGCTCGCCATCGTTGAGTAAATCGCTTCGCAGGTTGAAAACACGTCTATTGCACAGCCAAGCTTGATGAATAATGTTTTCAATGTGCTGCTCCATCGTACTATGTTTTGCTTTGTTTAAAATCCTATATTGCAACAGGTCCTTACATGGCGGGCCCGGAAACAGAGGCAGATCTTCGTATAAGCGGACTGAGCGACCGCTTGGGGCTCCCACCTCACAAAGCGCCCCGAGTTGAGGGATGCTCTCCGACCAGAGGGCCTTGCCGATCAGGAATGTCTCGCGGACAAGGAAGCTTCGTCGAAGAGGGGAGCTTCACCGGTCATGGGGCTTCACGGGTTAGGGATCCTTCTTCAGAAGGGAATCATTCATTGGTCATCAGGACATCAGATTTGACACCAATTCTTTGGCTATCTGATGACCTGCTTGTGATACAGTTCACTGTTTACGCTCCATTTTCTTGACGCATTGGAAGTGAGACGTACATCCTTCAGGAGGGTCTTAAAATTTCGTTCATCTTAGCATGAATGCGGGCGCTTCAATTCGTTCGGGCTTTTACAGTTTTTCGATGCTGCTCGTACGAACTCCTCTATGAGTTACTTCGCCTAGCACCAGAAAGATGCACGCATATTAGTACCACGAGCAAACGAAAGGACAAATGTGTGGACATAGTATTTAACTTGGCAGGACGGTGGTCAATCTTCCGGTCTCACCATCTTCCGGTGAACATCATCCAACGCATATCGAGGGAAGAAAAATCACACGAGAATTTATGGTATACGTATGGGATGCGTAATTAATGACCATCTAATGACTTCTCTGGAAACATAATTGATTTTCTTGGATTTACCGATTTAAAATGTCACTTATTGATTGTCATTTCTGTCTTTTGATTGTGCTTTGTAGAAGTAGTATAAAATATAGATATTTGTGCTCCCTCTATCCGAAAGTTATACGTGATGGTAAGAACGTTGACGAATTAGTTACTCCATTGAAATTATGTTTAATATGTGCCCTTGAAAAGAAAACAATTTTTTAGTTGAACGTTAAATTGCTATTGAATATTATTCATTACATTATCTTCTAGTCTAAACGACCTTCAAGGACACGGCGACCATTGAATGGCTTTACTAGACTTGCCGATAGTACGTAATTGACTAGTCAGTCCTCACTACGGAAGAACGGTCCACATGGGATTTGAACCCAGGTCCTGCCATGTGAAGATGACTTAAATTAAATTGACCGTTGTTGTCACATCATCTTCAGTTTGGAACAAGACTTTTTTCACCTGTCCAACTCCTCTCCAGCACTTCAAATTCAACAATTTGCTTGATAGCTTCTTCTCTGGATATTGAAAATCAACAAAAAACTTCAAACCCAAGAGCGGAGATATCTTGGTTTTGCGCAATGGCAATACACCGCTTGCACCATAACTCTGCTCACATCAATTCATGTGCAAGTGTTTCAGTAAGTCGTAGAAGTAAAAAAAGAAACTCTACTGTCACCAGTCGGTAGCACGTTGTGGAAGTGGCGCTTCTCTTCGCTGCACTCCCGATTGTAATTTATATTCGCTTCGTTAGTACGTAAGCTGATACTTTCAGCCGAGCGAGTATGATTACCTTGGTCACACTCATCACCAGTTCCGCTCGGCATCAGGGATGACTCCATCATTCATCAACCCATGAAGCTTCCGCCCCGCTCACTACGGTGCAGGCGGAAGTGATCGGTTTTCCCTAGCATTCCCGGTGTGTTCCTGTAAATGTGTTGCGAAAACTTTGGCTCCGAGCCGTGGACGGGATAATCAACCAAATGGAGTAGATGGCTCCAGCGTGATGGATAGGTGAAAAATGTTATTATTTTAATGGGTTTTGTAATGATTGAATTTTATTAAATTTGTTTAAAGTTAATTGATTCCGATGTTCACAGTGATCTGTGGCTGGAAGATGTTTGATTGATTGGGTGTCGTTGCGTGAAACGTTATGCTCGACGTGGAACGGGAACTGCGCGTAATATGACACTGATTCGCTTTCATTGATTGATTTAAATTAATCATTTCTTACGAAAATCGAATGAAAAATGTGAAATGTCGTTAATAAAATGGAAGGATATCGCGTTGGACTACCAATTTCGTATATTGATTAAAGCTTACTAAATCACAGTGAGTTGTTAATAGTTTATATTTTTTCATTAATTCAGACGCATTAAGAATGGTGAAAATTTTTAATATGGTTCGACAATATTCCCTAGAGTTTTAATCAAACTTTCAAGTGAGCGGCGCAGCTCAACACAATTTTAAAAGAAAAATCAACTAAGTATTCATGTTTGAAAGAAACTTTCAAGCCTTATGCTCCGAATTTACATGCAAGCTACGCTATGTAACGCATGGAATGTTACTCCTGTCTCGTCAGCAAAGGAATATTATTCCATGCAAAAGTATTCCGTAATGAAGCGCGCTAGTAATTAATTCACATCTACTGCAGGAATGTTTAGCAAGAAGCGATCCTGTATCTGAAGATCTGAATAATCAAGACGAAAATGCTGTATAGTCGTTGCAAAAAGCGTGCCGTTCAACGGTTGGGTTATAATTTATTCTTCACGATATAATAAAATGTAATTGAACTATGGAAATAAAACAGAAAACTAACTCTGTTTTTGATTATTGGACTAGCTTAAGCCTCGAAAACAGCACTAGACAGCGATTCATTGGCCACAGGTACAAAAGTCCTCAACTATGCAGATAATTCTAACTAATTCATAAAACCTCCTGCACAACTTGTAGCAGATTGGTACATAAAAAAGGGGTTTTGAATAAATTCAGATCTGTGTTGTCTTTTGCTTCTTTGCGGGGCTGTCTGTTCAAATATTGCAGATATTTGTTCACATAGTTTTACAACAAACCCATCACCCAGGTTGCCGTTTCTGGCAACAAACAGCCATTAGGTCGGTGTAATAAATTATCATTTGAATCATTTTGAAATTTATCCCGCAACCGCTCCACTCTACCAGCTACTACCAAGGAATTCATTGCTCACTTAAAAACCTAAATCCTCAATGACTGAAAACAATGATACAGTGGATGAGACTGGTTCGAGAAATACAAGCGAGGAAATGTTTTGCTGTGTTCATATTCCGTACACCGTTCTGGTTGGAAGATGTGCTAATATTCCCTAGAACGAACGTCCTTTCTCCTAAGCCTCCTAACGTTTTTTCCCCTTCCTAAAAGGACAAAGTCTTCACGAGGTTCTGTGTGGCCAAATGTTTGCGTCTAAGCCCAACTGGTTGTAAAAGCACAGCACAGCAAAATCATTGTACCGAAATGGTGTAGAAAAAGCTACACACCTGCCAACAAACCAAACCAGTGAGGCTGTCCTTACTTCTAAACAACCGAGACCGAGACCGATCCATTCTTATGCAAATAATAAATTATATCCGGGCACAATTAATTTAATATTTAACGTGATAGCAAAATGCCTTCAGTTTGAAGGCTTGGAGAGAGAGTGTTTTTAGCGAAACGAACACCCCACCGTCGGTATGGATCTGTGAAAGTTAAACACCGTAACAAATGAAACTAGAGTCCGGCTTTATTGTAATCTAAATAAATCGTTTGACTGCGGCAAAGAAAATGATTACAAAGGGATAGTACGAATGAATAACTTAGAGTGAAGATTATGCAAAACAATAAAAATACTAAATTTGGTTCAAACAGCAATACTAGTATAAAAGTTAATAGCAAATTTAAAAATTAATTATTACAAATTGTTATTCTCTTAGCTTATTCTCGGTCTTCAAACGGCAGGACCGGGCAGGACACAAATCCCATCCGGACCGTCTCCTCTGACATCCCCTCAGGACTGAGGAAGAAATAAAAGCTTTTTCTCAGACACAAACCATTTAAACTGTTAACAAAATAAAAATTGCCAAAAGTATCAGTAACACCAAGCATTTTATAAACCTGCTTTTAATTGTATATAAACCAGCTTTAAATTGTATATACCGAGAATGCCCGGGATAAGGCAAAGAATAAGGAGGAAATGCCTTTTAAATCTGTAAAAATCTAATCAACACAAGCGGTGTTGGCAATACGGCACTGGACCGTAATAATCAATTGTAAATAAATAAATAAATAAATTTTAATTGTATATTTTCCAGCACGATTTCGAGCCTACCAAGCTTCTTCGGTTATTGTCTCAAGACATTAAAAGATTTTAGGGCATTGGCCATCCAATGCCATCATTCTCATGGCATAACTAGCCTGAAGGAGGGTCTAGCATTTAATTAATTTCACAATAGTAAATAGAGTAGTTCATTTTAGTCAAACTATCAAACTAGTATTCGTTATTATAGTGGCTCCTCCATACACATCTGGAAAATATACGAATATTGACGATCTTCCTCGCAAAGACAGCTAAGAGAAAATCGTCACTTTCGGACAGAGTCCCCAACTTAGAGCTGTATGTGAGCATTGCGACAGTTATTATACTACAAAGTCTCAGCTAAGACCATCACGATGGGTGTATCGAAGAGAGAAGAGTATCGAATAGAGAAGTTATTGCTGTTTAGGAATTTAAGAGGATTTGAACCTGCAAATTCTTTAGAAGTTAGATAAAGAAGCGGAAGATTAGGTAGAAATGTTCAAGATTTTGGGATATCTTGCTCCTTTTTACCTTAAATGCACCTTTTTACCTTGGACCTTGGCACACTACATAATGCAGTAAATTTCTCAGCCTGTTGTATCGGTTGGCGTCATGTACATTTTTCCGTGCATTTTCATCTATGTTACTGTCACCGATAACCAATAAAAGGGGAAATTTTGGACGAGTTCAAAGGCGTAATCGCCTATCTGAACATCACCTCTATGTAAATCAGTATTTTTATACCGTTGCGGAAAAGGAAACGTAGTGGATTGAACACCCAATCCCTTTGAAAGTTTGACAGATTTCGAGGACAACCTTGGGTGAAGTATCTGTCATAGAATAAGTAATAGATTAGAGATTTCATAAGAAGTATGAAGTAATGTAGTGCATGGAAGAGAATACAAAATATTGTAGTATTAGTGTGTTAGGTTTAGAAGTGCGTGAACGTGAAAGATCGGTTCAATCAAGCGAACAGTCGAGTCGAAGTCGATCGGTCACTACATTTAGTAGATGCCATCATTGAACTGAACTGAGAAATACGTTCCTAACTAATTACTCTTTTTGTGTGCTATTTTAATTTTTTTTAAAATAAATTATATTTATAGAGGCAAATAAGCAGACTTCTTGTAACTGAATCAATCTTTAATATTACTGAATTTAATCTAATTTAATCACATTTGTTTATTAATTAATGGAAAATGTAGAATCGTCCACAAACTATGAAATTTATTTTTAATGTAAACAGTTAAGTCGAAAGTCCTGGAGTGCAACACCACAGCAGCGATTATTCTTTGCCCGTACAGATGAGAAACTTACTCCTATCCAGATACATTCAGCACTGAAAGAAAGCGCGTAGGATGAGATATCTGTTTCCGGGCCATATCTACCTTCAGAGGCTTTCCAGTGCGAGCCAATTTCCATCTGGTAGAAACTTTAAGCCATTGCTCCAAAGTTCTCGCGGTACACTCCATCTCCCAACAATTATACCCTACTTTTCGCTTAACCACACCTTCTCGGAAAAGTTTGCTGCAAAGGCTAATGATACTCTGCGTACACCAAACCAGAACTCTTCCGCAAGGTAATAATAATGTAAATTTGTTGAAAATGAAGACGTCTTCAGCACAATAATAAACTTAAACCGTGTTGCTGCACTACGATTGGCCCCAGCGGCAATCCTTTTCCCATTTTCTTACCCGCCGGTCGGTCGGTCGGACAAAGTTTGAACTTCAGCCCCAAGGAAACGTTTTGGCGTGGTAATCACATCTTTCGCTGTACAATGTACCGAAATCATCTTGCAAGAGGGTAGTTGCGTGTTGCCAGGCCGAGAAGCAAAAGTTTCTGCACATAAAAAGGCGCGACAAGCGCATCGAGCGTTGGTGGCGTGGTGGCGTTTTGCTGGTGCTTTGGGGCGGGGAAAGAATTGTGTTGTGCACCGACCATGAGGCCGTACCGTCAAGTAAATGCAAAAACGGATAGGATATGGCAAATTAGTGACAAGGGAGTGACAAACCAAAGCTAAAGAGCACAACAAGCAACAACACCAATTACTGAGCAGATGGTAGTCTTATGAATTCAACGCACAGTGGCACTATTAGAGATATTGTAGAATTTGTGTGTGGTTTTGTTTGTGAGCGAATCCACACGATCGTACAGTGTTACAGAAGACGACAATCTGGCAGGGCAGTTTGTGGTGCGTGTTGTACAAATAAGTCCCTATGGAGGCGCTAAATGTTGGAGGATCCAAAACGTTGATAAAGTAACTATAAAATGGCCAACAAATTGAGGGGAAAAAATAAGAATAACAGCGTCCTAGAAAGGGGTTTAAGCCATTTGAATTGATAAAGAATGAATTCTTTAAAACTTTATGGGATGTGAAAATCATTTTACAAGCGTAAATTGAAAAATATTTTTAAACACTTAATGATCCGCTTGGATTTATTTTAGCTATATTTTTTGTTGAATTTTTTACATGGAGTTTTAATGCGAATTGCTTTACATAATTATCAGACAAGAATAAAGTGTATTCAACATCAATACAGTAAAACCAACATAGTAATACAAACGAATGTAATCTCCTGACAATTTCTTGAGATCATTTCTTCTTTAAATATATAAACACACATCTCTTCAAACACATCCCATGTCACACGGCTGATTACAGTGGGGGATAGGACATTATGTTTCCCGTTGATAGACAGTTGGCATATGAAACGACAGAGAGTCCTCGCCTGCTTTCATATTCATATTCGTAAAAGAAAATCCAATGACATTACGACAAATGACTGCAGCGCACGGGCCGAACTAATATGAATGATTCCTGTTTGCTCGATCATAAAAATGCGAATATCAATCTCCTGAACGCGTGTTCAATCAAGCATCAAAACCAATCAAATTTAACTTAGTTCCCGTGCTTCGGTCGCAATAATATTTTAGGACGGTTTTATGCCCTTTTCTCGGGAATATTCCCGCAGCGAGCTCACATTACGATCCTCCCAAATCCCCTTGCCTGAACCTGTTTCGTCATCAAACACGGTTGACACGATTTCAATTTATAGCAAATTCGCCCACTTCACAGGCCGAAAAAGGGTGACGGTTTGCTGATGGATTCATAATTCATCGTTCCGCAGGTGAACGGCCGTGCCGGATCCGTTCGTCTTACTCACTTCGATTAGGCGGAATCCAGCACAAAGAAAGATCCGTCCACTCCATTTTACGATGCGATCGTTTCACCTGTCTCACGGGACACCGTGCTCATCGTGCTAAGTTGCCAACAACAGGATACAAATATTCTAACCCACAAGTTATCACGCTGCGATAAAGAAAACTGTCCCCTGCCAATCATCAGGAGTGTATTCCCTGCAGTGCGACCAACGGACGCTAAGGACGGTTAGGAACCCTTTTTTTCGCAATTGGAAAGAGATGAATATAAGGGCGGCTGTCTTGTGAATGCCATCAATTTTTCCACTCAAAGCGGAACAGTTTTCTTGTCGTTTGTGATGTTTCTTCCAAAGAGCAAGAGAAGCTTTTTTCTACTCTTCGGTATGGTCGATTCAATGGCAGATCCTTACATGCATGCTGGAAGTCAACATTGCTGATAT
The DNA here is from genome assembly GCF_943734695.1 of Anopheles maculipalpis. Lineage (NCBI taxonomy): Eukaryota > Metazoa > Arthropoda > Insecta > Diptera > Culicidae > Anopheles > Anopheles maculipalpis. The sequence goes on from NC_064872.1 coordinate 11,416,258, forward strand.
CTTCCCATCGTAAGTGGTTGCGGGGTTGCAGATCGGGTCAATCGGTTTCGCTCCTATAAGCTTTGCGGTTTACCCAGTGGAAATATGAATATTAAATGCCAAAACACAGACCGTTTCTGCCAAGCATAGCATTTACTGCTGCAAACACGATTTTTCACATTCGACCATTTGAAAGGGAGCGGCCCCATTGGCATATGGCAGAAAAATGAATAAATAAATAAATAGTTGGCGTGAAATCAACCTGGCAAACAAGGACGACATTGGAACACGTTTGCATGATTTTAAATATTTGTACCTTTTTGATAGGTTTTTAGGCAAAGGATATTGTTCAAATCTAAATACAGTTTACACAATCAAAGCTTAAGTTAAACATGTAAAATTTCTTTTACAGTTTAAATAGTGTGCCAATTTTATTCATCTTCATCTTGGCTTAAAGATCTTTTACTAGCGCACATCTGCCATCGAATGGCTTACGAGACTTGCTGATGCTACTTAGTTGGATAGGATAGGATTTGTACCTCGGTCTTGCAGTGTGAAGAACGGCGCTGTTGTCGCCTCTACAACTGGACCATCATTTTTGATTATCGCATGTCCTAACTCCGTCTCCTCCAGACTACATCTAAGCTGTAAAAGAAGCTAAGCTTAAGCTTAACCCATGGTGAGATTATCGAACATGTTGTTAGGATTGTACGAATCTTATAGCAGTAAGGAGACGGACTCTCCTGTCTACTTTTCAACATCGCCTTGAAAGGTGCCATGAATTGGATGGATGATCTCGGATGGGACAAAGCGTACGGGTTGAAAGCGATAACCTTGAGGTGGTAGATGAGTTCTGCTATCTTGCGACAATCGTATCCTCGGATAACGACGTCAGCAGCGAGTTCGTTGGTCGGATAAGATGAAGCGGAACCTGTCGGATATCGGGCACCTACATGGATAGGAAGCTGCAACCAGGGATCGAGTATCCGGGAGAATTATTGTTGACCGGGCCATGTCACAACGATGTGTTCTTCTTCTTGGTTTGACGAACTCTAAGGTTTAGCCAGTCATCGAATAGTTTCCTAGACTTGCCTATACTATGTTGTTAGATAAGTCAAGTCCTCACTACGGGGAGAAGATCAGGAAGGGATACGAGACCCGGCACTGCCGTTTGAAGAACGGCATATTTTACATCAGCATCTCAGTAGTCCACCATTGTTTGGTATGTAATATTGGGATTAAAATAAAACTGTTCTTCTCATAATTAGGCATTTGGTTGGTCAGGATTCTAAAAGTCCTCATTACGTCTTACAGCATTTTACTGCAAAATTGGTTCTACTACATATCTCTGTCACTCCACTGAAGGACCTTGTGACAATTTTATTTTAAAAAAACTGCTCAATGTTTGATCTTCCATATAATATTGGTTACGTTGCGACACATGCGAGTAAATTTTAATCATTACAATCTGGTACTCGATCTGCCAGTATGCTCGATTGCAAACCTTGTGCGGAAAAAAAATCCAAAAAATAAAGCAATTGGTAGATTGGACCATGCAAATTGAAGCTTGTGCCATGGGAAAACGACCCACCAATATTCGTCCATCTTTGTTCCCCTCAATCATGTGCCTTCCCGATACCCGCCTATAGAGCGAGCTTTTGAACTACACCGCGATCGAGCGAGCAGCAAAAATGAATAACAAAAACATTTACACCTGATCCGATTGGGTTTTCGGGTGCAATATACCACCGGACTGAAAATGGTAAGCACAAAATTGATTCCAACCAACCAGCATGCGTCGATGGAAAACTTCCGCTCGGAATTGATGTTCAATTGTCCACTCTATGCGGTGCTGCTGCTGCTGCTCGTTTGGCATGATGTGAACACCCGACGACAAGACAGAAGGGAGGTGACAACGTCGAAAAACAATCGCCGAACGTATCGGAATAAATTGCTTTATAGATATTGCAATGGCCGTCGTTTCTTTACCACCAGCACTATCGTATCCAGCCGGGACCAATTCCCGCCCAGCCAGCAGCAGGACATTTTTTTACCGTTTTGCTCGACGGTGGTGAAGAAAACTTTGTTTCCCGCGCAGTAAAATAGAAAAAAAGCAACCAAACACGATCAAAATCGTTTAGGAAATTGAATGCTTGGGAACAATTTGGTACGGCTTCAATTGCGTATCAAAGCGGCACCATGTGCGCCTCGTGTGCGATTCGTATTTGGTCGTTGTTGTGGTTTAGATAATCACTACAGGTTGCCGCAAAAAATAAAGTGGCACAGAATTGTTATCATCTGTTTTCTTTTTAATATTTGAACACAAATAACAAAAAAAGGGTTCGGCGGGATGTTCGCATTCAAAAAGTTAATCAATTCTGGCAATTGATTGTTGTTGACGTTCATGCAGTTTTAAAGTTTGATTGAATATTTGCTAAACTTGAATGCGGAGAACAATTGGTTTGAAATTGACTCCGAAACATGGTTGACCGTTTTGGTTGTCTTATTTGAGAAGTGAATGTGCATCCGAAACTGTTTTACTCTTGGTGATTTTTTTCTTTAAGTTTGTATGCAAAATATTACTTAAAAGTCGTTTAAGCTAGTTTAAGCTGCTAGATTCTGCTGCCGGTCTGTTGCAATATAGAAAACCGTTATCAACGTAAGTTAGAAATTTTAATTACAAAAACTATTTATTTGACGGGCATAACAGACTAAACCTAGATGTACTTTTAATATGTTTGTAGTAAGCATGAAAGACGATAGGTTAAACGACAGTGGCGTCAATCTTTCAGCCAATACAACCGATTTCAAATCGTTCGTTCGTAGCAGAGACTGTCTATGTAGCTTTAAGTAAAACAAACAAAAAAGCAGTGAACACAAATATGGCATCATGAGTGTTTCCATCGTTGCAGAAGCCATTACTTTCGTGGATTTTCAAAATCCATGCTTTTCTATCTATTCAGCTGGCTTTATAGTAATTCCGTTCGAGTTTCAGCTATTAACCAATAGATGGCACTATCAGCGACTTTTTGCACTATGAACCAACCTCGTAGATGTAAAGGGTTAAAATAATTTTTATCTTTTTTTATAAAGTACAACATGTTTTTATGGCACTTTAATTTTATTGAACATATTGTCATTTTTTGACATGAAATATGTCAATAAGCCCAATGATGTTTGATTTGTTTTGGAGTTATTCCGGAATGTTGGAGTCGAAGCGAAAACTAGTTATCCTGAATGGGAAAAATGATGCTGTCTGACTTCCTGTCCCTATGCTCAACAATTTGTAGTCCTTAAGACTCAACGACTCTATAAAAATGCACAAGAAGAATTGTTCCATCGACGCGATTGCTCGTAAAGAGTGGTAATTTTCGTTATAAAGCAGGGGAGGAGTAATTTGGCAACAAAGTTCTGGAATTATTTCAACCAAAATCACCACCTTTAAATGCTCTTGGTCCTTTCGTTTAAATCAGCACAATCTCTACTTTGACTGCAACCGCACTTATGAAATTTTCAAATGTCCTTTTCTGTAACCAAACCTTTCTGAACGTTTTTGAGAGCACTGCGCCCAGTGTGATATCGATTGTCATTTTGTTGTCCACGTTTTGTTAGTTGGGAAAGCCGTCAACTGGGTCACTTGTGTAAACGTCAAAACACTCATCACAACACAAAAGCACGTGCATTGTTGTTCCACATGGTTCCTAGTCCGGCTACGGTGTTTTCCATTCGAATTCGCACGATAATTGTAGTGATTTTACCGATTATTTTACTTCAGTTGCCAATGTAAAGATGGCCACCAGTTTAGCAGCACAGCTGAAACGTTTGGCTGCGCCCCAAACGTCGGCGCAGCAGGATTTTCGCAAGAGCGCATCGATTCTGTTCGACGCCAAGGAAGCGGCATCCAAAGATCGGGAAGTAATATTCGATATTGGCGTGAGTGGGCTGGAGGAGCTGATACAAATGCATGGTGCATTTGCCCAGTTCGAGGACACGCTGTTCGACAAGAAATCAATCGATTTGCAGCGCTCCGTCGAAAATCAGGTGGTGAACGAAAAGCTTGACAATAACATCAAAAAGTTTTTCTACCACCTTTCGCCCTACTTTATGCTGCAGCCGGCACACAAGTGCCTGGAATGGTTGATACGTCGGTTCGAGATCCACAAGTACAATCGGGTTGAATTTGTGCATCTCATACTGCCGTACCATGAGACGCGCATTTTCGTCCGCTGTGTGCAAACAATGCAGGTGGAGGAGTATAATGATAAGCTAGCGTTTCTGGCTGCGGTCGGCAAGTCGGGTGTACCACCGTCCAAGCGTACCATCATTGACCATTGCATTAGGCATCCGACGTTTTTGAAGACGTATGGAAAGTTTGTTAGCAGTGCGGTGTTGGAACTGGGAAGCAAAGCGAATGCGCTGCAGGCAACTTTTGCCTTCTACAGCACAACAACCTTGGGCATGCTTCATAGCGTGGAAACTGTGACGGAAAACCAAGTTGTAGCGGTGCTGAATACTGTCGGCAAAGGACTCACATCGAGAGCGATCGATTTTGCTGCCGGTGCGTTCATGATTGTCGGACAGATGGTAGTGAAAACGAACCTGGCGGAAACGACGATCGAGTATCTGATTCGACGTGTTTGTGGCGTTCAGCATCCGGCATTAACTACCGAAGCGACCATGCTGCTGGTACTGATCTTCCAAACGCAGCACGAACGGATGGTTTCGATTTCGAAGGAGCTGATGGATGAAATTACACGCTGCAAATGGCTTACGCCGACACTGTGCACGGTAAAGTCGGACGGTGTCGATGTGATTGTGCTGTATCGTAAGCTGCTGGAGAAGTGTTTGTATGAAATATGTTGCACGACGGGATCGTTGGCCGAGTACAGCAACTTTTGCGAACATTTGATGCTGGAAATTCAACTGACCGACGAGGAGGCGGAAGATGTGATTCAGTAAGTAAACATCCAGCAACATCCAAAAGGTCTTTTTAACCGACTTTTTTTTCTCTTCTTCTCAGGTGTGTGTTGGATTCTTATTTTCACAAGGGTGACCAATCGGGTAAAGCATATAAACCACCAGCAAAAACCGTACAAGACGGAGACACGATCGATTTAGACACGGACGAAGAAGATTACGAGCAGAAGGATCAAAATGTGATCAAATGGTACTCGGATTTTTTGAAAAGCTTTGAACGCCAGTACCCAGTCGCATTCGATAAGGTTGTGAAGCGTGTCATGAAGGGCCAATATTCACACAAAAAGCGTAATGCGTTGCGAAATGTGTTAGGTGAGTGGTGAAACTTCCCTTTGACGCACTAAATAAGCAGACTTTTAACGAGTGTCTTACCCATTTTTTGTAGGATTCCTTCTGCAAGCGTCGTACAACGAGAACGAAACAAGTGTGTTCGAAAATCTCTTCCACTACGATGCCGAGCGGCGTAAGCACGCGGTTGAATATCTGGTCAAAAATATGCGCATCATAAAGCTAAAGAGCCGTGGCAAGATGGATCTGCTGCGGGACAGTGTGCGGGAGAGGCTGGAAGACGACAGCAACGAGGTAGTTGCGGAACTGCTTAAAATTGATCCTACCGAGCTGGTGAATGTGGTCGGTGCGGAAGAGTTGATCAGCAAACTGAGCAGTCTCGTGCTGAAATGTGCCGCCAATCAGACGCGCTGGAAATCGGTTACGCCACGCCTAATCGAACTGTTAACGGACGAGCGTATTTACAGTGCGGTCGATATGATCCGTGTCGTCGTTACGCTCTATCCACTGTTGTTCCCTCTTGGAGATGATCCTGTTGGGAAGCAAAATGCTGCCAGTTTACTATCGTCCACCTTTGGCCGGCAATATCTGGTGTCACAGTTTTATGGCAATGAGGCAAACTGCAACCTGATACTGGACATTCTACAGAATGCCGGTCAAAGCACGAACCCGATACAGGTATGCTTCAACATTTTGCTCCTCTCGTCTGCATTGCCCACACCGTGCTCTGTCGAGCAGGCGGACCGCGTACTGGATTATGCGGTGAAGCAGCTAACAAACCATCGGTTCCGTTACGCACACACGTCGGACATTCAGTGTTTGCGGGAGAACAAACTGCCCCAGGATCTGATTACGATTCCGATACGTTACATCATCGAGCGGGTGACGTTTGATCCGATCGTTGAAATGAACTTCGAGCGGCAAAGTGTCTCATTGAAGCTTCGGTTGCGGATATTTAACGAACTGCTGGAAAAGTACTGTACGATCGATGTGAAGCACGATCAGCTTCGTACGATTTTCCGGGATTTGCTCAAAAACTATCTAACCCGGCTTTATCCACAGCTGGAGGATAGAATAGAATTTCTGTCCCACTTTTACACCGTACATTTGATCGAATCGACTGCACATGATCAAACGTTCAATTTCCTGATCAGTCCCGCCTTTCAAATCCGTTGCCAGCGTCTACTAAACTCCATTCTGGAACAGTTGAATGGCACGACGGACTGCAAGATAACGAGCAACTCCTTCATCAATATCGTACTTTCGCTCACATCCGAATCGATGGTGGTTCGCGAGTGTGGCCTCAAAACGATCGAGCTTATCGTTGAGCTAAGGAAGGCGAACGGTCTGTCGAAGGCGTTGAATAGCTTCCTGCAGAAGCTGTTCGATCGGCGCGAAGAACTTACCATGGACAGTGAGCAACTTTCGTTGGTGGTGTTTACGATCTTCTTCGTGGAAGATGCGAAACCGTTAAAGCCAACGATCGAATGCTTTGTCGCACGTACCGCGGACCCTAGCACACCCACCTACATCGTGTGCGGTATAATGGACTTTATGAAGCTGCTTGACGATCCACTTGTGTTGGTCAATTCAGCCTCCAAGGGTGTAAGCATTGTGGAGCGTGTCAACAACGGCAAAGATCATGTACTGTTCGATGTGTACGAATCGAAGCTGTTGCAATTGCTGATCGGACGCTTCAATGTGGACATAAGCGAGCATCTAGCGACGAATGAAATCTGCCAGCGGCTGGTAACATTAACGTTGGCTTGCGACAAACCCTTGGTGTTGCCGTTGGAACGGAAAATCTACACTCCGGCCATTATGATGATTGAAGCACTCGGCGGAGAATTGTTTGAAACACTTCCCAAACCGTACACAAAGCAACTTCTCCAGTGTATCGTTGAAGCAGCAACACTCTCGGATCATCCGGAAACAAACTCTGCAACGGCGAAACTGTTCAAAAACAATATCATCAATGCGGAATTGGTGGTTGATATGCTGGCCGCTATGTACGATGGGCGGGCACAGGAATCGATCAGCAAACGGAACGAGAAGAGTAAAACGGGTCGTAAATCCATCATTTCCGTAGCTCCGTCCGAACAGGTACTTTCGTCGAAAGTGTGGAAGTGTGGTGTAACACTGCTGGAGTATTTACAAAACAAGAAAAAGCTAGAAAATGCTCATCTGCTCGTACCGAAGCTGTTCGAGTGTCTTAAATATTGTCTCGATTTCGAGGAACAATCGGCAGTTGAGTACGTCAAACAAATCATACTGTCTTTGCTGCTGTACTGCATCCAGAAGGTGGAACAGTTGGAAAGTGACAAGGCCGGAGACGTATCACCCTTCGTAAAAGCTAGCAGCATGTTTAAGGTCGAACAGATTGTTCAGTGCATTCGGGGCACACAAAACCCACAAACGCATCACCACGCGCTTTTGCTACTGGCACACGTGGCACGCTACGTACCGGAACAGGTGCTGCACAACATGATGGAAATCTTCACGTTCGTTGGTTCATCAATTGTCCGGCAGGATGATGCTTACAGCTTCCAGATCATATCGAAAATAATTGAAACGATCATACCAACGATCGCACTAGGCGGAGCAGAGTCCGGTACTACCTCTGCCGACCAGCAGATGGAGCAGGTTATTCCAATTTTAAAAATCTTTTCCGACATCATACTGGATGTGCCGGAGCATCGGCGTATCCTGCTCTACGTGAAGCTACTGCAAACGCTCGGTGCGGCACAGTATCTGTGGGTGTTTCTGGGCGTGCTGATCGAATCGGACGTTATGAAGGGTGGACAAAAGGCGGAAAAGCGTAATGCAGCTAAATCGCGTGCTGAAACTGAGTTATCCTTAAGCGAGCTGTCGAAGCGAATGGAAGTTGCACTGCTAATAGCGAGCGAGTTCGAACCAACCGTCATCATCCAGACGTGCACGAATCTGATCGATTATCTGCGCGATCTGCCGATGGAGATCGAAAAGCGCAAGGGTGAGGCAGAGCTGATAATGGAGGTGGATGCGGTTGATTCGACAATTTTCAACGTGAAAACGCACAACGGTCGACAGTTGAAGCATTTCAAGTACTCGCTGGTACAGTTTGTCGCCGGGCTACTGTCGTCGGTATTTGTAATTAACAAAATCGCTCAACTAACGGAGCAGGAAACGTTGGGCATGAAGAAGTACTACCAAAACCTTATCGTTGGTATATTAACGTACGTGAATGCGGTCTCCAAAATGCTCGACAGGCTGAAGGAGGAAGGTTCGGATGAAAAGATACCCCTCTACTGGCGGGCCATGCTGAATAACTGCTACGACATATTGGAAAGTACAATCTCGCTACTGTCCGCTGATACGTTGATTATCGTCGTGAATGGATTGCTAAGCCATCGGTTTTTGATGGTGCGCCGCAAGGTGATTGAACTGCTCAACAACAAGCTACAGTACAAGCAGGATTACTTCAATGCAACCCATTTCCCGGGGCTGCTTAATCTGTTCGATCCACTGATGGCGCTGGTGAAGAAGATGCACGAGGAAGAGAACGTTGTCGGGACGTCGTTCGAGCGCATGGTAATTGTACAGCTGAGCTACATAGCGGTGCGCCATCTCTCAAAGATACTGACGCAGCACGACACCAAGAAGGTGCAGTCGGTGTTGGCCGTGCTGATGAAGGAGTTGCAGGGCTACAAGAAACACTCCAACACGCAGATACTGTCCTCGCTGATCCTCTGCATCGGTGAGCTGTGCAGTAACCTTGGACCGTACTCGATCAACTTCCTGCCCCAGTTTATGCCGATGGTGAGCAAGTTTCTTAACGCTCAGCTACAAACGCGCGAACCGTTCGACATTCTTACCTCCAGTATTGTGCTGCTGACGGTGAAGATTGTCGATACGCTGGCACGATTCATTTCACCGTACCTGTGCGATATGCTGGTAGGCCTAACGAAGCTGTACGCGATGATCGAGCAAAAGAACGATCCACGATTGGCGAATATGATGTCACGGTTGGGGATGATTTGGGACAATCTTTCGAATACGATTTCACCGCGAGTTCTACTGCCAACGATCGAGGAAACTTACCATACGCTCGTTAAAGCCGGTGAGCTTACCGCCGTCGGACCACTGATGGCACTACTCTCGACCATGTTTAGTGGTATGAAGTCGAGCAACTTTGCCACGATTCGAAGCGAAGTGACGGACCTCTTCCTGACGGCTCTCCAGTTTCGGTGTTACAATTCATCCACAAACAAGTTTACGCTCGCAGCAATCGATGCGGCCGAAGCGCACGTTATCAAGGCGTTTGTGGTGTTGATACTGAAGCTGTCGGAAAGTACGTTCCGGCCACTGTTTTACCAAGTGTTCGAATGGTCCATCCGCGAAACGGCCAGCAATGACCGAGCAATAACGTTCTTCAATTTGTGCTGCCACGTGGCGGAAGCGCTTAAGTCACTGTTCGTGCTGTTTGCCAGCGATCTGATAGCGATTGCTGTCAAGCTGCTGAACGCAACGAATGCGGCCAAGGTCGACGGAACAGAGGTGAAGGAGCTGCATTTCGAGGTGGAATCGAAAAACGTGACATTGCTTCGCTACGTACTGAAGACGCTGTACTGCATCGTGCTGTACGACAATCAGAATTTTATCAATGCGGTACGGTTCGATATGCTGCTCGGACCGGTTACGGACCATCTGGAGAATGAGCTTATTATCGGCGAGCAAGAAATTCGCACCCTGGTAATAGACGTTCTCGCACAGATGGCTGTCGCGGTGATGGATGATTCGCTGTGGCGTCAGCTAAATTATCAGGTGCTGATGAAAACACGTAACAACGATGCACAAGTCAGGTAAGGACACGTGACGCGATGGTATGGGTGAATAGGTGGGGAAATAATAATTATCGTCTCTATTTTATGGTCGTTTCTTGCTTCGTTCCATTCGCAGATTATTCGCACTGGAGGCAGGCACAGAAATAGCGCGTAAGCTGGGCGAAAGTTACGCGCCGCTGCTACCGGAAACTATACCCTTCCTGGCGGAACTGATGGAAGACGATAATGAGGACGTTGAGAAAGCGGTGCACCATTCATGCCGTGAAATTGGCCGTGCAACCGGTGAAGATTTGCAGAAATACTTCTAAAAGTATAGACGACAGGGATTGCAGGATTGCCATTTAACGAATCGCAACGAAATGCGCGGACCGTCACTTTGTAATGTAACTGAAGTTGGCAACAATATAGAATCGGTTAAATGTAGAAACCTTTTGTCTAGTTCATGAATAAGGTTGACGATTTAAAGAGCATATCTTGTAATTGGATGAACCAGCACCAGGCATCAATGTTTACAGGTACATCCGAAACTCATTCTCATTACATTTGATTTGATTCAGCGTGCTCTCAGCATTGATCTACCCACATTTTGCACATGGAGCGCTGATGTCCGGTACCTGTGTAGTATAACAAAAAGTGTCACTAGATACAAGTCCACACAAGTACTCGCACCGTGGGTTCATCATGGCGCCTGGCAATTCGTTTCCGATTGAGCACTGGCAAACGGGACCGCGTGTAAATTCACTCGGTACCAATGTTTTCGAACAATTACGGTTGTTGTTCCCAGGGTAGCCTAAGATGGATGGTGTGCATCTTTTGCACCTTGCAAACTCACTGCGAGTGACGATCATATTCATGCTGTATTATGCACTGTAAACGATTTTAGATAACAGCTATCGTGTTTCGTAAGCTATGCCTGGTAGGTGTGTGTGCGTACTCTCGCTTTGCGTTGAATAATAAACTTCGTTAAGCCATCCGCACTCGTCGCCAGCCTTCGCAATCGTTAAAGAGCCTTCAGGAAACCTTCGTATTTACTCTTTCATTTGCTGGAGTACTCAGCGTCTTCTAAGAACGAAACGGAGCAGAGCAGAATCCGTCCGACCTGAGGACGTGTACGTAAAAGTGCGTGCTGCTAAATCGTTTTCCAGCTCGATTGAGCTTACACATGTTCGTCTAACGTCCAACGGAACGAGATTGTATGGTTGATGATGGGACGGAAGTAATGTTCCTACACGGTACGCGACATGGCTGAGAGTTAGGTTGACCGTAGCTGTGTGTAGTGTTTATTTGCTTTACGATAATACACCGTTGGGACACAATTGTTTCACACTAAGAAACGATCGGTCATACTGGGTGGCTGGAGCCCAGCCCTGTAAAGGTAGGTGATGATGGTGCACCCACACAAGTCATAGTAAGATGTTTGTAAATATTGACTAGGTTTAGAAATTTGACCACTAATCTCTATCCAGTGGCTGCTTTCCGGTGGACGCTTATGCTGGTATTGGTGTGTGGAAGCTGGACCACCGCCTCCGGTGTGCTGCAGGCTATTGAGTGCGAGTATCATTTAAGCGATTTAGTCATACTTTTGTGTTCGACCGGAACGAATTGTTGCGTCTAGTGTAGCGGAATGGTGCCAGATTCTTGTTTGCTCGTGATTTCGATAAGAACCTAGTTGTTTGTGTAAACTTGCTGGAGTACAAAATTAAAAAAAAAGGTCCAAAATCATCTGATAAGCTGGTTTCCACTCCTTAGTGGCGAGAGTACCCATCTTAGTGCGTCCAGTTGACGACCTCCAGTCGCGACAGTGATATCACAGTTCGAACCTGAGCTTTTTTATTATTTTTTAGGGAAATTTTGTTACAACTATGTGAATTTTTTGTTCCGAAGGATGCTCCACCAAAGTAACGTTCAGTGATATAAATTTTTGTGTATCTCCCATGGTACAGTGCGACCAAAGCATGGAGGCCAACGAGAGCCATTAAAAATAGATTAATATTTCCGACAGTCCTAGTAACACAATAAAACACACTATCGCAACGTTCAGTTCCGTTTTACACACCCCAGCGCCAAACCAGAAGGGACAAAACTAATATATTTCCGCCGGCAATGCTCGCTTCCCGAGGGTTTGCCCATTTTCGCGATCTATCTTTCTCACCTGCTCACCAACAGTAGTAGTGTGGCCCTAAATTTGAGTGGCCGAGCGGAACCATTCGTCCTGACCACCGTGTATGTGTGTGAGTGTTTTTTTACTCCTCTCCTTTCTTAGCATTGTGTTTTTATTCGTTTCGTTGTTTTGTATTTGCCTCCGAAAAAAGTGTCGGACGGCGACGAAGGTGAAGAAATTGCGTAGCAGCGGGTTCTCGGTCACTTGCAGTCATTACTTATGCGGTTCTGATATTTAAATATTTATTACTGTTTAGCAATTTATGGTCCGTAAATAACGCTCTGAAAGCTCCTTGGTATGTAATGTAGGGGGGGGGGGGGGGGGGAAGGAACGAAGCGAGTGTAATAGTGTACAGTGGGCGCAGCTTTAATGTGGTGTAATTTTTAATATCATTAATATGGAGTCGCATTTTTGAAGTGAAAAATATGCATTTTCCAACAAGAAAAAAATTCTTCTAAATTGTTTTATACACAATTGTACTTAATCAACAACATGAAATGCAGTAGAATACTCCGTAGCAATAATTGCGTCACTTACTGTAAATCGTATCAAAGTTCGTAAAGATGCTGAGCACCAAGGAAAGGGAGAGAAAATATGGAAAAGGCACCTTAGTAGGCTGAATTTGATCCTCGTCTTAGAAAGTCCTTATACTATCGTTCGATTACATAGGAACACGTGTTAAAGTGAGTGGGTATGTGTTTGCATCGTTTGCTTCGCAGTTCTATCCGGTATTCCCGTTTTCTTAATGCCAAAGCTGCTTGACCCTTGGTCACGTGTAGTGTGCTGTGTGGATTATATTATTGTGATCAGTAGAGTTACTTTGTAGTTAGTTCCTCGCTGAAATATCGTGATTGTGTGCATGAGAGTTCCCATCGCTAATCCGTTCAAACAACTGCTCACGCCGGTAGAAAATTGGTGGAAAGTGCCAGCAGCGGTCTCAACCTCCAAGAACGCCAAAGCATGGACAAGGATCAGCAAAAACAACCGTTGGTTATGTAAGTTTCCTTCTACCTTATCCTTCGTCCTTGTTAGACCCACGCCCTCCGCCCATGTTAGCGGTATTTGAATAGTTGTAAATAAATAAATTTTAATTAACGGTCCACTTCTAGCGGGCACACATAAAGGGTTAAACGCGTCGCGGAACACCGGTCCGGAGCAACAACATCGCTCGGAAGCGGAAATTTGGCGCTATTCGGGGGTGGTAGGTCATGCGAGAGCAGCCGCTTTCGATCGATTTGCTTCACGCGGTCGCAGGAAAAGTCGCAGGTAGAGAGACTTTCCCAGATTTGATGGCCGGCCAGGGGGAAAAGTTTTCGGCGAACCGACACCGCGATGAAGTTGCGAAAATTGTTTCCGTTTTGCCGCACTTTGATTCGCCCGCCTGCCGCCCGATGATGGTCGGCATGCGCGGCATGGTATTGGTGATTGATTTTCATTAAAGTGAAGCTCTGCACGGAGCTTCACCGGGGCTTTTGGCCAGTGCCGTAGGCCGGGTGAAATCATGTAGCTAATGTGGTGCCGGTCGGTCGAAGGAATTTGAACGTTCCGATTTTGGACTCAGCGTTTATGATTTGATTTTACCCGGCTTCTGCCCGAAATGCTTTCGCTAATGGGTTTGTTGAGCATTGTGAACCGTCCGTAGTTGGCGGGAAGTTATGTTAGAGATACGGCTGTGTAGCTGTGTAAGGGGGATGTTGAATCGAAAATGTAAATTCCTTGAAATCTGCATTCACCTTGGACACGGGACTTTGATGCAACGTGGAGAAACTGATATACATGTGCCCTACGGCGGAAAACTGAGTTGCATCGAACGAGATATACGAACGCTAAATAATTACAATTACTGTACGGCGAAATAAAAGATGAAATTCGGATGAATTCTTGCAGTTAAATGGCTGTAAAGAATGGTACCAAGAAATGGGACACTAAGTTTTATACAACCATTAGAAAATAAATTCGCATGAATTTTAGAACGAGACGCGCATCTGGCGAGCATCTTGGAAATAAAAATTAATCCAGGACTTGCGACTGATTTCGAAGAAATTTGCTTTTGATGTATTGCATTATCGCTTACCATGTTTGCATGAGTCGGAATAGTGATTTTTAAGAGGATTTCTGTAACCAAATAAATGTAAAAAGAATTCTTCAAATCATCAAAGACATGAAGCATTAAAGTAACAGAATAAGACACATCTTTAAAGTTGAGCCAAATCAATGAAGACATTCAACCGAAGTAACGAGATCCTAAATTGAACGGAGAGAAGCCGAGAACCTACCTGGCCCGTGCGGTGTATTCCCCTCCCCCGAATGGAACCCTTATCAACGATAATTGATTAATCAAACATTCTCGACGGTACGCCCGCTGGAGAAAGCAATCACTTTAAAAGTCAGCCTCGTTCTACGTGTGGGAACATCGCTGTAAACACGGGGTCTGCCTAACAGACAAACAAAGATGCTCGGTAGAATGATACGGCGCGAAACGATGGAAACGTTGGAATCTATACAACATTCGACGCCGGCCAATCGGTCAATCACATTTTCAAACCCCAGAGCACCATGCTGCAAAGGTTCTGGACGGAAAACAACTGCAAAACCAGTCCATCGAATCGAATGGATCGCAGCCCGTCTGATAGCTTCAAGACTTCACAGTGCGAACGGAATTGGCTGTTCAGGTACGTGTTTCCGTGTTTCAACGGTTGTCTTGCATGGATGGGAAGTGTGTCCAAGCATTTTGCGGTAGTTTTATTTCCTACGGAGGCCAATACTTGTGAGTATTGACTTCTTGGGGCGGTACGACGTGCTATTTCAAGCTTAACCTATTTTACCGCATCGAAACAAGTGTGACCTCCACCGAACGAGTGCGTCTTTTGGATTTAAACGTTGATTAATGACTGGTGAAGTAAATTGCAGATATGGCACCTAGAACTTAGTACATATCTTGCCTATGATGAGCTAAAACCTTGCACTGTTGTCAAGAATCTAGAAAAAACTGTTGTTTGTGTTCACCTTGCGAAGCTTCGGGCTCGTAAGTGGAACATCATTCCGGCAATCTGGGAAACGATTGTAAGCAGCCGAGACCGTGGTGCACATGGCAGGGTGATACCATTTTCCCATGGTGTATCGGTTCCAGTCGGTAAAGACATTCATCCAGTTTGCCCACTCGTTCGCTTTTCCGCACAAGTTGCGGCAACGAATCAACAAACCCCTGTCCTATCCAGGTCCCAGGCGCTCTCCGATTTCTGTGCGAAGTCGTCCTTGTAGCGAAGGTCTGGCAAAGGCATAGCATTAATTACTGCAAAACTGCAGAGCGATGGTAGTGAATCGGAGAAAATCCAAACACTTCAACACTGTCGATGCGCGTGCTGTAATTATGCTGCTAGAATAAAACAGTCCAGCAGGCAGCAGCGGTGTGGATGGTTCCCGTAGTTGTTCCCGACTGCGGCACTAATACTGCAGCACTATCGAGTGCACACCAGCAATGCACTTGAGCGCTCTCAAACACCTTCGTAGAAAGAAAAAAAAAAAGAGCCGGGAGGAGGAAACACATTTCCCGGGCCGAGTAGAGGAAAAAAATCCATCCCCCCCCCCCCCCCCCCGTTCATCAAAAAATGCTCTCAAACGAGGAGGCCCACTGGATGGGAACCGTGGATGGATGGAGTGGGGTGGTGTTAGAAAACAAAAGCTGAACTCGTAAATCTATCGGCTGCGGTGCAACGCCCACTGGAGGCGTGTTTGCTTTTTTTTTTTTAGCTTTCCATCCACTACACCTAGTCCCGTAAAGTGGTAGGGATTTCCCCCAAAAAAAAAAAAAAAAAATCCTTCTGGCAAGGCTTGTGTCTAGGTCTTGAAGTGTTATGCCGAAGCGTATGCATACACTACGTGGCTGACCTTGCAGCTGTTGTATGCTGCAGCGTAGAGATGGTTGGTTGTAGTTGTCGTTCTTTTTCCTCACTTCGTCAGCAGTGGAGTGGAGCTCCAGCGTCTGTACGATTAAATCCAAAATCACTTTGAAACCCAGTACCGGCATTCACTACTTCAAACACAACACCCAAGAAGTCATTAGAAAGTTTGCTAGTCGTCGATGACCCGGATGTGGGGCAGGCGCATCTGTGGCAAGCTTCAAACTTTGCTGACCACAAGCCTACAGGCAAATAGACAATAGAGCGAATGGGGCACAATTCCCAAAGTCATCCCACACAGTTGCACCACATAAATCACGCTCGCCAAACACGGCACGGAAACCCGTCATCGAGAATCCCCGTCTGATTATTCGTCTCCTTGCTGCTGCTGGCGCATTAAAACTTATTGAACTAGCCGGACTATCGAATCGGCTGCGTCAAACATTTCCGACAACCGCACCCGCCGGTATGGTATTAATTAAAGTTGTGAACTATGTTCTGCGACAGGGCAACTTAGGGTTTACCGCATCACGCGCCCGGTATCTTTGGTGGCTACGGTGGCTTGCCGTGAACGCAAGTTAGAATCGATGCACGCGGGGAAACAGAAATATGGATGAACCGGGCTTGAAAAGGGGACGGTGCGTACGATGGGGTGAAGGTATTTTAACTTTAATTATAGGAAAGTTTGTACATAAAGCATCTGTGTCGTAAAATCTGGATCCACACTTGGAAGAAACATGAAACTGATTCTTTGTTGAAGGTCTAGTCAATAGTGTCGATTGCTGATTGAAACTCATGTTTCAAGGTTTTTTTCTTTAAGGTTACAAGCTGTTATCTGGCACACAAAGAAGGCCCAATCTAATACAGCTTCGTTGCAGTTGTGAGGAGGACATCCAGAGTTACATGTTTTTTTTTTTTGGTTAGGTCTCTCAGGAAGATCAGATAACAATAATGCCCAACAATGTCCTGCCACATAAACTAGCACTGTTTTTTTAGCGTTTGGCACATGTTACACATATGGAGCCCAAAATAGTATTATTTAGTTTAGGGGAATAAAAAAAAACCCGCCTCGCTTTATGCACTTGAGCGCTCGGAGCGGTTTGTGCCAAAATAAAAACAATACGAATAATGTAACCATTCGCGTCCCTAAGGCGGTACACGTCCCTTCAATGGTTTACGACAGTTTCGTGTATCCATTAAGTTGTGCTCTGTGGTCGGAAAGTGCGAGCAAAACCCCTGACACGACGACGACGAGCATGGTTGGCCGTGCCCGCAGCAGTAGTCTGCCGGCAGAAAGTTGTTGCTGGCGCGCACTTCATGCACCGAGTGGCAAAATGCAGTTCCCGGTGAAGTGCATCAGTAGTTTCGAGCGAACCCCGGTCTCCACGGGGGCGGGCGAGCACACTCAGTTCAGTCGTTCACATTCGATGTATCGATAGAGCGAACGTAGCGAATGTGCAAGGTTCCCTGGTTTCTGGCACATTCTGGAGGTACTGCGGTTGGTTACCGTAGCGTCCCAACAAGCAACAAATTGTACTTCCACTTACACTTCGATGGAACTAATTCCGAAGTGTTCCCTTTTGACTCGAAAGCAAAATCAACTTTGCTGCAACTGTGGCGCTTTGGGCTGTTGGGGTGGTACCGTGCCTGGCCTGGCCCCTGTGCACTCAAGTTTCTTTCGCTCGGCTCCCGGTGCTCAAACTCCCAAAGTAATGTAATGAGTAAATGAAAATGAAACTTTTCCATCCTTTCTTCGCTCCGGTTTCGCTTTCTTCCCGAGCGGCACGGTTCACACTTGGGAACAAAAGAGCGTGGCTACGAAAACCGGAACGGGACGACGAGCGGCAGACGGCGGCAAATGCCAACCCGAATGCAACGGATCTAGCGCGCTTCCGGTTTCGTTTATCCAACGCTTTACCGCTGTGGACGGTTGGGTTTTCGGTTTTTTCGGTCGAACTGTCAGCAGCGTGTCTCCGCGCACTGCCTCCGAAAAGCGCGCACTGGGTCAGAAGGTAGAATCCTTTTTAGCAAGCGTCAAGGATCTGATATCACAGATCACGACGGTAGCAGCAGCCGAAGCAGATTGCCGTACCGAAAGCTGAACCGTGCAAAGTTTGCAAAGTTATTTTTAATTTAGGACAAACGCAGCACGGAACATGACAGCGCGCTGGTGTATGGCAGGTTGTCGTTTTTCGTTTGGGAGGGTTTTTTTTTTGTTGTTGTTGTTGCTGCTTTGGTCCATGATGGGGAAGCTGTTTTGCGCGAAAACTCTCGCGAGATCGAGGATGAATTAAAAGTTTTGCGAACGCTAGCTGACTAACGTTTGGTTGGTTAGTCTGTTAGGGAGGAGGAGTTGGCTTTTTTCGTTGTTGACAGGATCCTCCGAAACAACTGTGTGGTCCCCCGTGGTCAACGGGTTATCGCATGAGTTTTGGTACTTTGTGAAATGCTGTAGGCAAGTACAGTTCGAACTTGAGCGAGGGGGAACTACGGTGGACATGTTGACTAATGGTGGTCTGACCCCGGGTGGGTGGAAGCGTTTGTTCTAGCAAAGTATTTGAAATTCCTTCAACACAGGGTCGCAGACGATGTCAGGCCAAGATTAGGGTTTGTGCTTCAGAATTACCGGGAAAGTGTGTACCGAGATTGAGATAATGATGAGAATTGTTTTCGTTGGCGGAAAAGTGTGGTCGTCATCATTACAGGACCGTTATCGAAAACAATCAAGAATGGAAAGGGACTGCGCAAGGCAATCACATGATTGCAATCAAACATGAGCCGAAGGTCGGATCTTTAATTTTTAGTTAGCGTGTATGATTCATCGAAATTGTTTTCGAGGTTGAACTACACATGTTTTAACCATGTCTAAGACTTTAAAGCTGAAGTGATCCGTTTGCTAAGAGACTAGTATCTGTTACTCTTTTTGCTATTTCTTATGCGTCAATATTTTTGCACAATTTTGTCCGGGAATGTCTATAAAAAATGACTATATTTAAGACAGCAAACTGAGAGAGTACGATTCCTCCTGTCGAACAGCAGTCCGTGCGTCACCTTGCTATGCACCCAAAAAGTACAGCTTTAATCGTTGGTGTGATGAAATTATGTAGATGGAGACGTTTTCCGCCAATCATAGGAAGGTGATTCTGTGGCTGACTGACCTTGATGTCCAGAAGTCTGTCGGTTATCATTTTCTTTTGAGCAAGCTGCTGGATTATTGTCCGAAGGCGCGGATATGTTGTACAAATAGAGCCTATACTGCGAGGATTCCCAGGGTTGACGACGACGAGCCTGACGAAATGCATCTACTCCCCGCAGCCACGGATAAGTGAATCGGGGTGATTGTTGGTGTGATGTGTCCTCTGTCCATTGCCGTAGTTTTTGCCACGTTCAGTTTCACCTCAGCGGTTCTGCCGATCGCTTCAATGTTTGCTTTCACTTCCTAGAGTTTGAGATCAGGTGATCAGGTCATCCTGATCGCAACAAGTACTTTCTATGCTGATCATTAGCGGGCTAAGGTAGAGAACAAACAGGTGCATAGATAACGAATCACTCCGTCTAATAGAACGTCGGAAGGGAATGGGCGGTGAAAGGTTACCATACACAAGGGTACGGGAAGAAGATCGTTCCTGGATTACAGCCCAAAGAGGACATAGATTGTCTTTGAAGACAAAAAAAAATCTATTTACTCTATCAAAAGCCTGTCTTCTTCACGAGAACACCATATGACTCCGTCAATAAAGTGTCACGGAAATCTTCCTTCCAGAGCATCATTCAAAATAAGATGTAGTTCCCCGTGGATAATCTCGTATGCACGAAGATGAAATTCTTTAGGGATCTTATCAGGACCAAGCAACTTTCACGACGCAGATTTTTAAATTGCATCGAAGATTGCATCTGAAGTGATATTCACCATGGAATTATTATTGATATCACAATTCTCGGGAATGATTTGGCTGCAGCCAAACGTGCTGTGCGTTGGCAAAGACTTGCGTCAAAGTGCGTATCGAGTGCATATTGCAAGAAGATAAAATGTTGCAGTTCCAACGAAACGTGTATACAACACCGCAATGCATTTGCGTGTGATTTTATTGATTTTTATCCCCTCAAAAACATTCATTGGTTGAGTGGCATTTTAAACAATGTAAATGTAAACTATTTATTTGCAGTAACGGATCGAACTCACTTCTTCACTGCGCTACTGTTAACATTCTTCTCTCGTCTCCCACAGTAACCAGAACGCCATCACTGCTGTCTGGTGTGTCTTTTACTGAAGCTGCCAGACAACACAACCGCTTTGCAATGAACTAGCGTGAGTTTCCTCTATCCGCTTCAGACTCTTTTGCTCCCTCCGCACTGATGCTAGTGCGCCGCTAGGAAAGTGTCAGAATAATCTGCTTTACTTTACGGTTTACATAGCGTTACAACAAATTGATTACATTTTCATAAATTTGCTTACCAAGCAAACTGTTGTGTCCAGCTACAGCAGGATGGTTCGCCATTAAGTGTCCTTCTTTTTCTATTGGTCAGATGTCTATTTGTTGAAGATTGTTCATTCGAGCGCTGTTCAATGGTATCGAATGGATCATTTCACCATCAAACCGTACGGTCTGAACAGCTGAAAGATAATTTGATTGTCTTTTTCATTCCATCGTTGCTTACTTTCCCAATAACTGACCCGAGACTTCGAGTTTTGCTTCGTTTGTCAACGTGTTGGGCGAATCTTTCGTTTCCCGAGAGAACCATCTTTACCTGCCCATCATACTAAAAGGTTTATAGTTTTTGAAGAGGTTTCGTTGTCCCCGATTTGCATCGTCCCGATGCGTCGGCAGGGTGTGAATCTTCTGGTCCGGGCCGTACCACGAATCCACTTACGTTTCCGCGCGACCATTCGACCACGTGACGCTGCGATGCGTTACGGTGTGAAACCTAGTAAAAAGGGACCAACGTATGGGTTACTATTTTACGAGATTACGTAAACATTAGCATAAAACGTGAGCATCTGCAAATGTTTCTATTCATCTGTAAGTGTGCGGGCTAGCGCCTACGGTGGTGGACAGAAAATTTGTCCATTTTTGTTAAATGTAGAGTAAGGCGGAATAGGGCGAATTTCTTCAATGGGGTTTCTATATTTGATATTTTAAAGGACATAATCATTTGTTAAAACTTTTATATGGTTGGGAAATTATTAAGAGACAGTAAATGGAATTAAAATACACTACTATTGGTTCAGGTATATCATGCCTTTGCATATTACTGTACCAAAAATCTACCATAGAGCCTAAATTTGTTTAATTTTACACATTAATCTTTAAAACTTGGTCCACAAATTGAATACGCTAATGATAAGGCGATCAGTGTATCTTGCTCACCATTTGCCCATCAACCAACGCCAGCAGGTTTTCTGAAGTAAGTTGAACGAGCGCACGGACTTCACGCTTATGACCCATTGGAGGGTATAAAATTCGGATAATCCTAAACAAATGCTAATAAGACTCTGGGTCAAACACTGGACCGAGCACAGTATCCTCTCTACCAACCTGAAGTACCCGAACGATGTGGTGCGCTAGTGTTGTGTTGAACCGAAAGGCTAGCGTTTTTTTTTTTTTTTTAGTTGGTTCCTTCCTTTCGGTTTATATAGCACTCAGCAAGGTACTGGTAGCAGATCAGGCAGGAGAAAACCCTTTTTCCAAGGCGAATCATTTGAAATCCATTTCCAAACGGCTCCCTAGAGGGCTGGTTGATGTTTTACATTCACACTGATTATGGAGGGTTCGGTATTTTACCGGAGCTCTATATTGCTCCGGGTTTCTGCTGATTATGGGCGGCGGCAGCAACTTGGTTCCGATGCCCCCAGATCCTGGCTACCCTTTGGTGGGCTGTAATTTGTTAGCGCACTCGACACTTGAATGGAGCGCTCGCGCTGCGTTTTGGGGCATATCATTACACTGATGGGATTGACTCATAACCTCATTACGGGAGCATTAGATTTCATCTAACGCTGGCGTATCTATGAGCTGAGAAGGGGAGAAAGAGGAATAAAGAAGAAAAGTGAGCAGCAGGAGCTATTCAGAGTCACCCCTTTTTTCGATTGCCATATTTGATGCCTCGTGCTAGAATGGGTTGTAACGATGTTATGGATCTTTAAAGTGTTTCAGGTAGTTTACCATATTTGAAGGAAACTTAAAATAACGTAAGTTTTGAAATGTGGTCAAAATATTCCCATAATGGTTGAGTTCTTGTTGTGAGTTTTTACCACTTACTTCGAACTATAAATAAATACATTGTGAAGGAGTTGTGAGTCATCAGAGCGATTTGAATCACAAAAGAGTTTTATAAGCTATCTGCAACTCGAATCTTTCTGACGACTATCAACTCCTTCAGAGTAAATTATTTGCTGTAAAAGAGTAGTTATTATTATCTCTATTACAACAGTTAGAGGGAACTATTGGCATTCTTGTCATAATCATAAATGTTCTTCAGTTTGCAGCTATTGTATGACATTGGCGGTCAGGTTCTTCGATGTTTAGCGAACATAACGATTTGAGAAAAGGTCCTACAATTGATGTTTCCTCAGCAATTTCTATTGGTTGCTTTCTTGGGAGTGTTGACAGTCTCTTCTACCACCGATTAGCTTATCGTCAACACGATCTTTCTCACAAATCACTTGATGATAATTTTTAGAGATTATTTATTGGTTAGCACACACGGACCAGAAAATATGAACCCCAATGTTCTTAATCGCCTATAAACCAATATGCTCTTACGTCTGGACCATCAGAGGCCATCGAATTTTAACTTAAGCTTGTGGTGCGTTTTGCTAATCTCAGAGGACGGACAAATAACCAAAACTTAGACCCCGTTCGAGATTCTTTTTTCTGCCACTTTCTGTAGGTTCATTCTGAGTGAAACTACGATCAGGGATGCGACCAACGATAATAGTGTCGTAGTTAGCCTTTCTGGGGGTTTAGCCCTGAGCGGAGTTCGGTAAGATTCCGTTTTTTGCTACCCATGTGAAGCCATGTAATCGGAATTGTTACTTACTTTCCCTACAATTACTATTTTAATGATCGTTGAATATTAATCAAAAAAGACAAAAACTTCAAAGAAATTGAGGCAGAGGGATCGGTTTAACTTGTTCCACAAAAAGTTGCGCAGCTCAAAGACGCATTAAGCGGTATGCATCAAGCCCTGATCGGGCCAAAACTGAGCGTGTTTTATCGATTTTCTACGAGCAAATGTGGTCCCAGAAACTCTCGAAAAATACTGCCAGCAGCATTCCCCATTTCCAAAAATTCCATTGGAAAACTAGCAATAACTCCCTCATTTTTGATCTGATCGGGGCGTTCCTCACATCGTTTGAACACAAATCTTTCTATTCAACAAAAAAAGAGGTTCTCACGTGAAAGGTGGACTTTAACTGGCGAGGCCCCCAGCGATCGCCAGCCATGCATAACCATGTTTAAAAATAAACCTGTTTATCTAGAATACCTGCTTCTGTTTTTCTACAATTTACCTATTTTGAAGTTGACTTACAGCATTGAAAATGTTTAAGAATAACGTTGCTTAAAACAACAACCAAAAACGAAACTGCAATCTATAGAAAACAAATTGAATTCCACAAAGTTGACAGCTCGATAGCTTGTCAATCCGTGTGCCCGTCGCTTGTACGCAAATGTGTCATTCGCGGACAAAATGTTCCAGCTTGATAAGTCAAACATTTCATCCGACACAGATAAAGCGGAAAAATGCAGCACATTAAGCGGCCCACAGCGGTTCATCCGTTGCATCCGTATTTGGTTGTGATTGCGTGTTGCAGTTCATCAAAATTCAAACGATTGTTGAATTTGGTAATTGGATTTATTTGATTTCTTTCCCAAGTTTTTGCCAATGCATGCCGGTGCTGCTCATTAATGTTTTAAAATGATTTATGAGACACAATACCGTCATGGGTGAAGTTTTCCTCGCTCGCTCGTAGGCTCTTTTTCGGCCCTGTTACGGTTCCACGGTTCCGCTGCTGGCTTGGCGCTGGGAAGTGGTGTGGGGTAACGTAGGAGAGTGAGCGAATGAATGTACGAAATTAAAACTGAAAATGTCCGTTGTCATCAGCATCGGTGGATGGAATAATCAAAAGTAGAAAATAAAAATGTCTCTCGTGCTCGCTCGCCCGGGGGCCGCCGCTCACCTGACACAATTACCCGACGCGATCCGGACACTGCAGCCAGCAAGCGAAATGTACTGGAATACCATTAGCAGTGGCACCATTTTTACATTCATTCATTTATTACCGCAGCTGTGGCCGTTTGTGCGGATCCGCTGCCAAAGTCATTTCATTAAAAAGAAACGTCTCGATCGTGCAGCGGCCGGTGCAAAAGGATTTTTTCGGCTTCCCGCTTGCCATGGTCCCGGCCCGACACAACGAAAAGCACTGGCGAAAACTTATGGCCACTGCAGTAAATTACTGTCCATCCGACCACCCGGGTCCGGGAATGGGTTCGGGGATCGTTTGTCGAATGTATGCCGAACTGCATTCATTACATTTCCGGGACCAGAGCATCCCGGCCGGTCCCTGATGTGAGTGTGTGTGTGTGTATCAGAGCGAGCTTCATTCGGTCAGTGGAAACAGTGCAGGGACGGTACAGCGTGCGTGCATAGTAGCGAGCGCGGGAACAACATAATTTCCCAACCCGGTAGCACTCCAATCCATCGGTAGTGCCAAGGCAATGTGGGAAAAAAGCCACGACCACGAGAAAGGCAACGCCAATAGGGCATGCATCCTCTCCGGGGAGCCATGCATGATCATGCGGGAAGATGAAGTCGGGTTTTTGAAGGAACCAGTTGGCAGGTTTCGTTCGGGATTCCAGGGTGCGCTAACCAAAACAAAAAAGAAGGGCTCGCAAAATTTACGATCAGGCCTGTAGCGGGCCGTTTGCGATGAAATAGTTTCAATTTTTGTCCGAAAAAAAGGCCTCTCCCCCCCACCCTTTTTCTAATCCATTTTTGGCAAGCATTCCAGCGATAGTTCGTGCACATTCCTGTGCGCAAAATGTTTTACTTTGAAAATATTGAGGGGTTTTCGTAAATTCGATTTGGGACAAAAATTGGACCCGAAAACGAAAAACTCGGGAAGTTCGGGAGCAGAGAAATAAAAATATTACAACACTAAAGAAAACAATAAGTGAAAACGCAAAAAAAAAATGGAAGGATAATGCACCGAATGCACACTTTAAATAAATAAACGCTGATCCGCTGATATTTTGGCGCTTATGCAGCATATTTTGCACTCCGATTATGATTTTTTGTTTACTTCTGTGCTTCTGCTTTGCTTCTGCAGTTTGAAAGTTGTTTTTCCGTTGCGCTGTTCAAACTTTTTCCTTTGGCATCCACCGGTTGTTTTGCTGCTGCTGCTGCTGCTGCTGCTGTTGGATGTTACGCAGTGAAAATGAAGCTCCAGAAGCTTTGCTTCTTTTGTCTTGCCATCAAAGTGTAAAAGTGAACGTCTTAAACAACGGCAACGCAGTAAAGGCTAACCATCTTCATCTTTCCATTTATACCCGTGCCACGTTTGACTTCACATCTTGGCCACTTGCCGTTGCTCGAGTCATTGCAGCAGAACAGTATTGCTCTACCGGAAGCAACTGAACCGGGGGTTTCCTTTTTTTTTGTTTGATTTTAATTCGCTAGATTCCTGCTTTTCCTCTTTCGCAAAGCGCGTCGGCGCCATTGTCGCATCGCCATAACTAACGGGGGGTTCTCTCTCTCTCTCTTCTTCACTTTCTTTACTTGCAGCGAATACCGGAAAAACTATGGGACGTCTGCCAGCTCGCAACCGTTCCTGCCGGTGGCAGCTTCCCAGCCGCCCGGCTCATCGGAACAACCCGGCCCGCAACGGTCCATCATCTACTGCGTGCACGGACAGCTGGCCGATTCCTGCTGCGAGCTGCCAAACGAGCTCAGCATCAGAAAGATTGACTGTAAGAGAAGTTGACTGTTTGCGTTGTTAACCTGCCGGCGCGGTTCGATATTAGCTTCCCTGCTTTTCGATGTGCTTGATATCTTGCCCGCTGTTGTTATGCTACTTACGATTGTTTCATTCTTTACAAACCGTGCTTTGTGCGCTTTAGTTTTGTGATGCAGTGCGGATTCGCAAACCGAATGCGAAGAGTCTTTATTAAAAAATTATGTGAAACTTCCGTTTTGAAAAGCTAAAAAACCAAAACATGGACAAACGAGATTTTACAGATAAGTTTTATGTGGTGTGTACAGTATGGCCCATAAAAAAATGCGAATGTTTTTAAAGTTAGTTTTTTGGTTTATAGAAGCGATATTTTCACTTCTATCAGTTGTGTGTATAACCACAGAGGTTCTAACTGTCAGAAAATGTTAAAAAATAACTGATATTTCATTCATCACTAATTAACGAGGATCGCGAAGACATGTTTGGTATGATCTGCGTGCGAAAATCAGCAAAACAAATGGCGGAAGCTGTGGCCATGTGGTCACTGTATACCCAATTAAACGTATCAATGATTGAACAAATTTGACATAAATTCAAAGTCCAGGGCACGAGTAAATCGCTACTTAAAGGCCACGGACTGGATCAAAGCTTTACGTTTGGAACGATCGAAGATTATGTTGAGCACGCTCAAGAAGAAGCATCCGATCGTCGTGTTCTCTTATGAGCAGCTTTTCACTATCGATCCTATGTCAAACTTCGTCATTTATTTCGGTTTATTTCTTCGCAGAAGCTTGAAGATATTTCAAAGCAGATAAAGTTTAAGATTCACCACTAAACAACCAGTTAGAGTAATGGTTTTTGGAGCAGTCGCCTTTAATGGATCACCAAAGCTTGGTTGAAGGTGAATACGGATATCTATTTGGGCTTTTCGAAGGCGATGGCTCTTTCTTGGAATCCAAAAGAACTTCTATGAGCACCAACTGGTCATTTTTCAACACGCCGAAGCACCGTGTTACACCTCTACGAGCAGCAAGAGGTGGCACCTCGTAAAAAAACCCAGCAGTAGTGTTAAGAATAAAATGGTTTCTTGGTCGAAATATGTTTTTGCCTCCTGCACACCGATTTCGTTGACTCTGTCAAGTGGAGTCAAACCTGTCAGAGATCGGATGCAGTCGTTGATAGAGGACTGCAGCCCTAGCGTTTCCTGGAAACTGATTGTCGACCTGGCCTTGTTTACGGGACGTGCTCAACCATGAGCAGACCAAGAAGAATATAAAGATGTTCGGCTTCCTAGCAGCCCAGATTTGAAACCCCTCGATTACCGTTTGGGCAAAAGCCTGTGTTAAATTTCACCCCAGTGTCAAGGCTCTGTAAGCTTCCATGACAAAAGCATGGAACTCGATGATGTTTGATTCATATACATTCAGAAGTTATGCTCCCGAGTCCAATCACGCCTTAAGAGAAGTGAAGGTTGAATAAACATATCCATCAAATACATTGTTGATGCTCTTCATTAATCTAACTGAAAATGATCTTATAAAATTATTATATAGATTTTCGCACTTTTTTATGGGCCATACTGTATGTGTTTGTGTGGGAAAACGTTTTCCAATGAAAATTTCTAGAACATTCAAGACATAGCTTAGTGCAAATGAACAAAGCACAAAAGGGCAGCGACTGGTTTATTCACCTTCTTCTTCTGCTCGCTTTTCGAGAGACTTCTAGCGATTCGAATAGACCACTGACCAAGAGCAATGAGCTTTGGTTTGTGCAGGTGGACTGCTAAAATGTGACCTTTTGCATTCGGTGGATGGAATGCTGGTAGTAAAATGCGTCTAAATGTGTTTCATTCTTAAACACTCGGTAATTGAATTTTCATCGCCCCGTTCCGGTCGCCGCTTCTTTTCCCCATAATGTTACCGGTTGTGTCGGTATTTGCCATTTAGGGAATGATTTTGTAGCATCCGTTCCGTCCGTTTTCATTGTTTCATGATATTTTTTCCTTCACAATTTTCTTTTCGTTTTCTTGCGTTGGCGAAAGGCAACAATGCTTTCCCACCGACAGAGTGTGAATGAAAGATGAACGATTCCGCCTTCCCTTAAGCTATTGAGTGGACAGTTATTGTTAGCAGTCGAGGCAGTATTGGAAGAAGATGTCACTGGGAAAAGTGATGGACAATGATAAGCAAACAGGGCAACAGTCGTTCGAGTTTATCATTGCTTTAGTATTATTATTTCCGTTTCGTTTGCCGGCAGTGCTTGCTGTGCAAATGGGCCGTCTACTGCAACTACAGAGCACTGGATTGCCCCGGTGTTGTCCGAGCTGCCGGAGCTCGATTAGTGGGCAAAATTGGTTTTACTTCGAATGAGCAAAGCCGAGCCCGACTGACGCCGGTTGCAAATATTTACAAAACATACTGTTTGTCAGTCTCAGGCAACACTGCTCCGAGATGCTTTTTCGATTTAGTCAAGCGTCCACTTGTCGGGTGGAGTTTTGCTCATCATAATATCAGGCAGAACCAGGGCGGACATTATGACTGCATGAGTGGTTTATTAGTTCTCCGGGGCTACGCTAAGCTATGATTAATCTTTCACGCTGACTTGCCCAATCATTGCTCATCCTACAGTACAGTGGCTAGGAGATCACTTGATGGCTTTCGAGAGACGCTTGTGCCGACGGTTTTGTAAGCACATAATCCATGAATAATCTTTTCCCAACGGTTAGACACTGCCGGTTTTACGGTATGTTGCATGTAGCGTGCAGACAGGATTGCTGCAACCGATGGGTAGACCGCTAGGCAGGGGAACTATCGTGCAATGGATACAACACGTCTTAACGTACGGAAGCTATCGGCAGTGATTTGTGCAAAATGCAAAATTTCTTGCGGTTTTATGGAGCATTGTTGCCAAGACACTGGTGTTGATTGGATTAAAGCAAAACTTTAAAATGTTGCGCTGCTGCCGCTAACAGTGCAAGTAGGTTGATTTAAAGCCGAAGAGTCTGGTTGTGCCCGCTGCACACAAAACACGAAACACAACAGGAGCAAAACACTTTGCGCAACTAAACTTGCTGCTGACTCGACAACAATAGTGTTAATTTGCTTCTGGTTATCTTTGTCGTTTTTTCTTGTGGGGCAATTGCATTCCCCATCGCCCCCCAAAAAAAAGTGCAACAGAGCAAAAGTTGCTACCCGCTAGACGTGGATTTTTTGTTTGCTCTGGTGGGCGTTTTTTGGCGTTTCCTATCGAAAACGAAACGAAACTATCCGAAAATCGTTGCTTACCACTCGTCAAATCCTTTTCCGGCTTTCCAAGGCTGACGGGGACGATAAATGGCGATGACGACGAAGTCGGAGCATTCCTTCAAGCCAAATGTTGTTGAATTGCACCGAGGAGAAGAGAGAGAGAAAGAAAAAAAAGAAAGGGTGATTTGCCTTAAAAAGAAATTTCAAACGAAAGAGCATTTCGAAGGGAACCAATGGACAAAAAAGTACATATCCAAATGAAAACCTGGCTAGCAGAGGGGGGAAAAAAACGGAACGAAAGCGGGACGAAAAAAGAAAAAGGAGTCAGTTCAAAAAATCGCTGCCGTAAGACGATCGGAAAAAGTATTTTCCATCACAGAGCGTGACATGAAGCAAAAGTTGGGCAACGTGGGAAGTTGAGAAAATCACAGACAACGACAAACGGTTCGGACAGGACAGCAAGGGGACAGTACCCGGAACAACCAGACGTGTGGCAGCTTGGGCAGAAGGGCAAAGTGGCAGGAACCGATCGAGACGCTGTGATTGAAGTTTTGGATTGCGGTTAAATGTGCACTTTTGTGAGGGCGAAAGAATGGCATTTTTGTGTATAGTTATGTGGGGAGGGTGGAGAATTGGAAAGGATTTTCCCAGGATTCCGCCACTAGCATAGCACATGCTAGGGGGAAAATTAAATTTCCAATCGTTGCGACGTTTTTTTTATTTCGTATGAGTGCCTTAGTTTTATACAATGGTTTAGTTTTAATTACGGTGGAGAGTGAAGAAGTTGTTTAAAGTAACGATTAAATTTTATAACTAGCCATTATACTATTTTGTGCAGTTGAAAACAAAAACTGGAATCGATTGATTAAAAATAAGTTCAGCTTTTTGTAGTGTTTTAATTAACTTCCTAATTGTTTGCATTTGTAAGAAGATATTTGTCTAATTAAATTTTACACTGCGCAGTTTTACCCAAACATTTTAGGATTGTAATTAAGTTCGAGCGGATTTATTTTCGAAATTGAAAACATTACTATGAAGGCTTGGTAACTCTTTCGATTTCCAAATTAATTTTTATCGTTGATTTATCTTTGATACTTTTCCCCATCTTTTTGACAAATTACGGACTCCATCGAGAAAAAAGAGGTTTTTTTTTAACGCTATGCATTTATCGATCCATTTTTCTATTGCTGCAAAATTAGAGAAGTGCAGCTAAGATAGGCCGTGCTGCATCGATCGGTAAGGATGGTTATTGAAAGGTGTAATGTCTACATTGTACGGGGGTAGGGTATGGGGGTAGGGTAAGACATTCCATTTTAAAATATTTTTTAACCGGTGCTGCCACATGTGGTCGAGTTTTTCTTAAATATTCGGGCTGGGTGTCAGTAGTAATGAAGCAAAACTCACAGCAAGAACATTTCATTCGGTTCAAATGTTGTCATTTTAGAAGCGCATGGAAACAAATTTTAGTACACTTCAGAAAAATGACAGCTAGGGGAAAAAAAAGCCTGAGGATGACTCTTCAAAAAAGCATTGTTGCAAGATTGTATCGAAGTGAAATTGAACTATTTCACGACGCTTGTACTTAAACTGCACGAACTTATTTATAGTCTTGATAGTACGATCTTTGAACGGTAGGTTTGGCTATCAAATCCCGTCTAACCGTCATCTACGACCAGTAAAATGAAATCTAGAAAGCGAAACTGCCAGCACAAGACCTCTCGAGGTTGTAGTCCAAAAAAAAAAAAAAGAGGTAGAAGAAGTGTGAAGAGGTTCATTCGATCTTAAATCCAAAACATTGACCTAAAAGTTTAAATGTTTGACTGTTACTATCTTAGATGTTGATGTTTCGTCTTGAGTTATCGTAGACCTCATTTTAATCGCGTTCCTCAAGCATCATAAAACGTAACTACATTTCCACTTTCTACTAATGACTCTTCATCTATTTGTAAAAGCGCCAACAACGCTAATCGCAACGATATGCATACTTGAGTAGTTCAACTTTGATTTATAATCCGTAGTAATTCACCTTGTCAAACACATGCACGTACATCTCTAATTGCTTACCCATCATTGCACAACCTCCGGTCCGTCCGGTCCGGTCTCTTTATCACGACCAGTTCTAAACCGCTTCCCTCGTTTCAGCGCATTGTCACAAGCCACGGCAGGAAGGGATCGATAAGATAGCACGGAAGAAGCTCATGCTGGCGAGTGTGCTTTGCGTCATTTTTATGATTGCTGAGATAATAGGTAGGTAGGAACCGACTAATGTGGTTCGTTTTAAAGGACTTCCCCCTCCCCTCTCCCCCCGCTTGTTGCTGTTTGCTCCCGGGAAGGCCACCATAGGAGCACAACACAGTCGTCGTTGTTGGGAGTCTTTTACTGCATGGAATGGAACGTAACTTTCCGAGAGAAGTGTGCAACAGCTCGGACCAAGTCAAGCCGGTGCCAGCCAAATCGACACAGACGACGATGGCTTTTCTGTTCGACGGAAATGCTTTATTGTTTCCACTTGTTGGACGCAATTTCTGGCTTTGCTTGGCCTTGCTTTCTGTTCTGCCGGGGTCTCGCTCGAGACGCAAGGCCGAAAGGTTCAAATGCACTTGTTCCTGCTCGGCCCTGATTAACAGCAATCTGGCAAACTTCACCCCGGCCGTCGCCTCCCGTTGGCATCCCGTGCGGATTGCAACTCATTCGTTTCCATTTTGCAGGTGGTATTTACTCCAACAGTCTTGCTATCGCGACAGATGCAGCCCATCTTATGGCGGACTTGGCCAGCTTTATGATATCCCTGCTTGCCCTGTGGATAGCGGCGAGACCCTCGACGAAGCGGTAGGTAGCGATGGATGGGAGGAATTTTCAGGGAAAGCAAAAATACGACAGAATGTGTCGTGTAACAGCAAACAAAAAAAGCGACCCAGAAGTGGTGGCCCTTGTATCAACCGAACAACGTAACCGGCACGGTTCAGCGGTTTCAAGGCTCGGGCAAAGAGTTTGCCAGGGTTGGGGAAAAAACTTTTAATAACTTTCCATCCGTTGCCGCCTCGCCGTGGTGCTGGTGGTGTGCGTTGGTGGGAGCGTTGTTGACGATGCGGACGGTTCCGTCCGGATCAAAGTGAATAGGTTGAACATTATCCACGGATCCACCACCAGCGCAAAGGCACCAGCGGAGTTTGGAGCATGATCTTGGGCAAGTGATAGATTTTTTGCATGGTTGATTTTGCCTTAGTGACCGAAACTCGTTGTAATATAATTAGGGTGAAGCAGTCTTCCCTTGGCCCTTTAGCGGAGGGTGTAATGGCGACGATACGGATCGTGACGGTTTTGTGTTTTTGAATGGGGGAGTGTGAGAGAGTTTTTGCCTATCACCGGGTCGGGTGGTAAACAGCATTGGCAAGCAGCTTCAAGCGAATGCAACCAGCGAGAAGTTTTACATTTTACGCACATCAAAGAGCGCTCGGCAAGGAAAGAGATGCATTTAACCCGCTCGGCAAGATGAAGGGACGCCAGGCAGACGGTTCGGGCAAAGTTTACTGTCTATACAGAAGAAAACTTTGAAATTGAAATATGTTTTTGACCGAAACTTAAACTCTATCTGCACGGGTTTTATGAGAGTTCGGCGTGACTGAATCAGTTCATGCAATGGGGTGCAACTTTACCGAGTGATTTTGGTGTTTGAATGGGTTTGGAACAGTTTAAGTGAAATTTTACGCAACCAGTGTGCCGATTCTAAGAGCTTGAAGCTGTACATATTCTCTTCCTTTCGTTTTAAGGCTTTCTTTCGGCTGGTACCGAGCGGAAGTAATCGGTGCATTAGTGTCGGTGTTAATGATTTGGGTGGTGACGGCAATCTTGTTCTATCTGGCAGTTCTACGAACGATCAACAGAGACTTCGAGCTGGATGGTGAAGTAATGCTGATAACATCCGGTTTAGGAATATTGGTGAATGTGATGTAAGTATAAATGTACTATAGACACTTCCAGAGGTAATATTAGCTAGCAAGTAATCGTGTTGTCATTAGAGACAGTAGAAAACTTGAAGGTCTTCGTGCGTATGATAAAATTAATTTAAAGAATTCCCTAATGAATCCGGGGTAAAAGAATTAGTTTTTTATTTTATTTGGCATTTTGCACAAGTAAACAATTGGTTTTTTGTCCTGTTTATGGCATACTAAAGTACTCCGATTGATAAATAACGTGACTGCACAATAGAGCTCATAATCTATCGCAAATCCGTGACAATCCTCCGGGTTTTCCTTATGTATCGTATATCAATTTGCTGGTGCTTATCACATTAAATCATTTGCGGCATCGATAACAGATACGCTTCGGAACATCGTTTCGTACGATTTTATTTCCTCAACTCCACTAACAGTGCAGCTGCACCCTGGTGCGCCCTACACAACGGTAAGAATTTTATCACATCGTGTCCGTAGTGCAACAAAGTGCTTCGCACTGGCGATACATTTCCTTGCGAAAGCGGCTGATTGGTGAACAAGTTCACGGCACAGAAGACACAAGACTCCCACGTAATCCCATGTTGCGTCAGTGTCATTTGATTGTGGCAGATAATCCTTCATTCGTAGAATTAATGGGTGGTATTATCCACCATCTTAATCCAGCGCATTGGCGTTCTTCGGTAGCCCGCCGGTAGAATCTGCCCGCGAGAAGCACTGCAAGTGGTTTCTCGTGTGCAAAGAAAGACATTAGAAATAGTTTCGAAGAGGGCTAAAGCGCTTGAGTTCGTGTTGCGCCTGTGGCGCAATAGCGTGCCAGCATTGGCAGTGGAATTTATTGGTTACTGTCCGGTTTTTACAGCGCTTTTGCTGAATCACTTCCCGGTGGACTATCTCTGGTTGGAAGGAGGAGTTTTTCTTCCAGCCCGTTAAGCTGCTTTCGAAAGGTATCCTTAATTCGTTAGCAACGGTCACCGAAGCCTGCCGGATAATTGAATTGGGGCGCGCTCGAGAGCGATTGAAACCCCGCCGGAATTGAAATAGGTGGACATGGATCTGATCCAACCGAGAAAAGAGTAATTTCAAGCGCCCAGAATTCCTCAGCCGCTGAGGTGAGTTATTGATTTCATGTGGACGCTCCTTGCACATTCAGTCAACCTACTGGGTGTTTCTGTAGGAAAATCCACACCTCAGACAAACAGCGTAGGAGTCGTGAACTGGCAAATATCATGTGCGCCTCTTAATGAGCTCAGTGGCGTCGGTGCAATGCCGTGCTGTTCTTTCCCTGCTTGGCACCCTGTGTGCGATAATCACAACGCAAGGACGATAGGGATCCATGCTCTTAAGATAAACCTTTTCTTTCCGCAGTTGTTTGCCATATTTCAACAACTAAATCCTCCTTTGTGACGTAGCGGCAGTCGCCTTGAGGGGCCGCGTCTTGAATAAAGTCTTCGCCCTGGTTGATGCGGCGTGCATACTGGAATGAAGCGATCGCATTTCCCGCTCGTTGCACGTGTTCCAGTGTAGTTTGCTTTGGACTTAATTCTTCGTAACGAGTTTCCTCGGCTTCACAAGACGAACGATTTGATGACGTTGATGGAATTTCTTGTCGTTTGTTTTTTTTTTCGCTCTCTCATTGCAGCATGGGCGCTACACTGCATAACCACGGTCACAGCCATGCAGGGGGTGGGCATCACGAGGAGGAAAACATCAACGTTCGGGCAGCATTCATCCATGTGCTGAGTGATTTCGTGCAGAGCTTGGGCGTATTTATAGCGGCGTTGGTGATTTATTTCAAGCCCGACTGGAACATCATTGATCCGATCTGCACGTTCGTGTTTTCGCTGCTGGTGCTTGGCACGACGATTGCCATCATGCGAGATGCAATTGTGGTAAGTGTGAACTAATCGTCAAAAATGTAAATAAATCTATTTTTATTTAGCAGTTGAAGTAGGTCAACGTTTGCAATTATTTCCGCAGTTGATTCGTTTACATCAATGACCAGGCGTCTCCACCCGAAGGCGCCTCCATTGCATTAGGAATTTATTTTTTATGCTTTATTATTTATCCGCATTTAGGAGATGGTGTTCATCTGTGAAAGTTTTTGATTTACATTCTCAAAACAGTTTAAGTGTTTAGTTTAGTTTTATTTTTTGCTTAAATGATCTGTACGAACACGGCCGAGATTTTATTCCAAACGTTTGGACGCCGTTTTCGAGTAAAAAAATATGCTTCTGCCATGTTACCTACCGTATAAGAATTCAATTGAATGCTTTGTGTCTAGCTGGCCAGTTACTAGGC
Organism: Anopheles maculipalpis; assembly: GCF_943734695.1. Lineage (NCBI taxonomy): Eukaryota > Metazoa > Arthropoda > Insecta > Diptera > Culicidae > Anopheles > Anopheles maculipalpis. Next base: position 11,451,839 of record NC_064872.1, read on the forward strand.
GTATATTGAGATTTACGTGGTGGTAAATAACTCATCTACCTTTTCTTCAAGATGCAGATAATAATGAATTAATTTTGTGATTAGAATGGGAGTATTATTAGTAAGCGACTTTGTAAATATAAATCTTTTTTTGGGATATTCTTCTGGTAGATTTGTGATTAAAAAGGAGAAATGTTTTTAGTTTTTCTTAAATTTCAAGAATATTATTACTTCAGAACTTATCGTGTACTTATGTCATCTTAAAATTTTCACTGTAAACCACTGTAATCGTGGGTTGTGTCACACTTGGTAATGATTTAGACAGTTTAAGTACACACATGGGCAATGTATTTTCTTCCAAACTTGATGAAAAATCAATATTTAAAGAAAATCCGTGCTAGATAAAAACCTAAGAAGATTTCTTATTTAAACGATTTTATTCGATCAATGCTTGGATTGGGGACTCTTTGAAAAAAAAAAATCCGTAAGTAGGAAATTCAATTGAGATTCAGATCGATCGGAAAAGCCTCTTTTCGTTTTCACTTTTACGAATAGAACCGCACTACGGGATGTATCTCTTAATTTGTTTTGTAACTTTTCGATCGGTGGTATACATTATTTCAGGCGATTTTATCAATCGGCTAGTAAGCCTACAAAATTGAGATAGAAGTGAATGCCGGCAAAAAAATACGCTTTCCCCGGTCTTGTTGCAGCACAAGTTTGCCGGTGTTTTACTCTAACACGTCTCCAATCCATTCGCAGCTACGTGGAACATCCTAATGAATATTGTATTTCAATTTGAAACAGTTAAGCCATCATCCTGGTTTCCAACGCTTCCGTTTCAAAGCTTCATCATTTTGCTGTAGCTTAGCACATCCTGTGCTGCGTTTTGCTGCTACCTGCTGCCGATGCTCGTGCACACCAGAACAGGCGAAAAGGCTCAATAAAATGGGAACCGATTTAAGGTTGCACACTTACTTACTGATTTTATTTCCATTACACCAAGCTAACGCACTCACCAAACACGGAATGATTACCAGCGAAATGTGGAACGGGGGCACACGCTTTTTCTTTCGCGCAATTTTAGCGTTCGGCCCCTAGTTATGTTTCTTTACTGGCCTTCAGCGTCGGGTGAACGGTACCGTGCCGTGTACCGTGGCAGCCGCTTTCCACTTCTACAGACGGGCGCCACCATTCGCGAAGGATTGTTTAACCACTTTCGGGAATCAGCCACCACCGGTGGGTTCCATTCGTGCACAGCCGCACAGCCCGGAAAACACTTCACACTTACTCACGCACTTTATTTGTTCCCTCCTTTGCTGCCAGAATGCTTTTCTACCCAGCTACACACCCTTGCGCTGTGACGAGATATGTCGGCTGCGCTATTATCGTAGCTTCTCTTACGCCTCTGATCTGTACCCGTGTATTTTCTTACGCCTTCTTTCCCCGCTTTATTTTCTGACACAGGTTCTTATGGAGGGCACCCCGAAGTATCTCGATTACACCGAAGTTATGCAAACGTTTCTGCAAATTGAGGGCGTCGTAAGAGTACACAATCTGCGCATTTGGGCTCTCAGTATCAACAAGATAGCACTCGCTGCTCATTTAGCTGTCGGTAAGCATAAAACAACAACAACGACGACAAAGTGTGATCGGGTGTATTTTGTTCTGTTGCTTGTGTTCCGTACTTTGTGGTATCAAGGGGAAGGAAGGAGTTTTGCTATTGTACCGGTTTGTGGAACTAAATTTCTTGAATCGTAAGAGGTTGCCAACAAATAAAAAAGTAGTTTGTATATTTGTGTTTTGTAAATTAGCTTACCAAATTCTGTTTACAAAATGGCCGTTGGTATCTTGCATTAAACGAGAGAAAAAAAATATTTTTATTGCTTTTTAATGTATTATAAGACGCTTTTTAAAGTTGTGAACAGCCAGACCATTTTTTTCCTTAAATTTGTAATCTTTTGTTCCATTTTCCCTAAACAATCAACCGAAAGATCGTTGGACACATCCGATCATCTTACACCTATTTTCTTCTTGGCTTGACGACCTTCTAAGGTCACGCCTGCCATCTAATATGGCTTACTAGACTTGCCGATACCACGAAGTTGGATAGTTAGTCCTCACTCCGGGGGTACGGTCCGGATGGGATTTGAATTCCGGTCCTGCCGGTTGAAGACTGGCGCCGTTGATACTTACAACACCGGGCCACCCCAATTATATTTAGCGTTTAATTTACCTACCCAGATGATCCTTATATTTGCTGTCAATAGTTCATCCTACCTAAACAATTTTTTTTATTGAAATAATTTAACAAAATCCCTTCGTTCTCCTGTCGATGATTTGGTCTGCCGACTGCTTTTCTAGGATTAATTTAATATTATTCCATTGCAGAGCCAACCACCAACACGGAGCTCGTCCTGCGGGAAGCCACACAAACGGTTCACGCCAAGTACAAATTTTTCGAAACAACGCTGCAGATAGAAGAGTTTCAGCCCGATATGGAAGATTGCAATCAGTGTTCGAATCCAATTTAGTGAACCAAAACCCCGAAGCAGCGGCAGCTGAAGCGAACCTTCTTTGCACACAATGCTGCTGGCGGAAGGCGGAACAAACGCGTAAATGTATGCGGTAAAATAAAGCGATGAAACTGTTGCTGATTCCGAACGTTGCGTATTATTGAGGATTAAAGATATCGGCTTAAAATCAGCACAAGTCAAGCTGTTAAGTGTTCAAGTTGAACGTATATTTTATGCATTCTTTGGTAAGAATTCACTATCATACTTTGTACGATGTTTTGATGGCGTCTGGTTAGAAAAAAAGTCGGTCGATATTCACGAATCATTAAACTATGCTTCACTTAACAAAACAAAGCAAAAAAAGGAGCTTTGTAGCATTATGGCAGCAGAGATTGTTCCGCAGTAAAAGCCAAAAACCCGAGGATTGAATAAAGACATTCCACGTTCGGATGGATGCGATTTGACCCTTCCATCACTGGAGGTTAGTTTCGGAAAATAACATTTCGAAAACTTTACTCCAACGATTCCCGGAAGGACGTGGGCACGGCCGATTATACCAACACGAACTCGGCTTTTGTTTGAAGAAACATGATTTTTCCTGCGAACGAATGGATGTGCTTGAATATTTATAACGTCTGCCAGTGGAAGAGTGAATCGGTTCGAATTGACAGAGTATGCGGTGTACGGAATGGTCATTCGCTTTTTCAACTTTTTGGCCCTCGGTTCACCCCCCTACTAATTGGAGGGCAAGAGAGATTGGCATTTCGTATTCCGCACCAGGCACCAGGGCAGGGTCCGCGATGTGCAATGCTCATTTCTCAATCTGAATGATTAATTTCGCCTATTTGTGGCAGTATCTTTTGTGCACGCGGCCCCGTTCGCGTTCGGTGTGTTTGTGGGGCTATTATTGCTAGTCCGGCGGCGCCATCGTTGACTGCCCGATTATGCTGCGGCGGGTGCGAGATATAGGAAGCATCGTCTTTCACACGTTTCGTAAGTTGAGTCATTCTGCAGATTGTTCTTTTGCTGGCTGTTGGCTACAATTTGCCCACCGGCCAGTCCGAGCGACCGGGAGCAATTCTGGCAAGTTTGGTTGAAGTTAATGGAAAAGTAGTTATTTTCAATTTGCTTAACTACCGAAATCTTTACCACTACCGGGTATGGGATGAAGCGAACGGGACGGGAGAAGCTTTTTAGCATAAAAGCTGCCACTGACAGAAAGCATGACGCAGATAGAATCGTAAAAATGGCAATCTCGAATGTTTATGACTGTTTCCTCTTTAAGCGGTGCTGTTTTTTTTTATGACGGATGTGATTGTTTTGAAAACGATGTAAATTCTGTTTTTTTCCATAAATTTCCGTTAGATAGTTTTTATTAATTTGTGAAATCTGAAATGGATTGGGACATATTAAGCTTTCAAAGTTGAAACAATTAACATTGAGAATCTTGAGATCCAAGGAAATAAATGATTCCTTAGTCTTTTAACGCCCAAACATCAAAACAATCCTTAAACGCAATCTGCTCCACTCAAGCAAGACCAAATGCCCACCCAAACACCGTGGCAATGGAAAAAGCGAAGCAAAAAGTACAAGAAAATGGATGGCGTTTCATCTTGTTGCGATAAACAAAGTTCCCCTTTCCACGGTGGATTTCAAAGACCATGAGCAACCCATTGCAACGGCCATTCGCAAGACATCTGGAGACGCAACTGGCACACATTTACCAGTGCCACGAAGACGATTGGTTTTGTGCGCTTCGTGAGCGCAATAAAATCACTTATCACCGTTGTCAGTCACGTGCCGTTGTCGCACGTTCGTGGGAAGCCCGCCATGGGAACGAAATTGATTCGATTCCTGATAGCGCGACATTCGTACTGCAAGTATTAGTCCGGCACGGTTTTTGCACGGTGGTGTCGTCGCGTGGGTCTCACGTCCCAAAGGATTCGATTTGTTTTCCGATTCCACTCACCCGAGACTCTAGCAACACATCGACGGAGATGTGTTGTTATGTCTTCACGTTTGGAGCACTGCGCTGATTGAAGTTGAGCAGGGGGGGGGGGGGGGGGGGGACAGTGCTTTTCTTGGGAACAAAGATTTTCCGCACGACGGTACGGCTACAGCGTTGTCCCACCGAAAAACAGTCATTCCCAAAAGTAATCTGCAGCGCGAAAACTCTCAACCAACCCTTGCTTCGTCGTGTGAAAGAATCGCTTATGGTGTGATGGGTGTGTTCCAAAGCGATCGGTGCGACACGTTGAATAGATTTTGGACACCTGTGGGTAATGTCATGCGGCGCACACAGCTCGAGAGACCTGCTTGAAGCGGATGAGAGAAGTTTATGAGAAATAAATTAATTTTCTATCGAACAGAATCGATCCCGGGCGGGTGCGCGGCGCCACCCCGGGGTGCCGCCAAAACTCGGACGAACGAACCAGTTCCGTCGATTAACTCGTGTGTGAAGTTCAAAGTCTTCGAGTTCCCGTGTGTTCATCGAGAAAGGTAATCAAAAGTTACTCGTTCGCAGCATACTTCTACCCGTAGTGGGGCGAACACGGGCATCCTGCAAGCCGGGGCGCTCTTTTGCGACATAATCAACTGGCTGTCAGGATGAGGCGTTGCGGTATTCATCCGCAGGTGGCACACGCCGTCCCACGTGCAAGCATTCACTCGCTCATTCGTGATTTTCTAATAAGGTTAAACATTAATTGCAATTCCTCTTCCGACCGTGGCACAGTGTTGGGTCGGCAAGGGGTGTGCGCCCGGTCGTCGTTTGTTAAACGCTGCTAGTTGAGCTTTTCTTCCAGCGGAGTGCACGTGCATTTTCCGTGCAAAGGGTGTTTGGTTCGCCGGGGGGGAGGATCCGCTCGATGGGCGCTGAAGTGTTGCCAACAGAATAGAACAACCTATTAGAGGTTTCGGATCTGTTCCGTGCAGAGCCGAGGTAACTAATTGAAGGAAACAAACAACAATGTTAGAACGACAAGGCCACTCGTGTCCACTACACGAGTGGCCTTGTCGTTCTAACATTGTTGTTCTGTGGATGTGGATCTTCTGTGTTTCATTCTCGGGTGGTTCAGAGGGAAAACCATGCTGTTCGTTAATTTTGAAGAAAGCCCCGTATTGTTGTGTGGATGTTAGCACGAAAGGTTTGTTCTTTGTGTGTGAAAAGGAAAATTAAATCGGTGTCTCTATTCTTGAGCCTACGGAATGTAACAAAATTTTCAAGTTCAGGGGAAGCTAACATGCACTCAGATTTCCTAGTGAACTATGTCCGGATTTAAATTGGCTAGCACACTAGTGATCAAACCAATAGCAGCTTGAGCACCAACATGTCTTAAGAAATACACCTTCGCTTAACATAAATCAAGGTTTGACTGAATGAAGAGAAAATTGACACATCTAAAAAAGTGGGGAAAAAAAATCTTCATTCACAGTTGAACATTGCACGCTGAAGCTCAAATGACTTTACTGAGCAGGCAAATGTTTTGATGCACCCAAAGTGTTCTGGAATGTAGGTGAGCACCGTTAGTACACCTTTAGCCGTAAGAGAAACAAGCATTTCGAGTCTCCACTGTGTGTCTCCTATTACTCGCACTACAACCAGTCTCGGACGCATTGTGCACACTATCCTACTTGTGCCCTTTGAGATGAAGTACCGTAGCAAATGGTACTTCCAGTACCAATGCGACACAACGCCACTTCCTTCGCTGTGATGCAAAGTCTTTTTTTGTTGTTGTTGTTGTGTCCCTTTCGTCATTCTACCATTCGTGCCCCGACTGCACCAAGCAGCACACGATCTCAACTGTGACAGATGAAACGCTAAGCTGGAAGAGCAATTTGATTCCATTTTCTACGAGGGCTTGGTTCGCGCACACGTGCCACGTTTTGTGTTTACCGCACAAGCCCCGTCCAGTCCCGGACAGGTCGGGATCTGTCGGGGAAGGTTCAAGGATAATAAGAGATACGTGCAGCGTTCGGACGAAAGTGCATCGTTGTATGATGTTTTCTTTTTGGTTTTGGTTTTTGTTTGCCATATCCGGCTGTCTATGGTTTCCCACCGGTACCGAAACGTAGTGCAGGTTTCAAGGTTGCGGTCGGCATCATGCCAAGCCATACTTGACTTTGGTATGATATATACATGAGAGGCTGAGGGCAATCCGTCCTGAATAGAGTGTGGAGAGCCAATGGTAGAACAAAAACGGGCCACCTTTGCACTTTTGTAACAGGACGTAAGCTTATTATTTCCTTGTCCAAATTCGTTGAGATGAAATGAAATTTAGATAAATTGGATGTGTGTTGCTTTTGTTTTGTTCCGTGCTGTGGATTCATTTTTCGTTTTCTCTGTTCATTCTTTACATTCGTAAAGTTGATGTAGAGCTACTAATTTTAACATGTTGAATTGAGATGGAAACGTTGTCCAATTTGTCCGTTGTCCATTACAGGAATGCGATATTCAAATGCAGACACTTCAGACGAGGAAAACTATGTTACTAAAATTTACTCAATAAGAACTTTATGTTCTACTTGGTTTGACGACCGCTAAGATCATGCCGGTCATCGAATGGTTTACTAGACTTGCCGATACCATTTAATTGGGTAATCACAGTCCTCACTTCGGAGAGATTCTGGATGTCTCCGGATGGGATTTGAATTCCGGTTCTGCCGTTTGAAGACCGGCGCCACTGTCGCCCTATTCACCGGGACGCCCCACAAACTCTGAGGTCAAACCGGCCATTTAATGCATTGCTAGACTAGCAGATAACCACGTATCTGGTTGGTCATTCATCCAGAATGAAATTTGAAGCCCGGTCCTGCCATGTGAAGACCAGCTGTCATCTTTACCACTCTAAGAATTCAGTGTTGAGTATTAACTTAGATAAATAAATATAAAACTACCATCGCTGTAAAAGGCGTTTCCAGCTGGCCATATATTTTCCCTTCAAGTGTATTTTCAACAAGATCGATTAATTATACACCATTGTGCTGACTTATGCCTTCTGCAATGGGTAAAACTTGCAAAAAGAGGCTGCAGCCGGGCTGAAATCACTTTACCATGCATATGCAGCGAACTAAAGCTAGTACCTTAGTACGCTGGGTGAAAATGAAGCACGAATGGCCACAGCCGTTTCGCAACACTGTACATCTTACGTTCATTGACCTGCTTTGCTGAACCTTGCGGGTTTCAACTTTGATCATTCTCGCTGGTCTTTGATTGCCGGTAAGTAACGAAGGGGCGTAGCTGCTAGTATTCTGTTATTTCCCGACTGACTTTACCTACCTCGCGTATCCTCGCAGCACATCACAATAGCGTGGCATGGTATGTTTCATAGGTACGCGCCACAACATCGTACCTGAAATGGTAAATAGTTTCCTTCCTATTTTCTCCTGCCGGTTGCATCATTTCCACCATAATGCTGTTTATTCTTTCTTTCCTAGTTTCGCACAACGGTCCGTCAAAAACGGTTCGCAAGAGCGCCAGGGATTGCTGTGCGCTGGCTATTGCAAGTGTGTAGTATAAAGAGCAGAACAGAGCGAGACAGGATGATGAAATCAACAGAGAAGGAAAGCTCGACTCAACAAAAACCGCTGGATAACCCCTCTCTCCACACCTGCATCCTTCCCTCATCCTCAGCAGAAACCGGAAACAACATCTGATTGTGGAGTGTTCCTCAAAAACCTTTACCGCATCCGCTTCCATAGTTCCCTCCATTCGTCCCCACTCCCTGCCTTTCCGCCCTGCCGTACCGAGCACATGGGTGGCGCGCTATGTAACTATTCAAACTTCAGCGAACTTTGGACGGAAATCGGTCCAGTGTTTTGTAGCGCACGAACGGAAGTGAGCGTATACTAGTTGTACCGCACAGGGGCGCCTGTGCGCCTCTACGAGTGAGCTTATTTTTTATCACCTTTCACGAACGATGCGATGGTTGGCGCGTTTCGTCACAAGTCTGGGGTGTCCTGTTTCTCATGCACGGCATCGAAAAATCACTTTCCTGAAATTAGATTCCGGTTTTCGAGACCAGCCACAGTCGGCCCTTTCCGTGTGCAAGAATCCAAGGTCTTTGGTGTGAGCGAAACCGAGAGTGGTTGCCAGTTGTAGTGACGAAGGAATGGCGTGGCATCACGTTTACAAGTAGGACATGCTGGATAATTCATGTGGAAAATTGATTTCCTCTGTCGATGTTAAAATTACAAGGTACTTTTTAATTATAGGTATCGCAACGATAAAAAATTAATGTGGTTGTAATAGAAAGAAAATCAACTTGCTATTACCACTGCAACTAAAGGATATCTATTGAGACAGGGGAGCTTTGGGGAGACTGTTGCGTAGAGCGATGTCTACAGTATGTGGCTGTGCAAGTTATCGAGGATTCTTTCCAGTGAACCAGGACTTGAATGGACAAACGCTGTTTTGAGAGAGTGAGCGATAACAACTTCGCAATGCCTTTTAGTTGCTCTTGGCAGCACGTGTTCTAGAGTTCGGATAAAGAGAAAAGAGTAAGCCGAAAAGTGCTATTAGATTATCAGCAAATATCTCAAAGATCAACATCTTTGAGCTAAGACAAGTTTAGCCCAAGTGCTAGATTTTGTAATTTGCATTGTTTTATAAATGATTTTAGATACTCCTGGCACACTGTTGGTTTGATTTTTAGTAAATGAACAGTTAAAATAAACTCATTAAGAAACATAGGCGGGATTACACGCAAAACTCCTTTCAGACTGCATGGAAAAACAAGTTTTTCGATGGCTAAATTACTATACGTTTTCCATTTTTGAAATTGAAAATGTTCGAAATGCTTTGAGGTCACCATGGATTAGGTTCAAAGCTTAATTCTGCAACTATGCAATGCTTTAAAAGACGTAAAATAAAAATCTTGTGGCATGTTTGGGATAAGGTAAAACACAAGGAGGAAATGCCCTGTTATTCTAGTTTATAAAAACATTCATCGCATGTGATGCTGGCAATGCAGCGCAAGCCGTTATACTTAAAAGTAATAAATTACGTTCAGAGCTAGGCAAAGGTGGTTTAGGAAGGAGCTAGGGATTAAAACACCGGATCGTAATATAGAACGGAGCTGTTAAAGGAGGAGAATGCACACTGCAGAGCATCACAGGAATGATCTCTGCTCATAGGAATGCCACTACTACTACTCTGCACGGAGTCATCCACGTTGAATACTTGATATTAAAATAAAAAAAAGGAAAAGCAGCAAATGACTCCATTCAAGGCAATTATCAGAAAACCCCGCTGATAGCCACATGTTGTATGCCGACGATGACGAAACTATTTGTACCAATACGCTCCCGATCTGACCAACTTCAATGAACCCGCCTTCGTGAAGATGCTGTACTTTTTGCCTGTGCGTTCCGTACTGGAGTACGCATCTGTAATATGGTGGGCATCGGCTGCCCGTTCCATAGAATGCAAGAAATTCATTCATTTCATTCCCTCTACGCTCAACGATGCGCGCTAATTGGCGTTGAGCCACTGGACCAGCGCAATTGCATCACACGCAGAGTATTTGAAGCAGGACTTCTCGATAATCAGAGTCGCCTCGACTCGCCGATGCTCCTTTCTATTACCCGTGTCTTTTTACCCCTTAAGTTATGCTAAGGTAATGTACAACGAAATTATTGCTTCATAGGGGACTGTCACGGTCCGTTGAATTTTAGATAAATTATACAATTGTACAAACATTAAAAAGCTGATCGTGAACATTTTATGCATAACAATAACGAGTTTGTAGCCATGAATTAACTAAGTTTCCTATAAAAATTAAATGAAATATTTGAAATAAAAAATAAAGAAGTATTTTGGTCACATTTATGTTGTCTTCAATTTTGTCCCTATAAAAAGATTAAGAAAAGTCTTCTATTTTGTTATAAATAATCTTTAAATAATATCTCGATGCCAATGTTGCACTACAAACCACATCGAATGCAATATCGGAGCGCTGCAACGTATCACCCACTGCGTGTGGTGTCGCTCTACAAAAGTGAAAGTGAGCCCGGCATCGATCGCCATCGCGGCTCGCAGCATAGACTTCGATCGGTCGGTATGCACAACAACAACAGCAGACAACGAACCCCCGCGATACGGTCTTTGGTGTGCGTTTCGCGTTATTTGAGTTTCGCTGCTTTGCGTCGGCCGATCGACCACATTACATAAGTTCTGGTGTGCGTTCCATGCTGCGTACGATCGACCGGCGTTCAGTCGCTTGTACACCATGCTGGGACGCGGTACGATAACGCTGTTGGTGCTGCTCGCGATCGCATCGTCAGCTGATCGGTGCGTCGTGCTGGCATTTCGCAAATCGTTTGAAGGTTAGTTGTTTCGTGCGTGGTGGTATTACGTTCGGGGTGTGTTGGGGCGACCTGTTTGCTAAGACTGTTTGAGGAAGCGGAATCGAAAGAAACTGTATCATAACGGGAGTAGTAGCAAGGTTACAGCCAAAGTGAATGTCTTACACTTCGGTTTCTATTTCAGAGCTAAGCGTACACACACTTCCCGATTCCGGTTCGCTAGAGGGTAAGCAACACCAACCATCACAGTGTGATGAAGTAATAGTGCAAGAAATTCACCTCCTCTGCAGATTGCTCACTTCGAATGCAAAAGTTAGCGTATGATGAGCCACCAGCAGCACCATTGCAAGAATTTCCTTCTTTTTCGCGAGACTTTGCTCACCTGGCAGCGATAGGATGGAAGTCAATGAATGGTGGCGACATCGAATGGCGCTGCAGTGGAAGCCTAATAGCGGAAGACTTTGTACTTACTGCTGCACACTGCACAAAGGATGAAGGGTTGGTTTGATATGGAAAAAGCAGAGCTTACTAGAACTATTCATCTCCATGTTTGCCCTTTTTTAGCGTGGAACCTTTCGTCGTTCGTTTGGGTGATCTCGATCTTTACAGCGCTAAGGATGACCGTTACGTGCAGCAGATCGAAATAGCCGAGATAATACGCCATCCCGAGTTTAACTTTAACAGCGCCTATCACGACATAGCGCTGCTGCGGCTGAAGAAATCCGTGACGTAAGTGAGCACTCAATGCCCAAGCAACGCAGCATACCCATTAACCGGTTTTACTCACTCGGCTGATGCCGTTTCAGTGTCACCGACTTCGTCACACCGGCATGCCTGTACACAAACGATTCCTTAACGTTCGACAAGCTGCACGCAACGGGTTGGGACTTTTGTGAGTAAAGCTGTAAGCAGCGTGCAGTGTGTGTGCAGCTTTACTTACCGACTCATGCTTACCCAAATTCTTTAGACGCAGAAGTTTCTCCACCGATCGTTACAACGCCCCTCAATCCAATCAATCAAGATCGGTGCAAGTTTTGGTACCGTGACAATAAGGAAGCTTTCCGGAAGGGGATCAACCGGATGCTGATGTGTGCGGGTGACGAGCAACTGCAGAGTTGTCCGAGTGATACGGGAGGTCCGCTGCAGGTGAAACTACTGTCCAGCTCCCGGTACACACCGTTTGTTGTTGGAGTTTCGGCGCTGGGCGTTCCGTGTGGTGCAACGACGCCCGGAGTTTATGCGAAGGTACCGCACTATATACTGTGGATCGAAGCCGTTACGAAGCTCGTGTATCATCCGCCCGATTGTGTTATAAGGCACATTTCCAAGCGAGAATTGGAAGCGTCTATTGTGGCACCGGAGTTGAAGGTGAGTAGGCTTGCTTGGAAGTTGTGGGCATTTAAGTATTTAATAATAAAGTATGTACAAAAAATTTGCATACCCCTTGAAACAACAGAAGATACAGATTCAGCGTAACAGTTTCTAAGTATTCGTGTGGGGTATATGTACCTTGCAGCGGATAAGCTTGCGTCCAGGTGATTATTTACCAACTATGAACGTGACTTCTGAGTGGTTGTTCCATATCAAGTGTCTCATTTGCTGGAAATGCCACAATATCCTCCGGCTAGTGCACATAGACTACACAGGTCAGGTTGGCAGATTTGAAGCTTTTCAGGCATTAGGATTCAATAGAAACCTGTAATTAATTGAATTTATTTACTTTGGCTTTGGCTCGAGAAATTATAGCAACACAATAAGCGCAGTCCCATGCACCGAGGAAACAGTTGTTGATCTTTAATAGACAGCAAGCAACAGTAAATCCATTGCCGAGAAGTTGCGGCCGATTTACGGGGAAAGAGTGGGAAGTGTGTGTGTGTGTTTGATGCTACAGTGAATACTGTGTAAACGATAAGCAAACGATACGTAACAAATCGATCCCTTCGTTAACAGATTTAATGCTCGTTATGTTACGCTTCTTAAGCTTAGCTGTCCGACCAGTGCAGTGTGGTGCTGTGTGTGTGTGTGTGTTTCGCTATGGGAGATAGAACATACATATGTGCGTCCACTAGACACTTTACCACGAATGCACGTATGCTCATCGATTCTACTCTTTTTCAGACCACCGCCCTGGAAACCCATCTCACCGGCAAGAAAGGAACGGTCGAGGCAAATCCTTTGCGTGCTAAATTGCACGTATTCAAAGAATTTAAGGTTAGTTAAACAACGATATTTACTAGCATTGGGTTGCTGGAGCAGCGGCAACAGCATACATACACGAACGAAAAGAGCGGCCCTGTGCCCGGTAGCCAACAAAGGTGCAGGTGCATCTTGCACCAGCAACGGGTGCAGTGGTTGTGGGTATGTGTCTTGAGCATTTTCTAGTAAGGAGTTAACGAGAGCATCTTTTCGACTTTTCGTTGTACGATTTTTGGACCTCGCCTTGTGCACCGGACACACGGATGGTACGCTACGGTGCGGAAACAAACACATCGTGCAGTGCGCCGTCGGGAAGGATGGTGAGAATGTGGAGTGGATTTGCGGTTGCACAATTGTTGCACAGGACTTTGCACTGACGTCGGCCCGGTGCGTCAAGGATGTGTAAGTGGAAGCACGAGGGAACCGCAACCGAATCTTGGTTCCGGGAAAGTACTTGGCTCGCTATCGCTTACTCACACGCTCTCTCCCTGTCTTCCCTCTGGAATCAATGATGCAAAAGCTGCATCAGGATGAAACACTAGGAAAAAGGAAGCGGGGGGAGGGCGTGGCGGGGCCAGGGTTACAAATGAAAATGTTAACAATTTTATCTACATTCATTTTCCGTTCCGTATGTACCGCCCCGTGGATTGACCGGTCGATTCTTTGCTCCATTCGCCAACGGACAGTGATGTCGATGTGGTGAACTATCGCAACGACTGGAAAAAGATAGCCGAGGTAATCTTCCACCCGGAGTACGACAGGAAGACACTGTACAACGATCTAGCACTGATTCGGCTGCAAACCGACAACCGGTGAGTTGTGATGTTGCTTTATTTATTTCCGTTCGCCTTCCGTTTCGCTGCACCGATGCATTGAACGGCGATTGTTCTGAGTGGCTCGCCGGGTCACCACGATGGTCAGCATCGTTGGCCTCGTTGGCAAAACCTGGCCACGGTGCTGAATGGTACCATAAAAAGGCCAGCGCAGGAAAGGGTTTATTGATGGCGATTATGCCTGTGCACGATGTATCCGCTGCTTTGATCCCGTTAAGCGCATTGTTGGGACGGGTTTTCCGCTGCGAGCAGTACGTTTGTTAGTTAAGTTTGGCCCGTTTAGCAGAGTGGTTTTATTTCCTTAAATCTTATCGAGTTAATCTGAAAACATTTTCTTATGCTTATATTTTAATAAACTGCTGTGGGAAAGAACTTATTTGCCGGTTACTGAACCAGAATGTTGAACTATTGGTCGATATTCTGTTTTATTTAAGTAATTTCCCGAACAAAGAAATTATAAGTGTCAGACAGAATTTATTATCAAATTGTAGTTAATGTATGAGAGGATCAAAAAGAGATTAAAAAAGATAATACTTCATATTTCAATTCCCAATTCTATTCTCTAAGCTTAAATTTCTCTCAGAAATGTGCTATGAGATACGAGTTTATTTGTGAATTATAATTTATTTTATCTGCATTCATATTTTATATTTTTACATTTTATTTTTATGTAATTGATTTACATTTTTATAATTCTATTTCTATATATTTTCACGTTGCACCAGTAACCGATACGAGTGGAAGGCGGTATCATGCATTGGAACTCCGAGCGATGACGACGATCAAAAGGAATCGTTTCTTTCGTTCGGTATCGGGCCCTACAATCTGAATGACAATGGTCTCACGGATGGCAATGCCGACGGTACCGAGCGCTACCTAACGGCCACGCTTCAACCACTACCAAACGCAAACTGTACCGAATCGTACAAGGGTTACGGTATCCTAAAGAGTGGCCTTAACGAAACGCAGTTTTGTCTCGGTTCCGGCGGAGATCATCTCGTGCCCGGTGCGTGCGAACCCTGGAACGGTAACGAGGTGCTGAACGAGATTCGCCCACCGGTCGATACGAACCCGTTCCCGGAGGATCTGATTGGTGTGAGTTCGTACGCGCCGGACTGTGGGTTCGGCCGGCGGCCGCTGGTCGCCACGCGGGCAATCGCTTTTCTCGACTGGATGAACAGCGTCATCTACAAGACGACGAGCGTGCACACCGTGCCGCAGGTATTGGTGGAGAAGGAGCTCGCGCTCGACTACATCTGCGAGGCTTCCGATCGCGAGGCGGGCGTGTGTGTGCAGATTGACCACTGTTCGCACCGGGCACTGGCCAAGGATGTGGTGAAGGTGTGCACCAACGAGACGGCAACCATTGTTTGCTGTCCCGTGAATTCCTTCATCGCCACCGCCCACCTGCCGCTGCTGACCGAGTGCGAAACGAACTATCAGCGGTTTCGCAAGAAGTACGCTGACTTTGTCGGTGACCGTGCCGGGCAACCGCTGGACGATGGTGACCATCCGCACTCGGTCATGATTGGCTGGAAGGTCAACAAGACGTCCACGGCCTGGCACTGCATGGGAACGTTAATTAACCTGAACACGGTCCTCACGACGGCTGGCTGCACCAACAGTGTGCGGAGGTAAGCCGTCCAAAGAAGCTGCATTGCGTGGTGGGTTCAGCCCAACCAGCAGCATTGGATCGGTGCCCGGTCAGGCACCGTTTTTCGCTCGAGTCAGGCGATGATAATTTAATTACGTTTGCCCCGGTACGCTTTTGCAGACGCAGCCCGGAAGTGGTCAGTATCGGCGAAACGAATGTTGCACGGATCTACGATGGTGTGGCGCAGATCATACGCGTAAAGGAGACAATCCGCTACCCAAGTTACAACCCCAAAACGCACGACAATGACATAGCGGTGCTGAAGCTGGAATCGGACGTACTGTAAGTAGTGTTTCGTAGTTTCGTAGTCGTTGGTAAAGCATCGAAGCGAACGAATGCAATATCAATGTTGGTTCAATCATTTGCTAATAATACGGCTTAGATTGCCCGGGTGTGGCTTAAACATCGTTGCGCTAGGGCTGGCGGTGCACCAAGACACAATACGATCAAAGCTTGTTCGTGTTGGAGTGTTGTGTAGGCAGTGGAGGCCTGTTCACACTAGCACGTGTGAAAAGATGGCATTTGAAATTAGATTTTAAATAAATTATATACGAAGCTGGGTTCCAACGAACCTGAGCTGATATTTGATTAGACTGGAATAAGACAATTACCTCTAGCTGATCGAATGGCACAATGGGTAAAAAAGTAAAATATTTGTAGTCAAATTCTTCACATATTTGTTCTGAATTCGACATTTCACATGATTGTACAACTAAATGTAGTTTAATCTATTTTCTTATATTTTCCATAATTTCAAAATCGTATTTTTTTCTATTGCAGTGTGAACGAGAATGCCATCCCTGCGTGCTTATGGCGCGATTTGAACCGGACACCGTACTACGGACAGGAGGTACACTTCGACGGTCAATCGTTTACGACGCGGGACAAGAACGTGGTACACAACCGTGACTGCCAGCTGTTCACTTCGCACACCGAGCTTACCAACGATCAGCTGTGCTGGCAGGAGTTCCGGCTCCGTCCGGACGGTACCGATGCACCGAACTGTGGACGCAAGGGCGATCCGTTTATTACGCTGCAGCGGAGCAACAATATCTATTTGCCATATTTGGTCGGCCTGTACAGCTACGACCAGCAGTGTGGAGGCGGTGAACCGATCGTTGCCACACGCATCTCGTCCTACATCAATTGGATTAGTCTTTACATGTAGGGTGGCATGTTGCGGTTACCCGGCCCCGCATCCGCCCAGCCGTTGCTGTAGGGTAGCGTGATTGCGATGGGTGACGCCCATTTGCTGCAAGCGCCGGTGGTCCGACGTGGTCTTCGCTGGCACATGGTGGCTTCGAACAAATGTGACGAAAATTATCTGCTAAATTGTTACAACGTTTCAATGGCGATGGGTGGAATGTAATTCGCGGAATAGCAATAAAATCCGTGCCACGATTGTAGTTCGTGAGAGTGTGTGGCGATAATAGCGAAGGGATGGATTCAATGTTTGGCGTTGACAATGTATCGGGCACGTACGTGTGTATGATTTGTAATGTAAACTTGTGGGAAATTTCGTATATATTGCTGTATGTTTGTGTTAGACACATTTTAATTAAAGTTTTTTAAAACAAGTATTGAATATTAGTTTTTGATTTAGTTATATTGTTTATTTTAACTTATCTAACATAGACTAAAACGACTCGTTTATATGCCATTTATGTTAGATTTTACGTGCTACAAATGCGAAATATTAATCAATAATTTGTGCTTTAATAGCTTTTATAACATGAGCTTAACATACAAAGAGAAGAAAATAAGTCCAGAAAATTCAGAAACGGTAGGTCTTTTCCTCTGAAAATTGTAACGACAAAAAAGTTATGCATTTAAAAGTGCACTTGAAATGCATTTTAGTATATTGATTTTTTTAAGTTTCAAGTTAAAAAATCGATTCATTTTATCAATTTTTTTTGGAGTAACTTCAGACAAAATAAAATGCTGAAATTAAACATAGCTTTGTTCAGAGAGTTTTATCCCTTAACAAAAGCAATTTAAAAAATGAAGCTTTGTTGCAGTGATGCTGTTTTTGTAGGAAAATACGAACAAATCGGACAGAGAATGCTTTCGTAAACTCAATGATGTAGTCGAATCCTTTTAATGTATTAGAAATTTATAAGTAAATCAAGGAAACTCATTGAGTGCTGTTGTCATCGTTGTTAACTTGATCCTAGGGTTAGCGCATCAGCAGCACGTCACATAATGTTAAAACTGCAACAGAAGTGCTTAGTGTAAGATCGAATATCCCGTCGAATGTCGCGTCATACAGGTAACACAGGTGAAGATGATAATGATGCCTGATGTGAAATTAATCTCCCATATCACTGCACATATGCTAATTTAATTTTCATTTAAAATTTCAACTAACGAGAAACTAAATTAACCTAACTAAACTATTATTGTTATTTAAAAATTCCGTCAATGTGTCCTAACTGCTCGACGGTGCAAGTGAGAGTGTGCATGCGTTTCCACTATTTCAGCGCTGCCACTACAGCGCAACTGGAATTGTAACGCTTCGACCAACAGTAACGCTATAGGGCGGCTTTTATACCACATAATTGTACGTTATCGAGATGCTTGATGCAATGTCCCCTCAGTCCAGAAGATAACAGCTAACCCGCTGAACGCGGATTTGCAGGGTCGAGGACACGACGAGGTTTTCTGTTAGTAAGAATCTCACACTGCTGTCTCTATCCTAGTGTTTCCACCTATGGTGCCTATGAAAGGTTTTTTTCCCGACGAAAACAGGCATCAGAGCATCCGTCTCAATGGTGAATATCGTTCACAATATCGACATTATTCACAAAAATCTTCGTCCAATTTTGAAACTTATCCAACTCTGTAATATTGAGCAGTGAAGCTGAATAAGATCATTTTGGACAGACTTCTTTTCTTCATTCTAGTAACACATTTGGATGCTTAATGAACGTATGATTCACAAGCATCTCCTTCTTTTTTTATTCCTCCTCTTCTTCTTTTTTTACTTTTCTTCTAGAGCATATGATGTACTAGTTCAGGATAACTTACTAGACTTGTGGAAAAAACGTTGTAGGATAAGCAGTCCTCACTGCGGAAGAATCTTTACTTTCCTTTTATTTTTACAAACCTTTAGTTTACAGTTAATGGATTTTGAACCAATCCCTCAACACTTAACAGGTGCTCAAAATTGATTCATTCTATGACATGAAAATATCAATCTTCAGGAAGTTCCTCCATCTTTTATCTTGGTTTGTCGTTCCACACAGAAAACCGTATTTCCTAATTAAATTATTTTATGATGACAACTAATTCAAGTATCGTTTGCCGTTTGTCAGTTTGCTCGAAGCTATCCCATTGTCAAACGATTGTGTTTAATTCATTGTACAATTTGTGACGCAACGTTCGGTATGGAACGTGCAGAGCTTGCCGAAGGAATCCTAATTTATTCAGCTACTTGAGAACTGTTTGAAGTTCTGCCAAACTTGAACGCCTAGATAGAGGTTCATCTTCCAACAGACAGATAAAACGTGGTCGTCCCATAGACAGCAGTCAGATGTCAGATTGTGACGAACATATCCATCACCGCGGTTGTCTTCATCGTGGCTTTAAGTAGGTTTCTGGTGAAATGAAATCTTCCCTTGATGGTTAATGATAGCGTTACTTTATTAACATTTCAAAGGATAATAATTATTCTGCGGTCATTGGTGATGGATGGAGGTCAGGTGAAGTTGATTGTGGCAAACCGGCACTTCCAACCGGCACCCGGGACCGTGATTGCATCGCCCGAAAGCGTACGTTCAATGCCGAATGTCAATCGTAAGCTTCGGCGGTTTCATCCTTGTCGAAGCTTGCCATACCGGTGACGGTGCGAATTGAGACGTTCGATAGAGCAGGTACTGTTATCATGATGGAAGCATGGAAGAATATTCAAAAGCACAAAACTGTGGCTGCGTCTTTTGGGCCGGTACAAGGGGGCAAGCCTCGAGCCAAGTGGGAGGGCATGAATAGAAATAGCCACATCCATATCCGATGCAGCATTAATAATAATGATAAATTAAATTGGAGGAAATTATTCATAATTGCGAATTGTTGGTCGCCCGACGAACGCATCCTTTTAAGACGATACCAGCGCAATCTGATCAAAGCAAATTACATGATTGGCAATTAAAATAGGCTCGTCGCAGCACTACATTCGCTTTAGCGAAGCACGGTGCGGGATGGTTCCCGTAAACGGTTGAATCGAGTGGTGGGGCTTTTCTTACGAGAAACGCGTTGGGAACGCGTGTGGTTTGGGGTGGAAAATCAATATGTGTACGTTATCGATACGCCATGGTTCGCAATACTGCCTCAATCGATAGGCTTATCGATAGGCAACATGATTCTTTAAGGTGAGATGCCTCGTAGATATTGCAGGATTTGAATTTAAAGCAGCGAACACAATCGTTTGGGGTTGTTGATGATGCAAGATGCAATTCGAGGCACATTAAATGAATCAATATCAATGATTCCGAGGATTCTTCAAAGCTGCAACCCATAATTAGTTCATGCTACCGAGATAATTGATGAAATTAGGTACCATGATAAGGGGAAATACGATTGTTAAATTTGCTATTGATTACAGAAGGGTAAACCTATTTTTTACGTTCAAATATTCAATATTCACGGTTAAATAAGGTAAACGCGTTAGATTTATGTAATTCTACAGGAACAGTTCCAAGAATATCTGAACATAAACATATTTCTAAGGAAGCAGTTGCCTTGCAGGCAGGCGTCAAGTTGACAAACACGACATCACGAAAGCTAGAAACTATTTCTGAAATAGTTAAAATGATGAATAAACATTTCCCGCAATAGAAATCTACCAGCAATGTTGCATTCTACGGCTTTCAATCAAGCACATATGCTCCGTTTTCGAAGTAAATATTCGACTTCAATCATTCGTGTTTCTGGGAGGTGTGTTTTTCTTTGCTCCAAACCCATCCCTCCCCCGGTGTACACCGTCAATATGAAGAAAATATTTGCTTCCAAACGTCCATGCTCTCTCCATGCACAATCAACCGTAATCCTTCTTATGCTCTCATCTCTCAATTCAACGCCCGTTGCTACCCGTTTTGCCACGCAAACCCATTGATTCTCCATAAACACTCAACTTCAATCCGATCTGCAATAAACATGCAGCAGCAACAACACATCGTACCACGCCGTGTCTGTGCTACGGTACCCATACCCGTTACGTGCGTTACAGGGAAAAGTGCAAATTCACACACACACACACACACACACACACACACACACTCTCGACGAAGGATAAGCTCTGGTAGTGGAGAAACGACGGACAAACGGTTTTGATGTAAATAAACATATCAAAGTCGATCCCGCTTTGCCGGAAGGTAGGAAGAGTGTTGTATTGAATATAAAAAAAAGCATCCTAGATGCTTGCCGTGGCCAGAAAATGGGCAGAAGGGGGTCGTAAAAGCACGCGGGAATTGGAGTCGTATTGGAGTTGAGGAGGCATCACGCATCGTGTGTGGAAGATATACGCATAACATCCAAGTTGCTCCTTTTTCAGTCAATTCGAGCTGTTTCTGCGTTCCTTTTTTTTCTCGTTCGGCTTCCTCCCAAGCCTCAACCCCTTGCGTGTGAAGTATAATTCGTCAGTGCGGTCCATTGAAGTCCCAGCGTCGAATGCGAAACCTGCTGCAATCCCGCTCGCTACTGATTTGGAAATGGCAGACGTCGTAACGTGTTCCTGACGCCAATGATGATGATGATAAAGGCGATGCCGTGGTGATGACGGTGCAGGCAGAAGATTGTTTCCGATATTCCAATCTTCATCTCATCATTCTAAAATGTGCGTGAGCTCAATATTTGTTTTGCACCCGTTCCCAACGCTGAGCATTCGTTCGGGGTCGCCGATCAAAGTGACCCCTCCCGTGGTTCTCCCGTTGATTCCCCCAGAATCCCCAGAGGAACCGGGTAAGTGAGGTTGAGCGAGGCGAGTGGCATTGAGATGGCCTTTAAAATGAAAGTAAAACCCGAAGCGTCGTTCAGGTGAACACAGGCGCCCTGTCCTTAAAATACGCCAGCGCGCACCGGTCGAATTCTAGTTCTGGTGAGGCATTCGTTACACGTATGCCGTCGTTCCAACCCTTCTGCTCGGTGAACCGTGGATATAACTTTGCCCAATGAATGAAGGAGCTCAGCACACAACAACAAACACAAAAAAGGAAGGGCTGGGAGGGGAGCAAAAGCACAAAAAAAGGAAAAAACGTACACAAGAAAGGGTAAACGGGTGCAGGTCGAAAATTAAGAAGGGCAGATTGAGGCATGAAATATGGAAGGCTCCATTGAATTATAGATGAGCGTACAGGCCAACGCCGGCAATACCGAATCAACTCAGGCTCCGAGAGCCGTTTTCGGGCTCAGAATCATCAGCCCCGGTTCGGCCTGCCATCACGAAGTGTCCTCACGTGCCCAGCAGCCAGTAAGTCCGTTCGTCCCGGGGACGGTAATGGCAGGCTTCGAGGAATGAGAATATGTTCTCCCGTGCATCCCGGACTCAGACGCCCCATCAGCACGGCGACGTTGTATGATGTATGTGGAAACTAGTTCCACCGAAGAAACTGCGCGGAAAGGCGTAAAAACTTGCTGCTTCAACACCGGTGGACACGTAGTATCCGGCCCGAAAAAAAAGGGACAAACACAAGTGGCCGGGCCGCTTGTTGGTAGGTGGTGGATGTTGAGGGCTTTTATTCATTTCAAAAGCTATCCCTAAGCGACCATGTTGAAGGATGCAATGTTGATGCAAACGTACCAGCTCCCGGTTAAGAAGGTGTGGCTGATAATTTATCCGGGACAGCAAGAAGCGGTCGGGGTGGTGTGTGTGTGTGGTTGGTAGTAAATGGAATAGAGTGCGGCAGGGACCCATTTCGTCAGGAAAGACACACTGAATATGAAAGAGCGAAAATAATTACGTCGATTTGCTCACCCCACGACCTGCCGACACCTAGGTTTCGGCACCGGTCCTGCATGACGTCCACCCAGGGTTTTATGAACGCGTCACCTGCCCTGGAGGTCGCAAAAATGTAAGAAGCAAAACCAGTATGTGGTAGATTGGTCGAAACATTTCGAGGTGTCCTGTGGCAGCTCGGTCAGGCGGTGTGGTGCGCCACGTTTCGTTGGCAGAAATGACACGATAGCACGCCACACGACCATTCACGTACATCATACGTGTGTGTTCCGGATGGCAAATGTTCGGCAAAAGTTGGTCAAAGTGTTGGATTTGAATAGAGGATAGTGGAAAAAAAACGAGGAAGTAAAAACGAAAACATATGGACGTGAAGCGTCGATGGGCGTGTAAGAAGTGTACATAGAAAGAGACTAATGGAGGTGCTGTTGGTGGCGGCGAAGAAGCTTTCACTAGCGCAAAGACAGTGGAAAAGGTATGTTTGCTTACAGGGACATGGGCAAAACGAGCCAAATGCGAACGAACCGAAAAATTAGGCCACCGAAAAATTCTATGAACCTTGGCAAGCACCGAGGAGGGAATTACAGGGAAGGCCAGCAGGTGGGAAGGTGTGAAAATGGATGGGAAAACAAGCCACTCCGAGCTCATCCATGTGATGGCTTCCACTGCTCAGTTTGGGTGGGTGGTGTTGGTTTCATGCATGTTGGCAAGCATAATTATTGCCGCCCATGGAATATGGTTTGGCTGTAGCACATACTTCTATCAGTCTAATTCTTTTCTTCGGGAATGTTGGCGAATTAGAATTATGATTCTTTGTAAAGAAAAAAAAAAAATGCGTCGTCTCGGCGACATGTGCGCCTTGTGGGTGGGCTGTACGTCTGCAAATAGAATTACTTCACGATTACTGTCATATGATTATGCTAATCAGGGCAAGATATGGGCAAGATGTTGCTCGCTCAGTCTTGTGTCTAAATTATTCATAAGCCTCACTGGCATTTGCTTCTGCAAATGATTAGCTGTGATTATTTATTCATGACCAAGCTATGTACTTAGCGGTTTCTTTTAATGAGCGTTCGTATCATGTTACGGATTGTGACTGAAAAGAACGGTGCAAGTGCAGCCAATCCCAAAATGATCAACTGAAGCATATTTTTCAAGAGTATATTTTTGTGTTGCGGATTATTTTTTCATTAGAGACCACCATATTAAAACAATTTGATCTACAACAATAAAACGAAGAAATGGCTAGAAATGTAGCCTTATTTTAAAATTTGCATATAGACAATCCGGTTGAGCTTTTGTTGAACAACAAATTTGATTTTTCCCGAGGTTTTTCACTGCATGATTAATCTATGATGTATTCTTGAAACCTTTAAAAACTTTGTTTAAAAATTTTTTTACCTTCATAATATATATATAACGAAGTGTAGGCTTATTTACAATTTTATTTATCTGGAATTTAATTTAATAAGTAGCGATTTATTTCCTGAAAGATTCTCCTTGATGTGATTAAAACTGAAAAATGTTTATTTCTCCTTCTTTTTCCTATTTTCGTAGATGAAACTTGAACTTATTTATGATTAATTATGACGGAACAATGCCGTATTGACAGAAATTTGTTTAAAAGCTTGTTTTAACATTTATTTTAGTATTTTGGCTGTAAAAATTATTTCAAAACTTATTTATTTATTTTATTTATTTATTTTTAAAAATTATTATTCCTGTTTTGCCTGTTTGATCTGCTTTGTGAAGAACCGTCATGCT
Organism: Anopheles maculipalpis; assembly: GCF_943734695.1. Taxonomy (NCBI): domain Eukaryota; kingdom Metazoa; phylum Arthropoda; class Insecta; order Diptera; family Culicidae; genus Anopheles; species Anopheles maculipalpis. The sequence continues at coordinate 11,476,031 of NC_064872.1, forward strand.
ATTCCCTTGGACAACTGGGCGCCTCCACCGAATATAGGTTTCACTCTACAATCTACCGAATGTAGAAACAATCTAGACTAATTGTCTAGAAAAAGCAATCTTACATTTCTGTGAAGTAATAAATCTCGTGACAAAATTCTCCTCAATTTTTAGCACTAACAGAAATCTGAATAAATGGAAAAATACTGACAAAGAGTTCTACTAGTTTCAGGGTACCATCCATATAATGGAACTGTAGAATTCCTAAATGCTTTTTGGGAAGCTTTAAAATCAAAGAGTTGAATCCTACCTTAAATTAGGGGAACATTGCAATCATATAGTGAAATTGCTGCTGATCGTTTTGTTCTCTGCTGTTAAACTAGCTAAATGAAAAATTGTCTTCAATAGCTTGTTTATATACGCAGACCGTATCATCATCGCTGTATCCGAAATTTTAACGGATTTAAATAAAAAAATAATACCAAAAGTTGTTCTAATTACTGTATCTTTCAACCATTCAATTGATTGCTAAATTTCACAGTCGCGATGCCACTTTCCCCTCAGTGAATGTATAATTCCATTATGTGATTGCAAAGCTCCATAATGGCCTTGCAGTATTCAAATAATCATTTGAAATATACTCTTAACTGATTGTTCAATTGGAGTATACGGATCCAAACCCTGTATTTATTTTAAGTATGACGGCTTGCGCCCGTGATGTCCGAAATATTGCATTAACTGAGAGGAAATTTGGCATTATGTAATCCGGTTTGGTTTTAAGATGCAGTAATTAGACCATACGGGGTGCTGTAAACTCTAACTGAATACAACATTCCATTATATGATTGTACAGTTCTATAAGAAGCCTGCAATATTCCGCTATCGTATTGAAAAATTCAACTGAGTGATTCAATACTTGTATCTAAACTCTATAAAAGCAATTCCGGAAGCAGAGTGTCTACATAAAATGAACCAAAAATAGGCTCACTAAAATAATATTCTTTTAAGCCCAAGTGTGAACCTAAGAACCAATGCTGCTTCGCTATGTTCGCTTTTAAACATTCAGCAAGCATGGCCGAGGGTTTGCGTTCATTTTCCCAATCGGTAAAATTAAACCTGCAGTGGTATGTTTTGTTAATTACGGCACCTTCGCAGCCGCGTCGGGAAAGTTATTATCAAACTCAAATAAATAATCCCGCACCGCAAGACGATTACAAGCGATTTCGCGTTCGCGTCTCTAAGTGGTCGACAACGAGAAGGAGGGCTGTGTCCTGTGGGTTCTGGAATAAAACTCACGATCTGTGCAATTATTGCGTTTACGCGAACGTGATACTGGGGGAAGTGATGGTAGGTTATCAATGTTTCTCAGTGCTTTCAAAGAGTACAACGGTTTTGGGAGGAGAGCTAAAATCTCATTTTATTGTACCATTTGCTAGCACAAACTCCATCCTCACTAGCTCCCGTTTCTAGTCCATCGATTTGTTTTGTAGCCCTACCATTGCCGAATCTCGATCGCCTATCGAGAAACGAGAACCAATTTGCCAAAGTTTCTGTAACTTGCTAACCCTCCGTACTTGGTGCACGGCACAATCCACAAACCATCAGTGCGGGGCCAAATTTATCTACAAAACCCTACCCTACGAGCTCGTCGTCGCCGCTCGCTTCGGCAATGGCCTGCTGGGTTGTGTATTTTGAAGGAGGCGCATATTAAATTGCCATTTTTGCTCGGCACGACTCGGTGACCCCTGAGGGATAAATGATAGAAGAAGGAGCTGCCAAACAAAACGAAGGATAAAGCAGCAAAAGAACCACACAAAAAAAAACCACCAGCCATTTTCTCAGGTCGATTGCAGTTAAAAAAAAGCTGAAACGTATTTTCGCTGTGTGATGTTTCTTTTTCATTTACACTGGCCACCCACAAAACTGCCACTTTGTAATTTTCCAGATATAAAGAAACATCGAGCGAGAGGGGGGAAAACAAGGGACAGGAAAGGGCGAAGCAATCTGCTGCCGACATTAATTAAGCCATCGATAAATTGTACCTTAATCAGTGCATCTGCGGAAACCGGGCACCGTGGTTCTGGTTTCTTTGGAGCATTTGGTTTTGTTTTCCGCGCCACTCAGTCATGGGCCTGCCAGAAGTGTGGATGATGGTGTGTTGTTCCCTGTTTGCTGATTGCTGTAACCGTACAGTTTTTTTCTTTTTCTACACAAATTACGGGGTACACAAATTGGGAATCGTGGAAAGGTGAGAAACACCGGCGGTTCCACCCGCAAAAGGTTTCTTGTAACGATGAAAATGAACCTTCCAACTAACCGTCGATGTAGTATCGATGGGAAAAGTCAATCCAATTCAAAAGCACACGGTGATTGTGTTAATGTTCACAGGCTTTCGAACTATGTTAGTAAGGTCTATTAGCGTGAAATGGGGTTGCAAGTTGGGTTCATTTGTAACGGTAGCATCGGACCATCTTTAAATGAGTTTCAAACACCCGTTCTCGAATGAATCTCATCCTGCATGGATGGAACAAGCTGTGGTCCAGCTTCAGCGTCTCCTGCCGGGAGAGTGAATATAAATTTTCGGTTGTTAATTCGATATACCACCTTGCTGGAAGTCTTTTACTTTCCAATCCACCGTAACCTACTAACGGTAAGGAAGCCAAATGAACAGAAATCGATTTGTATTCGAACAAGTTCTGCGCCGCGCTCATGTCTCTTACTTTCGCCATTGTTTGCGTTCGGAATTAGGACGGTTCCTTTTTTTTATTTTCGCCCGAGCAGAACAGAAAAACGTCATTTTCCGAACGAAAATTGAGAAAATCGTAATGAACCAGCTGTGGCCATGGATTAAGCAGGAGGTGTAAATCTGCCCATGAATGAGGCTCTTCCGTTCCGAGAGCGAAAGGAATTAACTGGTCCGGTAAATGCTTTTACGGTTACAAAAGATGCTCCGTACGAGCCGTACCGAGGCATCGGGAGCGCGGCAATGCCGGGAAGCAATTCTTTCTCCCATCGGCCCTTTGTACACCGATACCTTAGCGAAACCGAGCACGGGCAACCGTGTAACATGCTCGAACGGCGTTACGCCAGAGCATTCCTTTTGTGGATCTGGATACGATCGTCGGTCGGAATCGGGCGCTGCTCAAGAATGGCTAGCCGCCAGAAGAACTTCAAAGGGCTGGTGCGGATGGCGGCATTGCTTTCAGGTTAGCTGTATGCTGGGACACAGAATGTTGTAGCGGCAACATTACGGCATTATGTATGTAGGCATAAGGTAGGAAGTGAAAACGATAATGTATATTTAATGATGTTATCATCCTTCCAGCCAACCAAACAAGGAACGGGTGCTTCGGGCTGCAGCGCACACTGACTACCGGGCAAAAGGAACTCACCGAACGTGCATCGTGAGCGTACGGTGGGGGTTTTTTTTTTTTTTCTTTCGCTCTGAACAAAATCGGGCACCGATGCAGACCGAGAAAGGGATGAGAAGGTGGCAGATTTTGGCAACATTTGCTGAAAAATAATCCAAGTAGAATTTGTGGCTGCGCGGAACGGAAAAGTTTGTGTGTGCATGTGTGCCTGTGTGCCTGTGTATGTGTGTGGAACAGGGGCAAATGAAGATGAGTGAGGATGGCCTGCCTTCAACAGGAAGGGCACGGTTGTTATTATCTGCTAATTTTAATGCCAACTCTGTTATGGTTCTGTGACCAAGTCGAACCAGCAAATGCCGGAAGTGGTTTATTTCATTTTCTTCTCACCCAGCTGATGCTGGCAGGTTTCGCCAGTTTCTTCGATGCTCCGAGTGAGGTATGTTTGAGAGAAGTTACATTTTGCTTGTGGTGACAGTGGTGGGGCTAAAAGTGAGATGGAAGTACGGCGGTGGGTTGCCGCGGGTCTAAGGTGTGTATACATGAGCGTGGCAGCATCCTAAACAGTTGCCTAACACGATTAGATGAAGCAATTCAATCGTGCCGCGAAAGGAAACCGGTGATATGTTCTTTTCTTTTGGCTGCGAAAAGTGTGCCGATTAACTTTTGCTGCCTGCTTGTTAGCATGAACCGTGAGTCATTATTGACACAAGAAAATGCACGACTTTATTTAGGAGCAGTTTTAATTTGTTGTTTACTTTTTAACAGTTTAGTTTGATTATGCTTGATGGATTGTGATAGATTGATGTTTTTTCTAATCCAAATTGTTGGTATCTCATTAAAATTGCTCCAAATTTAGCAATACGGCTAGGCTGTTCTTACGAAAAAAGAAATGCTTCAAATACGACTATCAGTGACAACAGTAGACTCATCATAATGTACAGTTCTTCTAATTTAGTTTCTTGTACTAAATTTCAGTTTTTTGATGATAAAAATGGACATGCACGGGGGTTGGAAGTTCGCCAACGCTAAGCTAAGTCACCGCTAAAATTATCTGGTTTTCTTAGCTCCATCAGCTACAATGGCAGTCCGCCGTTTGTGGCTTTTTATCTTCCTTTCGCCATCAGCTTTCTGCCGGACGTCACTGATGAGAGACATATAGTGAACGAAACTGACGAACTTACCACTAGATGCCATGCCTCCTAGTTTGCTGACGATCATCAGTCATAAGTTTTGAAGCGACGATCAGTCCGAAGCGCTGTGCTGTCACCATTGCGCCTGTGCTAGCCTTCATCTTTCTAGATTCATTGAGCTGGTACATTTACCTCGTGGCTAGTCTGCTTGTACCAAAAAGGGGACAACTCAAACGCCGTGGGCTTACTTAGCTGCTGCCTCGATCTACATCAGCACTAGACAACACGGACTCGTTCCTAAGTGCTCAAAAATCACCAACCACCACAGAACTATCAATGCCTGATCCCGGATCGAAATACACGGATATTATCGCTGCCTTCGTCAACGCCTCGTACTCCCTGCTGCTCGCTATGTTATAAGAGCTTGGTCCACCCGTTTGATACTGTGGGTTCGTGTTACGTTTCACGTCGCATCGATGCTTATTGCGGGGTGCCTAAAGGTTTTCTGTTCATAACTTTTAGCAAAGAAAGTAACTAGGGTTCTTCCTACTGGTAGACAATGCTTAGCTATTCCTACTTATCCACAACTGGTACCAAGACCAATTCTGCTTTCAAGTCAATCGAAGTATGCTCCAGTTCTGGTGTTCTAAGAATGGTATTGAATTTTATCGTCGTTTCGTCGCCCTTTACTGTACGTCACGCGTTAAATGGTGCAACTATTGAGCGTAATAGCTGTGTTAGGGATTAAGGGGTGCTCCTTGTTGATAAGTTGAGCTTGGATGACCAGCTAATAGTATCAGCAAGCAAATATGTAGCACGCGGTTTCACTGACCCGATCCGCATCAAAATGTTTTACTGTTCTTTGGGGCGTTCTGTTTTAGAATATGTTTCAGTTGTATAGTGACCTTCTGCTGCTCATCTACAGGTTCGGTTGGAACTTGTTCTGCGCTGCTGGGAGGACGAGGAAGTTGACTAGCAGAGGCTGTTTTTTATGAGACTCCTGGACAAACGGATCGGCTCGCTGAAGTTGCTATCTAGCCTTAGCCCTCCCACCTAGATGCTCGACGTAGAGGATCATCGTACCCGTAGAGCCATGAATTCGACATTTTTAAACAGTTCCAAGTGTGTGATCTACTCTTTGTAAATTTATTTCGTTCACGCTTTAAACCATTTATTGTGAATTTATTTCTTGCTTAAGAGGACGCCTCACGTGGTCCGATTAATCAACTAAAACTAACTAAAAATAACAACAAACAAGTTGCTATTCAGCTACCAATACTGATTATATGGAATAACGAAGAATTGATTCGTAAGTTCATTACCTTTCCATTTATGTTACACTTGAAACAAGCTCTAGCTAGTTAATGAAAACAACACCGATGCCGTAATAATCACCAAGCTAGAAAAAAGAAAAACGAAAGAAATCCATAGGCAAAATTTCCCAGAAACTAGAAACTTCTCTATTACCTCATTCTTGCATCACCGTTATTATGATGAAGCCAGTATGAAATGATACTTCCACTCACTTCCGGTCTCAATAACCGCTACGCTCTACCCGTATCGAATCATGCGGTGAAAAATGATACCTATCATTATCGTGGCCAGCTTTTTATTCGTTCATTGTGAATAGTAAATAAATAATAGAGTTCAACTGTGTGAAGGGGCGAAAAAACAAGCACCCCGGCACTGAAGCATGGTGGTGGAAAACCACGAAAATCCGTTTGTGATTGTGATGATGCCTTTTCGCCCCTTTTCAGCCCATACGATCCTACGCTTAGTTCCCGGCTAGCTAACTCCTGCTGCTTCGTTGCCTTGGATAGCTAGTTTTTTTTCCTGGTGGTGTAATTTTCCATTCCTATTTTTCTCATTTGGCAAATTTTTACATTCCGAAAACGATTTTCATCGCCCACGCCCAGTCGACGCGCGCGTGGAACATATTAAATATGTTTCTTCGCTCAACCGGGCGGGATCATTTTCCGTTCCATATTTCTTCAGTTCCAACCGGGCGGCCGGAAAGGCGACCGCACTGCCCTGGCTGGCCATAAATATTCAGCTAATATATGCGTTGATTGTTTATTCGCTTCCTTGCCCGGTGCACGTTGTGTTTATTCCCACCCGTTCCAGGCGTTAGCCTTTCGCACGGGTACGCCAAAATCGGGCGGCTTAGGTTTTTTTTTTTTTTGTGTGGAAGCAGTCGTCGGGAGAGGTGAAACGGTTGTGAACGCGTCATGTTTACCGTGGCCATCATCATCATCATGTGGGGGTTTTGGTGGCCGTTGGTGGTGAATCTAGCCGCACCGATATGCTTGCCTAGGCTGGCGAAGGCACATCAACTTAAGTGATTTTTTTTTTGCTTCCCCTCCCCGTTCTGATTGAATGGCAAGCAAGCAAGTTGCAAAATGTGTTAGTTGCTGAACCTTCGAACCCGCACACACACACACATGCATGACCCTGATGGTTGGCTTTTCGTGCCGTGATGGACGCTGTTTTATAATTTATGTATTATCCTGCGATAAAACAATAAAAAATATGTTGTAACGACGAGGTACGAGGCAGTAAAGTTAAAGTGTTTTGGGTCACTTTTGGCTTTGTATGGCGTTTTCTGATCCGATCCTGTGAATTTTGATTTTGCCTTTTTTTTGCGTTCTCGGAACCATACACGGACAAACGATCGTGACCGGTCGGGAGGCTAGCTTTCGAGGCCTAATCAATGGCCATACCAAAGTGAAGTAGTTTTTCATCCCACTTTCGTCCGTGCTGGTGGACACGATGTGGTGGACACGGATGAAAGGATGTGGTACCGTCCTTTATGACACTGTTTCATCTCGCTTTCTCTTGCCCGGTTCGTTCGTCGTTGACTACGAGGCACACTAGCCTGTGCTGCTGCTGGATGGTTCAGTGATGGGAAAAGCTTTTCAGTTTTCGGCAATCCAGAGTGTATATTTATTATTTTGCTGTGAGGTTCAACGTTTTCTAGCAATCCACCACCGCCTGTGGGTGGAAAATCGTTAAGAAAAATGGAACGCTCGACTGTTGCTTTTGATGCTCAGGATCGGTAAACGGTGCGACGAAATAAGTGGAAAAAGGTATTGGTCACATTCGAAAGATACGACCAATACCACCCGAGACCCGACCGGCAACCACAGCATGCCGAAGCGTTCGTAACGCCGTACAAGGGCGATAAAGTACGAAACAACGATCACACAGCTTGAGTCGTAAACTATGTGTGGTTTATCGATTTTTCTCACTAGTTTGTTGGGCAGACATTCGGTGCGACCGCAAGTCACAAGGGCTCAAAACGGGTAAACGCCAAAGCTTCCCGGGAGCTTTGCCTATCTTGCTTCATCGCATCGGGCTGTATCGCTTGGCCTATCTCGCTTTATCTCTCCTATCTCACCAACTTTGCTGTTGGGGAAGATAGGATTTTTTTTCTGCTGCTGTTGCTGTCAATGGATGGTTCATGATGTAAATGGTTTCTCCCATGCTCGAGTGTTCGCCGTCATGTAAAGTGTATCGATAAACAAATGATCTGTTCAATGAACATGATTCTCCTCTTAAATAAGATTGTTTACTGCAAATTGAATTTACGGTACGATAGGAAAATGGGAAAGGTTTAATGCACAGTATTGCTGGACGTTGTTTTCTGTGCAAATTGTATGGTAGTAATTGTAAGTCTCAAGAAAGAGTTTAATTTTTGTTTTAATGACTAAAAAATGAAAGTTTCCTGCATGGAAGAGACTTAGTATAAATCTTGTGACTCTTGAACCTGCATGTCAGGGCATCGATATAAACTATATGGATCGATGCTACTAAACAATCGCTGTCTATATCCAAGACTAAGCCATCCATGGCCTTTGTATTGGTGGCGGTGGTGTTTAAAAAAATTCTTTCAACTGACCGAAAGAACAACCAATCGAATTTTTAGCTACCTATTTCTTACGTACTTTCTTTTCAACTCACCTCTTACTTATTTGCTTATCAGGCTCTACATTCGCTCCGCCTTGTTGTCTTGCCAGAACAATGCTTGATTTAGCTCACGGTCTAGAGCTGTGGTCCCTTCGAACGGGGCCTATAAAGTCAGTTTTAAACTATATTTCATCGGCATATGTGAGTACGGTGACTGTAAAGGTTGGATGCATTTCCAGCATCATTCGTCACGACAGATGTTATAAGTGAAAAAATTTGATCATTTTGTAGTATGTTGTTGTCGGTGCTGACTTTTGCCCCTATATCAGCGAAGTTTTGGACGATTCTAAAGAAACGATCAACTTTGTTTCCTGGGCCTCTGATGATGCCCTTAAAATTTTGGTTTTTACCTCGTTGATCTTCAATCTGAGGTTATGTGCCGCCTGCTCGATTGATTCGTTAGCTTCTGCTACAAAGGACAAGTCCAAAGTTTACGATTTGTGTCTTGGATGGCCCTCTCCAGCACCAAATCAAAGAGTAGACTGACAACCCCATCGCCCTGACAAAGGCCCTTGGTGCTTGAATGAGCTTATATTGTTGTATAGTTTTACCTTAGCCATGCTGTTCTACGCGGCCTTAAATTAATGAAGAAATTGAAATTTTTTCTAGATTTGTGACTGTTTGGTGCTAATTTTCGACAATTTGGGCATCTGATCTATAGGTTCAGCGAAAAAATCATTAAGGTGGTCGATAGCGTTGTACATCAGTAGTTTCTGCACTCAATTCTGTCTGTCTTCTTATACGCGATCAGTTACTCTCGATTTGAGGATGAAAAATAAGCAAAGATTCATATCACTTTTGTAAGGCTGCTCAAAACATTTAATTTTTCAGCCAATATATTTCTATTTTGTAATCTCTTGTAATTTTGTTTTCTTTACTGTCTTATACTTTATTATGATTTTTTATTCGTGCTAATGTTATTATATTTGTATGGAAAACGTAGCGTGAAAATTCTGTTCAATATGCATGCTATTCCCTGAATTTTATTTAAAGAAATACAAACATTTACTCATACTTTCAATGAAAATCGTATCATTTCTAAATTGTTTTACTAAAAGGAATTCATAGAGCCAAAACTATTTAATTTGGTTGAATTAAATAAAATTCTAAACTACAAAAGCATATTTTCTATGAAAAATACAGTCCGATTTTTTGCGAAAGATATCCAACTGTTGCCTTACCGACTCTCGATCCTTTTTTTTATTTTTACCATTACAACACACAAGAATCTTGGCTCATGGCCCCGAAATGTGATTAGCAGGGTGCTACATATCTCGTAATGATATAATTAAATGAATAAAACAGATTACAGAAACACTCTACAGATTCCGAGCAGTGGGCATCTCGGTCAAGTCATCTGCGAGTCGCTAAATTTGATTATCCTCCAGAATGATGCGCCATTGCGAAAGCACAACAAAGGCTCGCAAAAAATGGCCACTTGGTGGTTTATTTTGCGTTCTTTTGTGTGTTCTTTTGCGTGTGTGTGTGTGTGTGTGTGTGTTTGTGTGCACCGTTTGTCCTCATGCTCACACCTCCCCGGCACACTTCAAATGGTCGGCAGTGTCATGAGCTCGATAAAAGGCACGTAATTTGAAATAAGAATCAATTGATCGTCTAACATCATAACAGACTCGCATAAATTAGCAGACAGTTAACAATTCATGCTACTTTCGTGGTAAGCAGACGGTAAGCACAGGAAGCTTGTGCGGTGGTAGACGGGATGGGGAAGGGAGGAAGCGTATGCGGGGTGGCACTCTACATATTGACGGATGGCCAGCCGAATGCCGGCTTCTGTTTTGTGGTTTTTCCTCGCTCCCTCGTTCGTCAAGCGGGAAAGCCACTCACGTGCCGCGGGCTGTGCTGTGAGTGACCCGATGCACTCTTCACGTCGCTCACCAACGCCCGAACGGTAACCGAGCAATCGCTCTAGTACTGCACGAAACCGACCACGAACTGAAGGACTGTTTTGCCGCATCAAAGCAATGCTGTTCGGTAGTGTAAAGGACTCAGGCGGCAGGAATTTTTACGCTTCCGTACCCGAAACACTAGGAAGGCTTCGTGAGCACCCGGTAGTCACCGGTCGGGTCGGGAAGCGCTTTCCAGCGTTGTGTTCCAGTACTGTTCTAACGTTCTGTGCCGTCGGTCGGTAGATTACGCTGTCGCCGGGAAAGCTTTCGAGTTTGCGGTGCATTATTAATGGTGTGTTGATCGATTTCGTCGTGCTGTTCGCCGTTCCTCGTGCTCGTACTACTGAAGCGGACAGTGTGAGTGTGATAGGGGATGGCAAAGAGTGTTTTCGTTTGGCAGTTTCTTTTCGCATTTTTTTATATGATTGCAAGAATTGAAAGCAATTTCCTTCCTGACAAATTAGCCCGCTACGTTTCCCGTTCGTTGTCAACCGATCGATCGTTGTTTCTCAGCAGCAGCAGCAGCATCAAAACGTTCCTGGGCGATTCTCGAGACATTCTCGGTTCGCTTGGAAATTGAACCGCTCGGCGTTGTTGGTCTTCAACGGACAGAAAACGAGAAGCTAATAGTGAGCGATAGTGTTCGCGAGATGTGCATCCCACTCACGTGCACTCACGTCAGTGCCGCGTGTAGTGTATGCACACGGGCAGCAGTAGGTAGGCGAAGATGAAAATGGTGCAATTTTCACTGCAGTCGCGATGAGACCGTATCGAATTGTCCAATGAGCAGGAGAGTGCTGTGTGTGTGTGTGTGCGCGCGCTTGTGTGTGTACCACTTCCGTCGGTCGGATTGTTCGGATTCACTTCCGTCGTGCCGAGTTTTCAGTGCGATCATTGCGTGGCATTGGCTTATGTTAGTGTGGCGCTGCGTGGGAAACTCCGGAAACGGAAGATGGTCAAACGAGGTGGCCGGGAGTTGAAGGCATTTCGTGTTACCATTTCAACGTGAAGTGAATTGGATTGGATTGGATCGTGTCAGGCTTGGTCGGATAGACAGCCGGTAGTGACAGATAACAGGAGGTATTGGGGGGAGATTCTTGCACGGCACGGCACGCATGAGTCTACCTGTACACGTTCATACATAAAGCCGGTTTGTTGCCATATCTAAACCTATACATGTGGGTGTGTGTGTGTGTGTTTGTGAGCGTGAATGTGTTCCAGTGTCCTCGCGAATGCACATCAAAAAAGGCCCTCCATCCAGATACCGCTAGCCGTTAGTTAGTTTAATGAATAAGTAAACGAATCTGTCCGTTAGGGTTCACGTCTCTAGACAAGTTCAATCCGGGCGAGCGAGCCTTTTGGCAGACAAACCTTTCGCGAACGGCGGTGTCACTGGTTTGCCTGCTCAGGTATCTCCGGCGTTTTTGGACTTTTTGCCACGAACTTCCTGACCCTTATGTGTTTGTGTGTGCGCCTTTTCGCCGGGGTTTCGAGTGGAAATGCTGCAAAAGGGTTTGTCCGAACCGATCCCCGATGTTCTCGTTGTTGCGTTGGTGCTCAGCATAAAGGATTAGAGCACGCAAACCTTCGCCAGCGGGTTTGATGCTGGGAGTTTTAGAGCCAACCAACGTCAAAGCTAATTATGGCTGGTGAATTTTGTTTCCGTTTCAGCCTACCTGTGCTGTTTGGAGAGCATTTCCGTACCCATCAGCTTCATACACTTTTTTCGATCGATTCCAAAATGGCAAAATGGATTTTGTATGCGTGTTTGTCTGTGTGTTCTCCAGGGACAAAGGATGAGAAAGGATGGACAAAAAATGTGAGGTACAATATCAAATTCTAAGCTGCCAAGAAGTATGGAAATTGAATCGTCAAGGCTCCTGGCACCGTAACCATAACCTCAAACAAAAATAAATTTGTGATCGTAAACCGAATGGGGCTTGAGCGTTGCCACATACTGGGATTGTGACAAATAACGCCGGCTGAGGATTGCTTGAGGATTCTAACTAGGTCAAACGAATGTAATGCATCCAGTTAGGAAGTTAGCTCAAAGGTAAAATTCCTCGAAAAAAAGTTTCAGAAATCATTTACGCTAAATTTATGACAGTCTAGTGAAGATGTAACGACCAGTGCTTCGAGGCAGATATATCAGTTTAGAGCGGGTTACAAATAAAACGTTCCACACAACAAATAAAAAAAAATGGAACCAGAACCAGAACCCAAACGCGATCCTAATAACACTGTCCGTAACGTAAAACACTGAAAACAAGCTCGGCACTCGTTGGGCCGACGGTGGTACCACCATCAATCTCCTACAAGCCGCGACCCAGAATCCGTTCTGGGTGTGTAGCGCATCCGGGATGAAGGATGCGGATGTGCCGGAAGTGTGCACCGGGGCTCATCCACACACGAACCAATGAATCTTACCTTCCATGTGTCGGTATTTGTATGTGTGATTGATTGTACGTGTATGTGTGTGTGTGTGTGTGTCTGTGTTGTAGGATTCAGGGGATTCTCACCGGCGTATCCGACTACCGATTCCCGACCCATTCGCACCGGTGAAGCTTTGCAGAACTTCACGGGGATAGCCCCGGATTTAGCAAAGGACCGGTTTCGATTGCAGGAAAGTAATCCATCATATCGGTGGGTCTGTGCAGCAGTTTGGACCAGTGTATCTGAGGGTGTGTGTGTGTGTTTTTTATTCCTTTGCAGTAGATCGTGTTGAATAAAAGAATAAGCCACGCTTGAGGAAGGGAGCCCGCTACGGGTCCTGCAGTGCAAAAACTGGACTCCACGATTGTGGAGTGTTTTGTTTGCTGCAAGCATTGGTAGGCGAAAAAAAACCAACAAAAAAAAGGAGAAGAAAAAAAGTTAGACATCCACTGAGTTCGGTTTAGATGCTGTCGAGCGTGTGCTGGAACAAGCGTACCCAACATCACGTCAGCACCGTCCAAAGCCTGCCGTGTTGTTGCAGTGAATGGGTAGGTACAGGCGAACACGACCCAGCAATGTGTGTGTGTGTGTGTATTGTAAAGTAAATTAATTAAAAAAGTTATATTAAAACGTTCTAAAAAGGCAAAACCAAATTAATGTTCCACGCTGTTTTCGGGTAGTTTCCTTGCATGCCGGCGTGGGAATTTGCTTCAGCCATTCCGGGCGCGCGAGAGTGTGTGTGTGAATGCGAGATAGAGTGAGTAGGCAAAATTCTCGACGCCGCGTAGTGGGCGAAACGCGTGCGGTGCGGAATTTAACCCCGTGAACCGTTTCACCCGTGCCACCGGGTGAGTGAGTTGCAGTACAACTCCAGATGGAAAAGGGTTTTTAGCTGAGTGTGATTGCGGTTAGTGCGGTTGGGTGTTTTCCGCTGGGAGTACGAGTGTGTAGTGCATGTTTTTTAATGAAGCAATAGAAAGGTGTGTTCTGCGTGTGTCCGACATGTGTACCAGTTGCCTGTGCGTTTGGTGTGGATCGGTCTACGGTGGCGGTGCTCCGGCGCAGCAGTGATTTGTTTTGAGGGTAAAATGTGAAGAGGCATTTGTTGAGCCGGGGCTTTTTTTTGGTCCTCACTTGTGTGCTTGCTGATTGAATCATGACTACCGTTTCATCGCTGCTCACGCTGGCAAAAGTGTTGAAGGAAACCGGAGTGCCGTGGTAAGACGCCCGGACAGGAGCAAGCAATGGATGTGAAGCGCCGCTGAGCCATAGAGTGTTACAGGCATCGTTAAGGATTGGTTTGGATTATTGTTTTAAGCCAACCGGTGCGTCACTAGAAGCTGGAAAACCAGAGGAAAAGGTAAGATAAATTTTAATTAACCAAAATGTGACTTGTTATCGAGCTATTACATGTACCAAGTCGTAGTGGAAAAATATGTTTAATGTTAGCTTGTGTAAAAAAAAAACATACTCACAACAGTTTATGCTCATTTCCGTAAAACTTTCATAGGTCCAAGAAAATAGATTAGCAAGACGGGCTTGCGCTTTCTTTATAATGATTCAAATTGAAAGGCCGTATTGTTTTAAAGTAACAATTCACGGTTTTCGTAGGCAAACAATGCTTTCTATCTACAGGCATATTATTGCGAATTTTTGTAAATTGGAATGTTTAATGCTATAGAACTATAATGCAAAATTATATCTTCTTCTTCTTGGCCAGCTCAGGATTGAGCACGTCGCGTAGACATGGCCAGGTTACCAATCAGTTTCCAGGAATGTTGGTCTAGGGCTGCATCCGATCTCCAACAGGTTTGACTCCACTTGATCCAACCAACGAGCTTGCTATGCTCTTCTTCACCTCGTGCCGAACTGGTCGCTGACGAGCACCTTCTTGGTGGGGCATGAGTTCGGCAGTTCGGCAATTATATACAAAATTTTAATAACACACAAATTATTATATGAAAAACAAGCAATAAAAAGTGCGTTGTATGACAATCTCTTGTCTTAATTTTCGTTATATTCAGCATGATAATTGTCTTTATACTTTTGATTTTATGTAATAAAAATTATTCATAATTTATTTTTTTATTGCAGACTTTGTGTTGCTTTTTTAAATCTAAAATCTATTACATAAATTTATTATGTTTTTTTCAATGTTATGATACAATTTCCGATCCATTTAAAATTTTTAATCGAATAAATTTGACTCGAAAATAAGCACAATACGAAATGAGGAAGAGGGGAAACGTTATTCTCCATACAAAATCTATGAAGTACTCGGGAATGCTGTCACGCCGGCTATCGAATGGCTGACTTGCCGATACCACGTAGTTTGATAATCATTCCTTTACACGGTGGAACGGTTTTGATGAGATTTGAACTCCAGCCCGCCACAGAATTACTAGAATTATTGTAGCATGTGTCTGACCTTCTCATACTATGTCCCAGCCGGCTTTGACTACCGTCAGGATATCAAAGACTAAAACTTTAAATAAAAATCTACTGAAACATCACAGCTAACAAACTTATCTTAATCCTGTTTACTGCTATGATGCTTTTGATCTGTTGTTGTGAATAGACGTTACTATAGGTCAATCCTACCCTTTACATTCCTGGGTAATGTTGCTTATCTAAAGAGTAACGCCAGGGCTAACCAGGTTATTACTTAATGATGCCCGGAAAGAAAGTATACTCAAGCTTTCAAACTAATAAAAGTTGAACATTTATATTATTCAATTTCTATCAAAGACCTTAGTGTTACAGAATTCCTTGTAAAGACAAGCTTTCCATTGCATTTAAAATATTTTTAAAGACAATTCTAGTCAGCAGCTGTTATAGTTTCCACTGCCTCATTTGCGTTTCCTTGGGCAGCTTTAAACAATATCTTGCCTCGCCGACATACAGACCCTTCACACTTCTTCGCGGAGCTAATTCAATCACGGTACCTACGGTTGAATAGAGAATATAGAAAACTCATCAGCTTATCTAAAGATTTTACCGAAAATCTTAGCACACATCTGGCGCGACGGGAGTGAAACCTGGCTCAAGCCTGACCGGCCCCGAAAGTGAGAATAAGTTGAAAACTGAATTTAGGTAAATTTGATTACAGCCACTTCAAGGCGGGATTTCGGTGCTCGCCACGCTCAAAAGGGTTCAAGCGGAAGGAGACAGCTTTTGTGTGCGGGCGCGAGCGATTTCACCGAGCACAAGGAGTGCTCTGAAGCACAAGATTAAGTGTATTGAGAAGCCAAACAAATAAGACCGGTTCTCCGACGGCTACGACCTAGGCGCTACGGCGCTAGGACAACGCTGGCTAAAGATCACAAGACGGACGAAGTGCCGGAACATCCATAACCCTCAACCCCCCGACCGGATGGCAGTTAGCGGTGCTGGCGGGATGGCAAAGTTTCCACTGAACGTCGACCTGTCGCTATGCTTACGGGGTTGTTTTCCCACCATGGGCCATTACGTCGAATCGGTGATGGTGGTGGTGGCGTTGGCAGGCGGGTTCGGCACAGATTTTGAAGGGATTATACGTTCACAAAGTTTAAACGGTGATGGATTTTGGGCAGAGACTGGAAACTGGAAAGATTTAAGCACTGGCGTAGTGAGAGGATTACGAAGGGGGTAGTGGGAGGGCCAAGCTTCCGGTGGATACGGGCTTCATCGAGGGCTTTGGGCTTTGTTTTTGTTGCAATTGATGGAAATGCTTTTACAACCGGATCAATACATGTACCCGGCCGTAGTTTTCTTATGCGTCGAATGGAATTAAAGTGTCATGATCTAGGTGTAATGAAAGCTTACTTGAGTTTCAGAGCTTGAATTTAAAGGTTTTCGGTACGAGCTGTTTTGTTATTTTTAAAGAAGATGTAAAGCAAACACTAATTTAGGGGTTCTATATGGGTAGCATTATGTATGTTTTGTTTTCGTTTGCATCTGTTGTGATTTATTTCCATTTATATGCGGGTTTGGTAGTCGAGTCGAGAAGACAAGGAAGCCAGTGATGGAGGACCAAGATGCCACGAAGTTGTAAAGCGAAAGAAGCAAACAATTGTAATTTATAATTGTCTGAAAAAGGGCGTCACAACGACACCCTTTATTATCTTAATCATTAGGTGTAACTTGCGAGTGTTCCATATTCCCATGATTATGATGCGCTTCGTGTTTATATTCCCGAATTCTACACCTGGTTGCCGTAGAACGGTTGTGCTGCATCAAACAGCCATTCTGCAGGATATTTTTCCAGCAGTTTATCGATCACCTCCATCGATTTGTTTCCGGTTTGTACTTGTGCGGATAATCGCACCTGTATTTCTCAACGTTACGGATCCTATTTCTCAATCGTTCCACTCGGGTTACATGTGAGCTGGACTTCATTTTTCGTTCTCTGTTCCTATGCTTTGAGAGGGTTAGTGAGAAGAGCTCTCGGAAGTGGATGTAAGAGTACTTTATAAGCTATCGCATGCTACACGACCAGTTTATCGTACCGGTGTAGAAGCGAAGGCAGAATTGCTCGATTGTCTACAAATGTCCTTTACAGCCGGAAGCATCAGTTTTGGACGAGGAAATAGGACCGATTTTCAACATCTGCTACCCATATCTCGTGTTGCAGTGAAGTTTAAATTAAAATGATTTTTTGAAAAGCGTTTATTTACTAAATATTTTCGAAATGATTGTAAAAATGAGGTACATATAGGAATAAAATAGAAGGATATGGTTATCCGAGTCCATACAACGCACCTTTCTTTACTGCTTAACAAATACTTTCATCCATTTTATTCAAGTTCATTTATCTGTATAGACATGTTTTCCTGCTATCTCCATTTTCAAACAACTACTTACACTTATAGTTTTGGTTACATTGTTGAAAAGATGCAAATATTGTATATTTTCCGAGCACGAATGGCTCGGAAAGACAGGAAAGAAAGTCGGTCGTGTTGGGTTTGTGAAAATATGAATACGAAATGAGGTAACATGGGTGAAAGTCTTACTTTCCGGTACTAATCCTAGATACTGGTCCAAAATGCAATCGAACTCGAAGCTAGTTATAGTAACCAGCTGCACGAGCAACCTCTTCGGTACGTGAGTTGTGAGCACACGATCTTGTTCTTGGAACTTAGAATTCATGCCAATGCCTCACCGAGCGCAGACTGCACGCCCGAGAACACTCCACACTGAAAGGAAGGTCATTATTTTTACATAAATTCCACCTTACAAAGATGCGGATGTGGCTTATCATTGCTTGGGAAGTGGGTTTACAGACAATGCGAAAGTTTTATTAATAAATCAGTCTTCCGCTTGTACACACTGAAGGTGGGCGAATCGTACGGGGAAGAAAAGTGGTGTGTTATTAAAATACTGAAGTTGTTCCATGTTTGTTGAAGGATAAAACGAGTCGTTCAAGGTGTTTAACACACATGAACTGATAGAAAATATGCAGCGGAGTGTAAAAGGAAAATTGAGTACTTCCGACAAACTTATTTTGTTATTTTTAGGAGAAACAGATGGATATGTACTGATTGCTAGCACTGGTATAGGAACGTTGGTTGTTCTTAAATGGTTGTTAAACATTGAACTACAAATTTTTGGAAGACCGTCCTTGTGTAATTTGAATAGTAAAGCTGTTAATTTCATAAATTACTTACTGATGTCTGCGCGTTTGATGATGATATTTGGCGCTGTAGAAAAAACACAAAAAAGCTACTGGTTTTTTAGGGACAGATGCAATCGGTTCGACGCAATCGAAGATAAATGTGCCTTTTAAATGCATAATTTGTTCGAGATGAAAGAAATATTAAACATTTCTTAAGGTTCACCATGCCACCATAACGCATAATAATATTTTTAAGGCTACGGAAAACTTTGGGTATAAATATTGACCCAACACAGAGATTCGTTCTCCGTCTTAAGGTTTTATTAGAACAAAGTGTAGCGTTGACTGAGCCATCTCTTCTCAGTTTACGAAGAGTGAAAGTGTGTGATTTAGAGGACTAAAGTCAAATTGAAGCAAGAATATATAACAGTTTTGTAAAGAAGTTTTGTCATCATGACTTATATCATCATAAATTGGCTTCTCTTCTACTCTAGCGCTATTCATCACCGCTTTGGTCAAAAGTAATAGTAAAAGAAAAAAAACCCATCGTTTCATCCCTCCCACTCATAGTGAAGTAGTATTTTAACACCTGATTGAGCTCATGATATAACTTTTTGTAATAGGCTCTTGACATATTTTCAATTACTTCCAGCTAAAGGGTCCTCGCAAGGCACAGGCTAGCACGGAAACAGTGCCGAGGGGTTAATTTTATTAGCGACAAATCTTCTCTCCTCCACAGTATCTGTTGAGTCAGCAAATACGACGGCTAAAGAGCCTATCGCTCCAAACAGTGAAAGAGATCAAATCAATAGGAATCTTTAGGAGGAGCAAACGGAAACTGCTGGTGAAACTCGTAAAACGGAAGCACAGTGATGGTGTTGCTGGTGATGTGTGCCAGCTTTCGTTCGTTCGGTTTGCATCTGTAAGCAGTGCCTGCCGCTAAAGCTCCCGCGATATCCAGCTTTACGACCGTACCATATTGTCTCAGGCACAATCGCTTGCGCCACCCTCGCAGTGGATGAAATTTGTATCGTTTTTCGGTGCGGGGCGGCAAGTGCTCGGCCGGATGTAAAACTGAAGGACGGTTGTTAAAGAGCGTTGCAGAGCAGGAGTTGATAATAACTTTACTTTCCACAGTGGTGTATATTCGCCACTTTCTCTTCATTCGGTGAGGATCTCAAGATTTTACGAGATAAGCGCGAGAATAACGAGAGTGGTCATCACGGAATGTTACGATCTGGTTGTGGAAAGTGTCACAACGGTCTAGACGGTTTGCGTGCGCTGTTTTAAGCAAAACGGCCCATAAGGATGTAGTAAATGTTTTAACTGTTGCATATTGTGTTTTTTTATGATTATTTCGAAACCTGCTTCGGGACCGTGCTTTGAAAAATGTTATCAAAAAGGAAAAACTTTATTTTCGCCAAGTTATAGAGAATTTTTCAAGCTATGGTTCAAATGAAAAACCATCCTTTTACCCCGAGTGAATGAACTCCAAGCACTGGTGGTAAATCAGTGCTCGGTAACTTATCACTACTTGCCACAGACACCGTGTTGAAGTGTTAAATTATAATAAAAGAAACGCTAGCGATATCCATTGGCGGGAAAGGGGAGTGACATTTGTCATTGGCTAAATGTAAACGAGTGGCTCCAATAAAACAAACCCCGGCTGCGCGACAGTTCGGCATCGTTGGTCACCGACGGAGTAGCGTTCTTGGTAGCAAAATGGTGAGGAACAAAAAAGCAAAAACAAGAAAGAAATCCCAACCAAAACGACACCACCGACACCAACGACTTTGCGAAGCGTAAAGCCCTGTCGTAGGTAACTTCGTGGCTCTTCTGCCCTTTTCCAAAGGTGTGGTGTGCTTGGTGGTACTGACAATATTTTTTTCTCCTCTTTTTCTCTCTGTATGTGTGTTGTGTTCTGATGTTTGTTCCAAGTGAGGAAACCGTTGCACGGTTGGGATGGTTTTCGCGCGTTTCGTAGCGAAGTCCCTGGCGAAAATTCAGTCAACAATAAATTTTCAGATAAATGAAAAACGAACTTCCAGGTTCCCAGTGTGGCCGCGCGCGCTGTGCCACAAACATAGGACGTTGATGTGGCATAAAAACCGTCCCAACCGACTGGAAAGCAACTGCAGCGGCAGATGCAGTCTTACTCGACCCTAGTAGATATTTTTGTTCACCACTCCTGGGTCTGGTGGTGGTTCGCTAGGTGGCTCATTTTGAAGTAAAGCGAAGGAACCGAATCTGCAGGTGTGTAATTTATTTTCGCTAACAGCAATCCCTGCCCGAACTGCCACTGGGAACCAGGCACTGGTAGCCGGACAGTGCGAAAAGCACTTTGGCTCGTTCATTATTGTTTTATTTTTGCCGCCACTGAATGGTGGTGGTCGCAACCTTGGTGAAATAAGGCAAAACAATTGCGGCATACACGTAATAAAAAGCAAATCGCGCACAGTGTACTAAAACAAAAACCGGGGAAGCCACAGCCAGCACCAGCACATCTTGGTCGTGTTTGTGTGATGCGGAAATGGTGTGATTCGCGGTTGATGCACAACCGAATGCCCAACCGCCCTAGAGAAGTGGTTGGGCGTTTGAAGCTATATTTAATGATGGTTATTTATTGAAACTGTGTAATGTAACTTGCATTTTACATAAAATAATAAAAGGATTTATTTAAAAAGGGTTAAAAAACAGGAATGATGATGTATTCACATCATCTTTCCACAACTCTAATAATCGTCAGGATGTTAAATGACGATGCTGATGTGTAACAATGTAAATCTGAAAGTTTTCAATCGATAGCTCACGGAGCCATCATGCTTGAACCCATATAAAAATATTATTTCCGCAGATGTTCCGCGAATGTAAACCGCTTTATTCTCCCATCACACGTGAAAGAACAATAAGATGGCGTAGGGCAAACAAAAACACCAACAAGAAAGCAAAACTCGAAGAAATAAACAAACAACCGGCGGTAAAGGTTGTGACAGTGCAAAGTTGCTAAAGCATTTCCACCTACGCCATCTCCCGCATCAAAACCGGGGAGGTGTGGAAATCTTCTGCAGTTTGTGCTAAACGTTGAGTTCACAACTTTATTTGGAGAGTAATTTCTTTTAGATTGCGTACCTACCAACGTTCGGAAAGTTAAGCTGTAGAGCTGCGGAGAGTAGCAAAGCGTGAAGAGTGAGCTATTTCGTTTCGGAGCATTATGCGTTTGCTTGCCGATTTTGCACCATTGCAGACGAGGATTTGAGATGGGTTTGGTTTGAATTTTGTCTTAATAAAGTGTAGTTTAAAATTGTCAACGATAGTTTTAACCTGCATCGATTCAGAAAAACACACATCATATATATCAGTGAGTGAAGTTAACATTAAAAATAACCATTTAAAACGAACTCTTAAAACACGTGCACCAGATTTAAGCTGCGTGCCCATAGAGTTGAACCCATACGAAGAATGTTTAAGCACTCATTTGAGGTCATATAAATGTAATACTAACGCTTCGCTGAATTTCCGTACAGCATCGTAAAAAGCGTCCGTTCCGTGAGAGAAAGTGAATGTTTCTCGCTGCTCGGGAAAGAAATTACACCTTCTTTGGCGTGTATTCACACACGCACACATACTCACACGTACCCACATACGGTTGCTTGAAGCTCATACCGTACCGTAGATTTGGCTCCTGTCTCCAGTCCCGAGACGTTTAGCAGTGCCCATAAATTTGAGTGCATGCATAAAATTTATGAACCCCCAAAAACCGTAAGGAATTCTATAAATCTCTCAACGGGAGGGCACATGTATCGCTGCAGAAACATTCGTTCTACATTTTCGGCAGAACGCTTTTGGACGTATGCGCAATAAAGTGACGTCGTAAAAGCATGTCAGGTGTAGTTGAAACCGATTTTGCATTTCTCGGGCTCGGGCCTTTTTGGCAAAGCATCTTTTGTAACGTACACTGCTTTGTCAACTTTTTCGTTGGTGATTGAGATTTTTTTGGTGGTATTTTGTTGAACGAAAGAGTCAATGCAAAAAGAGAAGAATGCAGAGGAAGAATCGTAAAATAAACGATTAAAAACTATTTGTTCTTTTCAAAAGAACTGTTGATGATGAATGCCATCTTTTGTTGTTCTGTGCTGAATAAACGGGATATTATTTCTTCATTAAGCATGTTGTTGTTGTCACTATTTTTCATAACAAATACATTAAAATGTGTTCTTTAGTATATGATTTCATCAATGTTATTCACGGTTTTGGTAACGGCGCATCAGTAGCGCGGTTTAGAAATAGTTCGTGGTGTTAGTTGAGGGTTGCCTAATGATCTTTTCTGAACCCTATCGTTCGGTCGTGACCCATTTTTGTCAGAATTATAACTGCTCCTTTCTATCTCTTTCGATCTTGGAACCCCCAGTGCCACTTGGTGTGAAGGATAGGAACTTGCACGGTTAATCGCATAGAATCAAGTGACAACTGATCGCTGTGAACAACCAGCTGTCTTCTGAGCTGCATGGCAAACGTGCCAACAATAGGTATTTGTTGGCCAACTCGCATTATGAATTCGCTGACTACTGTCTACGAAAACGTGGGAACGATTTGGGTCATCTGTTATTTGGGCGATCTAAGTGATCCATGGAAGAATATAAACATGCGTTACCAACACAAACCAATACACTTTATGTCCTATAACCGTTGAAACAACATCAGTCAAGGAGACCTTCTCTGTAATCTCTCAAATAAATAAAATAACAGAAATATGTAGTTTGAAGTTGAAAGATTATTGTTGTGAAGCTGTTGATTAAACACATTTACACAAATGCACTCTTTGACAATATTACTATCGAACATAAGATGATATAAATTTTAATACAAAACCTACAGTTGTTGGATCCGTTTAAAGTTGATTTTTCGTGAATACTTTTCACCCAACATTTCCAACATTTTTTAACGATTGTTCTAAGGATTTTCTAAACAATTATTGTAATTCTGTGATGGTTTATTTGCAAGGATTTTAGACTTTTCTACAATTTTGTTGTTGTTTCATCTCATAATTCTTGGCCGATTTTTGACATATTTTTGTTTTCATCCCTCGTTTTTAAGAAAGATTTTCGTTTATCATTATTATCAAATTTCTTTCTTATGACGTTTTTCTGGATGTTTTAGATTTTCACATTCCATCTTTACTCGTTTTCAGTTTTTCCGACAGTCGAAAATCCAATGCAGCTACTTTTTTTTACAATAGAGATAACCTTAATCTTTGAGGTTAACGTTTTTAAGAGAGCAAAGGCGATGCAATGAAATAATAACCAACTGATCGAAAATCATTGAAAATATTCCAAAGAAAACAGCAGTGAGTAATGAAAATCCTTCAGAGCTTTGAAAAAATTCCACTAGATTTTTACTGAAGTGTTTGCATAATCAAAGCAAAAACAGTTCACCCTATCGTTTTGTACACTATGTGAATCGAGTGAAAATTCTTCAGCTTGATGATTAAGAAATAATAACAATCTATCCCCTTTAATCAGCTTTTCACCGTGACAGTCCGGTTGCCTACGCATTATGTAAATCAAAACGATGCTCCCCTCTACGTCACCCACTCACATCCCCTCCCCCGTCTGCCCTTGTTTGGCGTAAAATCTCTAAATGCAAAGCCGCCAGTGCCCAACACACATCTCGCCACAACTAAACCAGCCTTAATGCTGCGCACTTCTAAGCCACACGATAGCTTCCCCTCGCCGCCGAAAAAAAAAAACGTTAAGCACACAAACACACAGTACCTTTACGGTGGGGTCGTTATCGTGAACGGAATCGAAACCCACCGGCCAGATGGGGGGACCAGGATGCATAAATAACGAAACTCGCACATAATGCCATTACATAAAATATTTGGCTTGAATTTTATTTATTTTTGCTTCTCGACCTCGGCTTTCATTCACTTCCTTTCGGCGGATATGAGAGTGACTGCCGGCTTTTATTTTATTTTCGTACCCCGATCCCGCTTCCTTCCCACCTGTATCCACCCCGACACAAAGGAAGAATCCATCAAACCATGTACTGTTCGTTCGTCTCGTTGCGGTTTGTTATGGTTGTGTTTTTCTTTTTCGGTTGGTATGCTTCACCATTTGGTAAAGACACATTGAGTGATGTTTACTTGGTCATAATGATGGATTAGCTACTTTTTTACGCAGGACTTCGTTCAGTTTTTGAGTAACCGAGGATGGTTAGAGCTTCACATCAACAATGGAAGCTCATTTCGTGAGAGGATTGTTCTTCTGTTTTGAGAAGATATTCAAGTATACGGCAATTTTTACGAAACACAAAAGCTTCATTTATCCTAATAGTTTGGTCATAATACTGATTCTAAATTCATAGTTCTCCATCAGATTATGTGCAGCAATATTCTACCTGTTCCTCTAACAAGTACAAAATGACTGCTTTGCATAGCCCACATCCACATCCCGGCATCGCAACACACACATAAACTCACTCACACTGAAAACAACGGTAGCTGCAGTACCAGCGACCAGGCGCCTCCATCCTTCGCCGGATGTGGTGAATAATTTGGAGGGTTGTAAACAAAAACAAAAAAAAAACCATCGGCCAAAACGAAAACTTCCAGCAACTGGCCAAGAACTGGGAGCGGTTAAGTTGCTGCTTAGAATATGTATATGTGCGCATTACTTAGCGACAGAACCGACGCTGAATTCCTCACAGTTGAGTGCTTAAATATTTGCGCCGCCTGTACTGGGCGTATTGCTTTGGGGGGAAATATTACCATTATGTTTTATGGCGGTGTTTCCGCTTCCACCTGACCGGGGACGCTGTGTACATTTTTCGCACATTTTTAGCTCTCTCTTTATTTCGCTCTCTTTCCACCCGTACTTTCCGTGGCCGGTAACGGTGGTAGAGGTACCACTAAACATTGACATTGGTGGTTTGCTCGATCGTTTGTGGGAATGTTTCTGTTTTTTCGTTTCGTTCCCAGCTTTTTCAGCTGGTAAAGAAAAGGAAAACAACAAAACCTGTGCTACATATTGCCGACGCAAATGTGCTTCCGTCAAACGGCCGTTTAAGCTTTAAATTTGAACTCTATTTCTCAACGCGAAAACGCACCCTGATCGTCGTCACGATGGAAGGTAAAGCGAATTGCCTTAGAAGCTTCCAGTTCCGGCCCGATTTGATCGATAATCATTTTCGGCTATCCTGTGGCGTTCGGGGTGACAACGTGTTATATTTGTCAGCAGTACGAAAGACGACGTTAGATCGGTAAATTCCCGCCCCATCGAACGGTACGTTCGTTTGGTATCGGTAGCGTCGGTGGGGGTGCTGTTTCGGGTTATTTATGCGATTGCGCTTGCTTTGCGCTCATGGTTATGCTTATTTTGACGAGCTTCTTGCCCGGTTAGCATTTGACAGTGGACGGCACCTATGGGGTGAATGCTTCGAGCGCTTTTGTGAGTGTCAACGGGCTGAAGGTTTTACTGACACTTTTACTGGCACTGCGAATCATTTGCATTTCTTCACATGTATAGTGCTTTAGCGGGGCGGGAGCTAATCAACGTGTGGCGGCGAGCATTTGGACGGCGAAGGTGAAAAAAATATCTGCTTGTTGCTACGCGCTTCGTGGAAACTACTGAAATGTTGAAATTTATGTAGCGCTCATGCAGCCTCAAACAGTACAGAAACAAAGTATGCAAGCTTATAACACTATACAGTACTGAACAACAGTAGCAAAACCGCAGGTAGAATGTTCAACGCTATTGTAGATGTGTAAGCATTGGTGCGATAAAAAATAGGCGTCCGTCCGCTTGGAAATGCAAAGATAATTGAATATGCTGTTAGCTTAACAAATCTGTTTTATAACAAACGAGTCTGGCAAGCGCGCAACGAGCCTGTGTCCAGTTCTGCAATGTCATTTTCATTTGTAAATTAAATTTACCTTCCGTTGTATGTATACCCACCGACCGAACATGGGTACACGCGCTTTGAATGTTCCACATTGTTATGGTTCGTGTCGTTATAATGGCTTACTAGTGCGAACGGAAATGCCTTTGGTAGCAGGACATAGGACATAGAATTTTATTTTCCCGCTCTGTTTGCGTACGTGGATGATAAATTCCAAACTAAATTAAAAAATGTGGCGCTACTGGGCCGCGTGGAGAACATACAGACACACACACACACACTCGCGCACACACAAGGGGCAAGGGGGAAAAAATAAAATACGCATACTAAAACATTGTAGCTTACTACACCATATTACACCGCATGCTGTCTAGCTATAGCTGCAAACAGTGGCCAAAAAATATCCCCCAGCGTTAATTGAATGGCCCAAAAGTGGCACAGAAACCCATGGATGAGGGTTGTAAAATTTCTGTTTGTTCTCGGCTTGGGCGAGAACTTCGCTGTTGTTATTTTACTTTATTATTATCTTTTTTGTTGTTATTTTTGTGTGTGTTAAAACACAGGAAACCATCTCCATGTGTCGCTGCGGACCACAGATTTGAAGTGGCGTGAGCTGTTTTGCGATAGGCTTTCGGTGGTACCAATCCGATGTGGCTAAACAGGACGACCAACAATGAAAAACAAAAAAAAAAACGTATGTCCAAAATCCTCACCCGAGGCACTGCTGGATGGACGGAAAACAGCTTAGGTACACAAACACAGCCGGCATGTCGATTGCAAACGGAACGGTACGAGAGAAATAAAAACGATTCCATTAGCGCAAACAAAAATGGCCATGTCAATATTGATATTTTTTGCCACCACTAGGGACCGCTTGCTGATAACGGTCTGGGGTCAAAAGGAAACGCATCAGACATCAGGTACGATGCTTGACTAACTGTTTCTTAAATTGCCTTTCAACTGGTTCGCCCAACAAACGCATTTTGGCGCTTAGTACGGCAGATCGTTAGTGACGATACGATATCTGGTTTATAGTATTATTAAGAGGTTGTTTTGTGCAGGTGTTAATCGACAATGTAAATCTTTGTTCTCAGTTGCTTGGAATCGTGATCGAACGAAAGGCGTTTTAGTGACGGGGGTTTCATCCAGTGCTTGGTAGATTATTTCTGTTGGTGGCCATGTTTGTCTAACAGGGATTTAGATTCTTAATGACATTGACCAAGTGATTACTAGCAAAGTGTTTCCAGAATTGAGTGACAGTGACAGTAACTTCAATTGAAGTTACTGTTACTTCATTAAAAGCAATGAATCTTTCTAACTCATTTTTATTTCAAATAAATGAATGCCTATCTACAGTACCGCTGTCTTAGACATGTACAAGGGAGCATGAAATCTACACACAACATATCCCTAGAAGTAATGACCGGAATGATACCGCTCAAACTACGTTTTGAAATGCTGTCGCTTCGCCTTCTGTATCAAATCCCTTGATTAAGCGCTTCCAGAGACAGCTTCTAAGAGCAAAATCGTCAAGATTAAATGAAGATTTTGTTGCCCTACAAGTGCATCCTAGCGCTCCACAGGCATTAAATCGTGCTGCCCTTCCTGAGAACTACAGTTCCATTTTAATAACAGATTCCTCATTGCACGAGGAAATTAAGACCATACCGAATGATCTTTGCCCTAGGGTAGTTCAGGGCATTTTCATGAATAAGTATGGTCATTTAGACCAAATAAGCCAGTACTACACTGATGGATCATCCTCTGAGGAGGGCACTGCCTTCGGTGTTTTTAGCGAGTTCACCGAAGCTTTTTTCAAATTGAGACAGCCATGTAGTGTTTACACCGAAGAGCTAGCCGCAATATTTTACGCACTATCGATGATAGCAGCGAGACCTTCGGACCAGTACTTCATCTTCACTGATAGCCTTAGTGCTATTGAAGCACTGAGATCTCGGAAGGCTGTAAAGAGTCAGGATTTCCTCACCATGAAAATCATTGAACTGCTTGGCTCGATGTCCAATAAAGCGTTTAGGGACCCTAATAGCGTCTAGCTAATTTGGGTCCCTTCTCATTGAAGAATTCCCGGCAATAAGGAGGCAAACTCATTGATCAAAACAGCCTTTCTTGGTGCTGGAGTTCCTTCGTTTTCCATAAGAATTTTTTCTGTCTCGCTGGCAGAGCATGTTTGAAGCGAATGAACTAAGACATTTCCATTTCTTGATCAAGCTCTCTGTAGAAAGGGCGTTCAAACGAAATGTCGTATCATTTTGAGTTCAGCACCCATCTACAACGTATAACTTTGGATCATATAAAAGTATGTGGCTGCGGTGACGGATACCACAATGTGAATCATCTTCTGGCGTCTTGTGTTGGCTTCGACACTTCCTTTACATGAGACTTCCTTTACATGAGGATCATCTTCTGTTTGTTGTCTCAGAAAAATCTCTTATCATAGGTATTTATGGCTACTTATCATAGGCTACTTCAATATCTATGTATGATCATATTATTCGTTCATATTATCTATATTCATGCACAATACCATTGGCTACGATCAATAAATGGAGGCAGAAAGGATAGTTTATTTGTATATTAAGTTTATTTAGAAACTATTTGTATATTTAGTTTATTAGAAAGGACAGTAAACACTGGTGTAATGTCATAAGCAGTATACGTAGGCCTAACAAAATAGAAACCCAGACCGTTTAACGCTTGGAACCAACCCTATTCTAAATTTAATTGAAGTTTTCATCTTTGAACCTCACGGGAAACAAAAAACAGGGTTGAAAGTTGTATTGAAACATGCAATAGCGTTGTATTGAAATAGGAAAGCAACAGCGATACGGAAGGGGCCACAGAACAAATAAGACAAAGGAATGTAGGCAACAAGCCTCGAGAGACAGGAATATAATTGCATTTGGCAACGTATAAAATATAATATCAATAAAAAATGAAAGCAACGATCAAAATATAAAATCTAGATGGTGAGGGAAATTCATTTATGCTCTGTCAAAATTTAAGTATCCACCTGGCTCCACAGCTTTTCAACCAAAAATCAAAGTTGTCACATTTCCTGTAACGAATTTTCATTTATTATGTGACGTACCATTTCCTCCTTTTGCTATATCCAATGATATCAACCTTCTATAAGGGTTCTCTCCCTTTTTTTTTTTGCTCCATTCCATCTGGATGACCACTCTGCTAGGTAAGTGAGTGTGCGTGTGGGTCTGTATGTGGAAAGATAAAATGAAATAATAAAATTTAATCAAATAAATTGATATAACTTTTGCATATAACCATCAGCTTGGGTACGATGTGTAAGGTTTACATAGGATC
The DNA here is from genome assembly GCF_943734695.1 of Anopheles maculipalpis. Taxonomy (NCBI): domain Eukaryota; kingdom Metazoa; phylum Arthropoda; class Insecta; order Diptera; family Culicidae; genus Anopheles; species Anopheles maculipalpis. The sequence continues at coordinate 11,505,648 of NC_064872.1, forward strand.
ACTGTTACATTTTTCAAAGGTCTCCTTCAACCTTCAAACCTACCAACGAAAATGATGCAGCATAGCGTAATGTGAAAATGGCAAATACAATAAAAAAGAGAACTAGAAACCGTTCGGAAACCGACTCGGATGGTTGTTTTCTCGGCCCAATGGGGACCTCTTTCCGCGTGTTGAGGCACAAAAAGTGCTGGAAGCAAAAAAAGGAATGAAAAAAAGTAACTGTCCCACACCCACCAGTGAGTGGCACTGAATGGAAGAGAGAGGCAGCTACTAATGGAACTTCTACCCTGGCAAAGAACTCCTGTGTCACCTTTCGTGATCCTCCGAAATGGAACGGTTTTTCAGATCGAAAAAGATCGAGCATTGGCATAGTAGAAGCGATATCCGTAACGCACCTTGCACCTTGGGTGGTGGTGGAAGCTCACCAGCAACCCTAGCGCTGGGGGGTGGAGGACATCTATCGCAAATGTAATTATGTAAATGGAACACGGCACGTGATGTTCAATATTTTAAATTACTCTAGCTGTGAGTAAGTGAAAAACATTCCTTTATTCGTCGAGAGCTCTTGCGCTAATTTGTTGCAGCGTCATTGCAAAAATGAGCTAGAGAAAAACGCCCCTACGGAAAGCTCTCGGGAACAGTTGGGTTTTACGCCCGGGAAGGGCAGCGACAAACTGCGGATGAACGATAACCGGGCTAGATGCCAACAGCAAGCGAGAGCATTTAGTGAAATTAACATGATTCTTCGCTAAGGGAAGTAAATCATGGCTGGTTGAATTCGTCCGTTGCCTGCAGTTGTTGGTCGATTGGTTGCCAAAGCTAGTTAAAATAAATATTGATTTTCCGAACGAAGCTAATAAATTATCCGATTCGTTACGCGTGTCTGAACGGCTAAACATACTTGGGCAACGATTTGCAAGTCTTATCTGGCGGTATGTTGAGGAGTTGTTGCTAAAGATTTGCTTGTTTACTCCTTTTTTTTTTTTTTGTTAACGGGGAGGGAACCTTCAAAAGGTCCCCATCTCGGAAGGTGGTCTGCGGCTACAGACCAATCCTCAAGATGGGGTATGTGGGATTCATCGTGACGCTGGGCCCGTGAAGCGGACCCGGCAGCCGATGCGACCCAACTAAACCACTCCTCGACCTGATGCTTGTTTACTCCTTGGACGATTCATTTGCAATCCAGCAGTTATTCTACAAGGGCTTCGCTGGCAAGATTTTATTGCCACGTGTATCTGATTGGCTAACAAAATGAATTCATCTAATCATCGTTTCGTGCTTTGTGTGTATGGATTACCGTGCTGAGCTCGTTTCATCGTAAGATTTTATATTCACCTGATATTTAGAGCGATGATTCGACTCGATGATTTTGGGGGTTATTGAGCTCTCATTTACAGTAATTTTTTTCTGGATTTTATATTAGCCGGTTAGTGAAACGCGCGTACGGAGAGTCTAGAAAATAATTCTAGTAATGCTCTCTGACTGCATAGCAATCGATCAATCTTAAATAGTTGGCCAGCATAGAAATTATGAATATGTTACAGTTGCACAAAGCGAGCAAAAATTGTTGTAAGAATTGGTTTTAACTGAAGTTATTTTCTCAGTCACTTGTACTCTTTGAAGAAAGCGCGACCAGAGAGCTCAAGGATAAGACACGCAACAAGCTGAATGTGGCTTTCACTTTTTTTTAGATGTTTGAGTGCCCTCCTACCCCAAGTAAGGCTTTTTCATCATAGAGTAAATCTGAAAACAGATTAGCAATACGGCCTGGCCGTCCTTTATGAATGAAAAAAAAATGAAGACAGAGACCCACGAGGCCAGAAGTGGGGACTATTAAGTACCATCAGGTTTTTACAGACTAAATCCTCCATGAGCCTTCACCGATCGTTTCCAGATTACTAGTTAATTCCTGAAGGAAACGTCTCGGTGAAGCGCTATGACTACTTGGTTTGAGTAGTCTGGCGTCTTAGGAGTACAATCACTGCTGGTAACTGAAAGAGCTAATGTGACCTTTACAGTACTCAACGATGATCTATCACCTGTGGCGAGATCAGCTTCAGCTTCTTAAGAAGGCATCCAAAGTAAGGTTTCAGACCTTTTACATGCCTGTAGGGGATATTCCTTGCGATGAGTCGCAAGGAAAATTCTCCACTTGTATCTTTAGACTACCTACATAGCCAATAATATGAAAGATGATTTATTCGCTTAGTCAACACCCATGTTGTTGTGTTGTCGTCAGTTAAAAGTCCGATCTTTTCCACTTTACCGCATGATGATCGTGACATAAGTCTGCAAATTTTCGAATAGTGAAAAATGTACCAAAATACAATTAAATAATTTGCGAGTTCGACATGTTCCCAACAAATCCCTTCCACTTCAACAGTTTGTAATATTATCATAAGTATCCTTCATACTTACCTGTATGTTGTTAAATCCTTCTTAAATATTATTTAATCCCCCGTTTTCGTTTACCTGTTAGTGACTAGTTTACCGATGACAAACTCCTTCCTGAAACCAAACTAGATCCGTGGTTTGGCATGTGGTTTAGTGTCCTTAGTTATCCCGCAAAGTTTTACCACCCAAACACCCACCCTAAGCAAGCAGTATCGACTGTCTACCGAGCGGCAGGCAAAGCTGCTTCGAAAAATTTGCATAATACGAATGCTGTAAAGCCCATGTACCACCACACTCGGCAAGCAAAAAGGGATAATAAATTTATGCACATAATAATTACCCAAAAGCACGTGTCATAATGTAAATAAATTTTCTATTTTGCAAAACCCGTTACCTGCTTGTTAACCGTAGCTCTCGCATGCACACCGGGCCCCCGGGGAAAACTCGGTCAGCGGAACCAACGGTTCGGTCAGTACGCTGCAAACTGGGCATGGGCATCCTGTCCTGTAGGCATTTCGCTTCGCATAAACTAACGAAAAGCTGCTGCTGGTGCTGAAGCGATCCGGCAACCTCACAACACCGTCAGCAGGAAGTATCGTTTGAATAACGGTAACGGAGTTAGTCGGTCGGGAATGGCTTCCAGTGCCCTTATGTTACGTGGCGTGGCCTGTTTTGTTGGTAGCAAAACTTTTGAAACATTTCCGCAGCACAATAAAAGTAGGCATCATAATCGGTTTAGCGCAATCCAGATATCTACCTTTCGGAACAGTTGTCAGAAATTCAAAGCCACACACATACACATATGAATTTAAATAATACTTTGGTGGGTTGGTAGGATTGAACCCAGAAGAGATCCACAGTACTACGACAATAGGTGAAAAGAACTTCATAAATAGTCCATTTCCGCACAAATGAAAAAGCACAATGGAAACAATGCTAATCGAGCAGAAAGGACGGTCCTTCGTGAAGGAAAATTGAGGTACGTGCATGAAGCTCCTTAAGCACTGGGATATGAATATTAGAGAACGTAAGAACAGAATGAATCATACTGCTTACTGATTTAGAATCATCAGCTTCTTGCTCTAAAACAATCGAATAACAATTGGATATCTCCTGATTGAAATGTGTGTTTTTTATCGGAAAAAGTAACGTTGCTCTAGAATAGATCTGCAACAGTTTGTCTATCATAGTTTAAAAATAATACAGCCAAAAAGCCGACTGGAAAGGAAAGTACTTGCACTCTCCAAAAATTGTTCCAGATAAATGGAGATAAATAGCTCTATAATTCATCTGTCGATCGTCGATTGAATAGTTCGAGTCGGTACAAGATGGTACAGCTCGGCATACACTTTGCTTCAAGACAGAGGCTGAGCACAATCTTATAAAAAGCACTTCATGAAATGTTATCCGAGCTTAAAACGGAGCAACACACGGTCGACTACAACACTATGGCCAGCCTCGACGGATAGTAACGGTGTGCCGTTGAACTGGTGCCGAAAATGGCATGCATTTATTTTAAACGATGAAAACCAGCTGCTGCACAGCCTTCCGTAGGAAATTCGGCAATGTGGACACGTGGCTCAAACGTTCGGTTCGTTTTATAAAGTACTCCCAGCGGTAGCCGGGGGCCATTTTTCACCAGCTGCAAAGTTTCGTTTTCTTAGGCACTCTGTAGGGATAGTGTTGGCAGTCAGCACACTACATACCGTCGGCCAGGAAGTCTCGATCAGCACGGTACAACTTTTGCTTCGCCAACTGCATTGGCCGGTAAAGGAGAGAGGGACTGGATGCGCTTGGGAGGGAGAGTAAATTTGTATGCAAATAATGCATTTTCATTTTTCATCGGAAATGCACCTAGGAGCAAGAGTTGCTGCAGCGTAGAATATGAGCCGAACGAATCATCTGTGGGTTTCGCTTTGGACCGATGGTGTCATCTATTATTCAGCTGATTTTTGACTTTTCATTTTGCAAGTTTGTTTGCTTCTTTGTTAGCCCAGTGGTATGAGCGATCTGAGAGCTGGAAATAGTTTATTGTACATACTTTTTCGTACTTTGCTGATGATATCCTGCTTTTAATTATTGTTTCACAGGAAATAGAGAGGAATCATCACGAAACAACTACGCCGTTCTTATTGGACAAAGGCAATCAAAACTTATTGTTATTATAAGAATGTGTACAAAATTTGAGAAAAAAAACATTTCAAAATATTTGATACAACATTAAACAGTACATCATAAAGACACTATTCGCTAGAATAATAAGTTTTACATCACTTTAGTTACAATTGAATGCATGTCTGACATTTATGATTTTTACATGTTCCCTGGCAAACTCTCATCAAACAACATGATTGCCCAAACACGAGAAAGTCCTGTGCGGACAAAAGCTTTCAGGGCTTATTTTGAATGATGCATGTACACTCCACCGGCAGCCACAAATTGACATTATGTGACCACAGAAAACATTATCAATTAAATCCGCCATGCTCGAACGGTCTCTCTCTGTCTCTCTGTACCCGTGCACCCGGTTTTCGCTAAGCTCGATGTCACTTGTTCGATTACGAGCGAAGCACAATAACGACGACGCGTGGTTAATATTTGATTAAAACATGCCCTCAAATCAACGGTTTCTGAGTAGGTTCGCCCACGCCACCACGCTCATCAGGATTCCCGCACAGTGGGGAGGGAGCACGCAGGAATGCGATGTTGCTTGACGAGATGGTGGTGATGCAATTATTCAGCAGGATTTCGTGTGCATCGGTGTGCGTGTGCCCTAGATCGTTCGGACATTAACGTAACTATTATGCAGGCTTATGAGTGAACCGGCGATATCTGCCGAGACACTCTATCGGGCGTAAGCAATTCAACGCTGCGCATTGTCTAGCTCCCCCAGCGAGCTGTTCTTCAGCCTTGTGTGAGCTCTTCTCCGATTAAACATAACGTTGATGGCCCTCCTGTCCACGCGCTTGCTCTATGATAGTAGTTCCGTTTATGGGTTGTCTCCACCACCCCCATTTGGCCTACGGGTCTCCTCTCTCGTTCACCCACACACACACACACACACACACACACACACACACACACACATATTCGAACCAACAATCTCGACGCCCGATTCAGGATGCTTCTCTAGACTTGCCTCTAATGAGTTTTACGATGACGCTAACGCTCCCGGAGACATTGGTCCACCTTAGCACCAAGCATAACCCACCAACACACATACACACAACCACACATTCCTTGCCCTGAGCCACTGCACTATGATTCGTTCGTATCGGCTCTAATTAGAGCACTCAGCACGAACGATTGCCGGCAAAGATTGTGTATGCAATGTAGCGGAAAATTAGATATGAGCAAGATAACGGACCATTACAGAGCTATTATACGTTTGTTTACTCTCATTATCCCGTGTAGTTTCGTCGACCAAGCCCGCATTTGGGACCGACCACATGGAAACTGAGCCAGGGAGAGAGAGAGAGAGAGAGAGAGAGAGAGAGAGAGAGAGAGAGAGAGAGACCATGGCATGCATACAACATCATTATGTTGTGGAGGATGAGTGTGTGAACCAAACCAACTTCCTCGCTGTTAAACGACAGAAGGGATTTTGAGATGTGCGCTAAGGTTTGCGACTTCTTGCAATAGGTAAGGTTTTCTTCGTTCAACCACTGAACGAGCGCATGGTCTGGTCGTACCAAGCTTTTGTGGACGAAAAACAAAATAGTTGCTTCAGTACAATAAATTGTATAAAGAGAATCTTGCATGTGTTGGGTAATAAAGCCAATTGATCCTAGAATAAGAACCACAGGAATGCATTGTGCTCAAAGACAACTTATTTTGTTCCAAGAAATGTAAGGATTTTATCACTGAAGGATACATTATTAGATAGGAACCAATTCTCGTGAACGATTATGTTCTTAAGGAAACACCAGGCGCCTCCATTTCGTGTAATGTTGTGATAAGTATGCAGCATTATGAATAAAATTATAGTGTTACACATATTAACCTAAGACTTGAAGTATTTATGCTTTCAAAAGCGTCAGCAAGATAGCCTTCGAACACTTGTTTCACTCCCGGGTGTATTGTACTTAATTTGATTAATTAAGAAAAAACAGGAAATAGGAATTTCTTGCTAAAAACATACCAACGAAGCAAGAAGTTGTGAAATTTCTAGAAGAAAATCTTTCTAACTGGAACGATGGAGACGTCTTAACTTTTTCCCGAGTTGCACAATATTCCTTGATAGATGAACTAGATCTATGTAACTCGCAGGAGATTTGAGACTTGATAAAATTGAACACCAAATTTCGGAGCTTGTTTCAAATTTAATCTAAACATCTCACTGTCCAACTATCCATAGAATATACTATTACTTAGATCAAGAGTTGTATACTTTTTCATAAGGTTTATTGTCCTGAACTTTTGTGAGAACATTCGAATATCAAATCAGAAATGAGTTTTTACTGCTGCTTTGCATTTGTGAATGGGTTTGTAAATTTTGCTAAATAATTATTCCGGTCGGAAAAAGGGTACTTTTGCACAGTTTACCGCTCGTTTAGTCGTTTAATAATCAAAAAATTAGTTTTTAGTCTTTTAAATCTAATCACCATGGCAAAAAAGGCAAAATAAACAAGAAACCCGTCCAAAATACTTTCACACTTGTTTTACAATTTTGTAGCACTGTGCTTCTAGTTTACAGAATTTCCCCAAAGTACCCTTGAAGCCTTTACTCGGCTACACCGGTTTGGTATCTTGCTTTTTGATATCACACCTTCGCAACCCCCAGACCCAGAAAAGGCGCAAGAAAAGAAAAGACCCCTCATTAAAATGTAAAATTATTTTCCGTTGTCTTTTCACGCGGCACCCCGTCCCAATTTCCAGATTCACCATTCTTACAAATCTTGCGTCGCTTTATGCTCTCGTTAAATTTCGCTGATATGATACAGCCCAAAACCGTGTGGCTACGTTCTCAAGCCATTCTATTCTTTTTTTTCTGGGTCTGATAAACAAGAAAGAATTACTCGGAGAGCATCAAAACCATTGGCTGCAATAAAAAAGCAAACGAGAAGAGAAGAACGAAAAATAAAAGGAATCATTTTTCCATACAATGACAGCAATGGTAAGCATCCTAAGCAAAGTGCGAATGGCGGTGTTGCTTATTCGCACGGACACTGTTACTTGACGCAGGCGAAGAAACTGGTTTACACCAGGCAGTGTCGTACTAGAAGGGCCAGCCAGCCGCATGGGATGCGAGAGCCAAGTTTCAATGCAATTTCGGTTGTCTATTTTCGGCCTGGGAAAGATGTTTTCAGCACTCCGGCCGGCAGGGTGTTAATGGTCGAGCAGGGGGAGCACGAAATATTTAAAAAAAAAAAAAAACAAGCACAACACAGCATCCAAAATGGTTTTTGATGGAAGGGATTTTTATTTTCTCAACTACCTTTCGTGGCTTTTGCAGCTGGGTGAAATAAAAACTAAAAACCGTGGGAAATATAATGCCACAAGCGGTCCATGCTGAGGTTTTGTTTTTTTTTTTTCGTTTGAAAGGAGGGATTTTATTTCAGCAATAAAGAAAATGTACAAGATAGAAATATGTAAATTTTTCAGAGATTTTTTTCCGTTTCTTTAATAGAGTAAATTAAGGAATGAAATAGGTTTAGTGATTGATTAAAGTCAGGCGCGAGGAAAGAAAAACCCAGCCACCCTTACTATGGCTTCACCTTTGTCATACAACTGAACAGTTGAATGGTTTTGATGCTTTATTGATTATTTTTATTCCTCAAACAATAATTCAACTTCAACCATTCCCCCAGTCCAATCTCACCACTAATTGATATCATTGGAATCTGTCAATCGACTCCAATTAGCAGGTGATGGTTTCCGGATAAGTTAGCTCACTGTTCTCGCTTGGCCAAAGCGCACCGCAACAAATGTTGTCCCTATGGTAGATACTATTTGCCAACACTTCGCGGAACGGGATAAAACTCAGAAAACAAAGCAACAAAAGAAAAAAAGAAAACTTTTCCATTGTTCGTTTCACTGGGCGGTTAGTAGCGAAAGCAATAAAGCTTACAAGGGTTATTTACTGAGCCAGAAAAACGCAACACGAGCTAGCCGCCGGTCGTGTCGGTACAGGTAATCGATTGAATTCAATTAAAAAATCATTTCCAACGTCAACCACCATGCGTGTGCCTTCGTGGAGACGGTGGAGCCGCCGCTCCGAGCGTTCGGTCGCGTCCACATCCAATGCCCAAATGCTGGAGTGCTGCCAACACACTGTGCACGGTGTGCAGATGATTGGTGTAAGGTGTGGCGGCGCGAAACCACCTGTGATTGGATCAGCACGAAGGTAAGCACATCGTGCCAAGCCCAGGAGCACTCATTTCGCCACGTACCTCCTGGGTTCCTACGTTCTCGTTCGGCATGGTTACGGTTGGCGAGAATCGATTTTTCTGTCTCATTAATAATGTCCGGTTTCCGGTTTCCCTCCCCCCCCCAGTCCGGCGTATCATTTGGCTAAGCGGTGTGCACGGTCAGCATTATTGGATTGCACTAGTCAGATTAGAGAGCGCCGGGTTTCGGGCGCTTCGGTTTCGAGAGCTGTTGAAGCGCGTGCTAAAGGGTACAATGAGTGCGTTCATTATTTAATACGATGATATTTATGAAACAAACAAACGCTAACTGTTGATATACCGTTGGGGTGGGCATGTATCGACGGCAGACGTTGGGCGGAATCCGTCCAAGTGGAAGAAGTGTGTCATTGCAAGGAGCAATGGAACATACTCTGCTATCTTTCTCTCTCTCTCTCTCTCTCTCTCTCTCTCTCGTGTATCTAGAAGTGGTCCACTAGACGTACTTCAGGATAAAATTATTACCCTCGCTTTGATATAATAATGGGCTGCCTGCTGGATTCTGTGGGTGCCCTTCGGTGGCACTTGGATGTGTAGTCGCTCCACTGACGAAAATCATGACAAATTCCATTTCAATCGACTCGATTGCTTACAGCTCCGTAACGATTTTCGGTAACGTTAGCGTTCGCTCTTCAGCCTCCCACTCGTGCTTGTGTTTGAGAGTGTGTTCGAAAGCACCGGCCTGACACAAAGGAAGCTGGTGTGCAAGATGTTTGAAGGCGCCCAGTGCCTTACAAAGGGCGCACAGTACAAGACCCATTATTGAACGCTCGGGGAAAATATCCTTCTTCAAAAAGGTGTGGAGCGATTCGCCCCCTCGGTTCGGTTCGGAATTCTGAGCTCGTTGAAATTGACTATTTTTCCGTGGAACGTGATGTTGGAATGGCTCAATTTCTTTAATTCGGCGACCAGACAGAACGATAGAAGGGCTGGGTTTTTATGGCATCTCAGGCCAACCGGAGCAAGGAAAGAGAGAGAGAGTGAGAAAAAGCTTCGGGAAAAGGGAACGCTTTCCCGAAACCAATTTTATTAATTTGACTTTTTACGGGTACAAAATCATGTTTGTTTCGTTGTGAATGTAATGGCGTTGGTAGTTGATCGGCTTGTTCGGAAGCTTTAAATGGTTTCGAAAGTACACAACAATAATGTACAAATATTTAAGCTTTTACATCGATTGGCTTGCCATTCGATTGCTGATATGCACGCCGTATTCATTTTATTTAGTTCCTATCATATCCTTGAAATTCAAAACTGTAGTTTTATTCCTTTCTTGGCTGTCGGAACTAAATTCAACCCTTCAAACATTTTTTCAAACACTAATTTTCGAACATCTTTATGAAGCAACGCGTTATGACTGATGATTATCACAACATTGCGCTCGTCCAGTTTCCATGGCATAAGTTTTCGATCTAGTCATGATAAGATAAGCATGATAGCACTCATTCACCGACGGTAAAGTCAGGTACCGCCGCGGCACGGCTCGTCGAAAATTCCGACAGGAACTTTGCAAGCGATTTGCATTGAATTGTGCACCTTCTCAAGCGCCTTCAGATCACTCATAACGATGTCCGCCTGCCGCCGTAAGAGGCTGTGCTTCATCCTCAAAGCATCCTTACAGCATGCGGAAGGTGAAACGGCTTAAGCAAAAGCAGACGCAAGTAATAACCATGATGAGAGTTTTGATCCGATGATGATGTATCAGCTCGAGGTTGCGCTTCACACCGGTTCGTCTGCATTTCCTTGTCCCACGGACATAAAAGAGCTGGTAGCAAAATCCTACACCGTCTGGGATAACGCTGACGAGGATTTATCACGTTTGGATCGCTTTGACGGAGTCATCTTGTGCCGGAGTCGCAAACAGCAGACTTGTGTGCCCTTGTTCGTGGCTGCCCGTTCCGGCCGGGGTGCGCTTCAAGGTGAGACGAAGTCACCCGAAAGTCACACGCCCCAACTGCGTCATTGAGGTGGTCTGATTGGGTGTTACGTGCTTGAAGTATTGTCGGACGTGATTTATTGCTTTTCGAATCGTTGCGATGGAGCGGGCTTTTCACGGTCTACGCGCGAGGACGACCAAATGCTTAGCTTTCTCTTGCTCTCATTCTCGTTCGCATAGCTCAGAAGCAAGCAACGCTGAATGTAATAGACGACGCGTTTGGGTTTCAGTTAGCATAGCGATATTAAATGCGACGTTCGTCAGAATTAAGACGAGCCGTGTACAGGCAGACTTTCGCTACCAAACACACACACACACAATCTGCACACGTTAAAGAAGGAACCGGATCAAAACTCGCTCCAAAGTTCCATGTGCAATTTGTTGTATGCTGTGGGGCTTAGCTTAGAGGTTCCTCGGGTTCGGTGATTTATAATGTGTGTATTTGATGGTCCGTGCACTTAAATTGGGCTATTTCATTTTTAATGGTTGAAATCGAAAAGACTTTTTCCATGACGGAAGCTTTTATTTTACTTACTATCGATTCGAAGCAGTAGAAAAGCAATACAACACAACAAAGAAAGTTATTGATTTAGGAGCTGTGATTAATGGGTAAAGAAATGAAACGTCTTTAAAGAAGAAATCAGTCAAACGTTAAGTTGCGTAGCATGATGAAGAACGATGACTTTTAATGTCAATTGTGACGGAATGAACTTTGCTCAAGATCATTCGCTTTTTCGAAATTTACCATGATAGTTATTTTGAACATAAAAACTGATCGTTTTCCTTGGTGAATTGAGAGCGAAAATTGCAAACCGAAACATAGATAACATCAAATCAAGTTGCTCTTAGGGAAAGAATTAATTTCCTGTTACTAAAACGCAATTACTTGAACAATTTACCTGGCAAATTCAAACCAATTAGCTTGACCCGGTTTCGGAGCAACGTTGTGTTAATTATGGCACAATCAAAACGGTGAAACCGTGCACGAATTGCAGCACCGTCCCGTTTGTGGGCTAATTTTTTTCAATAAAATACACCAAAATTGCTGTAGAAGATTATTTTGTTGGCCTACGTTGGCCAGGCTCATTAATTCTGTTTTAGAACTCTTACGACAACGATAACGATTACCTCATACAACCTCAAACGGTGGCGCAAAGACGGGTTTGAATTTGCCAGATTCGACGCGCTGGCAGGCACAGCTCGAAAAGAAACACCGACCAGGCCATAGAAATTAGCCAGCAATATATCAAATTTATCCCCTTGCCGAGGCTCAACGTGAAAAATTCCCTATCCAGAGTATTCATTAATTTGAAATTCATTCCGTGTTATACTTTTTCCCGATGGCTGCCATCACGGGTTCCAGGGGAGGGAATGGAAGACAGAGCGGGCAGTCGGGCACAGAAGAGATAATAAATATTTTAACAATTTTGCCCGTGCAAATGAACGGGATGGGCACAGTTGCCTCCGTCTCCACAGGGAGACTTTTTTTCACAGGGAGATACACACCGGCCACGAACCGTATCTATGGCGGTAGCGCAACTCAGAACCAAATTCCGACTACGGAACCAGTCTGCTGGTCAGGGCCCCTCTCTCCCGCATCGCCCTCAACCACCATGCACGTTGCATCACCAGTACTGCTGATAAATACTTCTGGAAAAACGAACCACCGGAGAAGCGAAAAGCGAGACAAAAATCGAACGTATGCTCGCCCTAAATCTCGTAGGGATTCGTACACTCTTAACCCCGTTGCCTCATTGCATGCCCCAAATGGTGGTAGTCGGGCTCAATTTACTGCCCTCACACGACGGTGGAAACTATTTAAACATTTCCTACCAATTTTCAACAGTTTCAAACCACGTTCCCGCCACCGTCCCGGCAGTGTTTGCTATCGGTTTCAGTGCACTGCAGCAAATGGAGCAGTTTCCGGTCATTCGAATAGTTCGTGTGCCATTTCTATGTATTTCACCCGGGAAATTCTTTTTTAATTACCTCGCATGTCGTGGTTTCTTTCGTTCGTCAGCGCTCGCGCCACCGGACCGGGTGAATGGAAAATACGATTTGCGATGGGGATCGGGACGACTGGTAAAACATCGATTGCATTAATTTTGCTCGAGCTGAGAAAATTCAAGAAGCTAAGCGTTGTGAGAGTGTGGTTGCTGGAGCGTAATGAGTTTATTTGATACTCAAGATATTTTGTTGGCACGCTTAATGCACGCTAAGGACAACCGTATCATGTTTAATGACAGTCTTTTGAAACGGGATCGTTGTTAAAAAGCAAATGGCAGCGCAGAGCAGACGATTTCATCAAGAAGGTGGTACGTTGCGGTGTATGAATTTCATCGTTCAGGGTTGAATTAAGTATAATGGCTAAAGGTCTGTAACGATTTTTTTTGCGGGCTGCCGTTTCACGACAGGACTTGCCTTCGAACCCAGAACGTTGTGTCTTCCCATGCGCAGGACTGACTACTGAATTATTGGTATACTTAGGTAATGATCACACAATAGTGATCTTGAGATTATAAGCGAAAAAAAGAAGATGAAGTCTTTAGAAACAAACCAAAAGATTTCATCCAAGGTACGGAACCACCAAACCGTAAATCAGGCCGGAAAATATAGTTGAGCCTGAGTACGTCTCGAATCCAGTGAGAAAAGCTCCAAAATATTACACCAAGTTGAATTAGATGGTAGTTGCACGTGAGAGTGACCAAGAATGCGCTTAATCGCAAAGCCAGTAAAGGCAGTCACTGAAGGGCTCTTTACAACTCTCGCATATTCGAGTATCGGATGAAAATGGTCACATTCCAGCCGGAGAACTTTGAAGAATGTCTACTGATATCATACGATAAGTGTCCAAAAAGTCGAATTGACCGAGCTCGCGATGTGATCGTCTTAAAGAAGCTTTGTGTCAAGTGTCACACTCGGATCGCGAACTTGAGCGACAGGACCAACCGGACATCCAATAATTGAAAAGTTATACCTCCCGGACAGAGATATAACTGCACACACCACACTACATTTTTCAATACACGGCCAAAGGAAAATGGTAACGCACCAGCTGAAGAAAGAGTTGACAAGTAATTGGAGAGAAAAATGGTCGATGTCAGTACGAAAAGGGAGAAGCATTTTTCATTTTAATGACCATCTGTGGGAAGAAAATAAAAAGTAAAGGGAAAGGACCCTGAAAATTCGAAGAGCACGCTGAATTAATTTCCCACTACAAGTGTGACCAGGAAGATATGAGATTAACCAGGAACTGATGACTGGGAAGAACCTTAGTTTAGCTGATTTAGCTAGAAAAAGAGCGTGACACACACTATCAAAGGTACGCTGGGAGTCTGTATACATTGCCTCCACTTGAGCAACAAAATCAAAACATTTAAGAGGAAATGACCATACGGCTTTAAGCCGTCATAGTGGAATAAAATAAATAAAATTTCAAAAGCAACCGAAAGAAAGGACATAAGATTTGATTATGTGAACCGACCATGCAAAATGTTCCTGGATAAATGGATGATGGAATGGAGGAATTTTTTTTGCGGTGGCATAGCTGAGGTATGCAGCAATAATTAGAAATCAGTGACCAGTACCCTTGCTTATAGATTGGAATTTGAAAATTTGATTTCCAAATGGACTATCTGAATATTTTCGCCAGAACTTGGGTGAAGAGTGCACGGCCCGTTTATAACAGCTGAAGCAAGAATCCCATCTGGTAGGAATGAAAGAGGCGATTTAAAGAAGGCCCAAAACCAGCGCGAATTCCGTTCGACCTGAATCTGCGGGGTAGAAGTTCTTGTTCAAGTAACGAGAGGTCCCCAAAGCCTCAAAAAAGTTGAAAAATGGATCTGTATGGGAAACGTTTAATCAAGGGACCCACTGACACTGATACATGTGTACATGAGCTGTTATAAAATTATCCGCATCTTTTAATACTTTTGCTTGGATGTTTGTATTTATGATCATTTTAAAATTAAAATCAAATTTAATGATTATTGAACAAATAACACACACACACAGACACTCTGATAAGCTCTGTGTTTCATCGAATGGGCTTCCTCGAATCCATCGTGCTCAACTCGACAAGCATTCGGTTACATTCGATGCTTGCTTTTTTTTTTTGGGGATGAAATTGCTGTTCACAATTTCTTTAAAACTTCTTGACTCACATCAAACATGTGCTCACTCTTTCCTGCCCACTTTTTCTCTACCTCGATGCAGACTTTCCCGACACGTGTGTGATATGCTTACGAATGCGGAGATTGGCCCTCTTTCGAAGAGTTTCGCTTCAATGAAGGTTGAAATTTATTCGCTTCTTCGTTCCTTCGTGTGCTCGATGTACCTTTTTTTTTTGTTTTTTTGTTGCAAACATGATAAATGGGTTACATTTATCATGTAGTGTATACGTGAAGACTTCAAGGAAAGCTATCGAGTTTTGCGATCTGCCAGACTGTCGAACGAACGGGTTTTGCGCACTGCCGGGAGAAATTGCTGTACAAATGCCAACAGCAAAGATTATCTGGAACGAGTAAATTTGTGTTTGAAAAAGTTTTCTTTTTCCAAAACGTGTTTTATTACGGTAGAGAGAAAAGTTTTAACCATTCCCCGTGTCGATACGGTATCACATTCACATTCGCTTAAGATACTTCTTTGGCAACTCGGTTCTGATCTTTCCCTTTTTTCCTCTTTCTCTCTCTCTCTCTCACAGGCCTTGTTCAGTAAACTATAGGAAGCTATAGGAGCAGCATACGGCACCGTCACATACATCAACACAGCATCACGATGGGTACGGCCACTGTTGTTCGATCGAGCGCGGACCTCGTTAGCATACTGCTGCTCACTGTGATACACACGGGAACGATGGGCTGGAAGCTTGATAATCGGAACATCATGTACACTAATCAGGACATCTCGTACGAGTGTCCAATCAACACCATGTGCCGGTGTGCGAGTTTACCGAACGAAACCGCACTCCTCGAGATCAATTGCAACGAGGTGTCGCTTTACAAATTTCCCGGTGAGTAGAACACGACGCAGCAGACCTTGTGTATGTGCTCGTCCCTTCCTAACCTTTCTCAATTTGCACCCTTTAATGCTTGATCGGAACCATACGTAGAGTTGGTATTGAATGGCGTTTTAGTGAAAGGCAGCTAAACCAACCGTTTAAGATAACATTTTAAATGCAAACAAACAACAGTTTCGGCAAAGTCAACTGCTCTTCAGACAGCTTCTCAATTATTGTAGACAATGTTTATTCATCGCACTCAGGACGTCCACAGACCCGATGGTAAATTTGCCGATACGGGCTGCCCGATCCAGCAGGCTTTTAAACAAGATTGCGTTTTGCGGCACGGTAGCAGACACGTGGCATTGTGCGTATCGAAATTTTATTGAAGAATAAATATTGACCTTCAAGCGTAGTTTGCTGTCACTGGATCCAAAGCGATCGGGTGGTTCCTGTTTGGTACTTTTTTTATTCTTCTCGCTCCTCCGTAGTCCATCCGGTACGGTAGGGCTGTGTGAAAGTAGATGTAAGAACCTTTCCCCAAGCGCCTAGCTCGGTGATAATCTACCGGAACGGTGTAGCAAGGTGAATTTAAATTCTGTTCACCTTCACTGATAGGCCTTTTCTAAGTGACTGCGGACCAGACCTGTAGTTCCGTCGTCAGGTAGCAGTCTCCAAACGGTGGGATTCGTACACCCGGTGAGTTTAAGGCGTAAAGGGCCATCCAACGACACGCTTCATTCGTCCGAGTGGACTTGGGAAGGTAGATGGATGCTTTTTTTTATCTTTTTTGTCTTCTGCTTTCGCACAGCTAACCCACCTAAGCCACTCCGGGGTTTCGCTGCTTTTCTTGTTGCGCATTACAAGGGTACAGCGTGTTCGCGTGTAGTAAATTTGGGTTTGTGGCCAGGTTTGTGTACGTGCGTTTGCCCTGCAAGAGACGCAGGTGCCGACCGGGGACACCTTTCGGTCGGGTACTTTCTTGCAGTCTAGCTCACCAAACAACCTTAAGCAAATATCACTAACAAGCTAGTCGCACTTCAATCTTTCTCGGAGCGAAAGTGCCCTTTTCCCCGGCTTTTTACTGGGTCCGGTACCTGAGACAGAAGGCGGTTTTCTTCAACGTGGCCAGGTGCCAGGAACATCAACTTCATGGTTCGTTGTGTAACTGTGAAAAAGTAGGTTCTAGTCAGGCTTTTGCTTACTCTCCCAGGCCAAGCACGCACACATGCAGATACACCTTTTTTGGGTTCCCCCGCCACCTCGTTCGGTTAGAGGAGTTCTTTACAGCACGAAGTTCTGCTTGTTTGGCAGTGCCGTTCGTCCACCTCTTGTCTGCCTGCTGCTGCCGGACGGTTTCCGCTGCTTGAGTCAACTATTTTGCTCGCTCCTCATGATGCCGCCTCACCGTTCTTTTAGTGTGAGATGGTGAGAAAAGAAATCTTTCCACGGTTCATCCCACCTGCCTGGTGACGAGTTCGTTTGCTTTCATTCCAGTAACATTGCAAACAAGAGGATTGGGATTGTTTATTTTGACATTTTGTAATGTTGCGATTTCTTTCTCTTCCTTTTATTGCACTGCTGGTCCTTCGTTTTCTTCACCAAGGCTGCGCTCATCCTTGCTATTGACTTACGGGTGACGCCGTGTATCGTCAGAACTTTCGCGAAACTTTCGCCCCACCTTTGCACCCCGTCGCAGCGGAAAGTGTTGAATCCCTTCGAGAGTCTTGTTAGTGTCAGCTCGTTGTTTGAAGTATCTTAAGTGGTTTCTCTCGTTCCGCTTGCCTACTCTTCCTTCACGTCGTATGCCAGTATGAAAGAAACGCAGGTAAAAAGGTGCCGTAGTTTTGCTGAGAAATCAAATTATTCTTCAGTAAAAGTCAGTCAATCTGGCCAGTTTGAGATTGGCAGCCAGCATTGGCTGTACGGAACACCTGCCACAAGCTCGGCACACCCGAAGAATGTGTTTCGAAATGGCGCATCATTACGATCAATATGTCGAAGTGGCAAAATGGAAGACCGCAATTTGTGCAACCAAGCTGTGTGGGTATGTGTGTGTGAGTGTGTACGAGTGGTGACAACTCGTTATTTCCTGTGTACATACGAATTCCGCCCGGGACTGAGGTTTGACTCTATTTGTTTACTCCCGGACCATGCCAAAACCAACCACCCCTAGTGGGTGGGTTCTTCCTCCGGTTTTGCAAACCTGGTGTTAAGGGAATGAATAAAGCGCGCTCTATTTATTCGCTCTTTTTCATAAAAAGGTACACACGTTCAAGGGCCAACAGCTACATCGATCAATGTGTTGGCAGCCCATGCATACGAATCATTTCATTCGAAGCGAGGAAGTTGGGTTTTGTTGGTGAGGAATTCTGCTGTCCATGCTCTACTTTCTGTTTTGTGGAAGTTAAAAATGGAATTACGACCTGTGCGAAGATGTAAGGTTTCACGTTTTACAATGAGCAAATGTTAGCAAATTGACATTTGGGGTATGATAAAAGAAAAACTATTGATTCGTTCGGTTCCATTTGTGTCTCTATGATTCTTGGTTCGGGGTGGAAAAAGGATTGGTTGTTTCTTCTCACAGAAAATAGCAAAAGAAATTCGATTGGATGGTCATACCATGAAATAAGTTACGAATTCGCTCATAGTCTTGCCGTTCTTTTGTTGGTGAATTTTTTTTAGAATTTATTAAGACAATAAAAAATACTTTCACATTTTATCTGTCATATTAAAACCGTAACTGAATTGCCTCTTTGTGCCAAATGATTATCACATAATCACACATTAAAAGCTGGCAGGCACGTTCACTATAGTAAATAACCATCACCAAACGTCTCCATCAAACTGTCTCGTAAAATACTTTTCTGTTCCCCCAAAACCGCGCCACGCCATGAAATCCGCGTGATCGTACATTATTAGTGTACAGTCCGAATGTCCATCGTGGCATCGCGTTGCCTTCCGAGTGGGGCTGCCGGCAACAACATTAGCTGCTGTAAAAACGGGTGAAATATGGCCAATGAAATATTGAAATGCACCATAAAGAAGGTGATTCCGATCATTGGTTCACCGTCGGAGCAGTGGCGAATCCGGACTGGAACGAATCGTGAAATACGCTCCGGCTGCTAAAGGTTTGAAATAAAAGGTGGAAAAAGCGGGCGTTGAAATAAACGACGACAAGACAACACGGCGCCACTTGGCCCGTTTCGTCGACGCCTCAATATAACATAATCCCCCGGAAACTGGTCACCGATCCAGGGATGGGAAATAGCGACGCTGCACTTTTTATCCGTCCCATTTTGTGGGCATCTAGCTTCGTCGAATTGCCTTACATCGTTATAAATGGGACGTAATGGTGTTGCCCGTGCACGGTGCCGCGGCCCAGTTTTCGAATTGGCAAGGAAGCAACATCACTGGCAAACACAACACAGGAATAAAAGCAAATTTATGTAATGTGCAGCAAAGCATCAGCAATGATATCTGTTCTTTACCATTTGTTCCACCAAATTCAGGTAGCAGCTACAACCAATTCTTTCAAACATTGTCACAAAAAGGGGGCGAAACCTGATCCTTTTTCTGTCCGTTCGTCGTAACGCTGGCAAGTGCTAACGGGAGAGGGGGGGGCATCCTACTGGCACCCGTGCTTCCACCTGCTTATCTGGGTTGTGCTTTTCTCATCCCGGGAAACAACATCAAACGAATAACGCTTGTTCAAATGGTTTCAAAACAGAACAGAAATAAAACAAAGGCACAAAACGGGGCGATGGGTAACCGACCTTAGCCTCCTCTCTTCGGGGTGAGATTGTGAGAAGCGTAAATGGTTTGGTTCTGTTAGATTCCGGCAAAAAAAAACAAAAAAAAGCAGTACAAAGCTAACCGTTTTTGTCATCTTCATCTTGCTCTTTGGGTTTGCTCAGCCGTACATTTTCACCAACACTGAAGTAAAATGGGAAAATGCCAACCGAGCTTAAGATACAGTCAACAAATGGAACGGAACGGATAACTCCAAGAACTCAATACACCGGCGAAGGGAAAGCTGTCATGCTTCGCACTGCTGCCGGAGTTTTCTTACCCACTTTTGCTGTATGTTTTGTCAACGAAGAGAGTCAACAGAGCTTTGAAGTGGCAGGGATGCGTGCCAAAGGTGCCACGATCCTTTCTGAGACGGAAGGGTACTACTATCCGCCAGCTATCCCAAAATGCCTGAACGAGTTTTTGTTGGTGTAACGTTTTCAAATCTTAGGCCGCTTGCTGTATGTTTCGTGCGAGATGTATGTGCATTTGTGTGTGGTGTAGTAGAGAGCAACCCAATGTTTGTTAACAGAGAAACTAACAATGAAATACATCGTGTGAATATGAACAAAACAATACCCAAACAAACAAACACGTCAAGCATCTTGCGCTGTTGGGGAGATAAATGGTAGCTATTTTGTTGTTTCTAAGATTCTCCTACTCTTGTGAATGCTCTTTTTTAAACAAAAAGTACCCACTACTTTCACTTTATAGACAAATGAACAGCAAAATATCTTACATTTTATTCGAGAGTCTCAATATTCAACGTTAAGAAAGGTATGATATCATTGCGAGGTAAAAGTTATCTCTAAAGCATGTGAGGATAGTTTCAATGAGCTACAGGGTCCGAGAGTGCTATTATATTCGGAAAAGGAAGTTCAATACTCATTTGGAGCACTTGCACATCCTATGATGGTTTTTTTTTTTTCTATAAGGCTTCACTCTAAAGTTTTGTCCTTAACAGGTTGGCTGATAAGTCCCCGGTCTGACACATAGAATGCGCCGCTAGTTTTAAACGCATATTATTTTTATATAGCACCAACCTTCAAATGATTCGTGTCAAAATTTGACGTCTGTATGTCAATTAGTTTGTGAGACAGAGCGTCTTTTGTCAAGCAACTTTTGGTTGCTTGACGAACGAAAAAAGAACGAAGAAGAAAAAAGTGTTGTTCCACCAAGACAACGCACCGTGCCACAAGTCATTGAGAACGATGGCAAAAATTCATGAATTGGGCTTCGAATTGCTTCCCCACCCAATTGCGTATTCTCCAGATCTGGCCCCCAGCGACTTTTTCTTGTTCTCAGACCTCAAAAGGATGCTCGCAGGGAAAAAATTTGGCTGCAATGAAGAGATGGTCGACGAAACTGAGGCCTATTTTGAGGCAAAACCGAAGGAGTACTACCAAAATGGTATTAAAAAATTGGAAGGTTGTTATAATCGTTGTATCGCTCTTGAAGGGAACTATGTTGAATAATAAAAACGAATTTTGACTAAAAAATGTGTTATTCTTTGTTAGACCGGGGACTTATCAGCCAACCTGTTACTACGAAGCTATGCCCTCACTAGGTGGCTACTTCTTCTTCGTCGTCGTGGTCTGTTTAAATTCGAATGTCAACGACACTGTGTGGCACTCATCCTCTCACCAATGCATCCATTTTCTGATAGGTTTGACTAAACCTAATCCAGCCAACTTGCCTGCTGTGCTGCTACTATGTGCCCCACGTTCCGAAAGGAATCGTCATCGGAATGGCCAATCGCTATATTTTTTCCAGCGCTCGATTTGACACCACGTCGTCATCTTTGTGATACTTTTGAATGAAGGCGGCCATTTCTGTGAGACACTTGGTACTAAAAAGTTTGTCGGTCATCGCCAATCTCTTAGAAAAGCGAACCGGACGTGACATGCTTTTCCCTGATTGTGAGCTACAGTTGAAGTTGAATGCTCCGGTCGCTTAGAATTGTTCGACGGCCAGAATCAGGCTTCTATACGATAAACTTTGCCTTCTCGAGAAGTGCTAGAATCTTATGGATATTTGCTCGAATATATCCCGTCGATAGGAAGTGAGCCGAAATGGCCAATTTTTTACAGACGTTTATTGAGCAGGCGAAGAGAGCAAACTATATTACAAAGTTCTTTCAATGTTTTCTTCATAGCTACCGAGGTAGTCCTCGAGGTTTTAGTACTTGAGAATTAAACACTGCCCGGTGGAACAACCAAATAGGAATCAATTTAAAAATCAGAAGATTTTGTTTTTTTTTATTGTGTAAGCTAGAACTATGCTGTGTTAAGATTCTCAGGAAACATGCCTCTTCTGTTTTTACTGCAAACTTTGCATTCCAATCGGGCTCTAAAGGTCAGAGTCTCCCCCAAGCAGTTACTTTGTTTTCTTCGTATTGAGCTTAAATCAATTGCCAATACATTTTGAAGCTATCTCTTCCTCTGTCCTCACAAGGTACAGCTACTTCTATTGGTAAGCTTTGCTGGTGCATAGGATCCCTTCACTTGCAACATAACTCTGTAGGCTCTATGTGAGGTCTATGAGATCGGGATTGGTGGACTCTTCTCAAATCGTAGCTGTCTCAGATATTTATGGACTCATTCTAACGTTTATTGAACATCTCTCAACCTAAAATCTCAGCATCTGTTTATTTTTGTTTGCAGAATATTCTTTCTTCTAGGTATTATAAACATAGATCAAATTCAAAACCACTTACAAAACCATCAATGAACTCTGAGACAAATTCAAAGCTCAAGCTCGTCAATACAATTCAAGTAGGATCCAATAAACTCTCTGTTCAGCGTACGGCTTCTTGTTTAAAGATGTAATGAATAGTCAAAGCAGTGTTTAAAAATCGATTGCGAGTGTTTATAGGTAGATAGTGCTGCTTCATAATGTGTCCATGTGTCCTCGATTATCGCTGCTGTGTACAATAAACCCGCGCTGTTGAACATTCTTCAACGCTGCTTTATCTTTGCATATGTATGCGTTTTTGCTGTGGCACATCCTAGCAAAGAGTCAGCCAAACCAGTGCAATACAGCCCGCAACACAAACACCACGTTCATACCGATGCGGTAGCAAGAACAAAACAACAACAACACCGACAAAAACCTATATCTGTGTGTCCCCAAAATGGACCGCAAAAGCACTAACAAAAAAAAACCTACATAACGTCTATGTACATAAACACAATTCGCAAGCATCAGTACGGGCGTTGCGTTCGTCTGTCACGTGAGCTCCCACTCGGTAAGCCAACCGGCGGACCATCGTGACGAACCAGCGGCTCATGTGCACACGTATGCGGATCCAAGGTTCATGCGGCTTTAGGCAGAATGAAAATATAAATAAACAAACAATGCGAACATTTATAAATATGTATAAAGCAGTGAAAATATTTGCATGACATTTTGGAATATTTTTGCGCTCCGTTACCAGATTTAGACCGCCCGATGCTGGTGGGGCATTCGGTCCGGGGTGCGTGTCCCGTCGACACGGCCACGGGAAGCATTTGTGTATGCGTAAGCTTTCGCATGAGGTTTTTCGGTGGCTTAAATAATCAATGGCCGTGGCAATGGGAGATCAGCCGACCACGATTTGCGTGCAACGTGATACGCTTCTGCTGGTAGCTTTAAGGATGAGCTAATGCGACAAAAACACATCATGACTGGAAGCGGTGTTTGTGTGTGATGACATTTCGTTTCGTTTTTTAACAAAGTATAAATTGACATTATTTCAAACTAGTTTTATAATTGTTATCAACCATACCAATACGATTTGAGAATTAAAAATTAAGATAGTAATGTTATTTTCATCTTTCATAATACCTTCAAACCTTGTCCACCAAAGTGTTCCATTGCGAACTTTTAGCAAACCTTCCAGATCACATCAAGTAGCTCCTACCATGCGTCACTTTTAATCCTTTCTACACAAACCTATTTTTGTAGGCCAATGATCCGCTTCAATGTTTCAAATGACGTCCCAAATCCATTATGTTGTCGCTTTTCTATATGTACCATCGATTTCCACAGAGCCTCATATAAACGAATGGAATAGGCCCGGCGATAATGTGATATTTTCCTCACTCATGGTGATAGTTGTTAGTTTTACTTTTTTTTTTGCATTGCATTCCTTCCATTTTTGTTTTGCTTTTAAAATTGGAACAGTGGATGGATACAAAAACAGAGCATTTATCATACGGCGTCCTACAGCACGCTGCATCACATTCGTTTATCCCTTCCATCGATCAATATAAACGTCGAATTGTGGTTTGTGAAGTAGCAGATGCAGACAGACGATGTTACATGTGAAGCACATGCAATTGTCCGCTGTGAAGCATGTTGTTCGGGTTCGTGGCAAATTAAATCACCAGCGAACAATGCGAACCATAGTGAACGCGCTCGCGGGATTAACTCGATTTATGGCAGAAAGGGGGTTTCATGCGGACATTTATCATACCCGTGGAGGGTGTTTGGGAACCGTTGATGGTTTTCTGCGATTACTAAATTATTTCATTTCTTTTTTACAATGCAGATGCGAGGGAATTATTATCTCACAAAAAAATTTTAACCAAAAATAGAAGGTGATTGTTAGAAAGTGTTTGAGGTATTTGGATTTTTATTTTTTTAAATTTTAATATAATTTTTTAAACATTTTAAGACAAACAGCTTCCAGGTTATCACGTAGCCTAATGTATTACTAATGCTTGTTGCTTTGACCTTTTCCACTGCTCGAACTAATCCTCCAAGAAATGAACCGACGTTTCCTTCCCCAAAGATCTCAATCACAATTGTACAACTCACCAAACAGACGCTCTGTTAAATCTCATTCAATTATACTGCCTTCTTCAACTAGAGCAAGACAATAAATCTTGTTGCAGATTTTGCCTGTCCGTGGCCACACTCCGCGCCGTAGCAATTTCAATCTAGCACCGTGCCGCTATAATAGAATTGCCGTAAGAGCCTCTGAAGAGGCTTGCGTTTTTGTGCCATTGACAATTTCATCAGCAAATCAACCACCCACGAAAGCTTAGACTATTTGTTCTTCTGTTCACGCGTTGGTTCACCATGCGCGCAGAAAAACGAGCACGAGCAAGTGACAAAGTCAATATTAAATTTATTTAATTTACACCGAAACGACCATCACCTAGGCACTCCACTATGTGAAAAAAACGTCATTAATATTATTAAGATGAAACCAGACTCGCCCGCAGCTTGGGTTGTCCTGTCCGGGGAAAGGCAATCTATTGCAGTCCTTATTTTGATTTAAAGAGCCTAAGCACCGTTGAAGATTAGGACACAACTCAACGGGCGACTGTTGATAGAAGTAGACAAGTAGCGTACCAAAAGCGGGACTACCGAAAGCAATCAGCAATGCGGTACGAAGCGAAAAAAAGCGAACCAAAGATCTCTGGCAAAAACTAACCGACAGGAAAAGTTGATGACAACGGACGTCTTCGACCCAAATCACATAATTTCACCCCTTTTAGTCGCTTGAGAATTTGTAAAAACACGTTCACCCTGGGTACGGTAAAAAGGGATTTGCAGCATAGGGAGAGAGCAAGAGAGAGAGAGAGAAAACCACGTAGCTTAACAACCCTGTTTAAGGGGGGCCTTTAGCGAAAGGGTCAAAAGATTGGACTTTATTTCAAAGTAAGTGTGTTGAAACAGTTTTTTCCCCTGCTGGCCCGGTGACAACCAACTCCAAATGTTGTTGTTCGGCTTAAAGCTCTTCAACAGAGCGTAACGGCTTCACACTAAATGGTTCGATCATTCATCATTTCCCTTAAAAGCTCGTAATGTTGCGCGAAGGGAATTGAAAATCGTTTTGTTTTTAATATCCAATGATTCAAAACCGTTATGCCGGAGGCTTTTGTTTGCTTCTTAGCCCGAGCAAAAAATGCTTTTTCTCAAAAGCTCTCGGTCACTTTTCACCACCGTATCTCGTCGTGCCGTTTGTTGTGTCGCCTTCGTCGTCCTATATTTTAGCGGCACACGGCAGTACACAGCAGCGACTTGCTTATGCACTGCCGATTCCCGTTTCCCCGGCTTAGTGCCTTTGCCACCAGGATACAACCATCTAACGATATCCCTTTGTGAGGTGCTCTAAACCGTGGAACCTAGGGAACGATGCGAATGGAGAGTGTGTTTCATTTGGTCGGTGCAATGCTTCGACAAGGCTGCTATGCTACTGGCGGCTCCAAGGAAGCCCGAAGGCGGAAGACGGAATGGAACAATTGCGTGCCGGCTTCATTTATCTTTGCCCTAACCTCGCATGGTGGTACCCGGGGTTTTGCTTCGCTTTAGCATATCTCCTCCGGGCGAAATTTGCACGAAGCAGCAAGGCAGTTCAATTTGCCATTCGACGACGAGCGTGGTGCCCGTGCTGCGGTCGCTGAGAAGATTATACGCTTTTCGGTGGCATGGTGCGGAGAGTTTGAAATAGTGACATTTCTGTATCTGCCCTCTTCATATTTCGTTGTTTTCACTGCTCGCTCACACGCTCACTGTTGTCTTCCTCTTTATAGTCTGCCTGCTTTGGCACATTTCCATGCCAATAGGAAGTTTGCTTTTTTCTCTCTTGGTCCTCCGGAAGCCTCTGGTCTATTTCTGTTTATTGTTGTTTGCAAAATTCAATCTACAATCAGTGTTGATTGAGTGACATTGAGAATTTTCCGTTCTCGTTTTTCTTGCCAAGCAAAAAAAAACTGGAGATTGTTTCACACAAATTCAAAAGCGTAAGTGTTTTCGCTTGTAGTTTCTGAATGAACTTTTCGAAGGGTTTTATACAGCCGCAGCCTTTGCAGCACGACCTGATAGGTCAGGATTAGACGAAGTGTAAAACAGACGATGAATTCAAACGAACTGAACTTTGATTTGGCGTACCTCATTCACGAACTCGATCAACGCTAATCTGTACCGCTCGTAAATGGAGTCTCTCATAAGCTGCGTAAATAAAATTAGCATTAATCACACAAAACTTAACACTTTGTTTCGTTTGGTTTTGGACGTCGCCGTTGCGAAAACTTTTCATAATGTTTATTCAACGCACTTCTGAGTTGTATTAACATAATCGATGCTTATGAATTCACAAACACAAAACAGCATTTAAGTGCCTGGAAGAGAAGAAACAAACGAACGCAGAACCGTACGGTGTAAATGGTGTTGGCCTTGTGGGTTTGCTAAAGTGTTCTTGGAAAATTGGATGCAAAAATAATCCACCTTTTACGAGCTCTGGTACCCCGGCACAGAAAATGGCACCTTAAAAATGACATTCGATGGGTTGCAATCAATGAACAAAGATACAAGGTAATGTTCTTGTTAGTAGCTGTGGGGATATCTTGGAACACGGCACCAAATATATAACCATTGAGTGGGTTTATTGGTACTTACTGGTACAAGGCATGTAGCAGAGATGAAATGTAATCAGCAATGATGTTCGTTTGAATTGGGATGAAGCAATTGGACGACTTGACAGGGTTAACATGAAGCGAATCAAAGACCGTGTTATGCTACACGTTGGAAAATATTCGAATGAGAAGTTGTTACTTCAGATATTTTATTTTATTGTTTCCTTTTGAACGCCCTGAAAATATTGCTGCCTCTTATGTGTAATAAATATGGTTTATTTAATCAATTAATCAATTTCTAAACTCACTTTATAACAGATAGTTTTGCGAGGTTTTAAAACGTTATTTTTGATAACATATCTGCTCTCCACTCCCCTAAATTATAGTGCAAGAGTCAAAGGCACCCGGCTACGCTAAATAGAATCAAGACAGAGAAACACCTGCCAACATTCCGAGATACGCTTCACTGTACAAACAACAGAACCAACCAGTTTTTGGGCAGATTGTTAACGGCCCCGAATGTACTGCGTAAAGATCTACCACTTGCGCCTGCAATCGTGTTTCTTCATTTGCGAAAATATTTTTCTTTAATTTTCCACTCTTTATCGTCCCGCTGTTTAGTGTATGTGCGCTGTAGAAACATCGGAACGCACCAGCGGTGTAGCGCTCCATACCGAGAAGCGCTCATAATGTGGCCGCTTGCGAGGTTTGCTGTATTTATGTTTGACTACGACGCATGCTGCATGCTTTGCAGTGCCGTAGGTGAAGCATCCGGGCAAACATTCCTTCAGCTGGGCTGATCCTTGCAGGGGACCAGCCATGTTTCGCGAGCGTGGTTTGAAGTTTGCCAAACCGGAGCCAACCGTTGCACTGGATGAAAGGATGCACGTATCCTGCGGGCCATTCAGCCGGTTCGTGCGTTCCTGCCAGCCGGGTTTCGGTTGGAAGTATTCTTCCTGTGAGTCATTCTCAGCATACTTCTGTTCTTGGAAGGACTCAGATGCGCGGTACGAGATCCATAGTTTGAAGATGAATTTAATAGTCACGTTGGGCCGGCCTTAATTTCTTGAAGTATGCTCACGTTTAATTAATTTAATGTTGAGAAAAATGGCCGGTAAGTTTTGAAGTCAATTCCGTTGATGCTGGTGAACACGTATTTCTCACTTCCAGACCTTTTTTGAATGTCTTACAATTATAAATCGTATTCGTTCTATAAGGGTTGTTTTTCTACTCGTTTCTTGATGTTAGAACTAAATCATGAAACGTCTTCAAACATCAAGTTCCAAGTCGTGTTTCTTGACACAATATTGAGCCTTTAAAAAAAGCGAGTATGACATTTAATCCATGTTTATAATGATGATTTCAAACCATTAAGCTGATTTATCGAATCACCTTTAAAACAATTGAACCTCAGGACTACTTAGGCATGCAAAGACCATGCCTCTCCCAGGAACGCTGGACCGTGTATGCAAATATTTAATCACACTAAGTGTACGATTAGGTTGTTTAAGCTTCATCTAACACCAGGTTGTTTGAAGTAAAAGCCACCATCAGTACCTGACCACAGCACAGCAACACCTATAATTTGTATATTCCGTTAAGTGTCCCACTACCCGGTAACCCGTAACGGACAGGCAGGCCCGTAGAACAGAAGCTCTACACACTAATCGTCGCACGAAAATCCACATACCATCAAATGTGACACAAACGGCAACAACAACACCAACAGCAAAAAAGAAATGGCATGGAAGGCACACCACGATGGCCTATTATCTTGGGATCCTTTGCTTTGCCACGGTCCGAGCCACGGAAGCAACTAAGAAACGTGACACACTTTCCCCAGGAGTGCATAAATAACGCCCCGGAATGGCTCCCGGGAGGTTTGGGCTGGAAATGATGATCGCTATCAGCTCCGAACCGCGATAACTGTGACCATGCGGCCACATTCGTACACCCTCGGTACGCACACATGGCAACACTTGGTCGATGCTTGACGCCCGTGGCGGTTCCCCGTGGTAAATACGCAACGAACGTCGGATGGTTCAGCGAGAACTGATGAGTCTGACAGGGGGAAGGCAAAATTGCACTTGTTTGTTCGTTGCCAGCTTTGTGTGTGGTTGGTGGCGGGTATGTAGCAAACACTGGCACAGTCGAAACAGGCGCCAGTACCAGTGCGCAATGTACCTCACGTGTTCACATGTTGCATGCTAATTTTATTGATATTACCGGAAGCTCGAACCAAGTGACTAAAGTTTTACGATGTGTATATGTCTCATGTAACACTGCGTTGAGCTTCTTTCCAAGTGTGAATATTGCAACGAGTTCCGTGCGTTCGTGTTGTATGAGAATATGTAAAAAATGCACATGGAAATAGAAACGTGTATTTGTATTTACTGCAGCTTACTTAAGGAAATGATGGTGTTTAAAAACAGAATTGCTAAAATCATCATTCTTATCTATTATAAGGTCCCTGTTGAACTCAAATAGAAAGCAGGGCTTATTAAAATATACACAAGGAAGCACCTATTTTTATAAACATAAGTAAACGGTGAGCATTAACGGATTAAATACATTCGCCGATAAAAATAAACATTGGATTCCATTTTCTGCAAAGCTTATCAAAAATGGGCTCGAACGCTAGAAATAGTTTATTGAGCTAGAATGCCAGCGTTACGCTAACAAAAATAGTAGAGAGATCGTTTGCTAGTTGTTATTTATAGGGAGCAGTAAATTAGCGTTATTCTGAACACGAATTAAACCACATTCATGGTGAGTTACATCTGGTGGCACAAAACATAAAAAAGAAACAAAGAAAGGAATAATGATGGTTATGTCGGTAAACAGCAAAAAAAACTATTGTTTTTCCACATGTTGCCATTATCTACACGCATAAAGTGTTTACCTTAAAGCTGAACTAACAGCTGTAGAGCATAATAAGCGATAAGCGGACTAAAGCAAATACGACTAACAAAACAAACACTTCGATCGTCAATCGATGTCATTCTTGGCATTTATAACGTGTTTGTTCAGAGGACAGGAAATCGCGATTAAATTGATAATAATACCATTTAGTTTACAAAATTTCATTAAACTTTTTGATAAACTATTATGTATCGCATTTTGAAAAATGAAAAACGAATAGAAATATTCAATTAATCGTTACTTTAAGACAGTATATCTATGGACTTTTAAAACTGTAAACAGGTTGATGATGCTTTGGAGCTGGAACGAAAATTGATATCAACTTTTCAACCATGGAATGATTCATATTCAATCCGAATATGTACGTTTTTATGGTAATGCAATAGCATTTATTCAACTTTAGTCCTTTTATAATTCTTAAAAATAATTTATTTTAAAATTTTAGCTCAAAAGCTCCAAACCCCAAATTAAGGTTTTAACTAATTCAGGGAAAATATCTCATTACTTGCCTTTGTGCCGGAGCTTAGCAAGCAGGAAAAGAAAACTCAAAACTAAACCTCAAGCTAAGACCCTGAAAAGCTACAAACACCACGACACGAGGAACTGTATTTGCATGATTGTATAATTGCATCATGACACGATAATTAAGCACGGGCTGGAATAGAAATATTCCAACGAGAACTTTAAATCACGGCGCTTGTTATGGTGGGGTCTCTTCGCATGCTACGCCGGTGACAAATACGGAAAACGTGCAGACCACTTCACGTGCCGGGCGGGCACCCACGAAAAAGGGTGATTCGTGGAATTCATTTTCTAGGCAAATTGATTTTAGAACGCAGTGAGCATGAAATGACACCTGGCGAAAAGGGGGGAAAAAAGAACACTTTTCGAAGGTGACAATACGACCATTCCATTCGCGGTATGCAGCGTCACGGAAGAGCGAGAATGCAGCGCACTGAAAACTTGCTCCGAAGTGAGCGGATTGCGTGGCAAATAGCAGTGAATTAAACATGCAACTTAGTGCTGAATATTCGAGCACGTGCTAGGTTTTTTTTTCGCTTTTCCAACGGCTTCGAAGTTACTTGGCCACGAAAGTCAACAGAAAGTAACATTGCTTTTTTTTGTTT
The DNA here is from genome assembly GCF_943734695.1 of Anopheles maculipalpis. Taxonomy (NCBI): domain Eukaryota; kingdom Metazoa; phylum Arthropoda; class Insecta; order Diptera; family Culicidae; genus Anopheles; species Anopheles maculipalpis. The sequence continues at coordinate 11,536,568 of NC_064872.1, forward strand.
TTGTTTTTTTTTTTGCGTGGTGTATCTCACTTTGCTCAGCTTGCGGTGTGGCACCTTCAGCGTGAAAATGAATCAATGAGAGGGGTGGGTGAGAAGTTTGGTATGGTTGAAATTGCTCAGTCCTACGAAATAAAATTTTCCCACTGTCGTGTAGTTCGATTAGGAAGAAGGGTTGTTGGCATACTGAACAAAATAGTATAAAGGACTGGGCGCCTCCATTGAATGGATTTATGTTACTCTACTTTATCCAGTACGGTAGAAAATGCTGAATTCTTCTATGGAGACGCCCAGTCTTTTACTCTTTTTTGTCGAGTATGGTAAGAATTTAGTAACATAAATCGATCCATTGGTATACTCGGCGTAAAACTAAGTCAAATAAAGTTTTCCAAGAATAAGCTTTGTCAAGGACAATTTAAAAACAAAATTAAAATAAATAGATAATGTTGAACAAAAACTATTTATATTTAAAATTTGTACATTACATATATCAACATCCAAATGATATACAAACATAATTGACTAAAACTCTACACCAGATTTATTTTATTTAATTTTTTACACCAAAGTATTTTAAGCAAATATAAGGAACAAAACAACCTAGATAACCATGTACGTTACAACCTTGAAATGTTAAGGTTTGTTAAGTTCAGGCCATGTGCTTCAAAAGTAGCAAAAAAAAACACCTACAAACATCGATTATTGTGTACAGCTTGATATGTAGATTGGGTTAATTGAAGCTCTTGGGTCAGGGTTGATTTACACCACATTGTACTCCACCACTGTAATCAATGTTAATTGATTCGTCCAGCCTTCCACCCCAGAACGCCGCACGAAGTTCGAACGGCACGTGGACCTTTGTTTTGCATAATAATATCTTAAAATATTCGCAATGATTAAGATTCTCCGCTAACAAAAGGAAACTATTTTTTAGCTAAAGAGTTTTTTTTGTTACAAATAGAAAGCCCATGGAAGTAGTTTTTAATTCGGGCTGAAGTTTGACATAAAATGGCGTGCTGTAGAAAAATCAAATTGAGTGCTTTGTTTGCGAGATACTCACAGTTGTTTTTAGATTATTCACTCGGTAAGTTAATTGTAGCTTAAGTTTAAACCAAATGGTTCTATAATTCTGATATTTAACTGCATTTGTTTGGTACCAAATGATGTCGCATTGGGATGGATAAAATATATAGGCATAAAGAGGAAGATACTTTTACGAGTATTTATTGACTGATTTTTATAGCCACAGAATATAAAGAAAATTGACAAACACTGACGGCACGTATCGACCAATCCATCCTTAACCTGTTGGTGAAAACATATTTATTTTTACGACACTTTCCCGTAAGCTACTTTCCTGCTTTCCTTGTGTTGGCGGATCCCTCAAGTGAGGTTGTTTATTATTAGCAACCATCCACATGCTCCGGAATACCACACCTAATCAGACAATTTGTTACCCATCATCTTTACCACACTGGATCGTACCGCCGTCGCTTGGCCATCATCACTCGATACCATCCGCCACGGTGACACTCGATTAGAACGACAAACACATAACCTACAGACCTGGTATGCCGGTGGGTCGTATAAGCTGCTCCATCACCACACAAGCACTATTAAACTCTCCCAAGGCATTACGGTGTGTGGGGTTTCTGGCGCGTGATTAGCAGCTTCTCCGTCGTGATTCACACGATTCACAGATGCCGCAGGATTGGCGATGCTTTCTCAAGTGAGGACCATCACCTCCGGCCTTCGGGGAAGACTCCCGACCTAATAAGCTATTGACAAAAACACACAAGCACACAAGTGCTCGCACGTTTCGGTATGCTTAGCTGCGTTCGCATTTCGCGAAACAGAGCGCAAGCAGGAAAAATCGTAAAGCTTATACAAACACTCACGCACCGTGCGCGGGGGGAAAAGTTTGCTCCTACCAGGTCTAATCAGATTAGAGAATTGTTTACTTATTTATTTAGTTTTGCGACTCCAGCTTCCACGAACACGAGTTGCTGAGGCAGCAGTCGGTGGAGAGGAAGAGGAGGGGCGAGGGAATTGTTTGTGTGATTTCTCGAAGTAGCTCTTTCGGTTCATAAAGCTCTCGGTGCGTTACGCGTACACCGTGGGATGAATAGGTGGAAAAGTAGAAAAATAGCAACGCCGACAAAGATGAGTGGGAAAGTTAGAATGATCGTTTGCGATGTGTATGACCGCGCACTCGTTTGCCTGGTAACCATCCGGCCACCCGAAGCTCATGCACAATGATGACTGGCGGATGATTACGGTACCGCGGTCGAAGGGCATCCCGAAAGCGAAAGTAAGATTAAGCTGAAAGATTAGGCGGCCTTTGTCTGAATTGAATTAGGAGGTTCGGAAATTAATTGCTAATGGATTTCCGATTGTGCTCGGTTCGGTAAGCTAGTTGGCTTTTGATAAAACACACGACACGAAGCGTGAAGGAAAGTTTGGATTATTTTTTCTTTGTTTATTTATTTATTTATCTCTGCGGTTCTTCACCTGTTTGAGTGCTAGGAGTTCCATCGTTCAAGGCTGTTTATGATAGTAAACCACAAAAAAGTAGTATCTACGATAACGTAAATCGAAGAATAAATGCTTTGCTATAAATTAACTATCATTCTTACAGAAAGTGTTTAGCATGTTTATAGCAAACCTTGCAGTATATATTTTTGCCCTAGAATGCCATTATCAATATTTTATAATGAGAATATTGTACTTAGCTAAATGTAATATAGCTGAATTAGCTGATTATTCAGATTTTATCAAGACTGGGCCGCCCCTCATGTTACGTTTTGAGCCTGTAATTTAATTTAAATTAACTATTTTAGACTTCATCCCGTTTCTTCATTCGATAATTATTAATAATTTTTCAAGGTGATGCACAATACTTTTACAGTAAAATTTAAGTCTCAAGAAGCGATATTAAAAATAGCTGAGTGACTTCTTTTGTTCCACAGTTTCCTGACTATTTTCACACGATCTGAATCTTCTCGTTATTCATAAACCATAAAATTGTTCACACAATATTCCATGTTTCAATAGCTATTCATGAAAAAAAAGGCTCTATTCGATCTACTAGGCTTGTTTTGATTCTTCATAAAACTTCGTACCACTTCGCACAAAGAACCGTAAAACGAAGCATACATTAGACTATGAAGTTTATTCTTAAAAAAAAAATCGCAACATTTCAACACTTTTGCCTGCTATAAGCCAACGCTTGCCATTGCTTCATAACGTTCTGGACGTGCGTCTATCGTACCGCGACCCCAAACACCAAACCGTTCAATGTTGTGTCAAGGACGACAAAGTGTAAACATATTTGTGTCCCAACAAGCAGATCGTAAAACCAAAAACTAACTGATGGCAATAGCTAATTCTACCACACCATGACTGGGCATGAGCCGGTGAGCGGCGAGCCATACAGTCATTACCACACAAACACACACGCACACATAATAGCCGACTACAAGAAGATTCCCGAGTGCCTGAGCTCCCGTGCTAGTGCCAAGTTTGGTTATAAAACCCCGAAAGGTTGGCCACGGTGGGTCGAAAGATTTTGCTTCGCTAGCGTCTAGCGACGCATTGAAAATTATCATGTGGGATACGGGAAGCAGAATGGAGCTTCACCTTGCCGTCGGCTAAGTGCTGCCATGTGTTCGCGAGGTGCCGAAGAAAAGGATATTTTCGTGTAAACATGATGTTACGGCAAATAATGTTACGTTCCTCCGCTCGCTGTGACGCTCGCCGGGTAACGTTCACACCGTGTCATGCCCACTACGGGTAGGCTAATTTCACAAGCTTGTCGGTCTAATGGTAGTATTTTGTGACAATCCACACCGAACCGGAACTGTGCTTTAGATATGGTGGCTTTACAATCGGTAGCTTTGTAACCTTCTGCTAGCTACGACACTCTCAAACTTGGAATGTATCATGTAACATATGGGTGGTACGAGCTAACGCTGCTACCAACTGTTTGACCATGACAGGGCGTTATGTTTAATTATTTCACTGTAAAGGATCATCGTTGAACCACACACCATTGGTAGACGAAATTGGAATATATTAAACATTAGGATGGAAGCCAATGCGAGTAATGTGTTGGTGAGAGTTGCTCATGATAATGGAAGGTTTAAAACATTTACTCACGTGAAAATGGAAAATTAAAATAAAACACACCAATCTTTATTTTTTAAATTCATCGTTCTTCAATGGATAAAGAAGGTGAAGTTTGGATTCTTGAGTTTTTTGGAGTTTGGAGTTGAGTTTTTAATTAAATTTATATTTGAGATTGAAGGCTCTCCACATTATTGTCAACACTACCTGTGGTGGCTAAGCTTTAAACAAAAAAGAATGCTAAATATTTGACGAAGCCTCTCCTAAAATTAATGTGCTGAAAATCACCTTTCTTTCTTTTATGTTAAGTCGCTTTAAATCTCCCAGAATATATTTGCCTCTTACGATTATGCATAACGAATAAAATATTTTATATTATTTTATTAAAATGAGAATATCATTTGGCCACTCTAAATTCTAGTTTGAAAAATATTTTCTAAATAAGTTTGTTGGACGATGGACAGATGAAAAACAATATCCAAAATGGTGGATCATCAATGCTTTTAAATGTTTCTCACAGCAAATAGCCGAAAAACTCTATGAAAATAATAGAAGTGATAAAAAAGATGAATTAAACGTGGACAAAACTACTCAAATCACTTCATATTGTTTGAAATCCATGGTAAGTTTACCTCGAAAACACAATGCTATTGGAGAATTATAGCATCTCTTTTGTCATCTCATCTCAACAGGGAAAAGTGTCACAAAGTATGAAAAACATTGATAAAAAAAACTATACTAATGAATATGTTTCGCTGCATCACATACTAAGATGAAACGATTTCAATTCCACAATTTCCACATTTCTCCCAGCGACGTATAAATCACCGTTTATGAACTACCATGGAACAGCGGTGTCTATCGCTGGCGCTTAAAAACCCTTGTCGAACATGAACAATCGTTATAAGCAAACGCAAAACGCGCCTGCACACACAAACACACGCACACACTCCCGCCAGATAGGGAAGCCCATAAATCTTAGCCTTGCGACCCGCCGGTGCGTTGAGCAGATAACGAAAGCACGATTGCACTTAAAACTCTTCCCTACTATGGGTGTTTGTTCGATTTGCTGTAACAAATCGGGCATTAGTACCAATTAAATGAATGGAAACTTTTCAAACCCAACGCATAGCGCGCACAAACAAACGAACGGATCGCAAATCGAACCCAAACGCCATCGTTGTGCTTATCCTTGTACGTGTGTGTGCAATCAAAACGATCCATTCATCAGGTGGATCAGAAACGAACGGATGCAGGCTTATCGGGCTTGGGCCAGCGGGCTCTGGGTGAAATTTAATTATTCATCATTTTTATTGCACTTCGAAAAGTACATTAAATTGGATCGATTTATTCTCCCAGCTACTACGACGGGGAAGATTTCTGCTCATCTCTAAAACCAATGGCCCGGGCACCCGCTCGCGCTCAGTCCGCATCCGTGATCCGTGATTTCAAGAGCAGCGCCCGTTACTTTCTTGGTAGCACCGGTCATGCAGACAGAAGCCAGAAACGAAAAGGACAGACGAAAACAACGCACACACACAAACGAAAAAAAATCCTTGGAATGCTATCACGACCCAACGCGAAAGTTTCAGTACCGACCGAACCTAAAAAGTGCCGCCGGCTGACAAGCAAGCCCCGGTGATCCCGGTTAAAGAAATTTCCGGACCAACGGCATGGGGCGATATTTTGTTTCCCTCCCGTATGTCCGCAGGGTTTTTGAATTTCCATCAAGGTTTTGAGTGAACTTTATGAAAAAGAGGATTTTATACAACGTTTGCTTTCACGCAATCTGCCGTAACAGTTTCGATGCCTTTTTCTTGTGTGTTTGTGTGTGTTGTTTTACGTCACTTGTGTTTCAACTGACTACTTTAAACTTTCCTCTACGGTAAATGTAGTGCTGCGAAGGTAAAAAACCACTGCAGTAAAAAATAAAAGCCAGCACGTTGGAAAAAAAAACCGCAAACAACCACCAAGACTTACGAGTCATACGACAGCTCCTTCAGAATCATCTCATGGAGTGGAGTGCACTTCGGCGGTGCCGGTGCCAAATTTGGTTGTCCCTTTTTCGCTGGAAGCGCTACTTTTCTTGGGGTCTTATCTTACCGGTTAAGATTCCCGTAAGAATTCGTCTCACCGGAGCCCGCGAGTGCACGGTGCCGTAAACTTTTCAGCAGCTTTTTTTTTCTTGTTTCTTTCTTAACCACTAGAAAGTACTGTAAAAATGGGAAAGTCAACCCAACGGAATGAGGCACAATTTTGAGTTGAGGGCGAAGAAAAAAAAAAGTTTAATTGAAGATAAAGTAACTTCGCCCAGTTCCCACCCCCTGGGCGCAACGCTGCCCGACCGTTTGGTTGATCCCAGTGAACCAGCTGAATACATTAATTCATTACGAAGTTTCACCGGAGGATTAAACGAAAATAGGATCTTCAGTCCGTGGCGACGTCTTCTGGCTAAAACATGAAACTCGTTTCGCCGACTTAATGGTGTTTTGTGATTTTGGTCGTTTCGAGGAAGCATGTAAAATTGTTGCTACATGTCGTTAGGAACTATATGCGTTCGGGTGTGACACTATCGCCGTTTTTGGCAGACGGGCACCGTCATGCAGCCGCCATTTGGGTGAAACGTACAAATTGACATGTTTTTCTACTATCCGGTGCCGAAGTGTGTCAGTTTTTTTGGTAAAGAGGAAAAAAGGGTAAATTTTACGTGTTTTTTAAGTTCAGTTTGAACAAATTATAAGGTATTTTTCTTATAAGTGTTTACGGTTTAGTGTTCTTCCGACACTTTTGGAATGAAAGAGGAGCAGAAAGGAATAATCGTATATATTATTTTGTAGTGTAAATGCTATTTGAACTGTCTATCCTACCTAATCAATATTTTCCTAAATACAACTAGATAATATTTTCAATTTGTATATAATTCTCTTCATTATTTTTCGTACCTCTATGAACAGAATTTGAATTAACCTAAACTCGGATAAAAGTCTTTTATATTTAAGGTTCTTAAGATTTTTCACTATCTGATGCCTGATAAGCAGAGTTCCAGCTGCTTCGTGCAGCTATGCAGTGCGATACTTTAGTGGGTGGTTGAGGATCACTTTAGGGAATTTATTCTGAATCCTCTACACAACAAGCATACTCCTGCTGGAGCAATATCCCAAGATGTTTGATCCATAAAAGATTTCAGGGAGTATAACCTGTTGGGACAGGGTTAGTTTACTATCTATTGTAAGAGAGGACCGTCGCTTAAGTATTTTAGGTAACGTGAATCCTTGCATAGACCGAAGAGCTAAACAAAATTGCAGTGTCACCTGCATAAAGTGAAAGATGTATTTTTTGTTTTAATTTTTTTAAACAACAGAGGTGTTTAAACAACAGAGGTAACAATTGTACAAGAGAGGTCCTAGGAAACTTCCCTGTGGAACGTGCACTGTTGGTATAGGGCTTTGATATTATTGATCCCAAATAAACGGCTGTCGTCCGGTTACACAGATAGCTTTGAATTATTTTTACAAAATACATTGGAAAGCCTTCCACAGCTCACAGTGCCCCTAGTGCCACAAATTATCAAAAGTCTTGGTTATTAGAAGTAGCACAATAGAGGTTGATCATCCACGGTGTTTGCGTTGGTTTATGATGCTGCTGATGAGCCGTGGAGTGTCCTTTCCTACACCCGAATAGAGCCTCAGTCAGGGTGTTATGTTCAGAGCAATAATCTTCCTTTTTGATATAAATAATTTAAAAAGTTTGTCGTGTGTTTTTGTTGTTGATGCGGCATTCAAGAAGGTGATAAGTTCAGGGCATTTTTGAATACTCTTTAAACATGTTTAAATGAGCTAAAGTTTGTGTTAATTTGTTGAAATAGATTTCTGATGCACGCTTTCAACAAAAATAACCGCAAGCCTAAATTTTCATACGTACGTATAAAATATAAAAATAGGTGGTATTTTTCGTCGGCTCCAAGCTCAGAGAACCCATTCTTCAGCGTCCTCCTGTTAATTTTATCGCTACACTTGCTCCAGCAATGCAATTGGATTAAAATCTGTTGATTCACCAGCCGAGCGCATGATCGACCAGCTGTTCCTGAGGCTGATTTTCAAGAAGGTATCACCATCACACGCTCGAAAGCTTTCTCCACTTTTCACATTCAACTGGAAAAACATCGTGTGCCAAAATGTCTGTCTGCGCTACCGTTTTCGTCGCACCGTTTGAACCTGCTTAGAAGGGTGGCAAGCTTAGTTTCACTTTTGGGTTGACTTTGCTAAACTTGCTCTCGCAAAATTCAAATGATATCCTGTTTGTGTCCTGTCAGCTTGAGATAAAAGAGATGAATAGCTTCTCGGTTTGTCGGTTTTTGTGGTTTCACTCAAATCCCGCCCCAACGGTGAGATGGCGGGTTCCTTCTTTGCCAGCCAGGCTGGAGCAAAGATGCATTCGGTGCCTTGCACAGGCGAACGGCGAGCAGCTGGTCCCTGCTGGCTGCATAGTTTGCTGTGCTCGGTCGGGTTTGGTGCAGTTGCCATTTTGATTGTCGGATTTTTGCCATTGGTTTTTATTTGTTCAAAATGCTTCAACATTGTGCGACAAACGAGAAGGAAGGAATTTTGTCCGACTGACATTGCTTATGCTTCAGCTGCTACCGAGCGGATCCTGTACCGCTCTGGTTGTGCTGCATGCTTTACTTTCCCAAAACCGTACCGTTGCATGGGAAGTGACAACCAACCAAGTCAAATGGAATTTTATCAAATAGGATAGAAATAGTCACTTGCCTACAATGACACACCAGTGTCGCAATGCATACTATTGTAACAATTGCTTTGTTGAAAAGATAAAAACAAAATACAAATGCAATGTTGTCCGCCGTGTTGTTTGGAGAAATCTGATTCATTAGTTAAATGTAGTGAAATAAAAAGTAACTAAGATAGGAGATTCTGTCAACGGGATAATCAGGAATGAAATTAATTCTATTCCTGACGAAAACAGCTGGTGCAGCAATTTACGAATAATTATGCAACTCTTCAAATAATAATTATAATCACAGTCCCTCGCTTTTGACTAATCAATTCCTCTTTGATTGAACAAATAGTGCTTTGGAATTCAACTCGTCGATTAATAAAGGAAACATTTTGTACTTAAACTATGCAGCGAAAATGCTTCTGTACAAAGCTTTTTTAATAGATTCGAAACAGTTAGCATCATTCAAAAAAATAAATCCAATCTATCAATTGTTCCCAAATAATTCCAGTTTTATTAAATTTTCGTGTTCAGCCCTCTTGCAAGGAGTCATGAATCAAATGTCTATCGCTTGAACCACTCTATTTCCCGGGAATCATTTGCCAGCTAAGCTGAAATGATTATCCAATTTCATCCTGACCGTGAATGAAAACCTTTCAACCGATATCAAATAGACTGCTAGCAAAAACGCGTGAACGCACTCCGAACCATTAAATTAAATGAAACACAGAAAAACACCATCCACCAGCACAGAAAAAAACACACAGATAGCGAGAAAATGTATTTACGTACCTGTCACAGATGAAAGATTGTCAATGACTAGGTTCTCCGTGCGCAAGGTACCATCTATTTCACATTCTATTTCCACCCGACCATGTCCTTCCGAGAAGTGTTCCCAGCATCGTTAGAACGAAATGACACGCAGCGCCACTCTTCAGCGCTCGTGGAAGCTGCAAGACGGAAGGCGCAAAACGTTGCGTTGAGTTGAGTTGGTGAAAATTAAATTTTCGCTACGGAATTCTTTCTCCCATCGATAGACGACCGTTTCGGGAAAATGGGAAAAAGATTCTTCATCCACCATCTGTTTAATGGTGAGCGTGGGACCTGCCTTAAAGCGGGGATCCTCGTGTTGTCGATCTGTCCTTTAAAGGATTATGAAAAATTAAATCTTCCAAAGAATGAGCTGTCCCTGCGTCGCCGTTGTTACTGTGATAAGCCGTTCTCGTGGGCCTCGTTAAGTTGGACACAACAGTGTTGTTGGGACCCGGGGAAACGGTGGGACATCTTTCGTTCAGCACGAAACCTTCTCCTGTAGACCTTTCGGTTTTGCAGGAGATACGACCGACGTGATAATGGGAAAATCGGTTACGTCCTTCGGTGCTGGGAGGATTTTCCTTCCAGAGCCCAGAAGCCACTGCGAACGGGGAAAGGTAGATTCAAATCATTGTGGCAAGCTGAGCAAGCACAAGATTCCACAGCAATCTTGGCCTGACAATGGACAGGCTGATGATGATGGTGATGATTGCCTCGAGAGTTTTTGGTTGTGTTGAAAAAGAAAGGAAGAAAAACTATTGTACTGCAGGATGATAGGCCGGTGGTGAAAGGTAGTTGGACCGGAGCTACCTGTACGAAGTGAAATGTAGGGCAGGATGACGCAGAAAACCTTGAACCATGTGCTGAGAAAAGCTTTCGTAGGGAGCAGAAGCAGACGTTCCTCGTTGTGTGACAGTTTGTTCTGAATCCAAAACAACATAATAACTTTATTTAGACCAATCGAGTTGACTTTTGTGAGGCTTAATAATGATTCTTTGAAACAGTTGGAAGTACTAGGCAGACATAACGTTTATATGGCAACAAATAAGTAAACGTTGAAAGAAAACGGCGTAGCTAAAAGCCATTTGTAATTCAACAAAGCCTGTATTATTATTCTGAAGATGATCACAAAACCTTCATGGTTACTGCTATGACTTGCATTCCCAACGACGCTAAATGTTAACAAAAGTTTTGTTTTCCCACCACATGTTTCGATTAATTTCTTTTCCTTCTTCCTGAGCATATCCTCTGGCGTCGTACAATACATCGCATTTACGTGTGTACAACTACACTGAAGTCTAATAATTTTCTTTTGATTTCGTCACAGAGTTTCTGCACGGGACGATAAAACACATCGACATGTCACGCACCTTCATCCACAACGTGGACGACGAAACGTTTCAAGGGTTGCGGCTCGAGTCGCTCAAGCTGGTAGACAACAAAATACAGGATATCTCGGAAAAGAGCTTCAAGTAAGTATATACACAAAATCTGCCATGATTACCGGGCCGGAGGTGGGGGTTTCTTCGTGCGAGCACCAACCCACAAACCTGGTACATTGTCGAGCTTAAGTTAGAAATTTTTCTCTACACCCAAAGTACTACTTGAACTGCTTCCGCTTCCTATTCGCCCGAAGAAGTGAATAGAATGTGAACGAAGCGAAAAAGAAATGAGACAGGAAATGTGGAATGAAATATTGAAAAACTAAAACGATTGTGGATAAAACGTTAGCCGACCATTCGTCATCCCGCATCGTCCGGGTGATAATTGAAAGGCAGGGACGTACGACAACGGCCAGACGATTTTGTCGTTTTTCCGCAGTACGTTGCTGCTGCTGCAATGCCATTTCTCGCTGTGCCAGGAACCATTATCGCAGTGAGCATACCTTCTTGTACCGGGTGCTAGCAGTGGAATGTTTGTAATGAGTGTGCCCCACACAGGTGGTCGCCTGCCGTTCCCAGTCAAGCGGCCGCTGGTGGCGCGTGAGTGTGGGAAAATTAGAACGAAGCACATAGCTGCCCTCCACCGACCGGGACAGCTATGATTGATGATGGTACCGGTACCAAAGCACGCCACTGGTCATCACATTCGCAAACCAGCTACACACCGTATCAAGGACCACCACCACCACCACCGCAAACACCGTCAGGAACCTTGCCGCGCAGACTTGCTTACCGTACAAGCGCACAAAGAGGGACCGCACCAATTTTTAACGCTTGCTTGAGAGTTGGCAAACGGCACAACATATTCACCGCACACCCAAGACGAGCGAGAACACGTTTATGAGCTGCCTGCCGTATGTAACGGTGAGAGATGGGTATGGTGTTTTTCACTGCAAAAATTCTAGGAACACAACATAAAAAGCACACCTTTTTTGTGGCAAGGAATCGATTACGGCACTTGAAGTGGACGGGAAAGCAAAAAAAAAACATAAATGAATGAACACCAGCCACTGCCAGTGGCAATAACCGCAAATCTTCATACATAAATAGACACACATTCCTACCACAAACACATTCCACAAACAAACACATTCGAAGAAAAGCTCTCGCACAGGAAAGCAAAAATTTCAATCGTTAGTTTATAATGATTTTCCTTCATCGCCGTCGCCCCAAGGGCGAAAGCTTTGATTTGAATGAAGCGGCTGGATAACGTGAACAACGAGGTAAACCCAAAGTGAGCCGCAACCCTCCTCCCCCTCCCCCCCCCCCTCCCCCGTGCACATTGAACTCCTTGTCCAGGTGCATGGGTAACAAGGACGGCGCGGTTCGTTGACGGTTCATGATGAGTTATGAATAGGATGTAAAATTTAAATTAAGCTTCGACGGTATTTTGTAACACCCGACGAATCACGATGAAACGACGAAATGTGCTTTATTTGCTTGAAGATGATTTATAACGTGCGCTTCGCACTGCTGCAGGAACTCGGATTGTACTTGGGTGGGTGCTTTTACACTGCTGGAGCGTGTATATTATTTCGTGTTTGACTCTCGCATTTCGCAATGAGCCATCAATTAGCGGGATGATAAATTAAAGGTGAAATAATTTTGACGCGGTTGGCTATAATAAGAAAACCGTCCCTTTTACGTAACGGGCCGTAAGTACTACCGGAAAACTCGAATAAAAATGTTGTGTAACAGATGAGGAAGCGTTTTAATAGCAGCATTGCGTAGGCTTAGGGACGTCACTTAAAAATAACTCTTAGCCGGAACAGGAACATCTAAACTATGATTGGAGCGTAAAAGATATTTTTGTTCAATCCTGGTTCAACAGTTGGCGGACGTGTAAACGGCTGCCAGCAATCACGTCGTTCAGGGCAGCACAATTCACCACAATCTCTTCTACCCTTCATCTACCATGTTATTTTTTTATCACAAGACCTCGCAGTTGAGAAGGTTTCATTGTCCAGCAATCCTTGGATGTCATCCTGTAGGCCTTGGCTACCAAGAAAACACCTAGCCTAAGAGGTTCCCTCGTCTAATCCTATTCTTTTACCAGTTTTTGACCAGCAGTTGAAAAGGCATCCTTGTCTAAAGGACTGCAAGTGACTTCTTACTCCAAGAAGATGTTCGTCTTTAGTAAAGAGCGACTATCCAACTGCGTAGTATCAGCAAGTCTAGTAATTTTTAGATGGCTAAAGTCAACAAGAAGTTCGTTAACTCAAGAAAACCTCAAGAAGCGTTTAATTCCTAGAGATCTTGTAACCGAGAAGTTCTAATCAAACACTACAGCTATTAAAAATTATCTGTACAAAATGGTTTAACTTTTCCTCGTTAAGTCGTACAAGCATCAAATACGTCGGTATTCCGCAGTTCAGGTGAAATCGACATAGAATTATTTAAGAAGAGACCTCTTCATCCAAGAACTTCTTTCTCTTAAGAGATTCTCTTAACCGAATGGTCTTTGTTTTATCAATGCTCTCTAAGGGACCTATTTGGTCAAAGAATATCACCTTGTAAGAGATATCGTCTAATAAGAAGCTTCTCTTAGCAAGATACCTCGTTGTTGAAGCTTACTAGAAGCTCAAAGACTTTGTAGTCGAAGCGCATCATCCACCAGTAGACCTCAATGTCAATAAAGCATTATAATGTAAAGGATCTAGCTGTGCATGAGTCATTAAAGATTCTAAAAATCATTCGCATAGCTCTTCCACCCTGAGACATCCGAAACTCAAGATCCATATAAATAATTTTGATGCAAATGTTCGAAGATAATACCGTTTGTTTTAAAAAAAATTCTCGCCACTTATTTAGAACCTACATTAGTTTCTAATGGCAGTATAACCAAACCATTTGAAAACTATTAAAGCTCGTTCAATGGCAGACAACCGTCAAGATGCACTAGAGCTTGTGCGAACGAACGCTCCATAAACATAAGCTTCAAGCGATGCTGTACCACGATTTATTTGCCAGCACAATCCTCGAACCTTCGCCATGAACACTCCTTGAGCAAAGTTGAGAAAAGTTTTATGTCATAAGAGATTAGCAATATTTTGTGTTGAATGGTTCCCGGGTACCGCTGCACAACCAGTCCCTCATATATGTGGTGGTTGCATCAGCAGAAAGTGTCACTCGTACGGTTGCTGCCGTTTCTGCAACCGGTAAGATGGTGAAGAGCAGGAAAGAAAAAAACAGGGAAAACATCTGCAAACACCTACTCACTCACATCAGCTCGCATCGGTCGGTGGAAATAGTATTCAGCGCAGCACTGCCATCAGCTATAAACGGTTGGAATGTTTGCGGAGGAAAATTGGACTGAAGTTCTGCTGTACAACTGCGCACACAAGTAATTCTCCAGATAGTTTCCCACCCCAGTTGATCCTTGGCATCCGTAACGGGTACATTCTTCCTGCATGCGATCGTCATCGTTTGAAGCTGTTAGACAATGTCTTGAGCTTGGTGTTTAGCACAAGTTTTGTGAGCCGTAGTGAGCGATGCTGAAACCTGCTGAAATGCATCTTTAGCACTTCCTGCATTAAGTTTTATGATTTAAAACACTAGCATCTTGAGAGGGATACGTGGGATCATTAGAATCACATATGATAAAACTGTACTTCGAATAATGCTTTGACATAATATGTTAAGCAAACTATTAAACACTCATAAAGTATGTTAAACTTTTACTCCAAAAGTTCTGCTTTCGAAACATGAACCTTACTGTTGTTAGAAATTCAAAAAGAAAATACACAATTGTGATCACGACTCATTCATGGGAAAAGAAAATTCTATTGTATCAATGTCAGGAGCAAACGGAAATGAAAAACGAAACGATACAACAAAAAAACTCATCATTCCTTCAATGCTAGTTTACCGGCGCTACTGTGCTAATTTCAGCTGCTTGACGTGATTATTTTTGACGCAGCAGTCGCTAACTTTGTCAAACTGTCACGGAAATGTACATGACTTACATGCACTGCTAATGCACTCAATCCATTTGTGCATTCCACCCTGCTGTGTGGCTTCCACATTCTTAATGCACTCTGCTCCCGGAAAGGTTTTGGCGTCCGCAAAAAGATCTCCACGCTCGCCGTGTACTCCTTGCGCACCGTCACACGCTCGGCTGGTGAGACTACACTTTGTAGCCGTACCAACCGTACCCACTGCATGCAAAACTGCACCAGCTGTACAATAGGGCAGCAGCGCGGCAAGTTACGGTACGTTGCGAACATCATACACCAGAAACACAAACACTTCCGGCCTTCGTCAAACGGCGCGCTACTTCCGCTTTCGCCCATGCAGGCTCTGCACACACTATTGCCAGAGTGGTAAACCGCACGCTGCTTTTGGCTTGAGTTGGGGGGTGCAAAGGTTCGTTTGCACCCCCGGGTTTGCAAAAGGAGGTTCCGGAAAAATCAAAGTAAATGCATCGTAAACCATAAATGAACTGCTCGCACCAGGGAAAATACTAGGCACACACATACAGTGAAACAGAGAAAGAATTGGATTGGAAGTGAACTTCCAATGCGACCGGTTGGTGGGAGGTTTTCCAAGGAATAAAAGAAATGTTCAATCTTTGCGGTGCACACAAAGAAGCAAGAAATATTGGAACGTATTTTCGTGTTGGCATTTGGACTCAAGAAGCTTAACCAATTTGAAAGGAAAGTTGCGCAAACGAACGTTTCAATAACACATATGTGATTTTGCACATATTTGGGTAGACAAATTTTAATTTAAAAATACATGTGGGTAGTGGATAAATTAAAGGCGCACAAATAAATGCTCATACAACCTCTTATAATTGAAAAAAGGGAAATTTTTACACGTTTATAATGCATTAACGAAAATTCAAAGTTGCATGAAGAATGACAGAATCTGGAACGTTCAAAACAACATTTTGTTTTTGATAATATGTTTCTGTTTAGTTAAAGCGACAGCGGCGCCGGTCTTCAAACGGCAGGACCGAACTTCAAATCCCATTCGGGCCGTCCCCTCTTAGTGATCACTGACTACCCAACTACGAGGTATCAGTAGCAAGTCTAGTAAGACATTCGATGGCTGACGTGACCTGTAAGGTCGATAAGCTTAGAGGAATCTTTTTGTAAATGATTTTTAAATTAAAAACAAAGTGGTCCCTAATAGGCTGAAACTTACATCTCCAATTCTTGTTACAAAATAAGCCTTTGGCAAAACAATGATGCTGCATTAGAAGCAAAGGTTCTTTGCATTGGCACAAAACAAAACTGCTACTTAAGACTTACATCCATGACCGTAGAAAGGACCATTGAAAGCGTAGACAAAAAGTGGATTTTCGTTGCCGATTGCTAGCAGGCCACTTCCAGATGCATTTGCTCCAAGGCAAAACGACGCTCGTAAACTCTGCGCTCCACATTTCTATTTCGTTTGGCATTAAAACGAATCACGTCGGGTGATCAAGAACACGGAACATGTACACCTACTGGCGCGCCACGCGAAGCAATCCGGGACACAAAAGCGTTCATCCCACCCGCAGCCCGGAATGTTCCCGTAAGGCATAAAAGGAAAACTCGCGTATAAATCTTATCTCCGCGAGGCAATCGAAGTTTCTTTTCAATTGTAAAGCAATAAAGATGTACAATCTCTGATTTTTGCAGCGCAGTCCGCCCCTAGTGGAAACGAATCGAATTCGAAGCTTTCCGTCGCTCCCATTCGCCTAGGCGTGGGCGAATGTCGCGGAGCCAAAAAAAGAAAACAAGGGAAGGGCTGCTTAGGGGCGCCTGGGGAGGGGGGGGGGGGGACGAGGGGAGATGATGAACTTTTTCCGTTGTTATGGGCCGGTCGTTTTACAAGGCGTTTTATTTTCTGCCTTACGGAAAATCCGTAACGTACGGAATTGTACGCTGCCCTAGAACAGTGTTCCAATTGAAATAGAAGATGCAAAAGAAAAAAAAAACAGCCTTTTTTTCGCCAACACACCACTCGGGTGCACCCGGAGCTGCAGAGAAAGAATGCACTTTTCCTGCATGGTCTTCCCGTTTTCGTTTTCTTCTCGTATTTTTCATCTCTTTATGCGAATGGTCTGACGCAGTTAGCTTCACTCAAGTGAATCGAAACAAAATTGTACCAGTGCTTTGTGTGGAGATGGAGAGAAAAGAAGGCGTCACACCAGCAGCAGCAGCAGCAGCAGCAGGTCAGTGCCACAAAACATGGTGAAAAAGGGCAGGTTGGGGTACTCTCCCCCGCTGGAACACAAATAACGGAAAAAGTAAATCAAGGAACACTCGACACACGGCACGGGACGAAAACACAGGAGAGGCGCAAGAAGAGAGATTGTTCGAAGCTAGAAAGGCAAGCAACAACGAAAAAAAAAAAAGAAACACATCCAAGCACATCCTAGTGGTCAAAAAGTTCCTGATAGCATTTCCAAAGTGCAAGGCCTTTGTGTGACGAAGTTGTTGATGTTGTCGGAGAGTATGCTCCAACCGTACGCCATGTATGCGACTGCAGCGAACTTTTCGATGACCCCGGCCACCGCGGCCTTCTCCCTGATGCTTGCTGGTACGTGAAGGGAGAGATGTTTTAAAGGTTTAAAGGTCTAATGCCGCACACGGAACAATTCGACCAGCACCGTCCTCCTCCCATTGGCTGTCGTACAAGTGCAATAGTAATAGAGTTTCGACTTATACTTCCCACAAATGATACGGTCAATAGTTTTCATGGTTGGAAGAGATTGAATAAGATTTGTAATATTCTATCAAGCACATGCAAGCCCCAAGCGATGGAGAATGCAACCTCCGGGGAGGTTACTGTTTGCCACCGGTTTGGTAAGGGTAAGCGGGCGATTCAACTGTAGCACTCAGTGATTAGTAATGCACTGTTTGCCCTCAAGTGAACAGACACTTGGGAGAT
Organism: Anopheles maculipalpis; assembly: GCF_943734695.1. Classification (NCBI taxonomy): domain Eukaryota; kingdom Metazoa; phylum Arthropoda; class Insecta; order Diptera; family Culicidae; genus Anopheles; species Anopheles maculipalpis. The sequence continues at coordinate 11,554,561 of NC_064872.1, forward strand.
TAAATTGCTGTGCGGAATAAACCAGACTTTATTTGTAGTTTGAGTATGCACTTCTTTTTTATGTAACTTTCATTACAGAACATTCAACTTCCAGGATAGAGTGAATGTGCAGGTAAATTTCAAAGGCTGAACTGATGAAAATGCTTTTGTTTGAAATCTCGCAAGAAGTTAGCTGGATTGAGCTTTATGAAGATTTATTTAACTTCGCAATTGAATTAAGTTTTTCATTACTAAAACATATTCCAAAACTTGTTCTTGAATAGCTTTGTTTTTTTTGTATATCACTAATTTTTTAAGTGATATGCTATAAGGAGGGTAGACTTTTCCTTCTCCCTCAGTTTAAGTGCACCTTATCCTGGGTGAGCTTCGTTGATGTTGTTGCTGCCACGTATTCTTGTGTTCTTCATGTCCTCTGGATCCAGAGAGTTAGCGTCTCTTAGGAGCATCGCACATTGGAGACTGGACATTTTCTCCCAAGTGGCTGGCGGCCCCGCCATTGGCAGAATGCAAGAGTTCGTACATTACAGTAGCATCTACTTCCCGAACTCCGCCAACAGTAAGGCCGCCAGTCTTAATTTCATGTGTCCCAAACCTAATTCAATAGGTTCAGTGTTTCAATGTTATCGCTGCCGACCCTGACGCCTGCAAAACGCGGCGAGCCGAAACGATCCACTTAAACGATCTCCTAAACTAATTTTTGTTGCTTTTTGGGTTGCAATAGCGACTGGCGCTACAATTAAGATCTCGGGCGATAGTGCGTACAATCTATGCAAACAGAGAGGGGAAGCGATCAAAGGACGGTTCTCATCTCTTTGGCAAAGTCAAACTGAATCCGCGCATATTCATAGTCTTTCTGTCCCAGGATATCGCGCATGGGCACCGCCAGGGATCTTCCTGATGCCCGAACGACTGCTATTCGTTCCGGAACTAGCCGAATCGAACTCCACACATAACCAGCGGATGTGGTCGATGTCGTTGTATTCGTTGCTACAGCTACAAACCTTGGAGTCGGAGTTGCCTATACGTTGCTGATGTGCATTCATCGCATAATGGTTCGACATAAGTTTCGACATCATGCGAATAAACGCACGATCTACCGGGAGCCCGTGAAACCAGGGACGCAGGGAAACCTGTGGAGAATGCAGGAACCTCCCAAGTTCGTCACCAGCTGTTGTGGGGTACATGGATGCGAAGGATGTGAGGGGAAATCGACCTCTCAAAAATGTTGCCATCAGAGGCACCTCGTTTGGCCAAGGAGTCCGCTTTTACGGACGTTTTTAATAAGTAAACGATATTTGGCATGCTTTATTAAACTAAGAGCTTAGGATATTCAGTATTTTTTCTATAAAGTAAACAGAGCTCTTTAATACCTCAACGGATTACACTGCTTCGACACTGAAGTTTGAGGCAATCAGTAAGTATAAAATACTGATCCGTAGGATTCGTGCTTATTATGAGAAGTGCGTAAAAATGCGCTCACCTCAGCTACATATGTACAGAGCATGGCTGTCTAAGCTTGTGGAAGGCTTCGTTGCATATGTTAAACACACCGAAGCCCGTGCCCGCCTCCGAAGAGGATCCGTCTGTGTAGTACTGTTGAGGATTTTTGTGGCCATACTTATCCACTAAAACGCTGGGTGCTGTCCTCCAGCGAAGATCGTTTGGAATGTTCTTCGTGTCCTCTCGCATGGAGGTGATTTATTGCTTTAAAAGTATTAGGGTTTGCATGTAAAGATACAAAATCATGATACAAATTCATGATTTTACACTTAGAGCCTGTTTCTAGTATCGATTTGAAGTTTTCAATCACTAGTGGGTAGGATACTGTAGATCTCAGTAGAAGGCGATGTGATAACTACAAAAAAAAAACGGAGTTCTCACGGCATCACTCCGGATATCACTTCCAGCGACATTGTACGAGAAACCTTAGTTCTTTAGTATTAAAACATTTGAGACAATGTTGACCAATCAAACTGTAATAAAATGTATTTTTTACCTTGTTCCCCCTACACATTGAAGATGTGCAAATCGATCAAATGTATTCCGCTCCCTTTCATCAAAATATTGTTCCACACCTTAAATGGTTTTCTCTGTTCTAGTGTTCGATCCCTCTTCAGACGAGGCCTGTCTTGATTTCCCGAAAGACGACCAAATTTCGATCTTTTTCAATTTGACGGTCGTCGATTGTCAATTTACAATAGCTTTTGGCTCGTTTATGCTTCACTTTTTTTGTTGTGGTTGGCAAGATGCCGGCATTAAACCGGCACATCTCCCCATCACCACACAGGACTTCAATTTGCCCTACCGGGGGACAGCAAATCGTTCCATCACGACGTTTAAGGTATGCGAAGCTAGGAACCAAAAAGAAAGCGCCCACGGAAATCCGTTCACCCTCTAGGGATAAAGTGGGATTTTTTTTGCATGTGTCTGCTTGTTCCTACGACTACTACACACACCCCAATGGATGGATAGACGAACAAATCGTTCAAGCGACGGAATGTTGGAGGCTCGACACACCCCGCCACGTCTTAAACTACCGGCCGATGGGATACGGGCCAAGGTAAGCTGCCATGGGCATGGGAAACCATAATATCAAACATAGTTGATCTTCGGGTCCACCCTTATCCACCCGGCGGTGCAGCGGGCCAGCCAATTTGGTACATCGGCCAGCTTGCCTAGGCCAGGATATCAAATAAAGGAGATTTAAAATACAATTTAAATTTGCATAAAAACCATGAATAGATATGATGGCATATATTATGCGAAAGCTTTCTTTCTTCCCTGTACATCGGCTTCACTTTTGCGCCAATGCGCCGTAGAAGTGGTAGCATCCTGTACACATGGCACACGTCCGAAGACCGTGGAACCCCTAGAACCATGGAGTGTGACACAATTCTGAGCCGTGCTTTGCGGTATGCATCGTTTTGCCGCCGTTCGGGACAATCCTGACTCGTATGCATAGATACTTTTCAAGCGGAAAATATTCCGCTTCCGCTAAGGGGCACATCGATGGGAAACTTACAGTTTGCCGCCAGCTTTCACGACAATTCCGGCCAAGGCTTGACCAAGACGACTCTGCTGACTCTCCTTTTCCTGCTGATTTTGCATCATGCCCATCAAGCGAGAGAACCATTACTGGGGAAGTTACGAAACTGGTAGCAAAACATTTTTTCCCCATCCCATCACAATGATCCTTCAACGATCCAGAACATACTAACAGGATGCTCCTTCTGGAAAAGGGAAGGCCGCACGTCTTTAGCGCTTCGAGTCGACACAGGACAGCTTGGGGAACAGCGCTGCATTTCCATTACATGAGTGCAATGCCGATGAAAATTCGAACGCAAAGTGCACTATGACAAACGACAATGACAACGATGACGATGTTGACGCCACCCGGACCGGAGCGTACAGTCGGTATGACGCAGCAAACTGGGCACTCCCGAGACACCGAAGACGGTACGGGATAAAGCGAACCCATCTACGACTGGATATTCGCACTTTGCCACCTAACGCTTAAGCCCGGTTCCGTGCACGGACAAAATGCGATGGCAAAAGATCGAATCGCAAATCTCGAGCCGGGTTTGGAACGGGTGCTTGTGACGAGACCGTATGTGATGTGCTGGTGGCAATGCTAAGCCCGTACAATCGAAAATGACGCATCGTTTCGCCGTTTGGTTGCTGTTTCTGCGTGTCGGTGGAACTGAACCGATTCGGCAGCTTAACGAACGTCAGTTTGATTGTCGGGTGTCACTTTGCCACACAGCCAGATTGCAGACGTGCGCAAAAGGAATCAGGAAGAATTAAAACTGATTTACTGGAGCGAACGGTAGACGGTACACCGATTGTGGTAAGTTGATAAATTAGACAAAACCGTTTTCCTTCCAGTACGGGCGGACTGGATCGATTGATGGAAATACGTGCTCGACTGTTGTCACCAGTGTTTTTAATGACCCACGCCACAGACAGTTGCGATCAGAAGCATCGATGAGAACAATTGTCTTTGGGTTGTTTCGTATATTTAAATATTTATTTTGGAAGTATAACTATATTTTTTTAAATAAAACAAATTAGAACAGTGCACTGTTTACCAGAGAATTGCTATTCTCAACCAATATTTAATTATATCTAAATTTAAGATAATGGTTTCACAAACTAGCCCCCCAAGCAGCAAAAACGGCACACATCCGAATTCTACACACACTAATTTATCGTCCAAATCCCAACGTTAGCACAAAGGCGACATGTACTGTTGAAAAATGTATTCCTCACTGCCGGCCAAACTCACGGCAACGCTGGGAACGTCCGTAGCTTGTGTTTGTTTGTAAAATGGAAAATTTATTGCCAGATCCATTCTAATGCTATCGTTACCGTGCACCGACTCCAACACATTCGCCGTGCCAACAATCCTTCCCAAGATGTCGTCGCTGTCGGCCGAGGCTTGCACAATTTTCCGAGAGCGATGTAAAATATTAATAATTCACCTCAACGGCACCGGAGAATTGGGCTGGTTCTTCACTTCGTCCTCCGTCCTTCCGAATCGTCGATAAAATGTCCCAGCTTTCGGGAAAAACAGGAAAATTCAATTCTGCTGCAATGGGACGGTGATAGGATGAGCAGAATGGTTAGGCAAAAATGTTCACAGTGTTAAAGCGAGTAAACAAAACGGACGGGCAGATGTGTTATTAGTACATCAGAAGTTTTGTGCTCGGTACGATGCTTGGCTCTAGCGTCGGTGTCGAATGTTCGATGGTTATGTTTCGTGTGCTCCAGTGAGAATAGTTGCTATTTCATTCGTACTACTGCGGTAGGGCTTGACGTAACGTAGGAGCAAAAAATAGCACACAGATTAAATGCATTTGGGGCGAGCGAGAACGTTTTAAAAGCAGCCTTACGATATCGTTTGCTATCGTTCGAAAAAACCATTCCTGTGGGCGAGATATCTTTTGTCGTGTTAATGGTTCCTTACACAAACATCAGCACTGAACGGTTCGTGCTTTATAGGCAATTTTATTACAATTTTTCCTCAGTAAAGTAGTTTTTATGGAGAGAAATACACAATGTTTGGATACTCTCAGTATCCTAGTATAATAAAAATTTTCTATGTCTGTTCAATATGAAACTAAAGCATGAAGTTCGTCGGATGGTTTTCAAAAATATCAAAACTGAGTTCGGAAGATCTTGATTCCAGAAAACTGATAGTGATGCAGCAGTCTTTGATTCCAGTAACGTCATACTCCAATACTTCTCCCTCTTCTGCTTGGTTTTGTCACGCCGGCCATCAAATGTTTTTCTAGATTTGCACTTGATACCACGTAGTTAAATAGTCAGTCTTCACCAATGGGGAACGGTCCAGATGGGACTTAAATCCTAGTCCTGCCTTGTGCAGACCGGCATCGTTGTCGTCCTACCACCGACCGGCCCAATCCCTGTACTTCCCAAGAAGTCCAATACGCCAATAATACTATGACATCTAAAGATAGGACTGCATCCGCTATTCAGCTAACAGCTATAGGTCACACACTGTTTTGGCTACAAAGCTTAATTCCAAAATAACCTCACGTTATACCAATTTCTATGATGGTCGCTTCATACAAAGCTACTGTTCGGAGTACATTTTATCATTGACAAAAAATAACACCCACAAACGCTACGTGGTATTATTATTAGATTTATTTCTGTACAACTGTTTACTAAACGACTCCATATTAACTCACCATCCAAAATTATTCTTCGTAATCACCCGTACTGGAGGACGATTTTCTAAACTTATCCGTCGGGCTGATCAAGAAATTCTAGGAAATCGAACATTACTGCTCAGTCTCGTACTGTATCGAAACTGATCCGTTCCATGTCTATTTCCGTAGATTCCCTCGAGCAGCATAGCGCAAACCGGCTAATACCGTCAATGCTAACTATTGAATTAGCTTCATCTTCTTATCGTGACCCCAACATCAACATGTTTGAGCTCGAACTAGACCGTGCCGTGCGCTCTGTAACTGGTCAAGGCACAGGCAGCGGCAAGAGATCAACGGAAGATAACTGCTTACGGCTAAACTGTTCCACCGCTGTCGCCCTTCGTTCGGCCCACCCATTACGCCTGCCGGGCAGTGAAAAGTCGAGGATGTATGCGGCCAAACAAATGGATTGGGAAATTTGATTTTCTTCGGTAGGAAAAACAATTTCCAATTTAGGCTTCGCTATCTACGACGTCACAAAAAATCATCTCTCGCAAGCGAAAGTTTAGCGAGACTCTGGGTCAGGACTTTTATTTCCACCTTGTTGCTGGTGTGCCGGGCCTGTCCGTCCGGTTCGAGGACGAATGCAAAAAATTTCCGTTGACAGGCGTGTTGGGTGCTTGCATCTGTTTCGATCGATTTTCATCCCGAAGGCACCAAATGCAAATACTTTCCGATGAGTTTATTGGGTAACGTGTACCGCATGTTAGTCCATTTTCTGCCTTCATTCTTTCGTGGGTCTGGTCATACAGTCGGTCTGGTAGTGTGGTTGGGATCCAATTTTCGTACCGAAACCATGCAACCGATCTAAATATTTTCTCCTTTCTTTTGCAGCTTTATGCAGCACTCGCTAGTGTCGCTGGATCTGTCCGACAATCAGTTACAGGGACTGCCGCTGGATTCGCTAAAAAATGTTCACACGCTAAGCCGATTAGTAGCCCAGAGGTAAGTAAGAAAGATTTTTGTGATATTTCCAGCAACAAAGAAACAACAAAAACTCACGGAAATAAAGGTTTATCTCAGCAGCAAAGCTTGGCTTAGCCACGGTAGAAGCATTATGCTTTTTTCTCCTTCGTGCAATTCACAATGGAAAGCTCAGAGAATGTCGCACCGGCGGAGAAAAATAAACCAAAACAAATATTCAAACCGATGTGAAGTAGATCTTGGTTGTAAATTACTACATCCAAAAAGGTATCTTCCGTGCGAGCTTGTTCAACAAACGGATGCTGTTAGATGCTGTTGGAGAGTCTCTCACTGTAGTTGTTGTTTGCACACACCGCTGACACTCAATGCAGAGCTCTTAGGAGTCAATCAATTTGAAATTGCAATGAAAGCCCTTTTTGGACGCTTTTGTTAAAAGGTCCGTTTTTAACAATGGCATTGAATGGGCGTGCTTTTGGGCAGGGTGATCGAGTGATGATGATGGTTTGAGGTTCCTTAACGTTTAAAATGTTCGCTTCCGCATTAAATACGGTTGGCAGTTTACAAACCACCATTAGCTCAACAACCGAAATTATATGTAAACTTAATCCACCCTTACTAACAAAGCTGAATGTGAAAAAAGAGCCTCCCTAAGCTCCTTTAAATGAATACACTTCAATCAATCTTCGACATGATTTTGATCATTCTTGGAAAATTTGAAAAGTTTGTTTTCAAGCTCTATCATGCACTCGAAATGTCCACAATCATTTGTCGGAAAACCGGTACCGGTTTTGGGAGCTGTTTAAAAATAGCTTGTTTATGATGGCTCAACGTTATCGATTGTGGAATGTATTCTTTGAATTACCAAATTAAACCATTTGAGCAGAAATATTTACACCACACTACCCACCTAATGCAAGTCTTTTTCCACCCTTCCAATTGATATTTCCATCCAGGAACAACATACACCATCTGGATGGGAACTGGGGCGGGTTGGCGGATTCGCTGCGAAGTCTGCACATATCAGGCAACTCCATTTCCGAGGTATCTTTTTACACGCACGATGAAAAGCGTCAAAACCATACGGCCCCTAACTCGCAAGCATCCATTATAAACGCGAAGCAATTTTCGCAGTATCCGCCAGCGACGGTGGTGGGCCCACCAACAGCGGGCAGCGCCGGTATCCAGCAGCAGGGCGTTAAACCGTTTGCCAAGCTGAAAAAGCTCGTCTGGCTCGACATCAGCTCCAATCGTATCGCACACATTAGCCCAAACACGTTCCCGAAATCGCTGGTCACGATCGATCTTTCCAAGAACATACTTTCCCAGTTTCCGACGGCTTTCCTCGAGCACCTGCACGATCTGCGCGTGCTCTCGCTGAAGGACAACCTGATAGTGAAGCTCGACGGGAGCCCCGAAAACACTGGCACCGCACGAATACGGCTCGAAAAGCTCGATCTCAGCCTGAATCTCATTGAAGAATTGCCTTCCCTGCTGTTTAATGGCAGCGTGCGAATAAAGGCAATTAATTTCGATAAAAACTTCATCCGCCACCTAGAAGCGGATACGTTCCAGGGGCTTAACATTGTGCACATGGTGTTGGCGTTTAATTTCATCGAGTCTATCGATGATGCTGCGTTTGCAACGCTCGAAAACAGCCTGGAGTATCTGGATCTGGAGCGTAATCGGCTGACAGTGGTGCCGAACGCTATCGGACGATTAAATCGGTTACGCTATCTGTATCTGACATCCAACGAACTCACTGGTATTCCCAATCTGCCGGAGGCGTTACTACCCACCACGCTCAAGGTACTGTCGCTGAGCGGTAACAACTTTACTGCCATACCGATAGAAGGTCTTTCCAACTGTACGGAACTATCGTATCTAAACATGGGCTACAACAAGATTGCCGATATCGAAGAGAACGCTTTCGCTGGTTGGGGTTCCAACTTGCAGACACTGTTGCTGCGCAACAATAAGATCACCAGCCTAAATTATGGAGCATTCAACGGGCTTGACACGATCAAGGAAATCAGTCTTAGCTTCAATGACATACACTACGTTCACCCGAACGTGTTCGAAAATGTGTCAACATCGCTGAAGATTCTGGAGCTTTCGTTTGGCATTTACAGGGAGGAGTACCCCGGCGAGGCGCTGGCTGTATTGACGGAACTGATGTGGCTAGGGCTGGATAATAACAATCTCAAAACACTACCAGACGGAGCATTATCGACCCTGGGACAACTGACATACGTAAATCTGGCTTTCAATCGCATCGTTGCTATTCCTCGTTGGCTCTTCCGGTCGGATGTGCATCGAAACTTGGTAGAAATAGATTTATCCTTCAATCAGCTCGAAGATTTGCCCAGTGCCACGTTTGATAGCTTGGAGTTGATTCAAATTATTAACTTGTCATCAAATAAGCTACGCAGTATACAGAAGAACGCACTGCATGATCTACCGTACCTGACGTACGTTGACCTATCGTACAACTTGCTGCAAAACATCAGTGAGGGCGCACTCAGTTTTCTTCCCAGTTTATTGAGTGTGGACCTTATGCACAATGAGCTGGGTACGCTTTCGTTGAAGGTGTTTCGTCAGGTTTCAAATGCAACCACACCAATGCGGTTGAACATCAGCAATAATGCTATCGAATTCCTGGACGGAGATGTTAACTCGCTGCTGTACGTGTATTCACTCGATGCCAGTCACAATCAGCTGCAGGACACTACCGTGTTCCGAGCGCTGGCATTTTCGCTGCGCATACTCTACCTTAACTGGAACAACTTCACCTCGCTCGGTAACCATGCGTTCGGTGACCTGCAGATACTTGAAATACTGAACCTAGCGCACAACAACATAAGCTCGCTGCGTCGCCGTAGCTTTGCCGGTTTAATGAATCTCCAAGAGTTTGACCTAAGTCACAATCGCATCGAAAGCCTACAGATAGAACAGTTTTCTCCGCTGAAAAAGCTGCGGCTGCTCAGGCTAAACAACAATCGGCTGCGTACCATTCCTCGCGATACATTCCTTAACACACGTATTGAATTTTTGGATCTGTCCAACAATCAGTTCGTTTCCTGGCAGGCAACGGCTTTCGCTGACATTGGGTTTACGTTGCGTTCGATCCAGTTCGACAACAATTTGCTCGAGTTCCTGGATCCGTACATGTTTACCAGCACACAGTTCCTGCTCGAACTAAACCTGGCCGGAAACTTGATCAAACTTATCCCGGACAGTTCGTTCGCCAACTTGAACAACCTGACAGTACTCGACTTGAGCTACAATCAGCTTATGCCCGTCAACTTTCGGGAACTTTTCATCAACCTACCCCGTCTGCGTGTGCTGAGCCTACGATCGACCGGCATATACCGTCTTCCGTCCCTAGCATTGCCCCAGCTGGCTACACTTGACGTTAGCAACAACAATCTGCAGGAGATTGAATCGCAGGAGGAACTGTTTTACTTGCGCGAGCTCCACATACAGGAAAACAAGATCAACAACATCTCGAACCTGTTGCGAAATCTTCCTCCCGCACTGCGCGTACTCGACATTTCGAGGAATCCGATCCGAAAGATCTCGTTTCACGATTTCTCACTCTCGCGACGGCTGGAAGAGCTGCTAATAGAGGACATCAAAATAGTCAACCCGGACATTTTCATTAAGCTACACAATTTGAAAAAATTACGCATCAGCGCCCAGCACAACTTTAGCGAACTGGTGTCCAAGCTAAGAGGCTTGCAGGAGCTCTACGTGACGATCTACGATGAGCATCTCGGGGATGGACTATTTACGTCTCGGATGCATTCGAACACTAAACTTAACGTGGTTGAGATCACTGGCCGCCGGTTAGTGTCCATCTCGAGCAACGCCTTCCAAGGGTTGGCACGCAATCACGATCTTAAGTTGCGAATACACAGCACGATGGTAAACGATCTGCCGCCGGGCGTGTTTTACGCCCTAAAGTACATCCCACGGTTAAGCATAGATCTGTCGGACAACTTGCTAGCAGCGCTGGCGCCGGACAGCTTCTACCCGAACGCCAGCTCGTGGGATGCGGTGGGGACACGGAGCGTGATCGGAGGGCTGGACGTATCCAACAATCCGCTGCAGTGCGAGTGTGGCCTGGTGTGGTTGGGTCACTGGCTCCGGCGATGGCTGCGGGAGACGGCGCAGGTTAATTTGATTCCTAAAGACGAAATGAAGCAAATGATTCGTGTAAGTATTTAGAAATGTAGAATTTAATTATGTTTTCTCCTTATTTACCTACATTGCTCGTTCATTCTATGTGTGAGGGTTCATATCAGTAGGAAAATCATTCATTTATTTACAAATCAGTCTCGCTTCCGAAAGTCCTTTGATCAATGGCACAAACATTTTAAAAACGAATGTGATTATGAGTGATTTTTTTTAACTAACCAAACATCTAATTATCATTTCCTTCGTGTCTTTGAAGGGCAAGAAACTACAACCCAACCACAAGAACAGCGTTTCCCCTTTTTTTCTCTCTCTGAAACTACACAAAAAGTTCACTGTTCTTGATGGAACACTGTTTGCCACCATACTTGCAACAAGACATGATTAATTACACCGTCACTGGTTCTTCAATCATCTGCAGCACTACGAATCTCGATAAAGCAAATCGATATGACGTGCCGTTTTCTCGTTTGCACACAGGCGAGCTTACTCGGTTTCGGAACGAAAAACCTCAAGCGACTTGCTTCCTACCACCGCCACCACGCATCTTTGTATTTTGTCGTAATTATTCCGTTCAACACGACACAACACGCGGCAAACTGGGAAACGCTTGGAAAATGTAAAGCTAATCTGGCACCCTCGGCTATCACCTCCTTTTTTCCTCGCTCCACCCACCCCGGCAAAGCGTACTCTTTTATTCTGGAGTTGATTAATATGAAACGACATCCATAATTTATGCTTCCCGCTCGGCATAATGATGGTTTTTCGCTGTGTGCCATTTTATTCACCGAGTTTTTATTTTTTATTGAAGCGTTTATTTTTTCTGCGGGATCAGTTTTTTGGAAAGTTTGTCTATTGCGCTCGTGACAGTGTGATTGTGTGGTTCTATCGCTCCCCGGCAGGATGTTTGTTGCAAGTGTTTTATTAATGAACGTGATAATAAACTGGTTGACGTATAATGTAATTCACTCGACGTGATGAAAGATGCTGGCGAATAATAGCAGCGTTTGCGTTTGCTGTTTGAAAGGCAAAACAGGGAACGGCAACGCGGGTGGATTAAATGTACTTGGTGATGCAATTATTGAATGACTCGATTCATCATAAGCTTTTCCTTTGTCTGTGATTTCCATTTTATCTTTCACGTTGAAAGCTCGACATGATAATTGAGTGGTTGAAAAAAATGCATCAAACAAAAATTGCCACGAGGAATGCATCGTTAAAATTCTGTTTCCTCTGTCATTAAACATATTTTTTAATGCTTATAAGATATATCTAAAACATGGAAATTCTTCCATAAACAAATACCAACAAGATTTCCCACATTGTTACACTCGATGTTAACCGATGTTCGTGCATTTGTTCGACACATTAACTTCCCAGACCGCACTCCAGCATCTAAACACATGTTGGAGTGTTTCTTGAGAACTTTTCGGAACCTCTTTTGACACCGAACCCAACACCACTTCGATCCCCCACGCTCTCTCCATGAAGAGGAAATCTATGAAGTCGAGCACATTATGCTTGAAAAATTAGTCACATCTTGGGTCAGCTTTCGCATGCTTTCCCCGTTGCACATTCATTGAAACACACTGCCCTAAATGGCCGATGACTCTTTCCTGCCATCAGATCAGTGATCTGGTTGCTCCTTTTTTTCCTGGCACCGGAGAAGCAGTCCTGTGCGGCTTAAGATTTGCTTAGACGAAAAGTTTTTCCCGTCCAACCCATTTACGCGACCACCTCAACTATGCAGCTCGTTTCCTACCCCGTGCAGCCGGTGTACGGTGTTTGCGGACGCATTAAGCAGGACGCGCGGGAACGGGTATGTGAAATGTTGTTGAAAAGTTTTTCAAGCTCACTGTACGATGACGACAACACCGTCATCCGAAACGGTCTGCTTCTTTCGGTTCTGTTTGCAGGTGAATGTTTGCTCTTGTTTCAAGGGAACTAAACTTCTGGAACTCATGGTAGGGTGTAGTGGGAGAATAGGGGTGGGGGGGGGGAAACATTCCCTTTTCTTCCCATAAGCAAAGGTTTGTTGATGTTCGCTTCTCATTGACGGAAACGGGCACAGGTACCAGAAAGTTCAGCAAAAGGGGGAAAACAGGAGTTTTGATGTTAAACTTTCATTGACTTTTCACCGGTGAGAAAAAGGGCGAGTTTTATTTGTTTTATTTCTGGATGTAAGCCATAAACTTTAAAGCTTATTTTGGAGAAAGGATTTTCACTAGGTTTCATATCTTGATTATTATCGCTATAGTTTACTGCAACGTTTACGATAAATAGTTACTGATGTTTGGAATATTTTTTTTTCAAATTTTTGCTAACGTGTATTTATTTTTATTTTTAGTGCTTTTACTATTTTTAGCAATTTTAATTTAAAACCTTCCTTCCTTTCCATATTCTCATTACAGCGAGCAAAACGGAGCACCTGCACGGATCCGCTGACCGGCAAGCGATTACCATTCCTGGAGATCTTCCCGGAGGATCTCCTTTGCCACGCCAGTGCCCTGAGTAGTTTAGCGCTGAAGCTACGCTTCCGGTTTATGTTAATTTGTCTCAACATGCTGCTAATAGTGCTGCACAAGTCACGAACTTTGGTGCTGTAATTTAGAACAGTTCCGTGATATTTGCACCAGCTGGCGGCACCAACAGTGTATCGCTTCATCGCATATGAACCATCCTACTCACACAGCACACCACCTACCATTACACATTACAATCTTCCCACAGGCCTCATGTTCATAGTGCCAACGCGCCAGGTAAGGATCGGTTAAAAGATAATGGGATAAGAGAAGGAAAATTGAGTAGCTGCCAATCGGCCAATAATATTCGATTGACAAACGAGTGTGAACATTCTGGAACGAAAACTGCGAGGGCCTGTTACCACCACACTGCATCGTTCACTCATTCAAGCGTCATTGATTGTCTCACAGTGGTACGTGATTGTACATAGTAGTAGAATTGTAAATTATAGAAGAAAAAGACAAACAAACACACGTTTTGTACGAAGTACGGTAAGACAAACGAAAAAAAAAAAATGCAACGTCTCGATGAAAAGCCAAAACCAGATACAAATTCAAACCGTAAGAAAAAGTTTGAAATAAAGCAGGACCCGTTAAAGGCACGAAACAATGCTGAAAAGCGTAAACATAGACAAACAATGTCCTAGCAAACTCGCACTGATCAACTACATAGTAATGTACGAATACCGCAAATGTGTAAAGAAGTGTAAATTTAACGTAAAACACACACGAATGGGATCGAAGATCTCAACGCGTTATGATGAATTCCGAGTAAGATATTAACAAAAACCCATCCAATCAAACAACATTCCATCACGGTAGTAGGAGCCTTAGAATAGGAAATTAAGTTTTCGGGCACCATTTTGCACTCGAGTGAAACAAAAGGAATCAAGATTCCTTTCGCAACACGGCAAGAAACACGTTTGCAGTAACGAAACTCATAACTCGTGAGAAATTTGACGAAACTCAATGAACACACTTAAAGTTGATTTTTTTTTTATTTAAAAAAAATCGGTTTTTTTGGTTGAACCGTTGTCAATATTCCACTGGATTAACAGTTTTGTTTGGTTACTTACAGATTTCAACAATATTTGTTTTAATCGACTGTCTGCAAACGTTTACAACTTTTATACACACTACCAATCACCACATTTTTGCTGGACAGGCAAATCCTTGCTCATGAGTCCCTTACCCACAGTACCTTCTTCTTTACAACATCCCCCCCCATCCATCCATATGCAGTGGAAAATAAACAGTTTTGCCCATGTGCTCAGCGAATGATATCATTGAAGGGAAAATGCTTTCATTGCACTTCAAAACCAGACAGCATCGAATGCACCTGCACATGCGACACATAAAAAAGCACACAAGCGCCGTCAAACGAATTTGATAAGCCAACACGTTTCTGGCCCGTCAATCAGATAACAATGAGGGCCGCAATGACCGCTCACCCTGACCAGAAGAATTTTAACTCACCGCTCGTACGTTGTTGCTTTTTTCCACCCCCCCCCCCCCCCCTTCCTTTCGCTCGCATTGCGGCGCCCCGGCACTGGTAATGTGTCGGATCACAGCAAAACGACATAATTATGCAATTTTCAGTCCAATTACGAAAACACACAAACGGGAACAAATCCCCTCACTGGGGCATCCCGGATGAGCGCAGCCAGTTCTGCAAAATTTTCGCATGCACGCTTCGAGAAACAGCAAATGGAAGGATTCCGTTGATTGATATTCATAATGATCACACAATTATTATCACTGTGTGTGTGTGTACGATTATAATAATGCCAGTGCCACACAGCAATGGAGGTTTATCTTGGTAGCGGTTGAGCTGAGATGTTAATTAATTTGCCATAGCTTACCGATCGTTCATGCGTTCATTTTACTGCCGCCAGAGTAACAGCGGGACAATGTTTTGTGCTGTACCTATTTGTGGGCTGTGGACGGAATTGGTGTTAAATGGAACGTTTTATATCATTAAACATCTAACTTACTAGCGCTTTACGAGTAAGACTGGCAAGCTATCATGCGCAGCAATTTCTTCATTAACATAATTAGATTTTCACATCAAATGCATCGAAGAAATTCTTCTCTTCTTTTTTATTTAACAATGCTAACGGCCTTCGTCGTTTTTTGTATTTCACAATTATGCCATAATTTTAGTGTTTTTTATTTGTTGCCTATCGTCTGCTGCACAATTGAGAAGATTTTTTGAAATTCGATACAGATATAAGCAGTCACGATGGCACTGCTTGTATGGCCCATAAAAAAGCAAAAGTTTTTAAAGTTACATTTTGGGTAAACACAAGCGATATTTACACTTATGTCAGATGTGTTTATAACCACAAGAGTTAGAAGTATCAAAAAAATGTAAAAAATAAGTGATATTTAATTCATACGCAATCAACGATGATCGCGATGTCGTGTTCACTTAGATTTTCGTGGGCAAATAAGCAAAATACATAGCGTAGGCTCTGGGATGCCGTGTGGCCACTGTGTAACGCATGAAACGTATCCTCCTCGATGGTCAACATGCCACAAAGCCAGGAAGTAAACATCCGCGGTCGGCTCGAACTTCAAGGGTTGTCTGTGAAGAACTTCAAGATCTGTGAAAGAGAAACTGATGCGAAATCCAGTGCGATCCATTTAACAGTTGGCATAACAGGGTAATATTTCCAACTTCAATTCAACGCTTGCTCAAATCTGACTTAAATTCATAGTCCAGGGCACGCGTAAAACGGCACTTAAACGCCAAGTACTGGAACAAAGCTTTACGGTTGGAACGATCGAAGATTATGTTGAATAAGCTCAAGAAGAAGCATCCGATCGTCGTGTTCTCTTATGAGGAGCTTTTCACTGTCGATCTTATGTCAAATATCGTCATTTATTTTGGTTTATTTCTTCGCAGAAGTTTGAGGACGTTCCAGAGAAGGTAAAGTTTAAGTTTAAGACCACTAAACATCCAATCGGAGTTATGGTTTCGGAGCAATTGCCTCTAATGGATCATCGAAACTGTGTTGAAGGTGAATACGGATATCTATTTAGGCATTTTGAAGGGAAAGCTTCTTTACTTGGATCCAAGATCATTTCACACCTCTAAAAAAAAACCCCTAAGAGGGTGAATATGGGCGAATGTTCAGACAAAAGCCTATGTTAAATTTCATCCCAATTTCGACGCCTTGAAAGCTTCCATTATAAAAGCATGGAACTCGATATCTGATTCATATACATTCAGAATGAATACTCCTGATTCCGATCTTGCCTGAAGAAAGTGATAGAAAACAGCGATGGCCTCACCGAATAATGTGCAGTATGAAGGTTGAAAAAACATAACTATCAACTACATTTTTGATGCTCTTCATTACGCCTACTGAAAATGATCTTAGAAAGTTATTCTTCATCGAATGACTTACTAGACTGTCGATACCACGTAGTTAGATAGTCAGTCCGTCTCACTAGGGGGGAACGGTCCGGAGGGATTTTAACCTCAGTCCAGCCATTTGAAGATCGGCTCCGCTGTTTCCTACACCGGGTCGCCCCGGGATATAGAAATTATTATTTCGATTTCGCATTTTTTAAGGGCCGTACTGTACATGGACGACAAGATAATCAAATAGATTAAAAATTGTTTCATGTATAATTTGCCACCGATCCAAGAAATATTTTTGTCTAGTTTAAAAGCAAGCTTATTTTTTCTATCTGCGTCAATTTCAATCAAGATTGATTGCTTTTCTGCTCATATGAATTTCAAAGAGTTGTCACTTACTCAATACTTATTCAATTTATCAGTTAAACTACCTCATTTACACATCGTTGTGTCATCACATCACGTTGACTGCACGTTTAGTGGCACATAATGTTCCAACCACACCTTATTAAGCCTTTCAATGGTCCGTGTGTACGTGACTGCGTGTGCATGTGAGCAGGCGTGTGTTCGAGCAAGCAAGCATAATTAAATTTCACCAATGGATTTCCCATCCATTCAGGAAAGCTTCCAACAGTGTACCGCGGTTGATGGTTCCTGGTTTAGTTCGGCTCAAGTTCTTTCCCTTATGAGTGCGACCAAAATTACGCCATCATAAAAATAAGGCAACTCATACCATCCCGGTAAACTTACGTGTGCTTTCGACGCTACTCTGCCGCTGGGTTGACTGGAATGGGAATTGTTTTATAATGAATGAATAATGCGTTCTGCCAGCCATCGAACTCGGCTGTGGTTGGCAAATGGCAAAGAAAAACACTTTTCCATCCATCAATCAAGCCAGCGCAACTACGGTACGGGTACGGTGGCACGTGTTCCAACCCCCTTGGTAACCACCGTCCTGTAAGGATTCGATCATGCGTGAGACACATACACCACATCGATATGAGCTTCCTTCACCGTTCACCGCAGGCACAACAACAGTGGTTTTCCGATGCCACCGACTCAAAGCAGTGGAAAATCGGGAAAGAAAACATGCAAAGCCTAAAATCGTGAACCATCATCATCATTTTTCAACAACCTGCTGTGCTACCGGTGGCACGTACACGGCGAAGGATGATTTTACTTTCATTTTCTCCACAGTTTCCACCGTGGGTTGCTGTTGACAGAGTTTTTCACTTCCTTTTTTTTTCTTATTCCTGGCCACCTTCGGTTTGCTTCTTTACTGTCAACCGTTGTACGGCGTCACATTTCTGATTAATACAAATCACCGACAAATTTCTCAATTGATAAACTTCACGTTTTCGTCAGCCGCAATATCACGCCATCACCGGTGACACGTATGCGGGAAAGAACGATTCTGAACGGCAAATGTGCCGTCTTGTATGGTTCGTGTGTTTGTGTGTGTGTGCGCCTGTGCGTGAAGGGTGTGATGTGACAATGACAGGTGATGGGTTTCCGGTGCTGGTGAAGGTTCTACGGTAGAAAGAGCAACAAAAAAAAATGGAATTCGTTTGTAGAAGCCCACCCGCTTCAACCGCTGGAAGTACGCGCGGCACTCCATAACCGACCGCGTGGTCTAGACTTTGTTAGCCTTTTTTGAGGGCAACGTTTTTGGCAGGTTTCGTGGATCAATGAATCATTTTACTCACAGCGCGACCGCACCCTGGCAGACATGTCGCGCCAAACGATCGATCGATCGCAAAAACCGACATCTACATATGGCTTGCGTTGGTGTGTGCCAGATAGTCTGTGCAAAAGTCAACCATTGCGAGTGTCGCGTAAAGACGGAAGTGAATTTTAATCTTTGGATGTTTTACCTACCATCTGTCCATCGATCCATCATGCGCCTTGCTTCAGGAAGAAAGCTCTCGCCAGCACCAGCTAATCGAATCATGCTGAACGAGCACACGCGGTGATGTGGTGCTGGAAACGTGTCAGTGAAAGGAGAACTAAATTATGCTCTTTTGCCATATCTATTGTTGTGCGGGAGAAAACGGTTCCTGCCAATCATTCCAGTTAGGATAGAAAAAAAAACCGGGCCACAACAGTCGACGTGCGGGTGAGGTCAGGACAATCCATTGCGGTTGTGTAGTTTGCGTGTTCGTGTGAGTGTGAATGGTTGATGGTAAGAAGAACGGATCCTTCGTTGTGCTTGCGTGCTGTGCGTGCTAGTGTACGCTTTGTTCCGTGCCATGTCTTTTCGGTCCTTTTTTGCATGGATGTGATTTCCCACGATAAACAGTACTGCTTATGAAGAGGGGTATTAAGAGAGTATTTTTTCTTCAACTTGTAGTTTGACACGTTTGTTTTCCCTTTTTGTTAGGGTTATACAAGGTCCCACAAAACAAGGATTATCGATCGATCGAACACAATCTTTCAAAATTTCAACTCAGCATTGTATATTGATGAGGATTTTACCATAGGATAAAACAAATAAAATGTTTTAATCTCTTCACACTGGATGAACAATAAAATTCCAACTTGATGGATAAATGCATCGCAAACATGAATCCCATTCTAAGAACTCGTTTCATTCTACCACCAGACCTTACTTACTCAACAAGCTTCACATTAGAAAGCTCCCACGTACAAGAAGTTCCTGTTGGGCAACAAACAACTTTCAACAAATTATCGACCGGAAATGGAAATTTCACCAAAGGTTTAAACTTGCTTGATTTGCCCTGTGTCATACCCGCGCACCGCACAATGGGCATCCTGGGCGAAAGTCAAGTGTGCTAAATAAAGCCCACCGAAATGAATGCTTTAGCACACCGGCATGCTAATACCAATTGGTGTAAACCAATTGGCTAATACGGTGTAAACCATCTGGCAATGGTTTGGCGCTGAGCGCCCTTAAACTTCGCATCAAAAATGTGAATATACACCCCTATTAAATATTAAAGCCATGTAGCCAGACACACGGCGAATGCTCAAACTCATTACGCCAGAGTAATCCTTTGGCTGCTAGGGGCTGGGCTGGGGTACCGTCTAGGGACTAGTGCCAGTCACTTGACTCCTGATACCATTGTCAAAAAGCACAAAACCTTACCCTGACGCCCCCAGGGGAGGGATGGTGCCGTTGTTTGACCTTACCTACACATTTCAATGCCAACCACTGTGCCAGACGGATGGGTGCGTCACGCTTCAATGAGCCATCACAGGGAAGAGATATTCATGGCATGATTCAGCCACCTCCCGCCTTCCCTTTGACGCCACACACACACATACACAAGCGTGTGCGCTAGTCTTGACGCCTCGTTTTATTCCATGCATCATGGGTGACATGATGGTGTAGTAAACCCAGTCGGTGCTGGGTTGCTTACACCGGGGGGCAACGTGTACGGCAAGCGCAATACCAATTTGTATTATGTGTATCGTGGAAAAGGACGTCTCCATAGTCAAAGTTGGTTATTTCGTTGGAAAAGCAATTGGCAAGGGACTTGTCTCCTGAACTGTGTTTGTGTGTGTGTTTTTTATAGCGAGAAAGGTTCCTTCGATGCAACTTTCAGGATGCATTGACAGGAAGGACCGTCAGTCTTCACTTGGCCTTACAAGAGTAAGGGGAAAAAGTGATAAATATATTATTGGTATATTTTTATTGTATTGGACCGTCATTATTAATTATAGATAAAATATTTTTATTGTGAGGTCTTCAGACTAATTCTTACGAAATTAAAAGCCATTCTTCCTCTACACCCCAAGCACCCTTAAGTTGTCTTCCTGTCCAAATATTGTAATAGTTTGAATTCACAGTTGATTGTGTTTCTTGCTCATTTCGATACATAATTTCTTTATATCTTAAGAAATCAGTTTAAATCCAGTGGAAAGAATTATGTTTCTAGTTAAACAACCGCTTCGACGCAGTGTCTATGTCTTTGTAATATAAGGAGTAACTTTTTTTAAATCATTTCAAATACATAAAAAACAACAGTTTAACACAAAAGTTAAGGACGTACATGTTTCGGACTCTCATGCATACATACACGAATGAATTGTGATATATTTTTATACGAGAATCAGAGTAAATTGATGAATAACAAGCAAAATGTAGCCAATTTGTAAGAAGTGTTCATATGTCCGAACAAAACGAAAATAAAACTGAAAAGAGTTGATGCTATTTCATTCACGTTAAAGCGTTGATTTAAACGATTATTCTTGATTTTTATTCATGTTACTGACACTTGAGGAATGAAGTATAATAAATGTTCCAACAAGCTAAGAAATAAAAAAGGGGTTTTATTTTCGTTTTAAATTTGTTTCACTCATATTTGACGACTAAAGTTGTCAAATGTTTCAATAAACCGAGGAGAAAATCAATTGTTCAGTGCCATAGCTTTCACTACCGCGTGACGGAAGCAAATTAACGTCGAGGTGGAGAAAAACTCATTTGAAGTGAAATTTGTGTTAAACGAAGCACATGATTGGTTAAAAACTGAGGAGATACGAAGAGATTATTTCAAATAGAAAATTCAAAGTCCCTATTGGTTAACTGATGTTTAGTGAAAGGTTCCACAATATTGCTGAAGTTGCAAAAACCACTTATTATTGATCCAGCAGTTTTTTTTGCGTGTATCTTTTGCGGAGTAACACGAAATTTGTTGTACTAGATAATTTGAGAAACATAATTTTAGCTAAAAAGAGATATTGAACTAAAAGAAATCAACTAATTCTTTCAAACGGAAAGAGT
The DNA here is from genome assembly GCF_943734695.1 of Anopheles maculipalpis. Taxonomy (NCBI): domain Eukaryota; kingdom Metazoa; phylum Arthropoda; class Insecta; order Diptera; family Culicidae; genus Anopheles; species Anopheles maculipalpis. The sequence continues at coordinate 11,576,047 of NC_064872.1, forward strand.
CACTCTTAAAACCCCAGCATCTGCAGTGGCACTGCCACACTTTAACGCTTAACATCATAGCAATGCAATAAACCAAATGAACACAGAGTGACTGTAGTATAGAAAAAATTGTTTTCATAGAAATACACACAGAAAACACAAAAACGGATCTGATAGGATTGTAACAAAAATGAAACAATTCGTAGGAGAGCAAATAATCGTTTTTGATGCTCGAAGCACACTCAGCAGGATGGAATTGCACCATCATGGAAAATGCTTGTCTCGCAAGAACTAGAACAATGCCACCAATGTAAACTAAGAATTCACCTTTCCTCGACCCTCGGACACACTTCACTCTCCAGGATACATAAACCAGCACCAGTAGGACACAGTTTAGGGCAGTAAGTTTCAGTTGTTTTTTATCTCTAGAACCACACTAGACAGCGATAGACATTCTGTTCCGTGTACGAGACTTTTATCGTACAGTCGAATGGTGGAACAATGATGGAAAACTTTACCTAACAAATCGGATCGGAACGATAGCATTACTTGCACATAATTGAATTTTTACAGCTACCCCATTCACTGATCCAAAGCAGGAAGAAAAAAAAAAAACAGATCGACAAGCGTGTAACGAGATATCATCCCATAACTGAACATTTTGACACAACAACCGTATGAGCGAAAAAGGAACTTTATCGTCAAATTATTGCCCGACTTGGAAACAAAACCCCAAAACTAAAGAGTTGTTCACGAACGGGTAACGATGGCGAAATGTTTCCGATGAAAAGAATCAACGAATTCGTATCGTTCCAGGCATGCGATATACTAGTGTGAAAAAAGTCCTAACAATCGTTTTGTGCACAAGTACTACTGACTCATCTTTTAAGGTCGTCACGAAGTAGGTCAGAGTGTAATGTAATAGGGGGGAAATTTTAAAAATTTCCTTTGTAAAAAAAAACAAGCAGATCTGATGCAGATAATAAATCCTTGATAAAATAAAACCAATCACAAGGTGCTGTACTTTTTTTGCAATGTGTTCCGAAAAGATTTCTATTCTGTTTAGTGTGTTATGAATGGATGGAAATCCTACTTTTTCAATTATATAGCAAAAGACATTTGTAAGTACGTATTTTTTTAGTGTTCTATCTTGTTTGATATACTTTAGCTACTACTTTAGTACTTTAGTTTAATAGTAATTTAGCTCAGATTTTTTAAAGCATGAAGCACATGTAATTCTTAACTTATAATACTGCTTCTAAGAAGTAATAGTGTGAATCGAATAAGAACAACATTGTCGCGTACGGAACGGTCCACGTCATATGACTGCAGATCGGAGCGTTAGTCGGACCCGGCAGTGACGAAATCAGGGCGAAACTAAGGTAAACCGAAGGACACGCTGTCGGACGAAATCATGTTCGTATTTCGAAGAGCTACTGATCGCGGCGTTAGCGGATAAAAGAAAGGTGCGCACGATGATTTAGCCCTTCTTCATTACGCGTCGGATACTTGTGTTGACAGAAAACTGTGATATCCAAAAAGCGAACCAGGAGAGGCTCTGTTGCTGGACGCCACAAACATAAAGAGAAAGATTTGTATGCACAAATAATAGACAAGAATATGTCATGCAGATTGCACATTAAGTTCATCTATTACACATAACATCCTCGTTGCGTGAACAAGTCTCGCGCAGAAAGTACATGAGATTGCTCTCTCTATCTCTTTCTCTTTCGTTCTCCCTCTACTTTACATAGTCCGCAGTGATATTGAGACATTTGGTACGTCGTGATGGCGAGTGTTTGAGCAGTCCCTCCCAAGAAACTATTTAGCTCGAGCCTAAGAAGTAACTTGCGCCGAGGAACTCCACTTACCGTAAATCATTTCTAATGAACCTGTCATAGATCATTATACCTTCAACGGTGGTCTTCACTCTGATGGTCTGCGTGCATGAGTCTGTGTCTGTGTGTCATTCACATTTTCTAAATTGCAACCGGTGCATCTCGGATGTCCCAAAACTGTTGGACCAGGCAACCACAAATATTTCAATTACCCAGCTGCAAAGCTGGGTCCGTCGTCCATCGTACGGGAAGGAAATTCTTGCTCGGAAACTTCTTCATCTGGCCCGTACGGTGGCAAGGAATGTCGTAAATTAAAAATGTTACAACCATAGTCACCGGGCACTGTGCTCGGCTCTTCCCGGGGAGGGGAAGCTCATGAGCATGAATCAGGCTGCAATTTAATTGCACCGTTCCTACTCGGCGCCCGACCAAGTACCCACTTCTCGAGATGGTGGCAAGCAAAGATCTGCACACCCAACTGCAGTGACAGATGCAATGCACATGACAATGCACGCTGCCGCATCCATTGTCACATCGGGATGGATCTGGCGGCGTGGGAGTGAACCCAATAATAAACCCAGCAAGTACTGCCAACAAAAACTACATTCAAAAACATCTCCATTTCACCTTTTTCCCCGCAAATGAGGGACGGGAAGGAATGCAGGATTTGCCACGAGGGGCAGTTGGGTTGGGTTACGGAAGTGCTCGTCAAGATCGGGTCAATGATCGGGATTGCGGTGTTGCCAAACTGTGCATGTGTGCGGTTTGCATATACGGCACTGCCGGGCAAAACCACACGAACCGGCAAATTGATAAAGTCGTATCCATCGAGCCGGTAAAACCGAGCGTCACGAACTTTCCAACAATTCGAATTTACAGCTCGAATGAGAGTGCACTTTTGATATAAGCCCTTTCTGCTTTCCGAGTGGATGGGATACGGTTACCCAATTGTTGGAAGACGATCAATATCAAAAGCGATGCTTCTGACGCTGACAACTATCATTTACAGCAATTAAATGTTTGTGTTCGTTGTTGAACGAGTGCAAGTGCAAACAGTTAAAAAAATGTAACTATTTTTTAGTTCAAAGGATTTTAACTCTCCTTAGTTTTTCTGCGATCTGATGTTTTCTTTCATCGTTTGATAATTTGAGAGTAGTTGAAGAGGCTATTCCAATTCATAATTGTTGTCGTTTGGCGAGCTTCCAAGGGTCAGGAGCTCTGATGTGTTTGGTATTGTGGTATCAAATTGGCCAGGGTTAGAGAAAACTGGCTTAAAATGTAGATCATCCTCTCAAATAAAAGCTATTTTACATCATTATGTGTAATGTACAAGTACTAGGACACGAATCACGTTTATAAAATCTATAAATATCTCAACTAACAAATAACACTTACAATTTTTATTTGCAAATCAAGAACTCGCTCTCCCGATCTGCCCCATTTTTTGCATTTCAATAGCAACTAAGTCCACAAGCCTGCATGCTAACTTCCATTTAAATATGTTTTGTTCTTGTTATTGGCAAACAAAACTACAGTACTAACTACTTTTGCGACACATTTTACTTGGGAACAAATGTGTGGTTTGCGAGCGAGTACACACTCCTTTGGTGGTAGTTTGAACTTTTCGGTGACATTAAGCCCGCATAGCCCGCAGATGGTGTGCTTAAAAACGGCTTTATATGCAACCGTAACCTTCCATTCGTGTGGAAACTACAAACACCGACCTGGTGCTGGTCATTTTCAAATCTCTTGGGTCAAACGTAACGATGGCTAGAAATTGGCACGGTTTTGTGCTGCTCACAAAAGCCGTTTGAAGATGAGCCGATGACAGTGGTGTGGTTTGGGCGAAGTTAACTTTAATTCAGTATTGCCATGCTGAAATCCTTTGAGTGGGAGTTCGTGTAGCGCTTGTTGTATAAGCATTTGTAGTGTTGTGCCCGTTGTCTGAAAGGAATTGTTTGCCTTTTCTCAATAATTTCTCTTCAGAATTTGAATGTATCAACAATGGACCCAGAAACCCAATATAGATGACAATACGGCGCAAGCCGTCATGTTTGTAATAAATATAGAAAATAGAATATTGAATGATGCAAATATTTAGCGGTAACCATCGAATAATCCGCATAATCACAACATCATTATAAACAGTTAAAGTTACAAAATATGCGATTTCCCTTATCAGCCATTTGCTAAAATAATTTATTCAATCCGGGGTGTTTGGTTCTTTAAACCACCGACCTATCGCGGCCCTGGAATTCCTTCGTTTTCCACAGCAACTTTTCCTGTCCCGTTGGAAGAGCATGTGGGAGGTTGATGAACTCGGGCGTTTCCTTTTCTCGATCTCTGTGTCCCTGCGGCCTTGGTACGCTGGGCTCTTTGTTGAAGGGGCATTTTTTATGGACTTATCATTTCGCGTTGAACGCTCCTCTACAGCGTATTACTCTGGATCAGACAAATGCATGTGGCTGTGGTGATGGATTCCACAATTATCAATCTGTAGTCCTATTTGGAATTAGAAACTGTGAGATCCTCCATGTTAAGCGCAGTCAAGTATATCGGCTGACGATCGGGTATTGAAATTAGAGAAATGTTGGCTACCAGGGACCTCACGTACATGAGGCTCATCTACCGACTCGCCAGAATCAACGGTCTTGTGCTATGATTCCACGTCCTTGTTATAGCGTTTCTCAGGTCCTAGAGCAGGTTGCTCCATTTTTGAAATAGTGAGCGATTTTGGACTGATTAATAATAAGACGCATTGTTCGTATTGTTCTGGGACTTAAGACTGTATCCTTCTAATCCTTTTTCCTTTTCCGTCATTCCTGTTTGTTACTTGTTGTCCATGTCTTCAGTGTTTATTTGTAGTGTCACGGGTGATCCGATGACGGGTCAACAGCTTTCGGAGACAATTTCCACAGTACAGTTGTTTCCATATCAGTTCAGCCTTGGCACAACTGATTAGGCTGCGTTGGAGTCAGGTTCGGGAGTGTTTGGCGGGTTCAATCTCGAGAGTAGCGAAGACGCTCTTGCGGCTGTGGGATAGAATTTGCCGATCATTCTTGGATCCGATTCTGGCCGGGTTGAGCTGTAACTGTCACTGCTGGACAGTTCGAAGAACACTATACGCTGGCAAATAATTGTTTGTGCTGCCATAATGATGTTTTTGTTTGTTATAGCCGGAAGAGATACAAAATAGCCATCAAACAAGAATACCTAACCCAGATAAAACCATTTTCCATCGCTGCAACAGTACCAGCAATAGAACAACTACATCTACCTGAGGAATATACCACACAACAATCAATTGATCTGAACAACAACCACGCATCCACAACCGAGCATCCCCGGGATAAGTCAAATAATTAGGAGGAAACACCTTACTATTAGTATTTATGGTTTCAGTCACACATGGTGTTGACAATACGGCAACGTGCCGTCATGCTTAATAATAAATAAAATTAAAAAAAATATTGTTGTTTGGTTATTATTTTATAATATACTAAAGGATAACCAGCATTAACAGATTATTAGAATTTTCCATGAAACTCCTGTAATTGATCAGAACAATCACATCGACACAACACTCTGAACAATCTCTTTAAACATTTGCCTTTTTTCACAACACACCCAACAACCAACAAAGCAGCACAGTACATGCTCAACTTTTATGTTTCCTTTCCTATTTGATTACTTACCATCCGGCCAACCAATCACAAAACTATCCCATTTATCATTCGACATTCTAAACTGCTGGCACAGACGAGGAAAAGCTTAATTTATTTTCTACGCTTCCTTGCAGATTTGAACAAACTTTACATTTTCCATCGTAACCGGCTGCAAAAGCTCATCCATGTCTAGGGCCCTGCTCAACCGAGACGGCCCAACTTCCCGGCGTCCAAAGTTCAATTTCACCGGTTCGAAACCTTTCTGTCGGATTACATGCTTTCGTCAAGCGATGACGTTGATCCTGCTTCGCTCAGTCGGTTGTTCGTTGAATTTCTTCCCATCCAATTCTTCCTTGCGAAGCGTGTGTGTGTGAGTTGGGTAAGCCTACGCCGGGTAGCGAGAACATCGGGTGGGATGAAAATGAGTGAAAGATTGCGCAAATGGAGAGCACACATTTTAGCCTTGTGTTGATATCTTATCATGTTTCGGGAAAACATTTTCCCTTTCAATCTCTTTCGGCGCACCGACAGATCCAATGGATCTGCGATAGCAAATTTGTGCGAAGCGAAGAAGAAAGAAAAATTATTATCCTTAAATTTAAACTGACATCTGTAGTACGGCTGTGCAGCGGTGATACCAGGAAGAAACGGGCGAAACGTTCGAAGAATCTTACCAAATCTCACATATTGACAGTTTCATTCCGTGATACAAATCAGTCGAGGGCACAGCAAAAACCTTCCGCAAAGGGCACCCTGAGCTGGAAGAATTTATTATATACACTCACTCGCTCTCGCCCAACCCAGCCCCGGTGTGGTTCAGTTTGTATACAAACAAAACATTCGCACATGTACATACCGACTGACACGGAACAGCCAATCAATTTGGGGAGGGAAAAAAGGTACCGTAACGGACCACTAGAGCAGGGTGGTCTTCCCATTTGTCGAACAGCTCGTCAGTGGTTCGAAATTTATCTATTCGTTATCCGTCGCTCCACGGTTGATTACATGTGATTAGGGAGGCATATAAATCTCTTGTTTTGATTTTTCCCTCTGTTGTGGCACAACATCGCTCGGTAGCCCACGTGCGAAAGCGTGCTTTGAAAACCGAACTTACCAGTGGGGTGGATTTAGTTTCTCGTGCACTTGATCCGGATCTAGGGAGATAGCTAACAATGATGAGTGTTTGTGGAATTGGAAACATCAATGTATCTAGCAAATTAGTAAGGATTTCTTATATGCGCTATTCAGTCATATCTTCATCTAGAAAAGAATCCGCTCTCTTTGTGGAATCTAATGAATAGAAAGAAAGCCTTTCATTTTTCATTCGATGACATCGTATCTTTCACAAATGTAATTGATCTTCATGATGTGAATTATCACATCTCGCTGTACACTCAACGGCACCCATCTTGATGCATGTGTCACGCTCAAGTATTTTAAATAATAGATCATAAATCATACATTATTTACATATCACGATATCCAGCGCGTCCGTAAGCGCCTAACCCAGCCCTCGATAACGATGCTGGTGATTATTTCTTTGATATTGCAACCCTGCGCACGTGTTAGAGAGGCGTGTGGCAAAGCTTCTAAGGCTCGTCCACGTCGATTCGCCGAGGCCGAGATATCATCTGAAGCATCATTTAATGCACCATATCAAACGTTCCGATGCACGGTATGGATCATCTGCAAACCCCTTAATTAAATATTGAAAGCCAACGCTTGTCCGTCGGTAGCAACGCCTCGGCGGCTCTCGTAAATGTGCGCCTCTCGATAGCGATGACGACGATACACCGAATCATCACATCACATTGCACAAGTACGGCGGTACCAGAATCGATATGGCGCTTATTATTATGTGTAGATATTCACATAAAGTACATCACCGAGTACGTACCGGCATCCGAGTAGAATGTTGTGCGTTTGCGACCGGAGAGCAACCGGAGAGTCAATTCGCTTCTGGTCTGTAACTGACTGTTGCCGACTTCTTCCCATTTGTTTGTTAATTTATGAGCGCTGCCAGCCACACAATTAGAAGACGTACGTTCACACCGACTGATCACGCTGACTTGTTGGTTTGCAACTGTGATAAGGATCCACGCAAACATATCGCCCTCCCTCGCCGTATGCAACCGTGCAGCAACGAGCGTTTGTTGTGCTGCTACAAAACGGACTACAACGCCTATCGGGGTGTGCGTATCTGTGCAGCAAGTATATATTTCATTTACTCACCTTTTACATGAAGTGTGATAGCTCTACAATGATCAACTTCTATGATTTAATGAAACGTTCTCCCATTCCTTCCTATCCTCGTGGATACGGAAATGGGATTTGCAAACTTAGCAACAACCTCCCGGGATCTGCCCGCCAGCCGGGTGAGGGCGCAGTGGCGGAAGGGGTCGCAGAACTCCGCATACAACGTTTGCCCCGAAACCGTGGTTAGTTTGCAAACATTTTACATTAGCATCAATCTAAATGCCAAATATGACAATGAATATTTATGACAGTAAATAAGTCGGCCTGCTCTCTCGCCGATCGTACCTAACCCCATTGAGGCTGATTAAAATGAGCGCTAAAGTTGGTCGGGACAAATTTGCTACCTCGAACCTCGGGCACGAAACGCATCCAACCCGGTGGAGATGAAGGTGACGTGGTCGTTTGCTGTTACAGTAACACTTGCGTCAAAATGGTAAACTATCTTATCGCACGTGTCCTGAGCTTTTACATTGTATTTTAATTTTCCTCATGTTGGTTGTTGAAATTATCTTTCTTTCCCATTAGTTTTGATTCTGTGCTCTGTTATATCAAACGAGAAAAAATACAATGGTTGCAAGAAAATCGATGCACAATAGCAAAGGGCTCGTAACACTTTCTCTTTCTAGCTCGGTGATAATTATTCAATTCGTGCTCGTACCTAAATGTTAATACTTCCGAAAAATTCCACAAATTTCACGTGCCGCCTTCATATTATTTAGGTGAATTATTAGCTAGTTTTTTGTACATTTCAGACGCCTCCCACTCGCTTTATTACATCACATGCTCATCTACCGTGACCAGTGCCTGCAATCGCAAGCCTTTCATTTCGTTCAAATATCTTATCAAGCGACGTGACACCATGTGCCCGGGGTCACCCTATCGTGGTTAATATACCTCCACCTTGATACTTGAGTTGTTTTGATCGCTCACTATTAATATATGTCGGCAACGTAGGTCACCTTGGTTGGGTTTTCCTTTACAACAGCTGGCCATTCGAAATTTCGAAAAACATCACACATCTATTAATTACTTTACTTTACCCCTTGAACCATTACGAACTGCCACCTTTCGATAGGCTGTTGTGTTGTTGAACTACCATTTTTTATGATCCTTCAGATATATCTCCAGCTCATCACAAACGCTCACACACGCATGCAATTCGAAGAAGCTGGTGTTTAGTCGATACTAGAGAGAAAAAAAAAAATAACCACATCAAGGTGGAAAAACACTTCCAAGAAGAGACGTCACTACAATTTTTGATACTGCTCTAGCATATTAATTCACCTAGTTTTCCAGGTACGGTCGGTAGGATATGGCCGAAAAACAGCATGTTGTCCATTTGCTGAAAATCAAAACTCTAAAAGCGATGGAAAGTTTGTCTTGCGTTACGAGACCTCCGCTAACATGGGTGGGTTGTAAACTTTTCTCTCACCTTCCTTTTCCTTGTGATACCCTTTTTTCTTATTTACCTCTCACTGGTAACCCGTTCCAAGCGAGCAACAGGGCCCCCAAATAGAGCAGTCACTCATATGGATGGGTGAGAGATGTAGAGAAAAATTACCAATTCCATCGAAAAGTTGATTAAACTTGTAACTTTTATTTGCAGAAGACGGGATACATGCTTCTCTGGCCGTTACCGATTTCTTAACAGCGATAGTTTTATTTTCGTTTCGGACTCCACCTATGTGATATCCGTCAGTGATTTTGCGTCATTAAACGGCCCGTCAACCAGCTCCACATCACCGAAAAGAGAAGGAAAAAGTATACGCATTCGACTCTTATTCGGGTGAACTTCATAACGGGCCCGTTTGTTGAAATATTTTCCGACGCTACGCCACCAACACCAACCGTGGAGGCACTGGTAGGGAGCAGCCACCGAGGTGTCCATCTCGGAAGATTCACGCTTCACTTCCGTGCAAAAGCGGCCACAAAAACAGCAACAGCAACAACGGCTGCCGAACCGGACCGCGACCATGAGGGTCGCTGGCCTGTGCCACCGGGCTCGTGCGTGTGTGGACCGCCGAATTTTCGGAGGTATAAAAGCCACCGGTCCCAGCCTTCCAAAGTCAGTTCTTTCTCTGGTCTCGCTATCTCTGGTACTAGTGTAGGTGCGAAGAAAAGTGTACGCAAAATCAGCGCGATTGGTCAATCGACAGTGCACAATGCGTATGGTACGTTCCAAGTTCCCGATCCCCAAAATTGTACCAGGACTGACTCCAGTGCTTCTTCTGGCGTGCTTTGTTTTGTTTGGTTTTTATTGCGTGAAAGTTGTAAAGCTGTGATCCGGCAGAGTAAACGGTGAACTATTCTTTCGGGCTTTGGGCAGTACCATTGGCACTCTGCCCAGCATGCTTCTGGGCATCTGATAAGATAATTGAAGAACCAGTGAAAACCTAACGGGACCCAACGGGTGTTTGATCATATTCACTTTCTGCTGCTTCCATCCATTCGATCGATACGGTGATCTTGCGAGTCGGGAACGAGTGAAATGATTGGGGCCAAATCGATAAAGGCAAAAGTGAAACGAACGCAGCAAAAACTGAACCGTGATCAACATCTCCCACAAAAAAAAAACCGTATCCAAAGACTTCGTTTCGCCTCTGGTTCAATCGTCCAAGCTGAACTCTCGTTCCGCCAACATCACTTTCATAACCGTGTAATTCTCCAAATGAACCCATTGATCAGTGCATCACCGACCGATCGAATCACTCTCGCTCCATCGAATCGTTTGCCTGATTGAGGCCCGGAGAATGGAAAAAAGAGGCATCAAACTCCCTCCAACCTTTGTATGTTTGTTTGGGGAACCATTTTCGATACGTCAGAAAATTTGATGGAAAGTGCCCCACTTTAGTTTGGCTAAGTGGAAACAATTTAAATCGCGCATACGCATCCTAAACAAATGGCGAAGAGCAAATGTTTGTTACGTTTGATGTTCATATGCATACGGTGGCGGGTTGCGACTGGTTGTGAACATCTGTTTCCGGTTGTGCATCAATCCACATTGCAATTATGCATTATGAAATTTTGTGCATTCCTATGCGTAATTGATGGTTGGGAGTGTGTTTTCGATCCACACCATTTATTATTTCGTTGCAAAATTCGTTTTCGATGCGATTATAAACTCTTCCGAATGGTTATGACATCGGGGTTTTATTGGTTCGGTTTTTTTATTGGTGGGAAGTTTGGTTGTTGAAAATTCGGCTCACGACAATCATGTTACGTCTAGTTTGCCAATAATTATCGCAATTTAATGGAAGAAAAAAAAGCGCTTCATTCCACTTGGCTTGCATAAGACCACTTCAAAAACCGGACATTATTCATGCAATCATTTTGCTCTCTTTTTGCTTCTTCAGTTTATTATCCCTTGCTGCCTGGCCCTGCTGGTGGCACTGGCCACTGCTGAGGGAAATGCTGCATCGGAGCAGCAGGCGGCCGCCGAAAAGAGAAGCGTAGAAGCTGAGCCAAAGGATTCTCAACGTCTTGAGAAACGAGGAGCATCGCTGGACGAATGGAGCCAACTTTCCCACGGTTACGCTGACCAGCACAGCTACCAGCAGTATCAGCCACAGCTGCAGTACCACCACCAGCAGCAGCATCACCAGCACGTGAAGTACGAGGAACCGATCAAGACGATCACCATCGAGAAGAAGATCCCGGTCCCGTACACGGTGCACAAGCACTTCCCCTACACGGTGGAGAAGAAGGTCCCGTACGAGGTGAAGGTACCGATCCCGAAGCCTTACCTCGTTGAGAAGAAGGTGCCAGTGCACATCAAGGAGTACGTCAAGTATGCTGTCCACGTACCGGAACCCTACACCGTCTACAAGAAGATCCCGTATGAGGTGAAGGTCCCAGTAGACAAGCCGTACGAGGTGAAGGTACATGTCCCGAAGCCGTACATTGTCGAGAAGAAGGTCCCGTACGAGGTGAAGGTCCCAGTGCCGGTTCCGGTCACCGTCGAGAAGAAGGTGCCGTATGAAGTGAAGTACGAGGTTGCCGTCCCGAAACCATACACCGTCTACAAGAAGGTCCCGTATGAAGTGAAGGTGCCAGTCGACAAGCCCTACAAAGTCGATGTGCTGAAGCCGGTTAAGGTGGAGGTCCTGAAGCCGTACCCGGTGGTCGTCGAGAAGAAGGTCCCGTACGAGGTGAAGGTCCCAGTTGACAAGCCGTACGAGGTGGAAGTGCCACGCCCGGTAAAGGTTGCCGTCAAGGTGCCAGTTCCGGTGCCGTACACGGTCGAGAAGAAGTTCCCCTACACGGTGGAGAAACCGGTGCCATACGAGGTGAAAGTGCACATTGATCGCCCTGTGCCCGTCTACAAGGAGGTGAAGTTTGCCGTCCAGAAGGAAGTTCCGGTGCCAGTGAAGGAGAAAGTTATTGTGCCAGTGCCAGTAAGCGAGAAGAAGCCGGAAACTGAGTACCACCAGGAGCAGCACCAGGAGCATCAGCATGAACAGCAGCTACACGTCGCTCAGTACGAGCAGCAGCACCAGCAAGAGCATTTCTACCACGAACAGCCTCAGGCGCTGGCTTACCACCAGGAACCGCAGTCCTACCATGAAGAAGCTGCTCATGCTGCCTACCAGCAGGAGGTGCAGCAACACCACCACCAACAGCAACAGCAGCAGCTGCACCAGCAACATCAGCAGCAGCTGCAGCAACAGCATCACCACCAGCAGCAGCAACAGCAGCAGCAGCAGTTCCATCACCAGCAGGAACAACAGTATCACCAGTACCAGCAGCACCAGCAGCAGATCTACAACGCTCACCAGCAGCAGCAGTACCAGCAGCAGGAGCAAAACCACCACCAGCAGCATTACGAATCGCACTAAGCGTTCCTTGTGTGAGTGTGTGCTGTTTGGAATCGCCGAACTGCCAGACTGATCGCGACTCCGGAAGATGTGATAATGTTTCTTTACCCCTTAAGCATACCTGCCTCGTGACGCTTTGCAACGGTTACGCAAGATCGGAGGATTTACCGGTTGGCTTACCCTCTAACGCCCCACAGATGTCGAAAGAGTCCTTCGTTTTCTCGCACACTCGTCACTGTGTGTGCCCGTTTTTTGCTTTACCATTTAAGAGAACGGCGGCTGTCGTATAGTGCAGCAGCACCAAATGAGCGTTCGCCATTTAGCCCAAACAGGGGAACGCGTCCAACGAGAAAAATCTTGAAATGATCGGATGCACAAACGCTACACGGCTCGATGTTTACCTTCTCAGCATAATCGGATCCGGCCAGACACACGGAATGCATCCAAAAGGACTGGGAATGCATTCCTACCACGAATGGAGCCCGTTTCGGGAGAGGCGAGACGTGTGCGATTGTCGATATTTGCATCAAGTTGTTGTTAGTTGTTGTATATTGAATGACTGAAAAAAAATTAAACAGATAAAGAAGAAAACAAAACAAATATATAAAAAAAGTTATGATCACAAACACCTTTGCTTAAAATTTTATTTTCATTTGTTCCAGCATTGGTTTTAATTGCGATTGGATGCGAAGTTGCTTGAACAATAATATCCTCCATTTTCCAGGTTTTCCTTCGCTCTTTTCAACGTTTTCAGACATCACGGAATGAAGCAAACAATTCGAACGAATCAACCACTCGAACACACGCGGCAAACTGAGGTAGCTACAGCTGCAAAAGCTGCGATCGATGGTCCCGCCGATAATTTGTATGCAATACCATTCAAATCCCGCTTAATTTCGTCCACTTTTCTCTTCACCACGCCATCAATTGGGTAGGCGGATTGCAAAATTTAAATGAAGCGTAATCTAATTAGGTAGAAAATTTATAAAACCCCTGCGAGAGCGGATGCAACATCCCCCCCCTGGGGGTGGCCAGCAGGCCGATCATACCAATTGTGGGGTGGATTCTGCTGATTTCGGAATTCATCATAGCGGCTCGATATTTGGGCTATAAAGAGATGCAAATGCAATGGGGCCCACGGGCAAAGAAAGGAGGAAGAAAAAATCTCAGCAAATTAAATGCACCACAGTACACGTGCACGATATCCCGGGATACACATATCCTCTGCCCTCTCCCGGGGCTTATCCGGCAAGTCGTGGCAGTCAGGCGTGCCGAGAATCCCGAAAAGCTTTCCCACAGTTTGCTTGAGCAGTCACCCAATAAGCTAGAACTCGACCCGGATGTTATTCCCGCGTGGGTTAAACGCCAGACCACCAGGGACAGTCACACACACACATACACATGTGCCGAGGAACTGGAATGAACCGGAGCTAATTCAGACTCTGAACCCGGCTCAATCTAAATAACAAATTTTTCATGCATAAATTTGATTATTTGCAACGCATCATTGATTATGGCAATGGTTGGCCCGGGTACACTGAGCTAATGCGAAACCTTTAGCTACAGCAATCCGTTTCGCTCGTTGTCTGCCCCCCCATTCTTCACTTACCCCCTCCCAATTGGGAACTTGTTCTGGTTTTTCATGTCCCAGTACGCTCCTGTAGCTTCCTGCAGTTCTTCGATGGCCAGTAAAAACAGCCAAATTAAACAGGCGCCCTGTGCAACCTCAGCCCCGTCATTGTGTGCTCCACCATCCGAGTTGTGCAATCCAAGCGAAAGTCAACAGCTGGAATAATAATTATGACTATTGCTGGTTTCTCTGTTAGTGTTATTTTTTACTATTAAGCCAATTGCAATCCATTGTGCTTTAGCGTAACACTACCGCACACCACCGGGCCTAATCATGCGCACGGGAAAAAAGGGGAGTGTGTGTCCCCTCCCGACCAGGCTCGAATTCGAACAGCCACTTCATGAACTCGAATGAAGTGACGTGAAAAATGATTGTAATCAAACGGGATACAGCAGCTACAAAAAACAATACCCACTCAAACAACAACCGAAGTCGTTGGAATGGTGTCGATGGTCACACAGCCCTCAAACACACAAAACACCGACAAACAAAGCTCCACAAAGGGCCTGCCAAGCTCAAACATGCTCGATGCTTTTCCGCGTACATTCTAAATAATACCGCCATCGAATGAATTTTAGTTTCGAGTTTTGTTTCAAACTGGGTGACACATTCGTACGTAACTCTGTGTATTCCCTCTTCGTATTCACACACGATACGTCACCGGCGCGGTCGCGAATGTTGAGTGAATAATAAGCGAAACGAAACGGGAGGAACCAATTTTTCCACCGCTCGGTGTAGCTTACCTGCTGCCCTGTTGTAAACCACAAACGCATACAGCTTCTCCGCTTCGGTGCAGCCATTTTAGTATTTTTCATTATTAATGCGATAAAAATTGGAAATATGTTTTGCAATTTCATCATAATTTGTTATGCAAATTTCAATTGAATTTTAATGCCACTTTTCAGTCGTAAAATTGTCCATCGGAAAGTGACGGCATGGTGAAGAAAAAAAAACGCACTATAACAACACACAATAAAACAGACGCGCACACGCACGCATTACGCACTGCTAATGGCACGCACTTTATTCCATTCGAGTGTGTTCATTCACACGGGAATGGATGTTTGAAATGAAATGGCACAAAACATGAGCCGACTGGTTTTTTGCAAGTGCATTCTATTTATGCTACTTAGAGGCATTGTGCTGTAGATGGTAAATTATGTTAATCAAATGTGTTTCTTTTTTTTCCTTATTTTAAGGATGCTCTCTCCAGAACATTTAACTCACTAGCTTGTGCTTTCCGGTACAGTACAATGTAGCAATGGTAGCCATCTAATCTAATTATTTGGATATCACAAAGCGTCGAATAACATGTCTAAAATCCAATCATGGAAAACTCATTTCACAATTTTACTTTACAAAAGGGGTTTGGCTGACAACACATTGAACACTTAAATTTAGGGATGAGATTTTTAAGCAAATGCATGTTCCAAAAATGCTACAAATATTTTAAGGACAATGTGTGTTACTTCATTGTATCAATAGATTTATATTCATAGCGAATCATTATCATATTACATTTAGAATATATTGAAATGATCTGTTTTCTAGCTCAAAAAGTCCTTGTAGGCCGTACACACTGTCAGAGGAGGCGTGGTAGGCCCAGATTGAGGTGGGAAATTGGCGTGGAATCATCCGCCATCAAAGCCGGAATAACGGATTGGCGTTCGGCGGCGCGGGACCGTGAGCGGTTCGGATTCACTTGCACGAAATAATTTTATTATCGGTTTTCTTAGAGAAAATGTTTCTAACAACAGCATAATATCTTATTGAAGAAAAAAAAACTACTCAAACACATCAAACTCCACCCAGTCATTCCATCCTACCAGTATGAGTTCCAATCCGGTCTTTCATTATTTTCACGAGCGACTTACCTGAAACAAAAAGCGCGAAAAATTTAGTTTTGCAGACGGTTTTGCCATGACTAAAAGCTCTAGCTAAAAGCGAACCAAAACAAAGAATCAAAAACCGCAATGAGAGAATTTAAAAAAGAAAATTTCTGCACAATTAAAAATCAACCAAAATCAACTGAAGCTGTATACTACTCCCGTTGTACCAATGCAAATTAGCTTTCTGCTTGTGGACTAAAAATAAATGATTGGGACATTACTTGTCAAATATTTAGGTATATTTTTGGACAAAAAGGCTAAGGCTAAAAGGACAAAAGGACAAAAGGTTACATTCATCCTTAATCTGGGGATGTTGCGCACAAATACATCTAAATATTTCAAATTTTTCGAAACAAAATCTTAAACGAATACTTAACCATGGACCAGCACTTACAACGTACATAGAATTATTCGAATTTACTTACTTATTATTAATTATTATTAATTATTCGAAATTACTTACTTATCGTGCGCTACAACCGCTCGCAGCAGAGTCCGGAACCGCTCACGGTCCCGCGCTGTCGTTCACAAATCCGTTATCGCGGTCTTGATGGGATGGGTTATCGCACCTCAATCTGGGTCTCTGTCCGTGTGGACGGCCTAAAAGGACTTTCTGAGATTGCTCGTCCGGTGCATTGAGTATAATATGGCCAGCCCATCGGAGCCTTTTGAGCCTAATTCGCTGCACGAGGTGAGGTCGTCATACAGTTCGTACAGCTCGTCGTTGTAGCGGCTCCTCCATTGTCCTTCCACACATACGGGGCCAACGATCCTTCTGAGCATCTTCCTCTCGAACGCGGCTAAGAGGGCTTCGTCTGTTTTGGACAGGGTCCATGTCTCAAGGTCGTATGTGAGTACTGGGAATATAATGGTACGATACAGTCCCAGTTTCGACCGTCTCGATGGGTTTTTTGAGGTAAAATGACCGTCTCTACGCTGTTTTCGGGATTATTGGAATACAGACAGTTTAAGATTTCGTTCGGATCCCTTAAATTATCCTCAGTCATAGAGCTACATTTATTCATAGTTACTTAAAAGTATAAAATAAGGTATGAGGTTATAAGATAGCATTTGAGACAAAAAAATAAAAGATTGTTTTAATATTTTTTCCTTTGGAAACCTCCATACTCACAGGAACAATTGCCCATAATAGCAACGCGTAGATAGACCGATAACATTTTGTAGAGTTATCTTTCCATCGGAACCATTGTAAAACCACAAAATAGTGTTACAAGAACTGCTTTATAAAAACAACTTATTACACCAGTAAAATTTATTAAAAAAGAAATATCTAGGATGTTTCAGCGCAAAGGAGATTTCAAATTAATTGTCAAAATGACAAAAAGAACTTCGCATACCACAGCTCATTTGGAAATTTTTCACGGCTCACTCACAATTCCACTGGATTCATTCCAAACAGAATGAATAGTTCACGGAATTTCTACGAAGTTACGATGAAAAAACCTGCCTCTTTCTCTTGTACACTTTGCTATAGGGATGTACTTGTACCAGAAATAAAGAGCCATTAAATGCCCTTTTTTATTTCATCATGAACGCTCTGACCGTAATGCTCCATTAAATGCACTTGAGCAAAGAACAAATAAGTATGTCAGTCTTCATTTCACTTTCGACGCTGGATGCAGCCATTGCTGCTTTAATACAAGGTCGAGCAAGAACTCTTCATAAAATAACTGATTTAATCCTTCTTTCCTGATTGAATTTAAGTTTTTCAACTTTCAAGCAACTTACGTCACTGCAGTATTCAAAATGGTTCGTGTTCAACCAGCTGCTGATGTATGTTGAATTAATACTGGCAGCCATTTAAATATCGTTGCTCCGTATTTTGCGGCAGCTCCTTTAATTTTCATCCCTTAAGATCATGACCTCTTTCTCGCTGCGCTTCAAAGGATAGAATCTTCAAATTTATGACAAACGTTACAACTAAGAGCGGGTTATAATAAGCCCTTTTCTTACGTGAGCCTCCGAATATGCAAAACCGTGTAGAAAGCGACATTAAAACCTGAGGGGAAGGTTTCGTCCTAATAATTCATTCTCACAGCAAAGGCACACCAGCTGGTGCTACCGCTGCAAGCAAAAAGACACACGCACACACACACCCACACAGCATCAGCCGAAGGCAAGTGATCGGGTGTCCACCGCCGTTGGTGCCTAAATACTTCTTAGCTAAAGCACTGTCGCCAGCTCCCGTAGAAGACCCCTTTGGAGCACGCACTAAAAAGCTCATTCGCCGTAATTAACTTTAATAATATCACTTTGTCATGAATATGAAATTTAATGTAGCAGATCCTACTAAATAATGTAAACTACAATATTCATATCGGGCAGGCAACCGAAAAACATCCACGCGGTCGCACCGGGTTAAAGATTAAGGAACGTATGCTGATGAAGGAGAGTTCTCGTACTGTATGTAGTAGATATATTTTGCGTTGAAAGGGGAGGGTGGTGCTCTATGGGATTTGGAAAATAATACTTAAAACAAATTTTTGACTTAGAAAAGAAGTATTGTTTAAATGTAGAAAAAGCATACCTGCGGCCTTGTAGTTTAATGCTAGCGAAACGAGCTGCTAACAAGGGATCGATTTTCATTTTCTGTCTGAAATTCTCCCGTATTTCGGACTCACTACCGGACAGCTGTTGGAAAATCTAGATTTTACTAAGTGTTGAAATTGAATCTGTAGAGAAATAACTTACCTATAAAACCTAAATTGACGCTTAAAAGCTGTAGAATAGTTATAAATACCTAAGCAATTTGGAAGTACTTTAGAATGTAATGCCATTCGTCGCAGTACGTTAATTGGTAAATGAACGTACGGTCAACTATAGTAGTTCATTATTCAAGTTGAATTTGAAAGCTTGGAGGCGATCCGATCTAAATGTGATTTCCTTTACCACTTTTATTTCAAATAGAATGTAAAATAGCCAGAAAACATAAAGTTGTTGTTGAGACATAAATATTTAGCATATTTTTTTTTTCAATTTTTGATGGAATCGATGACATTCTACTTGAAAATTCTACGTATAATACACTTCAAGCAATGAACACATTAAAGCAAATAAAATCTCTACTCTAGGACATTCAAAACAACCCAAGCAGATCAAACCACCGATTTACGACGAACCCTAATGGTTACAGGCAAGCAAAACTATCTGTAAAACAAAATGAATCTTGAGTGTCTACATCAACCGTCGTGTCCTGCCACCATCAATAGACACATACGCACCCAAAGTAAATAAAAGACCTTGGATATCGTTTTTCCATGCTAAACCCTACACTCCAAGCCACTAGGTTTTGTATGATGAGTGCAAAAAAACACAGGGCAAAAGCAATCTGTAGGAAATATTGCGAGAATCATCAAGATAAAACACTGCCGTTGACCCTGTGGCATGTCTGCACAAAGAGGCAGGTTATGAGCAGACGACGCCCGGTGAGTGCCATGTGCACTGCTATCAGTCAGTAATTACAGCCTCCGACAGACACTCGGCTGCCTTTCTTCCCCCCTTTTCAACGGCCAGTTGTGGCCAGTTTCGGAAAACGGAAAACGTTATTTTACTTGGTGGTGACTTTTGTCAGCTTTTATCCAAAGCTTCATCGTTGACACCCGACGAAAGCGAAGAAATGTGTTAAATTATTGATAGCATCTCCGGCGGCGACCATCCTAGCCGTCCGTTCGACAAGTGGGCCTTTGAGGGGGGGGGGGGGGGGGAGGACCGTTTCTTTGCGTTGCTTCGATTCAATTCTTCTTATCGGCTGTACGGCACGACCGTACGACCATTCGTACGACCCGGGATGATGACAGTGTCTGCCGGCCCTTTAGCCAGCGTGCACGATGCGTCGCTCATGTCGGTCGGCCGGAGATGAAGTGAAATATTTTGCTGCTCATCCAGCCATTTCATTCAACATTCAGTTCATTCAACATTGCTGTTTGTAGGTGGATCGGTCAAAGGAGAATGTTTCCCGGGGCAGACAGGCAGTGCGGATATTTATGCATTCAAAACCCTCCGGAGGATGCTTACGGTGCCCACGCTCTCACACAGCCGTAAATACTTCAGCTCAAAAAATGGGCTTCGAGTTCGGTTCACGAAGCAAGGATACAATCGAGCCCCATTTGCTGTAAATAGAAAGTTCACCAGATTGATGGGAGGTTAATTGGACGAATGCGTGGGTTTGCTTTCGTTAATGGATGAGATTTTGAGAGAAAAAAAAATCTGCTCACCCTGGCTATGCTTACGTTGGCTTCAATCCACAGCAAATCCAAACAATCAGGAACTTTAATGTGAGCGATAGAATATTTTTCAGTAGAAATATTTTTATGAAGCGGTTTTGCATCAATCTGTTTTTTACCTTCAATACGTTTCAGTTGCCTGACATAGAGGATTGCATGATACGTTTTAGGTTAATTGAAAATGTGGTGCAATACGAAAATAAAGCTTGGATTTATTTATTTGCTTAAGAGGTTCAGGAAAATTGATACTTTGTTCATCTATTAAATTAATACTTGCTGTGTGCATTAGGCTTCGAAATCCATCATTGAACTAAGCATCCCTTGCATTAAATTGTTGCATCCAAAGCATGGAACTGGTTGATGCCAGGAAAACTAATTCCAGGTAAGAGCGTGCTTGTTTCATTGCTGGATTCAAAGAACACCATCATCAATCAATCTGTATTTAATTAATTATCTAAAAATTTCATTTCTGTACAACTTAGCAGCCTAGCAGTAAACTCCCACTTTCTCAATAACATTTCCTCCGACACAATGCACCCTCACGCACGTGCCGCAATTTTCATTCGACTCACTTTTTATTCACTGAAATACAGCACCTACCTCATACAGGTTAAAATCAATACCAATATCGTTATTTTTTGTCACACACTTGCTTAAAATAAAAACCACCCGCACATCACGTTGGCTGCCTTGTTTGCTGGAAAGCATGAAGTAAGCGTTCCGCTTGCGAGATGCCTGTTTTCCATTGATACCGTAAATAAATTAGCGCACCTACCATCTATAGCATTTTTTTGTCTGTTTGTGCTACTCCTGTACAAGTGTTTTACTTAGAAAAGGGGTCATTAGGGTGCAATTGCTGCATGCTAGAGAAAGATTACACGCCAAGGTGCATCTCTCAATCTGGCGCATTGCTTTGCTTAACAGTACAATTGTCGATAGAAATAAATTATCTCTCAAAAACGAGCATCGGCTCCATAAGCAGCTTCGTTCGTAGGTAACTTACTTATAGAATTACTTATCAAAACTACCCTGTGCTTGCCATAAGAAACCGATCGTGTTTGTGTTTGTGTCGGGTGTGCACTTAGAACAAAAGGAATGTTGGTGCAACCGTAGCCCACCAATATCAGCGCACAGAATCAGTCTTACGAGTAAACCAAATTCTAAACCCGACAAACCTGTTGGAAGTCTTAAAACCAAATCTCAATGTTTTGCTCCCCGTGGAATACGAAGAGTCACTGCCAAACGTCCATCAACGACGCTTTTGTCAACTCCGGCCCGAGCGTCCAGGGAGCGATTGTGCATGGGAGCACGAACCGTGCGGCACTAACCACCGAACCAGCCGCCCGTTGTTGTTGTCAAAGCGGAAGATGGAAGTTCACCAACGCTGGTCGGTGACCACGCTCATTGTGGCCACCGTTTGCCGTCACTCAATTATCACCTTTATCTTCCTCTCTCTCTCGCTCGCTCGCTTTCTTTCACTCTGCTCCCTCGGTTCGGTTGTGTCCTGGCACGCAGATCGGTCGCTTACCGGAACTGGTCCCCCGTGACCGTGCCCACCGGAAGCCCAACCGTGACGAAGCACCACCCTGCGGAGCGCGCTGGCGGTTAGCTTTACGACTCGAAGCGCATGCTGGCCCTCACCACCGTTTCTACCATTGTGTTATTTTTATTACTTCCCTGTTGCGCCACCAACGGTTCCACCACCCGCTCCACCGACCCCGGGTGATGCTGGGCGGTGCCGGCCGCCGGCCTGTCATCGTCGTCGGTTTTATTTGCATTCATTAATTTTAAGCCCGCCTCGTTCATTTTTCTGCTTTCATTTTTATCACCATGATTATGAGCCGCGGGCGCTCTGGTGGTTGCCCCGTAGGGTGGAGGTCGCTTGGTTTTCGGACGGAAGTTGCGGATACCCGAGTTAGACTTTACCGGAAGCAACGTCACGAGGGTGGAGGGAAGCGGGGAAGGGGTGGTCGTGGCCGATAGCTTCCCGTGGGCCTGCGACATCGAGTTGAGCATCTCCTCGTAGCGGTTCGGATCGATTACTTCGACTTCCGCCTGTCCAACGACGGCCAGCTCGGACGACAGTTCGGACGATGTCTCCAGCATGACCGGGACGACATCGTCAATTTCATCGTTAATGACGGTCGGAATGACCCGTGCCATCGGCGTCGTTTCCGGGTACAGCTCCGTCGTGCTGCTCGCCCGCACACGCTGCGCCGTGACGGTGCTTGGCTCGTACCCAACGGTCGAAGTCGATGGGATTTTCGTGACAGTTGGACGGGGTTTTTTGCGCTTCGATCGCACGGTAGTGGTAGTGCGGGGTTTCGCCGTACCCGTGCCGCTCGTTCTGTTAACGGTGTTTCGATATTGGTTCTTAATCTTCGACAGTGACGAAAATGGTGGCATCTTGCTGGATACCTCCGGCTGAATGCCTAGCTTGGACGCGAGCGTATCGAAAATGTCGGACAGATTTTGCAGGTTGGTCGCGTTGGGCCGATTGCTCTTGAGGTCCTCGATGTTTGCAAGCGGTGCTCGGGGCAGGGCGGTCGTCCCATCCGGTTGCACATTTACCACCACCAACGCTTGGAGCGTTTCGTTGAAAACCTTCTTGGTGGGCGGTTTTTCGGCTGTAGTGCGACGAGTTCCGTTTACAAATTCCCATTTCGTGATGGGAAAGAGCTCTGGCAGCGTGTTGGTCGTTGGTGGAGCGAGGGTGGTCGACGGTGTGTACTTCAACGTTTCCACTTCCACGTAAGCCGAGCTCGGCCGCTTCGATAGAACGGAGCTGGCTGTGTGCACCGGTGCAAGAGTTACTTCTGCAGAACTAGCAGTCATTTCTTCCGAACTCGATGACATCGTTTCGGTGGTAGTGCTAGTCATCAGCAAGTCTTCTGCAGCTTCCCGTTGAATCTCTTCACTCGAACTAAATGTAGTGGATTGCATCGTTGTCGATGGCTGCTCCATTCCATCCTCTGTCTGCTCAGATACTCCCATTGTGATGGTGATTGCTGGACCGGAGGTGGTAGTTACCTGCTCCGAATCATCAGGACTGTTGCGAGACTCCAGGTCCATCGCTACGTCAACAAGCTCGTCATCGTGCGTTGGGTTCGTGCCCCCGTCTGACAGAACCGAATCGATTCCTTCCGTCGGTTCGGAGTAGTAGCTATAGACTTCGGTTGAGGTTTCATCGGACGATTGACTCTCACCGGATGATCCACTCATAGGTGTCTGGAGAGTGACGGTGTCAAGCTTTTCCGTCGTCGTTAACTGCTCACCGTCTGGCGTGGAGGATTGTTCCGGCTTTTTAGCAATCACGCCATCCCCCAGATGCTCGAATTTCTGATCGTCTAGGGTCAGGTTAAGCAACTGTTCGCTCGCATCCAGAGCGGTCGGTGTCAGGTATTTGAAATCCGGTATCACCTCTTCGTGAATTTTGTCCACCGGCAACGGATACGGTCGCACGTCCGCCACACCAAGCGGCTCGATACCGAGCGTGGACGAGCCGAAGCTTGGGTTGGTGTAGCTCTGGTAATAAATTTGTCCGTTGGGATTTTCCGTGTACGCTAGCACACTCTCAATGTCCGACGGACGGTTCCGGTAGAGAATTTCCTCAGCCAACGAAACTTTCTTCCGGGCCGGTAGGCCCGTTCGCTGGTCGGCTTTTACCTGCTGTTGCTGATTGGGATTGATTGGATGCCACGGTTGCTTATCGAGTATGGGCGCGCTGGTGAACAGATTTACGTCCAGCTTCGGTATGCTATCAGGTTCCAGGCCTCCACCAATTCGTCTCCGATCCGATGCAAACTCCTCCGGGATGCTGTCGTTAATGATGGCCTGAAAAATGGTCTCCAAAAGTGTATCATTTTTTATATCCCCATCAGTCTCGGACGGCAGCCCAATCACATCGACCACCACCGGGAGATGGTCCTCGGCGTACGACTCCTCCGGCAGTTCCTCGTCCGATTCGTCTTCCTCGTCCCACGCACCAATCGATGCTGACCCCGACATTGATGATGGCTCGTACGACGAGCCCTGCGATGCCAATACCTGATACCGAAGCGTTGTCAACCGGCTCGTTGTGCTGGCGACCTGTGTAGGTGTCTTGCTGCTCACAGCAGACGTGCTACGGACGGCCAAAGTCGGTGCTATTGTCGTAGTCGTCCTCGTCGTCGTGGTGGTGCTTGTTGTCGTTGTGGTGGGCATCCTTGTTGTGGTTGTGGTACGGCCGACCATTCCGTTCGCAGTCGTCGACCGTCGTCCCGCACCGCTTCCACCCGTGCTAGACGTTGATTTGAGTGAAGTTGTTTTAATTTTCTTCGTCGTAGCACCGTGCTTATCCATTTTTTCAATCTTGGCTGTGGCCGTTTCATATTTTGACTTTCCGCCAGCGTTCTGACCAAACCGTCCGGCCGGACCCTGTCCACCGGTTGATGGTTTTTCATCAGTCCCCGCCACCGTCGCCTTAATGCTTTCCGTCACTCTCGATTTCTCACTGCCCCGCACCGTTATCTGGGCCGGACTCACTGCAAACGGTTTGAGCGTCGACGCTACGGTCGGCACTCTTCCGGCCGGATCCGTACTGCCGCCGCCTCCCGTTCGTTTCTGCGTGATGTCGGCATCTGTTTTCGTTATCTCAAATGATCCTTGTATAACCGGTAAATTATCCATGTCAATGTCAGATTCTGCCTCGACGATGCCTTTACTCCCGTCGACAGGCACTCTAGCCCCGGCCGGTGGGACCGGTGTGACGCGCGGTGTAAACTTGTGGATAGTTTTTTCGATTACTCCGGTCTTCTTCGTGACGTGACGTTGTTCCTGATCCGAACCGCCACCACCACCACCACCGGGCGGTTTGACCACTGACGGAAATGGCTGCCGGCCATCAGGATAAAGCAAGTCATCGGCATGAGTGATAGTACATGGAAAGCGTACCCGTTGCACGGTGGTAGCGTTCAAACATCGCGTACGAGTCATCCGCACCATCAGCCGGAACCCAGTGTGATATGTACGATAGGTGTGTCGGAAACGGGGCAAGTGTAAGAAAGGAAAAACAAATCATCATCAGTGTTATCTAATCCAGCTTTGCGTAGCGGCAAACACCGTACAACATCCGGCGCCAAAGTGCTTACCTCATTCCGGGTTAGAAGTGCCGTCTTCAGGACCTCCTGGTCGAGTAGCCGCTTAATCTCGATACTGTCCGGATCGATGCGTATGTTCTTGAATGCCGAGTTGGGGTTGAGAACCTCACTTAGAAAGGCTGTCCTGATATGCTCCTCCACATTATTGATAGTGCTGACGGTGTCCAATGTAGTGGATGATGACCATTTGTTTTTACCCATGACCAGTACGGTGATGGAAGGAACACAAAAAAAGCGGTTGTGTTGTGGTAAGTTACAAATATTAATTATTGTGTGGGATGTGAACAATACAAGATTTTTTTTCGAAACTATAAATGGTAAGGGAGGATACCAGATATTTCTTGATATACTCACATCTTTATCTTCCGCATATCCAGAAACACTCTAAAGCTGAGCGCTATTGTAGGTCCATCACCAAAGTTCATGATTTCCGTGCGGGAAACGGTGAGACCGCTACGTTCCAGCGATGTTTCGATCAGCTTTTCATAGAACGCCGTCTTCTGGCGGTACAGCGGTGTGCTGTTCGTTCGTAAACCGGTCGTGTAGATATCTCCTCGAGCAACTCGAAACGTACAATCGAAAGCCAGAATTGCTATTATCATGAAGAGCAACAAAAATAAATAAAATTACATTAGTCTGCAGCCTTTCACAATCAACTGGATTAGAGCGAAGTGGAAAGTTTTATTAAGCCAGCCCATACTAGTGATGGTATCAGTTTGTATAATTATTCTGTCCACAAGAAACAAAAAAAGACAACACTTCCCAATACACCAAATAAACTCACTTCAAACAACCATGCAACACGGGCAGGTGAAGGCCATCGTTAACCACACGCAGCTTGTTCTATTTTGTGCAAACAGTTCAAAATACACCGGAGCACACCTCTTTTTTAATCATGATTCGTTGTGGTTTTTTGATTGAAGATTGATGAGCTTAATACGATAGTTCCGCACATCATCCGGTGCCAGCCGGTGCCAGCTAACCTTTGACACACAGCGCGGGAAGCTGAGCAAACGGCTGGCACAAAGCCGGCGGAAAAACGGCACATCTATTGATCAGCTGACTTTAATTAAGCTCCAGTGCAAAGTTTGTTTTTCGGTGACCCCGAACCAACGGTGGTCGGTGGAAAACTGTTGAATTATGGTCGTAGCGTACGGACGATACCGCCTCGTACCGTGATGGCACATAATGCTAGCAACAAAAAAAAAGTGTCATTCCGATGGTCACTCAATAGACTGTCAACCCTCTCCGGTGTGTGAGTGTGCAAAACTCGTGTTGGCCACACGCAAAAAAAAAAGAAAGTGGAATGACCATTTGTTCACAACAGGACTATCATTAAATCCACAACAAAGAGACCGTACCGGGCGGGGCGAAAGGAAGGATATGAGCTTCATAGCGGTGATGATGATGCTAGGACAAGCATAGATAAACCCAGCAAAAACGAGCAGACCACTCACTCGTTCCGCGAACTGCCACACTCACGAGCGTCTGGTTTCGAGGTTCCGTGCTTCGTGTTCATGGATGGGTTGGCTATCTTTTCGCTGCCGGAAGAAGTGGTATTAAATCAGTTGATGCATCAAGTTCAGGATGACATAATGAATGCCGTGAGTAGATTTGCAACTTGTCCAACCGAATATGTAGAGCACATACTACATGTATGTGTGTGTGTGTGTGTGATGGGATGGTAGTCGCTTGGTTGCGTTGTGACAACTCAAGTATAGTACCTTTCGGTACCGTGTTATAAAAAAAAACACAACACTAGGAACCATGTCAAGAGGACACACGATGGAGACGCCAGGTGTTTCACGGTCTGCCTGTCTGCCGCACGAGCGCTCTAATGTCATCCATTATTTTAGTGCATTTTTGCCCCGCTGCTCAAGCGTTAAAAGTCTGGTCGCGGTATGACAAAAATCTTTATCGCGTTAGACAATAGAAACAGGTGAAGCTTATCAAGCTGTTGTGGTTTTGAAAAGCTTTCGTATTCATTCTGTTGCATCGCGATTCACTTGGGTTGATGTCAAACAAGTTTTACAAAATTTTCTTTTTCCAAACGTCAAAATATTTGTATAATACCTTTTTAATACCTAAAGTACGAAAAGTTACTTACTCTCACTGAGATCTGCCTTGAAGGTGCTGAAGTAGAATGCTAAACCCGCCACACAGAGTACCGCCAGTACCACAATGAACGCTGCCGACATTAGCAGGATCGAGAAGGATTTGATATTTTTCTGCTTCTTCGCGTACAACGATGAAGACAGGTTTCTACTATCACGCCAAAGGCCCCAGGATGTGTAACCATAGTGGCTGCTGAGGCTCACATCTGTTGGATAGGAGTATTTGCTCATGTGGGTGTAGGGTCCAACCAGTGTCGATCGGCGTCCAAGCGTATTCTGGTACGAGGCATATTCATTGGCCTGTGGGAAAGGATATTGGAAATAAAAGGTAATTAGTGACACGTAGTTAAATATTTTATAATATTATATATTATTATTTTATAATAATTATTAATATATAATATAAAATATAAAATAAAATATGTTTTTAAATTATACAACTGCTTTAAAATAATATTGAAGGAATGCTCAAAAATCATAGTCACCTAGCAACTCTTTTAAAGCATGAAAGCACTGCGAATCTCTATAATCATCAAATCCTTCCAATGATTTTATGTTTTTATCAAATAAAACTGCCGCAACAAATCGAACCCACCTCAAGCGGTTGGAGATTGTTTTCTTTTCTATTATTCAAGCAGATTACGGCAACGTTATCGGTTCCCTTATCGGATGTGTTTGATATTTCACTTTACCCTCTTGGCTAATCCACCGCATGGAGATGAACTCATAAACGATCAGCATAAGACAAGCTACTACGATGCACTTAACACTTGTACACATTTACACTACTAACCTTTCCACCGTTACCCCACTATACATACACACAAACACCCAGCACAAGCAGTACAAAAGAAAGGGCACAAATCAAACACCAACATCCAATCGCTAGAGAAATAGTTGTGTGCAATGGTTTCCGAGTTCCGTTTCGAAGCACTGCTCTGTGGATCATCAACCGACAGGAAATCGAAGAATACCGACGTTGGGTAATCCGTTGAGGGATCAAATAAATCCCATCAATTACGAGAGCATTGCGGTTTACCACACACCGACCACTACCACCCGTCAGCAAGTGTGCCCTTTTTTTTTTTTTGTTCTTCCTCGCTTTACTTCAGCATTCCTCAAACGTTTGGTGTAAGAGCAATATAACAGACAAAAAAAATGCCACACAAAAAAGCAGAAAACAGCAACACGAAATGAACATTCACCAAGGCACATACGAAAAAGGATGCCATTCCGGTAACTGTTCGACTGAACGATCGAAGTGTTTGCGCAGCGTATGTGTGAGAGGCGCGTATGTGTGAGTTTTATGTAAGTGATGTTTTTCTATTTCGCAGGATGTGCAACCGCCTTGGCACCATAAATACCGATCGGTGGTTTATTTGTTCCCTGCTCGTCGTCAGCGTCGTCGGGTGCATGAATGGATGGGTGGACCGGGTGGGTGAAGTGAGCGGTACAACAAAAAAAAAGACGAAGCTCACCTAAATGCCAAACGAAGCCAAAACGGTAGAGCAATGGCACACTCGTTCGCGTGTGATTTTCCTTCAGGGCTGACAGCGAACACTTCGGAACCGTTCAATCAAGGGACGAACCTGGCTGTGAAGATGCGACCGGAAGGAATGTGCATGCATTTCCATAACATGCCAGCCACATGCGCGCAGTATCGCTAGTCACGGATGTGTATATGTGGTAGCTTGGCCGTGTCGAGCCGGCAAATGGCCATGATTGAAATTCTATCCCAAAACATTCACCAAAGACAGACACCCGTTGCACAGTACAGAGCACATGAGAAATGTCCATCACGAATCGTAGAGTGAAAAAAAAAATTTCCCTCTCCACGTGGGGGCAGTTGGGCGATGTATTTTTGAATGAGGTGGTTTCGCCATGATACTACACCTAGCGTTGGCTGCAATTTAGGCAATAGCTTTTCTATTAGATTGATGAAGTACCGAGACAGAACCGGCAATCGATAAGGGATATCGACAGGAGCAACAACAACAGCACCAAAAAAAGCGTGCAACATCTCCTATCCTCGAGGGCGACAACGAATCAAATCGTCTAACCCAAATTATGGCAAACAGGGCCCGAAGCTTGTGGTAAGGGATGCAAAAGTGCAAATGCAATCTATTTTCCTGCGCGCGGTAGGACGATTCCTACGACCCTGCGGCATGGTTTTGCATTGCGACCGTGGCTAGATGCGGAGAGAATGAGAATGACCTCACCATTTTCGACATTCGGATATATTCTATGGGGTTTAAATTCGAACGAAGCTTTTTAAAACCAAACATTTGAGTTTTTTTTCAACTGCAACACAAAATAAGTCATTGATGTTTTAAAAGATTTAAGACTAATAAAAGAAATTTTACTTAATAAAGTCTATAAAATAAAAAAACTACATATAAAAAAGTCAATGAATAACTTTCAAATGTAATTTCATAAAACTAGATTATCAAAGCATTTCCTTCCTATTTTTTGCCTCATTCCGGGCATGCACGGTTGCTTCTATATTTTATATTAATTATAAATTGACAGTCGTAAACATCCGTCCTCCACGAAATTGAAAACAGAAAAATATTATTTAACAAATCAGTAAAACCGCTTTTACAGCTACAGCTTTTAATGCCTTATTTTTAATAGACTTTAAAAGATTTCTTGCATGTCTCTTCAAATTATACTTTCAATAACTTTTATGCATACAATAAAATCGTTTGCCTTGTTTTTGGTTTTTATTATTTCCTTACTTTGTTTCACTCGCTAAACCAAACATAATCAAGCTAAAGAATAGTTGATTATATCACTTAAAATTATCATGTTAAATCTCAACTCATTAAACAATAAAATTTTCACAATAATTCATTTTTTAGTAAAATTAGTACTTTTTGATAATTATTATAAATATTTACCTGTTAGAATAGGTTCAATACAATCATTCAACAAATTATTCATTCAAATAGCTTTATTTGTGGTTACCACTACCAGCACATTTCAAGGAATATTGCACTAAAATAAACAATCGTTGTGTACACATTGCACTTTTTCCGACCCTAAATTGTCGCCCTTAGCGCTTTCCCAGTTTCAACGCAACGATTTTAACACTCACCGTGGCCCAGGCCTACAGCAACAAGCAAACGAACTGGTGAAATTAACCCCGGAGGCATTAGTTGCAGTAAACACATTAGTCGTCTGATAATGCAATCGCACCAATGCAGGAAAGCCCAGCAGGAAAGCTCGGTTTCTTTCGATCGTTATGAACACCGTCAGCAGAAAGTGGTCAAACACACACGCGGTCCACAGTCGTAACCAAAACAATAAACAGATTCTATGCGTCACAGCAAAGATAACCCATTTGCAATGATCAGCAGGTGTTATCGAATACACCGTTTGCTTCTACTGCGTAATTTTAAAAGCGAAAAAAGTGCTTCGTAACGTTGCTGTTAGGTTTTTGGGGCCATCTGGAAGTTGGTTTGAAAAAAGTTAAATCCTATCGAACGCATTGAAGATTGCGCTCAAACGTCTGCCACTTCAACTCAATCGGCCTAAATCAATAACCTCGCCGGATCCACGTCATCGCCATCGGCAGCAGCAGGTGACACCCTTTGTGTCATCCCTTTGACTGGGGTTGTTTCGGAATCGAGTCACAATCCCCCTTCTCGTAGCCATGCCTTCCCAGGCAGTTGTTTACCAGTTTCACCAACCTCGGTTCAGAACTGCCGTGCACTCTGCGCAAATGATGCACACTGGCCATTCGGCATTGTACGATCGAAGATAAATACGTGCGAATGTGCATATTTTTCCACCACTTCATTGCGTGTACGTTTTAATACTTCTATCCATACACACCCGCCTCCATTGACTTTATCCCCAATGTGGATGAAACTTTCGGTACAGTTCCGTTTTCATCCCCTGCTATCAGAATGTTCGTTTTGCATCATTCGCAGCATCAGTTTTCGTACACACTTTTGCCCAAATGTGGTTGAAGTTCGAAGCTGGGCGTGAGGGTACGATAAATTACACTTAATCTCAAACCTAACGCATATTTGCTGCACACGAAAATAATAAAATAGGGGAATTATTCGAAGGATCAAATAATTTTAAAGCCTTTCTGATATGTTAACAATTAGTTTTGCTATTCAATTTTCACATTTTTATGTTGAATGGATATTGCTTAAATTCAACTATGAAAT
This sequence comes from Anopheles maculipalpis, assembly GCF_943734695.1. NCBI lineage: Eukaryota > Metazoa > Arthropoda > Insecta > Diptera > Culicidae > Anopheles > Anopheles maculipalpis. The sequence goes on from NC_064872.1 coordinate 11,607,795, forward strand.
TCTTAAACGATTTTTCATTAATTATCTCATAATTCTACCCTGCCCTCTGCTTTCTGTAAATCTAATGAAAAAAAAAATCTGTAATTGGTGTTTAGCGCCAGAACCTATTTGCCTATATTACCTATGTTGATCGGCAAACGATTCGAACCGAGCTGTATGTGTACTTCCTCCCTGAATCGATTGTTTGTTTTATTATGCCTCAATTTCGGTCGCAGCGTCCTACGTCAGCCGGTATCTTTGCCCGATTCGATGCCGTATTTTATTCCTTTTATTTCAATAAAAATAAAAGGAAAAATCACCCTCGAGAACGATTAAAAAATTCAACAGTAAAATGCTTTATTGAATATAATGCTGCAATCATTCGTCGCGCATGACTCGAATACGAAAATAGCTCCCCGAAGAGTTTTGGCTTGTTGTGTGGCGACGCGATGTACCGGCAACACCATTGGCGAACCGTTCGATGTGTTCGCCGAAGGATGAGCCATCGCAATGGACATGGTGCGCCCGTCCGTGTCCCGGAAAATGGGAGAAAAAGATACAGCCACATACAGACATTCAAAAAAACACACACACACTCCCTCTACCAGACCATCCCAGCCTTTCCGTCCGAACCGTAATGCGCTGGACACCAAACAGGCGCACGTACCGGATAACCGCCACGGTGCCGATCTGTGGCAGACAGGTGCCAGAGCGAACAGTGGTGGGTGGGTGGGCAGTGAAATATTGACCGAGCGAGCCTCCAGAATTCGTGGACACGAATGCTGCTCTGGCAATTGGCCAACCGGTACGACATCATTATGGAACCGTTTCGATTGTGGGTGATTTGGCTGTACCGCTTGCGTGAACTTAAAACAGTCACACTCGCACACCCATTACCACCCCGCTACTCCCGGGATGGTTCATTGGATAATGGCTCGTTTTACTTTTTACTGTTGAAAGTTTTGGTTCAGTGTTTTAAGTTTTTTTTTTATCACTTCACCTTTTTTTTACACCAACAATGGACAAAGCGTTTTTGCAAATAGAACCAGATAAACACGACACACTGTGCTACAGCTCTATGCGCTGGGGAATAAAACACGATACATTCTTTATGGCACATCAATTGCTAGCGTTGCGTATGTTGTCTTTGTATTGATGTTTATTTTTGTATGAATATACTGCAACAAAATTAACTTATTAGCTTTTTAGATGAGAGCTTCATGGATGAGGAAAACCAACAGGAGGTATGATAAGAAATGCAGAGATATATGCATAATGTACAACATACAGCCCGTATATCTATCGAAAAGTTTATTTGGTTTATGAATATTCCATAAGGAAAAACCTTGGACAGTAAAAAAATATGGGCTCAGATGCATTAAAAATATTTAATAATTTCCTTTGAAAATAATATTACTATGACTTTTAAACATCAAAATTATTTGTTATTGGCGATACATGTTTACAAAATTTCTCAGAATTCACGAAAAAAATTGTGCCAATTTTATATTCCAATTAGTTTTATACAAATTTGTTTATTTATTTTATAACGCCGTACTGTACAGGCATCCTCCAAATTCATTTAGCTCTATTGACATATATTATTATCTTCATTTTTAAAGATGCTATCATAACGTATCATGACTTTTATCACGATTTCACGGAATATTTGCACGGTAAAGAAAAAAAAAGTTTGAAAGAGACCAATAACTGCACAATCTTGACTTGGTAATTTCCCATGAGATTTTAATACATACCCTGGAAGAAAGCTTGATGATTTATTATTTCATATATTAACTATGACGATTTTGAGCCGTATTGTCGGTAGTTTAATTTTTACTAATAGAATAAGACTCTGAATAGGTGGTGGAGCAACAACGGCGTCTGTCGTTACAAGGCAGGGCTGGAGTTCAAGTATCATTTAGGCGTACCATCGAAGCACCTGCACTACGTGGTTTCAATTAATCTATTAAAGCTAAGCATTTGTAATTTATTTATATTTAAGTATTACGGTTTACCGCCATCATGTCAGTCTACTAAATCAAGAAAGTATCGAAAAGTTTGAAACCCAATTTATTTGAAGAACCCAACATAAAGTTCTAGTAAAACACATAGTATCCCAGCAAGCAAGCAAAAAACGCAATAATATCAAAATAACTGACTCAATAGTTAACCAAAAAGCCTAAACTAGTCATGGAAGTGGAAAAATTATAAATAATGTTGGAAGGTCCCCGAATTTGTTATTGATAGTTATTGATTGAAGGTTTGCCGCTAAAGCAATGTTGTACTCAAATGTAGGAGAGTATATTAAATTAAGTCTTATTTGTCATCCCAATATCGTCTGCTTTAGGTAATTGATTGTTAGATTATGAGTACCTAATAAACCATTTTTTATAAGAGAATTCCTAAAGCCTAAAGAATTTTCTGAAGTACTTATAGAACGAGGTAGCATTGTATACAAACAACTTTGTTTTAAATATTCTTGTGCAACTTTTATTAAATATAAAATTTTATAACCATGTCATTCACGTACTCTTTGAGTTCGGACATTGTTTTCCTGCCCTTTTCAAACCCAATTCAGTCCGCGCACATTCAAATGCACCGGAAACAACTAAAAAGTGTACTAATTTTCAATTTCCAGCATGTTGCTTACCCTACCGGTACCGTGCATTCCTTGGCTCCCGATCTTGACCACCGTTATCACCAGCGAGATAAGCCAAGCAAACCGTCCCACACCGTGGCTTTCTAGCAACATAAATTCTTAAAAAAGTTTAATTGAATTTTTCTGCTTACCAACACACCCAGACTAGCTTGCCGACGACCGTACCACTCTGGCAGTCGGCTTCACTTCCCGTAAATATCTGCCTGTCCAGTGCACGTACACTTGGCAAAAAGATTGGCGGAGTTCGGAATCGGATTCATAACCGTTTGTCGACCTGGGTGCCGTGGAACGGGTGGGGCTTATTTATAGATTAAAAGTTAGCGGTAAAGTGGGGCGGATGCCTAAAGTAGCATTAATTTCTATCTGTCAGAATTCATTTTCTCCAGCACCGTGGCATTTAAAGCGCTAAGCAGTGGTAACGTTACACCGCTTGGTGATGCTTGAAAACGTGTAACGTTATGGCTGCGTGTGAAAGAAAACAAAAAAGGAAAACAAATATTCCCGCCAACGGCCAACAGTCGAGTGAAGAGCAAAAAATTGGTCAACCGATACTGATTGGAAGAATTTTCAAGTTTATCGCAGCTTTAATTTTGTCTTCTAGAACGGTAGTCAGCAATTAAATTGTAAGTAATCAACCTTCTTAAAAGTGAGCTGTTCCAGTAACTCTCAGAGAAAGAAAAAAATTGAAGTATGAGTCTGTTAAAACATTTATTAACAATCTCTTAAAAAGAAAATATTTATTTGAAAATTTACGACAATACGGCGACGCACCGTGATGCTTAATAATAAATAAATAAAAATTTATTCAACACAATAAGCTTATCTTTAATTTATAAATGCAATAAATTTCAAGCAGAAAAGTAATGTGAAAATTCCAAAGAAACGTTGTCAAAAGCGTATTTATGCTTACACAAGTGTGTGATTAGAGCAAACAGTTAACGAACGTAGAACAAACGGACAAGCACTGTGGCAATCGTTGTTCATTTCCATAATTCCATCAACACGATCTTAAATGGACCCAGAGATGTGAAACCCCATCACATCACCAGCCCACCCTTCATTCTACCGTACTGCAAAATGAGAGCCATCTAATTCCTTGTTCTTGTGGATAATTATTTCATCGTAAACAAAGCAAAGAACAAAAAAAAAGTTTACACTGGGAACGCCAGAACATTGTTTTTGCTTGGTGAAAAAGCAACCCATTACTATGCTATGCTTGCTATCGCACTCTCTGTATGTGTGTGTGTATGTGTGCTTTTATTCATACCTGTCTCATCAACGGGGAAAACTTGCTCGGGACCGAATTGACCCCTCGTTGATGCACGCGGATGCTTCATCTTTTTATCGATGCTAATGAGACCGGGAAGTTGCGGAAAAGAATCAAAACGATTGCTGCTTCTTCTGTCCGCATTTTCCGCGTTCAGGCTGGTAAATATAGCCAACGAGACGACTAAGGTGAGCCGACGAGACCCTTTTTTTTCGCTTCCCTTTGGATTTTTTTTTCCAACACTCAAATGCTTCGCCAGTGGGCACGGGACGAAGCACCCCTTCCCTACTGTTGCCCCGTTATGGTAATGAGGGAGCATCGAAAGGTTGCACAGGTGCAAAGCACCTTCCGAAGTGCCGACCTATTTCAAACGCATTTTAATATTGCTCTCTTGACGCGCCCCGGTGTAGCGGTAAAAAGATGGCACTCCGGAACAGGCGTGGAAGCGCCCGATGGATACTGCGAAGGAAGAAACAATAAAAGGTCCGCGAAGCTCGAAAGCTACAATGCTACAAGGGTTTTATGGGAAGGAATAAAAATTAGAGCGTAACCGCCGCTGTGGTGGCACGCTTGCCACGCTGGTGGGACCAATTTTTTCCACCCCGGACCCTTTTTTTCTCATTATGATTTCACACGAATATTTATGTTACGCAGACAATGAACATTAGCGACAAATGTCGCGAACCAAAGGCAGACAGAGACAAAACAATCAACCGACGGGAATCCGGGAAGGTTTAACTAAGTTGGCACTTGGCACAGCGTGGCGATCCGGCTGCCTTACGGACAATGGCGCAAAGGGTGACAATTTTCGCTTTTGATTAATGACTCCGAATTAGACAAACAAAAGAAACACTGGAGATGCGATATTATTGGACACCCTTTTTTTTGGTAATTGTGTCATAAAACGTATACTCCAAGAAAACCTTGAACTCAGAATGTCTAATTTAACTTATCTCTACCATTCCCTATTGGTTATCTTTCCGATGTCAACCATCGTGCATTACAATCGACTAACGTCATTATCAGACAATTGTCAATCGTATGAAAAATGGATAAACTTTATTAGTCCATTATGTGATCAGAAAGAACGAAAAGCGAAAACGAAGTTTCACGCTCGCTCCCCACGCACTCGGAACCACAAAGAACCAATTACCTTACCTCACTACCGTCTATAAGTATTTACTATACTTACGAAACTGGCTTGCCCATGCTTCCCCGTTTGTCCTCAAAACTCGTCCGCTAAGCGGGTTGATAAAAATTACCCTGACGGATGATTCGACTGTTCTAATTATAATTTCGATAACTGTCCATAATGCGGTCAGCACGAGCACGATTGTGCTTGATGTTGCCGCCGTGGCTACGGACCTACGGAGAAATATATTTTTCCCGGTGAAAAAAGCCAGCCAGCACCACCACCATCACGCTATTCGAGTCACGGCCAAATTAGCACCCACCACTGATCCGAGCCCCGAGAATGTTTACAAAAGCGTTCATAATAATGATGCGATCTAATTTCTGATTCACGCTCAATTTTGTGGTCACTTTCCACTGGACGGCCATTGTGGAGTGTTTGGCAGCGAGCACAGCCGTGTGATGATGATGATGATGATGGTACGGTGTTTTGGTTAAGTCGGATTTTTGGTAGGGACAAAAAAAAAGAATCGAATTGAGCACTACCTAACGCACCTTCCGGCAAGGTGCCTGTAATAAGATTAAAAATTAAATGCAATGTTTTACACTCCTCCCCGAAAATAGAAGCTTGAACTTGCTTGGGAGCTTTGAAATGTTCTATATTTTTGGTGCCATTCCCGTTTTCCCGTACCTTCCGTTATCGTATTAAGCGCAATGTCTAAAGGGCTAAAGGTAGTCGAGTAGATACAGTTTGCTGGGGGGAGCAAGCAAGTGGGTGGTGCGAAGCATCAACACTTTGCAGAAAAAAATCGTATCCAACGTTGGCGAAAGATGGCAAAGAATGCGAAGCTTCACGCTCCAGCCATTTGGGAATGCTTTTATTTTCGCAACGGGCAGCTGAGGCGCGCCGAGAAAACGAGTCATAGGCATGCAATCCAACGGCACAAGCCCGTAGAATTTTTCGTGACGACGAAACCCCAACTGAGCGTCTGGCTCGCGGAGCGCGGAGGGAATTCACAGTTAGCGAATTGTTGTGCAACTCGCGTTCTCTTACCATCACTCTATGTGCACTTACACTTATACACACGCGAGTCAGAGTCAGCCGAGAAATCATTAGCATCAAATTATTGTTGAATAAACATTTTGACCTACATTTTCAGTTTCCCGATCATCCCGGGAAGCCTTCCCTCTTCGGTTGTATTTTTATTTTACTTTATTTATTTCTTTACATTTTCGCGCATTCTTCTCCACCATACTTCACAACAGAGTCATGATGAAAATCCGACTGATGACGAGCGGAGGGGTTTAGTTAAGCCCAAGCCCCACGACACTGAAATCTTGGTCTTACACGGTCGATGGCCGGAGAAGAGAGATGGAGGGAAAGTTGCGCAAATCGAAACGACCCAAACTCGTGGATCAGGAGCAGGCCAACACTGCTTAAGTCCCGTTAACCTCTGTAATGAATTGTAGACATTTATCGTACCCAGTTTTGCGATTGTTGCCTTGGCAAAGTATTGACCGCGGAAGAGGCTTGTTAGCGAAGGCACTGATTTCCATTCATGGTTTGATTGGCAGGCTTCAGTTTTTGTCTGTTTTCCAAGCCGCTTTTTTTTATTTGCAAAAAGGTGGAGTGCGGTATTTTTTGTGTTTCCCAAGAGCAAATTTATCTTTACTCTGAGTCTGTTTCCTTGGAAACGGTTAATGAGCTCTTTTTTTAGTCACAACTTGTTTAAATTTTACCGTTTCAAAATTCACCTTTTTGCGAAGAGATTTAATAGAAGATAGTTTGGAAAACATTTAATATGTTTTGAAGAATGAAATAGAAAATTTATTTTCATACATTTCATAGAAGCTTCGCAAAGTTCAATTTCAGATCAAAATCAAAACCGAACCATTGGCCGAGAACAATTTGATGAAAGCTGAATGCTAGCGGCTGGGACTCCAGAGATTCTGAGACTATGATTGCATTTCTATGCATCATAATCTCAAGGACGCAAGGACGAAGAATTCGGGGAGAGTTTCTCTACCAACCATTCTCATATGTTCCCAGCTTCAACGAGAATTCGGAGAAACAAAGCTTTACGAGCAAACATTCGGATGACAATACTGTGAACATTTAGAATTAGGATTCGAGAAATCATGAGTTTTATTTGTATGTCCCTGGTTGATTCTGAGGAAGTTTCCCTGAAAAACATGGCCATTTCATATTACCTTTTCAACAGAACGAATGCAACGTCAAAGATTTCTCTAGATGATTCACCGTATTCTGGCCAGAAGATGTGCAGGAAAGATTGGAATCTATTAAAGACACTCGACATAATCGGTCGCTAATTTCAAATAGATCGTTGCTTGAGAAGTGCAATAAAAATGGCGATTTTTGTGGCCAACTAAAAATAACGACTTCGGTGGCCACACCACGCAGAACGAATGCAGATCATCTTGTGTTAGATACCTCGACCAAATACATTTTTGGTGGGTTATCTAGGTTCCAAGGGTATGCAAGAGTCAAATTAGAATTTAAACTAAACTTGTAGGTATTGTAGGCTTTACTTGAAACAAGACCACACAGTTGATACCAAGTTGATTAAAAAAAGATGATAAATTCAATTTAAAACAGAAGACGAAGAGCAGTAATTCATGTTCGCTAAAATGGTTATTTAAAGAGCTGTAATAAGAGCAGAGAGTTCTAAACGAAGATCGAACGAATTGTAGAAAATCATTTTACTTGAAAAGTTTGTTTGATCGTGAATAATCTCTTCGTATTTACAATCACCTAACGCTTCGAAAAATCAAATTAAATTTAAGTTTTTACATAATGACGAAAATTAAAAAAGGCAATTTAAATATCATAAGTAATAGCTTTATTGTACGAAACTCGTATTTTTTGCAATTAATTTTAACGTTATCACTTATCAAAGCATGCTCAGCCAATTAATAAACAATCCCTCAACATCCAAATGCATACTATCGAATTTGTTTTCCACTTTCAATGTAACGTATTAAACTTTAATAGGCCAGATGCAGAATATTCCCCCGCTGATTCCCAAACGCACGCCTCCCCACACACTAATGACACCGCGTCCCGGATATATCACAGATTTCGTGAAGCAGCACCATAACTCAACATTAATTGTACCGTTGATACGTGCGGCCCTGCTGTCCAATATCGTATGAAATGTCCGGTCCCGAAGCCACGGCTAATCAATATAATCGTTTACCCGTCACAATGCGCCCGGACGTCGGACACCAGTGGGACACCAATTAGACACTCCGCTCGCACTATTCAATCATTTTCGAGTCATTTGTACAAACAGATAATTATCGTACAGCCGACAAACTATCAAAACCGTAAGCGAATCATCGATCTCCGAACAGTCCGACACAGTATCGCCTTTGCCAGTGCGGCAAATGTTCCCATTATTTGCCACTCCGGTTCAACCCTCCTCACGCCCGGCCACCCGGAACATGGCGGCGCGCAGGTAGATTAAGCTGTCAATCTATTATAATTGCGATAACATCTACACTAAATTAGGAAACACTCCGGTGTGCAGGAAAAGGGTGAACCTCCCTAGGGAATGTGGTTCGTTGTTGAATTTGGGGCCCCCAAAATCAGGTCACTCCCGATCGAAGCTCGATGTCACCGGAATGCCGACGGACGGTCTTCCAAATTTATTGATCCTAGCACACTGCATCACTCCGGTTGACATAGAAATATGGCCGTGTCCGGGTTTGGAATGCATCTCGAGCGAGAGTTTTCTCTATTTCCACCCATCTCTAGTGTCGAAACTAGCCAGACGAACCGTAGCATATTTTTGGTGATCGATCCGGTCCATTTACATCTGCTTGTTTTTCGATTGCAAGTTAACACAACAAAATGCAACTTTTCAACGTTAGCAACGCCCAGTAACATCACCCCGTTTAGTCTGGATCGAAATCTGCAATCATAACATCGTGTGTAAGAAATAATCTATCACCAGAACGCTTGAATGTTGTATGTGCCCATGGAAACCAATGCATCGTTCCCATGTCCTATCGATATTTTCGACTGGAAAACTTTACACACACACCACCACCACCACCATCACCATCATGTACACCATCGACCCTAGAACACATGGAAGTGAAGAGAGCACTATCGAGGCACGCTTTTATGGAAATCTATCGAACCAGAATAATGGAATAATAATGTTAACATTGATTTTCAGCCAAATGTGTGATGATGCATCGACAGGTTTCGCGCGCAAACGCCAGTGCCGATGGTGGGGCGGTGGGGCATGTGCGGATAAATATTATTCGATCATGACACTGGACGCACAACATCGATGATCAATTGAAAGCGCTTTTCACGGATATCGTTTAACATTGGTACACGCATCGAATGTATCCATTTCGTCCAGTGCCCGGCAACAAAAAGGTTTTGATGTTTTGCTGGCGTGCTTTGGATGCCTAGGGAACGGATCAACCCCATTTGAGCTGTGTCTGTTTCGTGTGGAATAGATAACGAAAACGCCTGTCACTTTTACCTCAACGCTGATTTATTTAAAGCTCACAAGGTGGAGTGATTCTTTTTATTGTTTGCAACAAGTTGTGCACGATTGTTTACAGAAGGGACGATTGGTGGAAAAAGGGAAACATAGTATTATTTAGTGGATTATTCTTTAATCACCTAATGGGTTGTGCTCTGGTTTCTGCTCTGAATAGAGAGTCAATAGTTCATTTTCTATTTTGTGTTTGTTTGGTTTTTAATGGTTACTCTATAATTCAGATAAGCTCCATTTTTTCTTAAAACCGCATTAAAGTGATCAGTTATGAGTGGCTTTGATTTATTTATTTCATGTAAAGACCCCAACTTTAATAATAAAAATCAAACTAACAGTTGTTTCTTCTTTTGCAAAGCTTTATTTCAATTTATGCTGAATCTAAAACGGTTTGAGTTCAACCACTATAAACTTTGTTTGTAAGCTCAAACAAAGGGATGAAAATTTACAATTCCACGGCAGCGTTTATCAATTCCATGGTGGCGAACATCCATCGATTTTCCAATCGAGCAAACAGTGTAGCATAAAAGTAATCAGTAAATATCGGAATTAAATTGATTTACAATTATAGGAATAACTAAACTGCTCCACACTAACCGACTAACAGCAAATGTTAACGGACGTTCGCGAGTGTGCAGTAATATGGTTAAATTTCCAAAGCAACTTCACCTACATCAAACGATCCAAATTTGCCCACATCACCAGCCCAGTCAAAGCGCTAAACTCAGCGCCAGTAAACATGAAACCCTCGATTACCGTCAATGGTACCCGATTGCCAACATCACGGTTGTCAAATTTTAATCCTGCCCACAAAACTGTCGCCCATTTGTACACTTCCCATCATGCAAAACCGATCAAAATCAAACAAACATAATGCGACCACACCACCCATCACGGAACCAACGAATGATGCACATAAAATCTGTTCCGCCTGCCTACGGTCTCCGAAAGTCCGCTAAGTACGGTGTGAAAGTGCGTGAGTAGCCTCCTCGCCCCGGCTAATGATGACCATTTTGCTGCAGCGAACTGTAAATTGACATACACGTCGTTGCGCTGCTACCACATACCGTTAAGGGTCATGTGCTCCTAAATCAATTCGCAATCCGCATCCGAAACGATACCCCACACTTTGTTGCACAACGGCGGGCGCACTCGCAAAAGCGAAAGCAGGACCGACTGCTGTCGAAAGGATCTGCAAACAGAGTGTACCGCCGTGCGTCCCCATTAGGGCGCATCAGTGTGAAGCACGCGGACCGATCGATGTAATATGGTACGGTCCCACACACCCGCATTTTCGGCATTTGGGATTTGGATCCTGGAGTTGTGTCTGGGAAAACCTACACTCCCACCGGGACAGTAGTACAGTTATTGGCCACTGGTTCATGTTTCGTGCTTCGGACACCATTAGACGTCATTGTCCCACGGGTAAGAAAGATTTATGTTTCATCTATCACGTCGTCATGATTTGATTAATGCAAATTTGGCCAGCGCCTATGTGCGCGGCTTGTTTCCCGTGGTAACCAACAGACAAGCACTTCAGTTCCAAATGGATCAAATTTATTCGGAAACTCAAAACCCGTTTTCGTGAACGGTGCCAACCCGTTGATGTAATTGGTGACTGGTTTAGCGTTCGGGAAACATTCCAATGTTCGCATGCTCTTTATGGCTATTTTATTGATGTTTAATTTGCATACCCTTGCAAGGGATCAGTGTTCAGACAATGGTTGTGACATGGAATTAAAACTAGATCATGTTTTTAAATGAATTAAAGATACGGCGAAAACATCCTCAACCGATTCTATGCTTCATTCGCGTGATCCCGTTTTCTATCATCTCAAGAAGTCACGCGTCATACAGCTCCACATCTATCGCAGGTCGGCAGTTCACTAGCCACGAATTTAATCACATCCGTCTCGATCTATTTTCACCGGTTCTAGCCCAAACAGAAACTGCCCACGGAAGGCGCATCGTTATGGGGCAATAAATTTTTGTACGGTCAATTAGCAAAGTGATGAAGATATTAGCCTCGGCCGCGCCCATTACAGTAACGAGCAGGAAAACTCCGTTCATCGGAGTTCAGCATCATGCAGTTTGCTCACGACGGGGCGGACGAGCCAACGATTTTACCCCTACGCTTCGCTGCACCCCCTTTTTGTACTCCGGATGGCTGATTTCTGACGGCTGTGGCTCTGGATCAAGCTCCCTGTTGAGCGAACGGGAATGCTCGTGTGGCCGCTATTTATAGCAGTGTTCGATGTATGCATGGGAAAATGCGAAAATTGCTTTTCCAGCAGGTGAGCGGTTTTAAAGGTGAAAGCTCAAAGTTTGATCAATTCGGTTCGGATTGAGGAATCGCGCGATCATCCGATAAAAAGAAGTATTTAAGTGATTTTTATCGCTCTCGATCTGAAGAGAAAACCCCCATCAAGCACCAAACAATTAAAAACAAAAATATTTTTAATTAGATACCAATGTCTTTCATGTGTGACATTAACAATCATTTGCCCGGCTATAAAGTTTAATCAACATCCAAACCAGAAACAGCAAGCGATCTGGTTCCAGGGTCTCGCTATCTACTCTTCGCGACAATAATCTTTCAAATCATTCCTTCCTGTTCATCCAGAATCGCTTGCATTATCTACACTCCAAAAGAGCTAATTATTTTGATTAGGATCATTATACTTCCGGTGCTGCCGCAATACAGTATCCTAGGGTCGAGGCCACGGTCATAATAAATATTCCTTGAAATATAGGAACGATCTCCGTTTTATGAAGGTAATTTCGCGCTTCCTCGCAGGTGAGTCTGATTTCATGGTACCGCAGCTTACACATTACGACGATCGCAAAGCACAAGAACACTCGTTTGGCTCTATTGTCACCGGTAGGTGCGTTCCGTTGCGGTTCCTATATCTCGGTACAGTAGAACCAGCAAGACAAGTCGTTTTCTTACCCCTCCCAAAAAACGAAGAACATGTTTGGCACTTTTTCATCGTTATGTTTTGAGTCACACAGCAGCCAAGTTCTGGTCACACACTTCACGGCGAATCCTCACGCCCACACACACACACACACACACACGTCAGTCCTGTTGCTGCGGCGTTGAGTGATTTGCTGCTAGATGGCAAAGTGTTATCTACAATTCTGACACAAAGTACAGATTTCACGCGTAATAAAAACCGAAAGCCATTTATTTACGGTGAAAATTTTTTATGACTTTTCATCCTCGTTTTCTCAAGCGACGTGCCATTGCGCGATATACAGGAGCATTACGTACTGTAGGGTACGGGAAACACTTTGCAGAAACGATAGGGATGATTCACGTTCGGATGAAGCTTTTTAAAGATGCCTGTTTGTGGTATTTGGTAGTGGAGGGTTTTGTAACAAGCGTGGAATGATTTAAATGTTTAAAAAATGTATAAAAATATTAATTTGTAATTTTGTTTTTACAATAGGGAAACAAAATAATTTAAGAAAAATACTATGCGCATCTCGCATGGTTCATTTTACCATAAAACAGTCAAAACAATGTGTGCAACATGTCCGCAGCATTAAAATCCTCGCCTCTTTGGTCCTTTTAGTTTCTTTTCTCTCCGAGCCCGATCTGTATCTCCCTCGATGCCGTGACCGTACGCTCGGCGATGGCGTTCAAAGTATGTCATCCATTTAAAGTCCCATTTGACATAACTGTGGAAACGATACATGAAATGAAACCGAGTGGAAACGCCAGATTGATGTGTTTCTAAATGCGTCACCAGTCGCAGTGTCCTAAACAACTTCATCGACTGAGAAATGACATATTTGAAGAAGCCAAGAAAGCCACCAAACAATCCCCAGTGCCATTTGGGATTGTTTGGTGGCAAAAAAAAAGTACAACACCGGCTAACAAGTGGTTTTTGCAGACAGACGGTCTCTACTGGTTGCGTTCCCAATCACACTGGTATGGGAGGGAAAATACAATTTAGAAAAATTGTTAACCATAATTCACTCAGTGCCGCACAGCTCGCTCAACCATGACATCGATATCGCTTTCAAAGTTAACGAACTTCTTGGTATAATGGTCCACACAGTTTGCCCAAAAATCGAGACGCAACTGAAGCTTGCGGTAGAACAACCCTTTCCACTGTTGACATGCGCGGTTACCCGTTGTTCCCAGCGTCCCTCTTCTGGCGATCCGCCCAACCGGTAAGCTTTAGGTAACAGTATAAATCTCGTTAGGCTAAAATTGGTTTTGATATTCCGCAAATAGTTCTTTTCGGCAGGAAAATTTACATAATTAAATCCGTCGGTGGTATTCACTTTTCCCAAAAAACCTGCCCCCTCGCCCCCCTTACCAACCAGTTCCACTGATGCACGATTCGCTAAATAAATCACTCCGGTGAAAGCAGATGAGCTCAAACGGTGGGAATGCTCTCGAGACATGCGGTGCGGGAGCAAGTTCGGTGAAGCTTACCCTGTGTCATTTGAACCATTTTGAGCTTGGCAAACGGTAACGGTGGGTAGGTTTGGGTGGGTTTTTTCAGGGATTCTTTTGCAGTCTCATTATTTTGCCGTAACGGGCACGCCACAATAACGTTCTTGAACCACGTTTCAGTCGGTCGTGTTGGTGTTGGCGCGAATCATCGAGCTAGAAATAAATAATTAAAACATTAAGAGCTAACGATGAACGCTTCAGCGTCTGTCTTCTAATGCTACTTTTTCGTTAGCTCGGCAGGTGGAAAAGTTTTGTTTTAATCATACTTATTTCCGGATTGGGTCCCAAAACGAACAAAAAAAAACACGGGAATGGTTTTCATAATTGTTAATGACATAAAATGAGTTTAAAATGAGAATATCGAAACCAGAAAACAGTAAAAAAAACATAACCATTTTTTTATATCAAGCAAAAACAGAATTTAACTGTTAAAGAGTAGTATTTTACTTTAAAAAATCTTTCTTTTGCAACACACCTACGATAATGGCCTTCATTATTTCAAAATACTATACTTCAAACATCTTTCCCATGAGCAAAATCACTGCCTGTATTGACTGCTAACCTGCTCTATGCCATTTCGCAGGGAAACCACGTTCCATCCATTTGGAACATTCTTGGGAGTTTACATCACGTGCAGGGAATAAAAACCAAACCTTCGGCACAGTTTAACACTTCGATCTGCAGTCAAATCAAAAAGTGTACCAAATATTTGAAATATGTCAAACATGCCCTTCTTCCTTCTTGGCCCCAAATTCTCTGGACATGGCGCAAACGAAATGATAAATGCTTCTACATTCACCACCCATAGTTAGTATTCGATTCACATAATATGCTTCTGCATACGAGGTTTATGCGCCGTAACGGAGGGATCCATCAAAACGGTACTGACAAAGTTGTAGAGCAAATGTTTCATACATTTACTTCTACAAATTAATTACTGTGTTTCTTATTGAATTTTGAAACATATTTTAAAGCACAAACAAAGATTCGATGTTTAATTTTTTTAGTTTTATACCCTTGCAAAGACCAAAAAATAGCACACTTTTCGTGTTCATGTTCTATCATCAATATCAATCAACAAAAACCCTCAATGAGGGACCTTGTATGATGCACGCACAAACCATCACTCCGCTACCTAACGCATACGCAATTGCATTCGGACATCCTGCAGTCTTTAAAGACCTAAACCGCTCAACCACATTGGTTTTGCGGACGAAGCATGAAAGCTCCATGATGTACACGAGTTCGCACTCGCACACAGAACAGCAAAAACCTACACAGCACGCAATTGTTTCGGGTCATAGTTAGAAGGGGCGTATTTTTTTTTATGCTTTTTGCTCGTATCACACCCTGTCCTTCTCATATTGACCACTGCCGACGATGCAAACTTCATTGTGATGGGAACGTACTGCGTTGTGTTTTAGTTTTTCAGCTTTTGCCTACTAAACCGGCTACAGATGCTATTGGAACAGTTGTACGACGCATTCGGTATCGTGACAAGTTCTTGTGTGAAGTTTTCAATTAATTGGATCCCGTTTTTGTGCAGTCTTTAACGTAGGGATCGGGGGGTTTTTGTTTTTGCGAATTCTGCAACCAAATCTGAAATAGAATTGAAGAATTGCGGTGTCCTAGCAAATGCTGATTGAATTGTCAGTGTTTTATGCTTCGTTGTGTATAGCATGATGGCTCGAAACAACTGCAACAACAACAAAAAGTTTGTGCATATTGTTGGTGGTTTCAATAA
The DNA here is from genome assembly GCF_943734695.1 of Anopheles maculipalpis. NCBI lineage: Eukaryota > Metazoa > Arthropoda > Insecta > Diptera > Culicidae > Anopheles > Anopheles maculipalpis. The sequence continues at coordinate 11,623,587 of NC_064872.1, forward strand.
AGTCAAAATGTGAATGGGTTTATCACAATTGACAGGATATCTGCCGGTTAGATTCATGCAACAACAAATCAGTGAAAGCTCTCAGCGTAATGCTTTTTGTTCTGTTGTAAATGAAAATTCTCTTGTGGTACAGTTTTGGACATGGCTCTCGTTGTAAAGTCGAAGCATGAAACACCTTGAACGTTCCGATAAATTCCAATAACACTTTAAGTTGTCCCATGAATCGGTTTCGAGCAATCTGAAATTCACTTTAGTGTGAAAATAATTTAAAAATTACCCATTTCGGTAATTCACTCGACCACAACGACGCGATGGTTAGTAGAAAGCGCTCCTGCTTCTGCAACAACTGCACATCGATTCCCGAGCATTACTTGCACAAGTTTCCGACTCTCGTCTCCGTTTCCTTTGTCTCCAACCCACCAAACCTCCCCCCTCGTCGACCTGCCGTAACCACGCCGGAAAATATTTCCGTTTGCCTGTAAATATACCTTCCTCACCGAACCAGCAGGATACTTTTTCGAAACTTCGACACAATTCAGTCAAGCGCTAGGAATTTCCGTTGCCAAACGCCACCGCATTCCTTATAGTGCTGGGTGAAAAATCCATCCATCCAGTCGAATCCAACCATTGGCACACTCCCGCTATCCGGATAAAAGTTTCCCGCGAAATAGCTTTACACTTTCCAAAGTGTCAATAAAATTTATATTCCGTCCCATTTTCTCTTCTCAGACAGTCAGCCAGCAGCGAGCTGTGTAACAGTATGGCGAGTCCTCCTACTGCTGCTGCTACTGCTGCTGCTGGACGAGATTGAAAATCCGTAAGCTAGCGAATCGAACAAAAAAAAACCCCCAACCAAACGATCGTAACACGCAACCGTTGTTGTAGAGCGAAGAAAAAAGGTTTGGTGACGAAAAACTGGAAAGAAATAAAGGACAAAAGCGAAAGTAAAAGCGTTGATTTCTTAACCAAAGTTTGACTTTCGTAAGCCCGATGCAGTGCCGAGCCGGGCGCCACTTGCAAAAAAACCAGTGCCAACAGAATCGAGAGCTTCCCGGTGCAGTGGTCTGTAACGATTATGAATAATTTAGGTTTGAAAAGTTCTCGACGTTATGGTACTTCGTACGCTGCGTTCGTCACTTTTTCCTTTCTGTCGCTTTCTGCAATTCCGTCTCCGGACTTCACACTGTCAGGATGACGTGCCAGAGAGAGCCTAGCATTATCCTCGTGTCTGCTGAGTATACTTACAGCCCGAACACAACCCCGGCCCGTGCGGAGATGTCGTTCAACATCATCGCTATGTGTGTACCTTGGTAGTCATAAATCTAGATTAAATTGATAAGTATTTTGATCGGCGAAGTAATAAATCAATCACCGTCGGTGGTGAAACTTGACATGGACCAAGTATCCAACCGATCCTTACCAATCCAGGCGGCAAAACTTGTCGCGCTTCCGCAGCACGGATACTAGCTCGATGCGGGAAAGAATAACTGCTCTCGAAGGTAGCACTTCTGATCGATACCCGGTAGCATGTATTCAAATGCAATGATTGGATTGAGGCACTTAAATTGATGTCATCGATCATCTCGCTACGTGTAAGCTTGATAGAGTTTGATGGAGAATTGAGCTACAGAATTAGAGTTCGCTAAGTGAGCACCAGTCGAACAGAAACAGGTGGAGGTGTAACAGGAGTCCCTGCCACAAGCCACATTAATATGCTGCACAGTGTAATTAAGCTATTACAATGTTTCTAGCACGACAACGCGTTAATCGCTTTACAATTGGTACATGAACGTTGGTTAATGTTGACGCAATTAGTGTTGAACAACTATTGATTCGTTGTAGTGCAGTTTATTATCGATAGGTTCAATGTCAGGGATAAAATATGTTATTAAATAGCAATTGTGTTACAGTACAAAATTAATCTCTTTCATTAACAGTTTCAAAGTACAATTTAAAGCTTTTTTCCAGAAACATTGCACTGATGTATTTTTAATTGATTTTCTCCAAATTTTAATTCCTTTTAAATGGCTGTAACGGTTTTCCTGGATAAACTAACTTTTCCGAAGGACACCATTATCTTACAGTTCTGTCTATTTATGCTGCATTCACCAAAGCTCGTCGGAATGTCATGTCCGTCGTTGAGGCAAACGTGTAAACGTCGCCGATTTATTCTGCCTTCTCAAAAACCAACATCGCAGAGGTGAATGAATATGAAAAGCAACAGACACTCCCAAAAAAAAAAAAGCATCCTGGAGAAAGTTTTCGGCACGTACGTTTCTTTCGTTCACGTAGAATTTCCATTACCACCCTCATACACCCGTCCGGCTACACCCCGCCATCTCGAGGCGTTGGTTTAGCGGTCAGACCATTTATCTCACGACTATATTTGGAACAGAAGCAGGCAGGCTCTCTCTTCCGACCACCCCGCTTTACATTAGCAACTGTACCGACATCTCACATCTTGCCCAAACACCACTTGAAATGAAGCCCGCTTTTCATTGCCATGGTCAGACCCGGAAAGGCTGGACCCGCTGACCGATTTACCTTTGAGCAAACGCATCTCTTCGCCGTGCGTCGGAGGTTTCCATTTGTGTGACCAACGCAACTAACCCGATTTGCATTAGGTCAGGTCAATTATCTAATAAACTTAATTATGTAAATTTGCCCGCAACTCCATCCAGCTGCCAGTGTGGCAGCCGAAAGCATCAATCTAGCACACGGATGATTTGAAACACTTTCTCTCTTTCACTCTGACCCAGCTCCCAGAACGAGCATCGAGTTTGGTGTTCAAACACATAGTGTGCGGTTTTCTATTTCTCGCTTCGTTTTTCTGCGATTTTCTGCTCAACGTTGTTGAGCATGTCATCAAAATCTTCCCGGATTTGTTTTTTTTTTTTTTTCATTCTGCTTCCTCTTTCTACGGGGCCCGGTTTCGCAAGTTCAAATTCACAGATCTATTAGCCAACCGGATTGATGCGTTGCTTTCATCCGATGCCGGCAATTCGATCTGCCTTTTTCGCGTTCAACCTATCCTGCCCGCTAGCGCTTAAATCGCTAACCTATGTGATCACTTAGCTCAGCCAAACCCGTATATCAAACAATCGGTCTTACGGCCGTCGCTTTCTGGCAACACTGAAACGCCATCTGCTAGTGAACGAAAAAGAAAGCTCCTCTAATTTGCCCATAGGCTGTACAGTTTTTCCAGCAATCCGATCAGCATTCCCTCTTTGCGAAGATGCGATGCTTTATCATACCGCCTGGATAATCCGATTTTCCGATCACTCTGGCTCACTTTCATCGTTCGAGCGTGATACGATCAAGATGTTGATCTAGGAAATGTGTTTTTACTCTGTGTTTTGAGGAAAAACGTTTTTGGCAAATTGATTTACTTTAATGCCATGGTGCGAAGCAACGTTCCGTTCGAATGAGTTTTATTGTTGCTTTACCTCTTTTTTTTCCCATGGTGAGAATAACTTAGCGATGATTAACGAAATTAACTGTATTGTCTCACAGTCAGGATATTGTTTACTTTGTTTTAAATAGGATAAAGTGCTCTTCGCAAAATTACCACTAAAACGAATTTCAAATGCGCCTTAAAACTTCTTGCTTGATTATTGAAAAATCAGGAAAGTTTTTGCTTCATAGGCCTTTAAAACACAATTTTGAATAACAGGAAAAGCTATAAAAAATATAAAATAATTTTTAATCTTTGGCTAAGGAAATTTTATAGATTTATAAATGTTTTTAAACATATAAACCACCGAAAAACAAGAATTTAAAGCTTTCTATTCTTTTACCAGCTTGTTGTAAGATTTCACCAGCAAAATTTTAAAAATAATTCTTATAATAACTTACTTGCAGTAGGTTATTGATCGATTTGTGTCAGGATAAATCCTTCCACAATGTTTCCCTAACGACTGATAGGCATAAAACCATCACAAGCTCAAACGTGAAAGCTCACACGAAAAAAAACAACAACCGACACACACTCACACACACACACACAAAAATCATCAATGCACTCAACTTCTTGAGGCCAAATTTCCATTAACCAGCACTCTAACCAGTGGCTTTCCCACTGCGGACGGGGAAAATCGACCTCAAAACGATGGGCACGTTTTGACCGTTTCGGTCAGTTTTTTTACGCGTTTGCCAAGATGCGGATGGTTGGTGGATGCATGGGAAAGTGGAACTGATTTCATGATTCTTTTTTTTTTTTGTTTTGTTTTGTTTTGAGTGAAGAAGCAACATTTTGAATAAAGCACCAGCAGGTTGAAACGTTCCGCAAGAAGACGTGAAGTGCGCATCAAATTTACGATCAACCTGGAAATTGGTAGCTTCATGCCTTGAGGAAAATGGGAAAACTAAATGTTCTCAGCACTGATCCGCAGATGCTGCTCTGCTGGAATTTTGACAAGTATTGGAGTGAGTGAGCTTTTTTGTACCTGTTGGTTTTTATATTTTCGATGTGTAACACTATGTTAGAGATTATTGAACTTCATGTGAATGTTTCTCAAACAATTTATCTTGTTATGTTTAATAAAAGCACAAATATCATACAAATTTCCATTCTAAAAGTGTGAAACACTTAAAGATCCATGAACAAATTGTAGTAAAATTGATGTTACAGGAAAAAATGGTTATTCCAATAGAGTGAAATGAGACTCAGAAACTAAATTTCAAAAAGAGTTCAACACGTCCGTTAGTAATAAAAGATAAATGTTCTAGGCATTAGGCGATAAACGTTTGACGATTTATCCAACAAAAGATTGCTCCTAACGAGACTTATACGTAAAAATAGCGCACACCGATTGTGTGATGACACCGGCGCCGGTCTTGAAACGGCAGGACCGGTGTTCAAATCTTATCTGAAGCGTTCCCGCATAGTGAGGACTGATTATTCGATTATATGACGTGATAACATCAAGTCTAATAAGCCATTGGAAGGCTGGCGTGACCTACTAAAGTTCGTTAAGCCAAAAACAGACTAAAGAATAGACAATTCCTTCTCTGCTCTTCTAGAACACGTATTATTCCTTATTGTGACTCGAAATAACAATTGTGTGATAATTTTTTCATTACATTTTGCAACCAAACAAACATCAAGAGCACTTACCATCGGTCGCAACGTGCTCGGATTCCGGTAGTACTCGCTCCCAGCGATACTTTGCAGATATTTCTTATTAGTTCCATAGATTGGCTCCATTTTCACTCCCGGTCGGCGATGCTTCTGTACTTTTTAAGACTATTCCACCGAAACGAAACTTCCACCTGCACATACAACTTAGTTATTCACTTTCACTAGCACACACACACACACGCACGCACGCCACTAAATACATCAGCTACACTACACCAGCAAGATGGAGGATGCTTCTGCATGCTTTTTCTTCTCCATCATCAAAACCTGGTGCGGATGCTCCATTGCATTAGGTGTGACACACTTTCCTACACTGGTGCAATCTTCATGCGCCACCAAAGTTATTCCAGTGCTTTTTATTTCTCTCTCTCTGGCGGTCGTCTTTCGCTTTCAAAGCTAATCCATCGTTAGATAATGAATGGAGCGGTCTTCTTCCGCTGCACTGTTCCTTTTACCGCTGGCTAGTTTCTCCTGGTGAATCTGCAAAATAACGCACGTCCCAGATGAATAAAATAATTAAAATTTGGTTCACTTTCGATAAAAAGCCATTGCCTGGCCCCGGGCACCGTGCTGCACATAAAATGTATCATTAAACCTTAACTTCCATCACCCGCGAGGAGGAAAGCGTTTGAGGAAACGTTTTTCTTCAATTAGATTCGCACGGTAGAAGAGATGAGCGATTTTTCAAGTGATGTATTGGTGTCCAAAATTTGTTTTTCTGTTCGATTTGTGTCGGGGTTTTTGTTGTTGATTTTATCTCTCTCCACCTTTGCACAGCCAGCAGAGACTACCTCCACAAAAAGCTCTGCAGTAGCTCTGCACGTTCAGGAAGCTAAACTATAATTGCAATAGAAAGAGTGTTTTCCAACAATTTTCGACACCACCTGCTTGAACCAATCGAAACCAACATGTCGATAACCTGATCAAACGCGTACGTGTCGCACGTTACGGTTCGACATCTAAAGTACCCCAGTACGTTGGGTACGTTAGCTTCAGCTGGGTGCAGGAAAAAGTTTCATCTACACAATTACCCCACACTTAGGGGCTAGCTGGGTGCAAAAACTAGCACAAGTACTGGCAACTTGTTCAAACCAAGCCCGAGCAAAATTGACCCTTCCTCAAACAGACAGTACTCAATGGCACTCTAATTGCCCGCTTGATTTCGATGTGTGACGTCGTTGACCAAAACACACCACCACTCAACTACTGCATCTTACTGCCCTGACTGACCACAGCTGCCGGTGCCGGTGACGTGGGCTTCCTCGGTTTAGTACTAGGACGTTTTTCGTTTCCTTCGACCGAGCCACTAGCCATCGTGGAAATATTCACACTTGTGTACCGATGGGAAAAGGGGGTAGGCAACAACAAAAACTTGTCCAGCACCCATTTGCCTGATCACGGGAATCATGCTGGTCCACCGGCATCCCCTCCGGGTGGATAGCCATCCGAAATTACTGGCCCAAAGTTTGCATTTTTACCACAACCGACCGTTGGTTTCTGGCGTTTGACAACGGGTTTCATTGAACGGGACTTCGATGGTCGAACTTTTTACCGAACAGTATCGAAAATTTCGCACTTTCATCGTTCGATCGAAGGGATAATACGCTTTTTACCTTTACGAATCACCGCCCAAGTGGGGTGTGCTTTTCTCTAGAAGAAACATGAAACAGGATCAGAAAATGGTTTTTGCGGAAATGGTTTACCTATTTTTATAGACAGTTTTGGGATCCCGCTATATCGGGAACAATCCTTTCAGGATATTAAATAAATTTTTCGATAGATTTCGTTTGAAATTTGGCAGGAAATTCACTACAAATATCAATATTAGTGTTGAGTTCCGTTCAAGCTTATTTATGTTATTTTATTTGAGTGTGACGGCTCCACGCCGTATTGTCAAACGTTTTTTTGCTTAAGTTTAAGTTTTACAAATATTAACAACATGCAATTTCCACCACAAAATGTGATGAAACTATCCCGATTCATCCTAATGTGCAATAAGACCGAAAGCACGTACAACAACATCAGCGTGTTTTCCTAGATGACGTATGGCCCGCATGGCCCACGGAAAGCAGGTTACCGGAACAATGAGATACAGAGGCTCCCGCCTGTGCCTATTGCGCCACTGAAAGGGCGACACATTTTCCGTGACACATTGCCCAACTGCAATGGTGGCCAATGGTCGAGACCTGTTGGTACGGACCGGCACGCACCACGTTTGCTGGGAAATGACAACAACCAGTTTACCCACCAGGGCCCGGCGGTCGTAGACGGTATTTTCATTTACTTCCTACTTTTACTCTAATTAAAAAAATAGCGAACCAGTGCACAAGCACACTAAAGTGTTCGTTGACGCACATTCGCCGGCCGGGTTGATCGCTAGACGGCTCGATCTTCTGTTGTTTGCTCGACCGCCGTTACTATACCAGTTTTCCTTGGATGCGGTTGACGAGTCTTATGAATCATCGTGCGCACGATAGGCGAATTTGTGCAAACATTGTAAAACGATGATCGGTCTGAGGCTTATTTTCTTTTCCATCTCTACGGTGGGAAGTTTGCAGCGTGCCGTTTTCTCTTCCATGATTAATGCTGTCCACAATCAATAAAATAGTGTTTCCCAGCCTATGAAGGTGCTTGATCAAAATATTCACTCTTTTTTCTACACTGTTGTTTCACGTAATTGTTTTTCACAATCAATTAGTTTTATCACAATAATTATAATCATTTTCTCACGATAATTAATTTTAAAAAGTCGATTGACTAAAAATTGTTTTCGATTGTCTCATATTGCCGCAAGTCAATCTTTAAAAAATTTGGGCAATAAAACTACGAGAGGAAAACTTGTAGAATTTTTATATTGAATAATTGATTGTGTAAAATCAAAGTTAAAAGCAAGCCAAATAATAAATAAACATATCCATTATTGCCAATTTCGCTCTTTGCTCTGCTCTAAATTACGTATAAAACAGACACACAGTTAAAATATTGATTTAAAATGGAAAAACAACTCTTTTTGATTTGATCTTTTCATAAAAAGTATCTATATTTCACTGGTTCAGGTAAATAAGTATTTAGTTTTGGGTATGGAAATCGGAATCGGAGCAAAAGTCAACAAAAACAAGGAGCTCGTCTATAAAATTTGATTGACTCTCTTCCTACTATCTAATTTTCTTTTAAAATAACAACCTTTTTCCGTTAAATTTTTGTAAATCAATACGTAAGGTCAGCACAAAACAAACCAAATAAAGACACATGTCATTCACGCAAAATGATTTTCTCACAAATTTCAGATAACACAGAAAAAAGCACAATCTTTCCCTAGCTGGAAGCCCTTTCCTCGCATTCAACCAGCGGACATGAAAGTAGAAACTGTGCCAATGGTCAAACAGAAAGATTGACTGCCCCGATAGCACCAAACCAATGTTACCCAAAAAATAAAAACCACAGTAATTGATAGCAAATATAAACACCCACACCCGAGTAATTCCCCTTTGCGCCAAGGCAGTAGGTTCATCAAATTTAAATCATCAATTAAGGTGCAAGACCCCCGGGGGCCCGACGATGAGGCCCACTTCGGTGTGCGCTATAATTCACACATCACAGTGACTATCATCTTTAGCCCGATGGAATAATTACCGGCCAGCTTTCACCTGGCACTACTGCACACCTCAAGCAGCAACCCCGGCAAACGTGAACTTTCAAAGAAAGCAGTCTAGCTGCCGGCTCGTTTGACAATCGTCTCAGTAGTAGGTGGGAACTGGCGCAGCTACGGCTGATGCCACAACCCCAACCCCCCCGACCCGTCCATTGCGTACGCACGGGCTACGCAACTGTTCGTGATCAAAAGAGCATAAACCAACGCCAAGCTATGGTTCTAAAGAATGGGCCCCTGGGTGAATGAAGGCGAGGACTTCTCACCGCATCGATAGTGATGATTGAACTTCTTGATATAACGAGTTTGCAAAACCACAGTCGGAAATTAAATCTGCACTTATCGGTACTGTGGGTAGAGCGTTTTAATGACTGTCGACGACTGACGGAAGGCTGACCTCAATGAGATGTGTGCTAGATGATGATGCCACACACACACGTCGCACCACAACCGTGCAGCATTCGCAAAGAGCGAAACCTTCGATCGGTGGTGGTGTTGGTGGTGATGATGCCGGTGGTAAGAAGTGATTAATATCTCTCGGTACTTAGAGCATCTTTTAATGGTTGTCATGCTAGAACCAACAGCTAGCAAACGAGCCTTTGAGCCCGCAAAGCCATCCTTTTGTTCCCAGCGCTTGCACATAACGTCATCTAGTTTATGCACTGCTACAAATGCAGTTAACTAGTTCCATGTCATCAATCATCGGCCGTATGATGAGACTGACCGGTTTGACCAGGCTCTTGCGCCAGACAGAGCAGACAGAGACTGGAGCTGGTAGAGATGGACTACTTTGAAGCGTGTGTCTTTGAGTTTGCGCCCTTCGGCGATAAATAAATGAATTGACGGTTTGCATGTTGTGGCATATCTAGATAAACATATTACCTAAGCATTTTTACTGGAGCGCAGCATTGGATGCTAAGGATATCGGAAGGCATGTTACTGTTTCATTAAAGGAATGTCATCCATGACACGTCAGTCTAGGAAAAGCAGTCTCATTCGTGTGCTTTGAAAGAAAATGAGAAAGAACTTTTTGAACTAAACTGGTATGTTTGACAGCTACACGTTGCTTAATGCTTTACAATCCCCAAACGCATTCATTCCAGCCCAGCCAAGTATCTTTTCCCGCTAGCATACTTTCGAGAAGGTAAAACTGGTTTTTAAAGAGTGAAATTACACATTCCAGTTCTACACACCAGAAGCAACCCATCAAGCATTAAGCTACACCGATAGGAAGAAATCTTCTGAATGCACATTCCATTTCATTATCCCATCCCCCACACGGTCTGCGGTGGACCGTCTGGGACGTCCCCTAGTGAAAGTATCTTATCCATTCGCCACCATTCAGAGACGGGTGTTTGTATCGCATGTGGGATGAAATTTGTCCATTCTAAAAACAGGATTATTCGCCAAACACGCACACCAACTATCGTCCAACAGTTTGGCCAGCCTGTCGACACCAACCACGGCATCCCGGGAACAGTGGCTGAGCTTCGCTTAGAACCAGCGACGCTGCAAAGTCTCTCTCTCTCCTACTCGCGAACCGGTTTAGTTGGTTTTAGATTCAATAGACGCTTTCGACGCAAGCTGGCTGAAGCTTTTTTTTTCATAAACAAAAAAAGTGGCATGCTCATAAGCATGCATTTCTTGGAAGAAATAATGTTCCGGCCATTTAATTAAAGTAGGAAACTCGTTAACTAGATTGTTAATAGCACATTTCATGCAAACGCACTTCCAATTTCGATGCCTCTCACAACAGCAAAACAAAAAAACACCCGGCCAAAGTACATCACACCAATCCATAACTGCAAAGCTATTGAGCATTTGAGGCATTGGGTATTACTATTTTTACAGACCACCGTAGCCCTTATTCCCGTTCCAGTTAAACGTTTGTGTTTGCTTCCTTAACGGCCTTCGTTCATTTTCCACGGGCGGGAATTGGAGCAGCGCAAAACAAACAGCAGGGAACTGGGAAGAATAGCAGCAGCAGCAGCAGCAACAGCGATGGTAGCGTGTATAGAGTGTATGGGAAAATGGATCGTCTGGAGACTTTGCAACAGTCAGCAATAAGTGAGGATTTGAAAGAAGAAAAGAAAGAACACACACAACAACAGGAGGTAACAAATCATTCCCCAAGACGGGCAACGCGTCGATGGGATGGAAAATTATGTCTTGCTCTAGTTTACTGTTCTGCAAGACCACAGCGAGTCAATCGGCTGTAATGATTAGAAAACTATTCAAGCAAGCACTCTCAATACACTAGCCAAACGTCAGCCAACAACTGTGGAAACCTCGGGATGTATTGCACTTGAGCTTTTACATTTTAACATGCTTAACCTCGTCACTTCCTATGCAAAAGCTAACAATGTTATCATCTGTCATATAAATAAATGACCTTCGCTCTTTCAATACTTCCACAATGGCGCATTTAGCAGTAATAGCTTTCCTGCCGACACGTTCATGACATTTGTTGGACTACAACGTGCAACGTCAGAAAAGTGGAGCACGCACGCACCGAAAATAGTGCGACACATCGTGCATAGCCAAGGCGTCCCGTAACGACACAGGACGGTGACCAAATGGTGCTGCTTGATGGGACAGCCAGCAGACAAACTCGTTGCACCGGCAGCGTAAGGACCGGAAGACCTTACACATGTAAAAGACCAAACAATAACACCAGCTAAGACAAAGTGCACGACGAGACGACAAACTGGAAAATAACAGCATGCAATAGCAAAGCAGCAAACACAACCGGGCACCGGGGAGACACGGGCGAGGGACTTCGAGGGACAACATAAAATTTTGTCACTCGTCCTCGTGCACATCATCAGTGTCAGGCTTACATTAAGTGAGTCCTTACAGAGGGCGAGAAGCGCTTAGAAATGGGCCAACATTGCTGTGCATCCGTGCAGCTTTTGCTCAAGAATTTTTCTCTTTCAAAATGGACATTTTTCGTTGCACGTGGTTCATATTCATCGTGGTTCAAAAGGCTTCATAATTTTATACTAAAAATAATTGCTTTATTCCTCTCCAGCTTACCCAAAATTTTGCAAAAATCAAACAAACTCATAGTTCTTAGAGAACCATTATTCTGCATACTGTTGCACTTTTGAGCTCGACTCGTTTGTAGCATGATTTCTACAGAGAAGTGCCCAAGAACATTAGTAAATGTTTTTGTTTGGTAACATTTGGGTAAGAGTATGCTTGCTTTGGCTACAAATACACCCAACACCAACACTCCTACACAACAGTATATAAGATTTAAAAAATTGGTTCCTCTACTGCATTCAGTGTGCATGAAAGCATTCCATTTGCTGGCACACACACCCACACCTCTGCATGTGGGGCTCTCACAAAAATGTCCATTCCTGTTAGCTTTCGTGATACTGTGTTGCTTCATCTAAAGCTCCCTTCATAAGCCGAAACATTAATTTCAAACTTCCCCTTTGGAAACACCGAGGACAACAGTTGCACCTTCAAACCCGTTCCCTATTCACAAAGCCCGTAACATACGCAATGACAGGCGGTGCCATATTTTGGACTTGAAAACTGTTGCATGATTGATGGGAAAGCAGCTTCCGCCGAATATTGTTATCAGATCGCTTTCATCTTTCGTCAGGGATCGTTCTAATGCGGCTCTTCAAACGGAGAACGTCTCTGATTTGCTTGGGCGGCTTTGCAAGGGCCCCAGCACGTACCACACATGCATACAACCGAGTGTACTTCATCGGGGAGCTTTTCCGAAATGAAGTGCTACCTTTTGCAAGCCATCGACGGAAAAAAAGCACACACACACACACGATGATGTACGATGACGCATTGTAATGGTGGTACCAACATTCCAACCGGTTGAGTGTTGTAGCTTTGTTCTTGAAGCGTTAACTCCGTCTCCCTGGAGACAGCAGACGGCGCTACAGTTGGAACCACAACCACCCTCACGATCAATGGAAAGGCATGTCTTTCCGTTCGTAGGGCATGGGCATGCCAACGTACCGCCACAATCCGTGTCTCGGGCACAATGCACGAGTGCCGTTTTCGTTGGAAATCAGAAGAGTTGTAATTTAACCACAACACCAATCTAACCCTCTCAATTTCTTGCTACAAACAGCACATCGAAAACATACCAACCCACCCCCATAGCACGGAACGATTCTACGGCAGCTCACATAACCGACTCGTACAGGCAAAACTCTACCGCCACACATGCGTGCGGACTTTTCTTCTGCACACGATTCAATACGGAACGAATTTGCCAGCATTTTTTTCTTCGTAACGAATCGTAATGGAACTTCCGAAATACGCTCCGTACCGTAGCCTTCAATTCCTTTGATATTTAAATTAACCTTTCCGCAAAAGTTTTCTTTCTTTAGCAAAGCCCGTTTTGGGCACACCCGGCCACATCATTCCCGCTTCGGAGCGAGTAGCATGCTGAAGATGGCGGGGGATCAAACTCAGCGCTCAGGTGCTCTTCCCAACAAGTAAACCTCAGAGACGACGGCCTGGCGTAACTGATATTACTTCGAGTGTTCCTACCGTTCCTACCGTACCGATTGAGTTTCGGCGCAGCTTTTGGGAGTTATTTGGTCCCTACGCTTGGCAGAACAACAAGTTGAGAATGTTTTCCACCGGCTGGTCCTGCCGTAACGCAGTCTCGCACTCAAAACGATCCTGGCACAATCGTGTGGCATCATCATGATGCCCACACAACGAACATTCTTCCATCCAATATTAGCGCACTTTGCAGGCCCCTCCCCTCCACACACACAGGCGCACCGTGTCAATCATCCTCGAATTCCCTTGAATCCCTTCCATCATTATGAGCTGTTTCAGCGCCATGCCGGTTGGGGAGCAGTCAGCACCACAGTAATATTCGTATTTGCAACTTTTCATTTCGAAATCGCTTCGGATTCCCAACTGCTTGTGTTCGGTGGAAAGTAGCTTCTCGGGTGTTCCGGATCTCCGTTTTCTTTCTGGCGTTCCCATACACTTAAACACGTCGGCTCCGGAGGATGATCTTTCTTTGGTGAGTTGCGACAGTTTGCGTCTTGGTTGACGGTCCGTTCGCCAGATGGAGGAGGTTTTGCGCCGTCCCCGTCCATACACCTCTCAAACGCACCCCGTTAATGCAATATTCAAGTGATTTCCATCGTTATTTCTTCATACTAGTTCACACACACACTCACAAACACTCACTAACACAGAAACATCTTGCGAGCTTTTCCGTTTATTGCTACTTTTGTGCTCCAAGCTCCACAACAAATTTGGACCTCGCACACACAACACTGAAGGGTGTCACTCCCGTTTTCGGGGAATACGCGAAGGGTTTCATTTTTTTTTCTTCGTTTTGCTTTTGCTTCTATTTTGTATTCTAATTCTTTTCCGACTCCCCTGCTTTACCTCATTTATGGCGTTTGGTTCACTTAGAAAAGAACTCCCCAACTTCGTACTCTCCGATAATGATGGCAATCCCTTTTCGGTGGGGTAGTGGGGGCGGGTTGGTAAAGTTGGGAGCAGCGTATGCAAAAGCGGATAAAATTCTCACATGCGTTCTTCCCTGCCAGCCGCCACCAGGGACTTTGACGCAGAATGGAACTGACAAACGAACGGTGACGTGAACGGGTGTGGAATGCTTTTTCGGAAAATTCACGGCCTCACCATTCGTTTCAGGGTTAATGGCAAAGTGGCGCACTAGTTTTTTTTTTTGGGGGGGGGGGGGGTGACTTCTCCCTTCTTATTGTCCCTCCTTGCCCACCGAAGCATACACACGCATTCACAACCACACATAAATATGCTCACAATTACACGCGAATGTACATTTTCTCTCTTCCACTTCAATTTCCCACACCACAGACACCCCAGGGGGGAAGCACGCGAGTCGGATGTCACCGAGCAGGGGTGCGTTTCGGGGTTGAAACGGATGTATGTGAGTGTGTTTAGAAATACATTCCCATATTCCCCGTCACGACACATGAAGATATGATTGCAAAGTTTCGGTTATGCATGCTAGCGTGAACGAAACTTTCAACCAGAACGGAGCGAAGAATGCTTCCAATTTGTGAGAAATGTGAGTGCATAACAGCACCGAACTTTAATAATTATCACTGAAACCATTTTTCTATGCCACTTAGCTCACAAGGGATTCAAACTTTTTCACTGCTCTCTACCAGCTCGATCGATGGTGAACCGCGTTTCATCACCAAACGGTTGCGCACACACTCGCTCACTCTCCAGGTGGAATGTTTCTTGACCGAAATGCACTTTCACAACATCCTTCCTCTTCTTGCAGCTGCATTCAAACCACCCCGATAGCCTTCTCGGGAGGAACGAGCTTCAGAACGATTCTTGAACATGCAATGCAGGGACCGTTCTTCAAAAAAAAACCACAACCAACGGATCGGTTGCGGTTCACCTCTTAGAATATTCTACCGTTTCCCGTTGGTTCTACATAAGGAGCTGCTGCACACAAAGGGCCGCTATTTGCGCCCACAACGCATGCAACCCTTCGATAAGACAACGAACGCTCTCACACACACACACAAACACAATGGAACAAAAAAGAATCGAAGATCGACGAACCAAATGCACCGTTAGGTTGTGATGGCTTCTTGCTGAAAGCTGTGGTACACGTAGACGCGCAGTTACAGGCTAACCTCCATAGACGACACTGGTACACAGCGTACTGCCAACGGCCGGTGCTTGATCGAGGCGGAAAAGCGATCTTCTCAAGTTCAAGATCGTAGCTATGCTAAAGACGCTCTCCGCTCAGCCGGCGCGCGCATTGTTACACACACACACACTCTCTCTCTCTCTCTCTCTCTCATTCCTTTCGAGCTTTTCTTTCCATCTGCTCTTTATCGTGCGATTCCGTTTTGATGCACCGTTCGTGCGGAGCTTTGATTCGTTCGACCACTTCCTGCGTCGTCAACCGGGGGTGTGTATGTGCAAACCCATTCCATCCCCCTTCGGGGACCATTCGATCCAAGATCACGGCATCTCCGCGGTAACTAACTGTGTCGATCGTGACCGCAGACCACGGGCCCCGACTGCGACTGTTCATGTGAGAGTGAGGGCTTTGGTGGATGTTTTCTTCCACTGCTCTATTGCTGTATGCGTTTAGACTCTAGCTCCAGAGCCACCGATGGGCCTCGGAAGATGCCCCTCTTTAGAATCTCATTTCCTGCGCAGGTTTACGAGCTAAGCTCGTCGGATGATGCTTGCCTTTCGATGTTATGCTCTGCGGTCGGGGCTCGGCGTGTGAGTGAGTGCGCGGAACCCACACCATGAGAATTGGGTGATGGGCTTCCAATTTTCTTTTTTTTCCCCCATTTTCTTTATCTTTGGTTCGTGCGTCGATCGGGCGGAAGCGTTTGGTGGTTGGTGGAGAAATTAGTTTTGGTGAAATAACATATTTCGCTGTGGATTACAAGCGACGTAGTTAGACAATATCTCTTAGTGGCGAAATAAATATTCTCATTGGCAAAAAACAAAGGCGAATGAGTTCAGAAAGACCCAAAGCCTCTACAAAATAAACAAAAGCAATTTAAAATAAAATTGAATAAACATACAACAGCATAAGCCTTTGGCTTGAGGAAGCTCAAGATTGTTATAAAATACAATAATTTTCAACGGCTATTTCAAACTTCTATGATGATGGTACATTTGATGATTATACAATATGTTGCTGGTTTAATTGTTTACAATCCACAAATCGTTTCGAAAATGGAAATTTATGTCTATGCTGGTCTCATATTCTTCGTCGATCATCGAGCAGAGTGTTCTCGTTCGTTGACTCCCATGCTTGCCATAATAAAACGTACACGTTTATTCCACAACCCGTTCTGTGTGCCTAAAACATGCATGAGCGAAGCGTACGAAAGGGAAGGACAATAATCGATCCGCGGAATCGTGTATTGCAGATTTTCCTTCATCTCCACACGCTTCCACGGCATGCTCGGGGTAAAGAAAACAGCTTCGTCTAATAATAGTTTTCCAGTTTTCATTCTACCATGTACGTAAATCAACATTTAGCCGTTGCGACAGTTTGCTTCAATTCACACACACACACAACAGCTCTGGACGTCAACACGTGCCACTAGAACGTTTTCTACGCCAATTAAATCATTACTCAAGAACGAATCCGATGTCGAACGGTGCTCCCACCAGGGCCAACGAATCGCCATACAGTAAAGCGTGAAAATCAGGCATTCCGAGTAACGCATGTCCGAGTGAGGTTGTTGGCAGTGATCTTGAACTTGAAGAACATCGAACGTTCACCGGGCGCAGTCCAGCTGTTGTTCTGCAGACAGCAGCACAACAGTGAGCATGTTTGTACAAACAGTGCTTCCTGCTGGAGTTAACTAATCAGATACGAGGCATCCACCGAACGGCCAACACTAGCCTGTTCGCCATTACACAAGTATCCATTTCAAACTGCAACGGTACGTCCGGTAAGCATTTGCCTCTTGTGACCTCACCGGGAAACATATGTTAACGAGAACCATAATGATAAGAGCGTAAATCTTCGCCTGGGAACGTAACTGATACTCAGTGCTGGACCGTCACTGTTGCTGCTACTGCTGCTGCTGGTTCTGCTGCTACGCTCTTCCGCTTTGGCGGACGCAATCTCATTAAACCACTTACCCGGTCAACGAAACGAAAAGATTCTACTGCGAGGTGAAACCATCGTCGGGCGAACAACCCGTGGCGCGCAACGTCCGGAAAAGGTAATTAGAAACGAACGTTGCAGAATAGCTTAACGGAAAGGCAGCGAAGGATTATGGTAAGCGCTGGAGAAACGCTGCCCAGGGAAACGCTCCTTTAGTGCTCGCAACAATTAGCATTAATCTTCGATTTGATATTCCTTCCGCATGCCAGCACGCCGAGTGTTACCGTATGCCGCGAACCGTGTCCGGGGCAGGGGACGAAAAGACGAAATGGAACAGATAATGCCGGAATAAGTTTGACAGTGCCTTGAACTCTGATTTTACCGATTCGTTCTTATGGGTGGAAGTTCTTAGGGAGGTTGAGCTGGGTTTTTAACCCACTTCATTAAGTGCACTATCTGATCAGACGCTCTTAATCTGTTAAGATTGAAAGGATGAGGCAAGTGTCATATAATTCGTGGCGCTCTTTCTGAAACAGCGTGGTAACAATCTGCTGGTGATGATGTTAAGCAATTATTTGCTAACCCATCTGCCAATAATAGCTTCGCCAAAATCAACATCAAGGTTGTATTTCGTTTTGCACAATGAAATGAGCACAAAAGAACCGTGGGATGCATTAATAAGGCAAACAAGAAACTGTTGATAGTAGTGCCAATGTACAGAGCACGTTTGGGGAAACCATTCAAATTTCATCCCTTGTGTTAACCTCACCAAAACCATACTACAAAACCATCGGTTCCGAACGACAAATCAAACAGCATATTAAACCTTGTGTTAAGTATGGGTGCACACACCAGCAAAAAAAGAATTTAAAACAATTGTCCCCTTTCCTTGCGGTGCCTACTAAGCTGGTGGGAATTGTAAAGTTCTATTGCTACTATTATCGGACACAACGCAAACAGACAGTGTTCCCGGAGTCCCGGATGGGAGAAACTTTTTGTCAGCAATTATGACCACCGCGACAGAATTTTTGCCGACCTGTCTCTTGTGCCGCAGCTGTGGTTGAATGATGCATAAGGTAGCTAAACTCAAGGACAAGGCAACAGGGAAGTCCATTACCGCGCTCGAACTGGTTGCAGCCTGCTCGAGGGTCACGTAAAAATTGGGCGATAGGCAACGGTGCATAAGAGTGATGGTGTGAGTGTAAAAATGACACAGGAAAAATTCACCACTTTTCCCAGCCCCGGCGCATACACTGGCGACCGGTGCTCGGCTTGCGCGGAATCCACCAGCACACAATTACATGCACAGCGGAAACGGAACACATCACTGGCACAAAACCGGAGACAGGTTGACAATTTTGCAAATTTTATGAAGCTCGTAATCCGATCTAAAAAGAAATCATTCCGACATCTGGTCGTGCTGGGGCTGGCCGATAGCGAAGCGAACCAACCCATCGCTCCACCGGCAATCCAATGACAAGCTATCCCGGTGCATTTTTTGTTGTTTTTGGTCCCCTTTACAACGCTGAAACACAGCGGCAAGTTTCGCGCTGTAAACCACCGAACCCACGGATCAGGTGGATGCGGTACACCCGTCAACCCTTGGTTTATCCGCTCTGCTCGGAACCAAAATGGACAAACGACGAAATGGATTCTATAAAGTTAGCCCGAAAGGACTAGGTCGCCGGGAGCAAGGATTCGGATCTCGCCCGCGGACGAGACGACTTTACCGGTGTTTGTAAGGGACTATGTGTGTGTGCAACTATACGCTACATCAGTACGGTGATCCTTGGTACAGGACCGAACGGAGGGTAGAAAAAATACCTGAATAATGTTGCAGTTTGCTCACTAATGGCCCGTAGCTTCTCTGAAGTAAGGCAATAAAAAAGGCGACCGACGGGTAAGCCATCATCATAAATACCGGAGAAGCTACGGCTCTTTTACAGGGAATCACACACTGTTTCGCCAACGGGAGAAGGATCCCGCTTTTTTGTGGACTCCCGGACTTCCCCCTTCCACCCGTTTGAAAGGCTTCTTATTTTACTCAAAGCCGGGACCATCCAGGTGAGGTCATATACCGGTACGTTGGTTCCGTTTCGCTAGGTCATGGCTCCCCATGACCAGTGCGGTGGCCGCATTCCTGACATCATTATCAACATCGGTCTTGGTACAGGATGCAGGACTCGACCGCAACAACGGGTGCCCATTAGTGTGCTGCCCCACTCGCGACCCGTGCCACCCCGCTCACCTTCAGCTCCGGCTCAAGAATAACCGAGTGCTGTGTTGGTTGCTGGTCTGCTGCTGTCGGTGCACATTAACCATTATTGTCGCTCGATAGTATGGTATGTGGCCTGTGCGTTGGTGCGTTGAACGTTCGCAATGGTGTGCCATCGGGAGAAAAATATTCCCCCAGGAAGTACAGGGTCGCACAATTTAGCAACGACAATCCCCAACACGTGTTTTACGCGAGTGCAGAGAAAAAAAGAGAAGGCTTCATGGCTCGGCAAACCTTGCGGACGAGCGTGATAAGATTGAATTCGATATTGGTTCGGAAAAGCTACATCAAGATGAATTTAAATTCCCATACTTAATGCTTCCAGTACCTGATCATCCGAAAAGCTACTTTTACTTTACACTTCCGTAGAAAGTGCTTCAAGTAATGGATTTTCAATTCGGATTTCCTTCGCTGTTAGGTCACGTCGGCCATCGAATTGCTTACTAGACTTGTTGATAATCACTTAGTTGAAAAGAAAATTACTCCTCACTATATGCGCGGCGACTCTTAGCGAGAATATTATCATCAGCTTAGACTGTCCTAAATGGTGACATTCTCTTAATTTTATCTTAAAAAACAGAATATTTAATTTTATATGATGAAAGTGGCCTTCGTCATAATTAACGCTTCAAAGTCTTTAATCTTTAGTTAAGAGGACGAATACCCTCTACTTATCTCTTCTGCAGCGATCCTTGCTCATTTATTCTATCTATCCACTGTTTCCTATTAATGATGACAACATTTTCAACCGCTGTTTCAAAACATGTGCATGCCGTCATACACCAGCAAAGGCCATAAATCTTCTTTTGCATCGCGAAGAATCCTCAAGAAGTCGTCCGTCGCTACTAGCGGATTCGTTCTCTGGCTAGAAAAGTGCCAAGCCTCCAACGTATAGCCGGATGATGTTTGGCGGATCTCGGTGCTCTGGGGCCTCGGTGACCACAGACACCGCGATGACGATTTTGTAGTGCACGTCCAATCGAATCACGGCCCGGGAATGAGGCCTCATATAGCTCCGGTAACTGCGTGCTCGCTGGCAGAAGCGAAAAGCTGAAGCGAAAATAAATAACATAATGAACAGGGAACAAATTATGAGTACCGTTGGAACGGTTGCCGTCACCGTCGCAAGAGCCCCGTTCTTCGTTGCCATAGTTGAGCGGCGCCGTGCCTAGTCAGTTGGCTTCGTTGCGTTGCGGTTCGTTGCATTCACAACCGTCATCGAGATGTACGTGAACCGCACGGTTCTGTCGCGGTCTTTCCACGTCCCGGTGCGAGAATCTACCTTGGGCTTCCATCCCAATACACGTCCCGTCACTCCTGCCATTTGCTTCCTGTTGCTGCGGGATAAAAGCGTTGCAACGTACGCTGGTCCACAGCTAACCGTCACACCTGCCTTGCACTCTGGAATCGTCCCGCCGATCCGCGGCAAATCAGAGTTGGCGTAATTTTTCCTCCCCTCCCCATGGTCCCTTCTGCCGTTGCTCTGCCGCTCTAGTGCTGCACAGATTTGGGAGAACTTTATTATGCGGTAACTATTCACTACTTTCCCCACGATAGACACATACACCTACCTACACGCCAACCCACTCCGACCACGCAATTTTGCTCGTGCGGTGAAAACCCCCTGAAAGGAATTCGATGCAAGGATGCTAATGCAAATGGTTGTAGCGCAGCACAATATATCGGTATCATCGGCCACAAACACCCCGGTTGAAGTTCCCGTGCCGGGAAAAGTGCATCGCAGCGGAAATGACATAGTAGCTGCAAAGCGTGTGAGTGCAGGTGCAAATCGGTTGGATCAATTTCCCATTAATGTGGCGCGCGTTTGGAAGCGATGTAATTTGTAGTAATTTTTAATAATCATCTGCCGCTCGACTAATGAATGGAATTATGAATTTATCTAAATGGAGTACTTGGCAAAGCATAAACGAGTAATTGATAGCGGTGTTAGCCGTGCTGAATGATCTGCATTTTTCAATTGCACAAATGTTGCTAAAGTAAACACTCCTGCATGGGGTTATGATTTCAATCACTGTTGAATGATAATGATATTGAATGCAGAATTTGATTATTATTTTAATATGAATTGTGTATTTAAATTGATTGGAGGATCCTCCACACAGTTCACATTAAATATAAAAAATTATTATCTAACTATTCGCTCATTTTTCATTGCTAATTCTTCCCTATCATTTTACCACATTACACGCATTTGTGTGAACCTAGTCTCAATCGAGCAAAGCGTTGCTTAATCGACCACGCGTCAATAAGTCACATTCCCTACGGCCACACGTCTATGCTGCTTATCGACAACAGTCCTTCTCCTAACACATTGTCTTACAACAGGATTGCAAAACCGTAAACCAGCACAGCGTGGAAAAGAACATTTCTCTAAAGATGCTACTTTTCACCGTTTGCGCCGAGTTCAACGCCACGGCAAAGCGAAGAAATCGACTGACAACTTACCGGAAACAACTTGCGATAGATCACGTCTCCTACGCGCCGTTTCATTCCACTCCCGGCCGGTTTCCGGCCATCCCCCATCCGCGGAAGGGACCAGACATCGGGAGCGATGGTACGTAAGTGATTAAGCTCTGTATCGTCTCCGATTTCATCATCGTCGCGTTTAGCGCTGCGGCGCCTTTACACACATCGTGCAACGTGTATCGTGTAAAACGCAAAGAATCAACCGAGCACGAACGCCTCTTGCCGCCAGCAGTCACACTTTCTTACGCGCCACTCGCATAACTGTGCACAGCCGTCACAAAGCGCGATTGGTAAAACAAAAGCTCGCCCTCGCTCGATGGGGTTCTACTTTTACGCTCTAACCGTGTCTAGGATCGCTCCAGTACCTGTGCTCCGCTTTCAGGGAAGGTGTGTCCGGACTGCCACCGGGGGACTATCATCTGGAGTACTGGCAGCGTCAAACCGACCGATGGGGATGCATTCAACGGAGTGAAACTTCAATGAGTCAACTTCTAGCGATATCAGACTGCAGTGGAGAAGAAGCTACAACACAAAAAAACGCACACACATGAGACACAGAAATAACCAGCCTTCTGAAACCTGTTCGGTTGGAGTGCGTTCCCTTTCAAGAGTCTACCCCATTGACATTGGAATTACAGCCCAGGATCTGCTAGACAGAAGGAACGCCGGAAACGTCTGAGAAGGAACTCTTATTTTGCTGAGCACGCAACATTTAAGTCCCGTCCCAAGTTTGGGTTCACATTTCGTGCGTTCCGGGGTGTTGGGTATGTACCCATTCTAAACGTATTTTATACCTCAATGGTTTACCATAATACAATAGATAACTTATGCTAGGTTGTTGCTGAAATCATTAATCTCAAACAGGCATGACAACAGCAATAATAATCATCTGGATGCTGATGTTGTCAATGATGACAATAGTGATGATGCAATAAAGATGCAAAAACAAAGGAAAGTGGATGAAGCGGATGAAGTAATGTCGTTTTAGTTGTTCGCACTAGAAAGTGAAGTTTTGCATATTTGTAATATGGTTACATTGAAGATACCTTTCAACATGTGTCGAGATGGAAATGTGATGACATCAAACGCATCACTGTACGGTTTCCAGCGAAAAACTATTCCTGCAAGGAAATGAAAGCGAATCAGTAAGTTATAGACAAGAAAAGTATCACATTTCCTTGGTAAAACCATTCTCCCAGTGGCACATTTCTTGTGTGTTTATGATCGGGCAACGCTTTGGAATTTAATTTTACAGGAAGTAGTTATTTTTAGATCGTTAAACCTCGCAGGGACAGCATCTCCGTCACTGTTAGTTTCCTTCCCATTTTCCCCCGACGCATCCAAAAGGAAATTATGACATTCTACAACCTCTGAGGCGTTTTTTTGCCAACCACAACCAGAATGAGGGTAATTTTATTTTACCAACCCATGATCTACAATATTATCCACCCTGTACCGTATCGCCGGGTTCGGTTCCAACGAAACCGACGCGCTGCACAATAGTGACCTCATTCCTCAGCTCAGCAAGTAATCATTCATCTTCCGTTATTTTTAACCAGACTGATGACGTCCAGATTCGCTGCAGGAAACCTACAACCCCTTAGCTGTCGTTATTCGCCCCAACGTCTGATGGCTGATAGATCAGGCGGCAGTACCGGCGCATTATGTTATCGCGAAAAATTCATCATCTCAGTTTCATCCCAAACTGTCGTCCCCGTTCGAATACTGCCCCAGTGATCATCCCAGCCCCATCAGTGACGCCAGCAGTTCTGCTGACCGGGACGCAACGCCGGCGAACACTTCCCACCCGGTTTGCGTGCCGTAATGTCCAGGCGCGAGTTAATTTATTCCCATAATTCTTACCATATTCCATTGTTGTAACACTGTTATCTGATGCAGAATGATTGCACACCACCGCACACGCGGGACCATTCCCAAGCCGTTTTGGTTGGTTCGCCGTTCGACACGCGGCCGTTCTGGTAGCGCCTTCGCGAGCTTCAGGTGCGGGAGAGAAGGTTTTTGTGTTTCGGGATACTACGATGCTCCAGTTCTCGCTCGAGCCCGGAGTTCAATGGAATAAAACGGTTTTCTAGCGCACAATAAGATCAGGGATTGCGATTGCGTGTGGTGCCCAGTTGCCTTCGCTCGATTCGATGCTGCCTTGATTTATGCTTCCGTTTTGCATGATTCTTCGCTCCTGAAGAACTGTCCCAGAACGGTACCTTTAGTAATGCCACGCGCTAGAGATGCAACACTGTGCGGGATGCTATCATTCATTGGGCTTACGGGTGGTGAACTAAAATTGCTGCTCGGAATTCCTGGACGCCGTCGTGTCAATATATCGGAGGAGTACCGAGAAAAAAATATTTGTTTTTTTTTACGTCAGCATGACCTAATTTCAAACTACTTGATGATTACTGAGGTGCGTTGTGAGATGCTTCATAGCTTCGCCAATAAGGTAGAAATTTAGTTTTAAAAAATGGATAATCATTAATCAATGTC
This sequence comes from Anopheles maculipalpis, assembly GCF_943734695.1. Lineage (NCBI taxonomy): Eukaryota > Metazoa > Arthropoda > Insecta > Diptera > Culicidae > Anopheles > Anopheles maculipalpis. The sequence continues at coordinate 11,648,242 of NC_064872.1, forward strand.
TTAAAAAAAATAACAAAACAAAGCAGGGATCCTCCGTTCCAAATTTTGACAACCTATCGGGACTGAATTTTAGACTGGCAACTAGTACGATCAGGCATTTGAAACATCAAATCATTGCGGCGGTTCAGAATAACAGTTTTAGCGCGGTTTCCCATTCACCAAGAGTACCGAAAAAAAACACAAAAGTATAGGTTAGGGTTCCGTCATGATCTGGTTACAACAGCGCTTCTTCGTTAGCCTCTAGATGCAGCGCACTACGTACAGTTACGTTTTCAAATTGGTAACTAATATTGGAACTAGCGTTCCCTTGATTGAAAGTGCGTAATGTTTCTGGAAAAAAATTTTGAAAGTCTGTTGGACGATCTGAAAGAGATTTTTTACGTTAAAAACTCATTTATCCAAGAGTATGCATATCCTTCGTTATCTAAGTCTAGAGTGACTAGACTGGTACGTTATTAGATAGTCAAACCCAGTATGGGATAATCGTAATGATCGGATTTGACCCTCAATGCTGCCGTGTGAAGACCTGAGCAGGATACTGGGTACTGAACTAACTATCCAACTATGGGTAAAATAAAATCAAGGAAGCCGCTAACGACAGACCCTTCGAGGATGAAATGCAAAAAATGTTAATGCCCTTCCCTTACGGTGTCAAACATTCCCCAAGCTTGTCAAATATCACTTGATTTTATTTAGTGATTTTTGAGCGATTTTGTAAAATTCAACATTCTACATCCCTGTCCCAGCTTTATCAAAACCTCCTTTGACTGGGACTCCGTTATATATTTAAAAAAAATCAATCCATCAAAATGCGAAAACTTAAAGTCCGTAACGATTTCATCACACCTTGAATAACTCCGTATTACTCCATTGATGAATAAAATTCGATGTAACTAATTGAATCATTCCAAAAATTGCACGCCTTTACGTTATTAACTGTAAGTAATTGCAATACAACCGTATTTTTTGAAAAACTCTCCCCTCTTTACTTCCACACAGAACCTAGCTTGATTATAATTTGACAACATCATTTACCATTTTACCTGACGCGGCCGCACACAGCTGCGGAGCTCTCAATCACAACAGCGTGTTGTGATTGAGAGCTCGAGGCCGACGGTGTGTTCACTTCAGCAAAAACCTCAATCTGCACATACTTAAAATAGCATTATGTTACTGAGTCTGACCTCCGAGTCCGATTTGCACGGCAAAACCCAACGACCATTCCATTCCCTACCGTTGCGAAGGACTCCGAAATTTATGAAATTAGTTTTCTGTGCCTGGTAGAATGCATCCGTCTGCCGCCATCACCGCACTCGGACGGAGCGTGGAGGGACGTGCACGTCGGGCGGATGCTGTGGTTTTAGCTCGAATTCGTAGCGCACTAAAATAACTCCGACACTGGCAATGGCAATGAGCCATTGCCAGGCTGCCAGTCCAACCGGCGTACAAGGGTCGGCCACCGGGCATATACGGTCGGCCTCGAGGCGAGGCGGACTGCAATCAAATTTTCATTCTAATTCCAGCTACAATCGAACCGTAACAATTAACATACTTTTGCACTAAATTTCCTCAGATTCCAATCGGTAAATCCCGTGACATCTGGTCGTAGGGTAGCTTCAACCCCCCCCCCCCCCCCCCCACCACCCCCCTCCCCGAAAACCCCGACCCGAACATGCTGCATGCTGGCGCTATTTTGCAAGTAAATAAATATACATGCTTGAGTAATTAGTGTCACCGTGGTAGTCAGGTGTTTCCTGCCTTTCTCAACCTGACGGAGTGTGCGGGTGTTCGTGTGCGCGTTGCGGGTGCGTAATGTTTGACTTCAAATTTGCTTACCGTAACCGATTTGGAACTTCATTTTCCACGTGATTCATTAAAATATGATGATTTCCCAAAATGAAAGAAGCTACCATTAAGCGCACGAGTATAAATCACCAACTGCAGGACGGCTTTGGCATAGGGGGAACGCTGGTTGTCACTCGCCGAGCCCAGCACAGGTCTGGTCCGTTCGAACGAACCACAGCACCGGAGTCAGCAAACGGAGCCGACGACAAAATATCCCTTAATGTAGATTTTATCCCAGCCGATGATAACCTTACCTTTGCCGAGCCCATGCACAAAATCTAGCCGCCGGTCATCATCCGTTGGTACGGTCATAAATTTTACGAACCCTGCCCTGATCCTTTGCCGATCCCATCGGACCGGATGTTGACAGTGTAAATATTTTAAGGATAGCTAGAGCAACCTTCGAACTGCGGCAACACGGCCACAGGGCCAGCTGGACAACTACGGCCAGCTTATGCATTCTATGTTCCGCCTGTGACCGGTAACTTTGTTTCGTTTCTTTGAATGATAGATTTGTTTGCCGTGCCGGTACCAGGGACCAGAGAGAGAGAGAAAGATAGAGACCGTGCGGGATGCGGCGCGACTAGGCAAATATTTTCACTCGTGCTTTGAAGTATTGTCAAAATTTCACTCGACTCTAGTCCACCAAAACTCCTCACAAAAACTCTCTCTTTCTGTCTCTCTCTCTACCGCAAACAACAATGGTTTAGCACCGAAAGCCGAAAACCGAACCGGTGTTTAAATGTTTAAAAACCTTTAAATTTTAGTGTACCTTAGAACAGTCGAAAAACAATCCCGTTGAAGCAGAAATGATTTAAATAACAAATTAGATGTCACCATCCGTGCCCACGAAAAGCGCATCTGCCGACGGGGAGTGATTCAATTTATTCCGCCAAACACTCAACGGCGATGACACTCGCGCATCATTATCGTCGGTGTCGTTATCATCAGCGTTTTCATCGGCTCACCGATCGATTCCGGGCACTGTCGGTGGCAGTTCCCGGAAGTTTGGGGGTTGGTTGGTGGGCAGAAGAAGACGAGCAACAAAAAATAAAAAATTGTGCCATGTTCCGTACGCCTTAATTTTGACGGTGATGTTGGTTAAAAGTTTGTAAGCCGCGCGGGACACAAAATACCATCACCCGCCCCCGCCCACTGCCTATGGCCCGCCGCCAAATCTTGACGAGGGTGCGAATTTTTAATCCAATTCTCTCATTACGCGCATGAAGGCGTTCCGGTTACCACCAAAGCGCGTCGCCTGACTTAACAAGGTTTTGATTAATTGAAAAGTCAGGATGATTGCAAAAACATCCTTTCCATCTAGTCCTGTGTCTCTAACGCTTGGCTGTCGGGTATGCGCGAAATGGGCACTGGCAGAAGGGACGAATCGGTTGGCTGGTAGGAAGAATGCTTTGAGGTCGCGGTCGCGTTGTGTGCTTTCGGTGTAGATTTCTATCTGTTCGTGCACAAACAACTCGTCGATGATGGAAAGTGGTCACGAAAGTAGTATAATTAGGGCATTTTTGAACTTATTAAAATTTAGTTAAACCAAATACAGAAAACAAAATTCTAACCAAGATAAATTTTTCCCATGTCTATCCATTCTCCCTTTTCGAACAAATTACATTTAATGGCGTAATTCCAACAACTCCATACACCCCGCACTGTTACCTAACCATTTACCCAATCTGTCACAGTACCTGGTCGCGGAAACACGTGTCATATTCATTTACCGCAATTTCAATCTAGCTCCAATTCAATTAGCACCCCCAACCGTCGCTCAATCTCAACCCCAATAGCTCGGTGCAGTGGGGCAGAAGTCGGGATAATTGTTTACAGCAATCTATTTTCTTCGCTGAACACTTGTACGAACTCACCGGCACCCGGTTCGTCAGTCGGTTATTTGTTTCTTCACCACGATCTACCCGTGCGAAGTGGTCTAGTGTAGCCGAGTCCCTGAACCCCGAGCGTTCCTGATCATTGGTGCAAATTTATCAGATCTTTGATCCGCAAAGCTTCATTTCCCTTTTCCTGTGATCGCAGCAAAAAAAAAAAGTATGCCACTTCAAACCGTGATTACTTGGTTGAGCCACCGGGTTTTGTCGTTCGGACCGGTTCAATCGAACACCGCTGGATGGAGTACTGCCCACGTGGAAACGCTCCGCTTTGAACGCACGAGAATAATTAAAACTCTTTCGTCAAATTCCAATCGCACCGCGGCTTTCGCTTGCCACGGAAGAATCGTTATTACTTCATTACTTTCACCACCGCGATGCACACGATCGCTAGGGCGCTCCGAACGAGTGGTTCGCGTTCTTGCCCCAAACACGCACACATCAACATGAAACGATCGTACCGAGCCGCACGGTTTTGCACATCGGGTTTCGATTGTTTGTGTTCGGTTCGATTATAAAACCAATTAAAAATCAAATTAATTTCTTGTCCTACAACGGCGGGCCCTTCGTTACCTTGCAGGGCGCCTGTTTCCTACGAAAGCTCCGAAACTCCAAAAACGCGTCTGCCAGGTTTCGTTTATCCTCGTACATTTCGTTCGCTGCTGTCCTGCATGTACACCCGTGTGTATGTAGGGTTTTTTTTTCTTTCACGACCATCGTTCTTGACAAACAATGTTCTAATTTTTTTTTTTTGCTCCGTTCCCATTCTTCTACGACTTTGTTTGCTTGGTTAGGTTCGCCGCTTGGAAGCTTTGGAAAACGGCTGTAATTGGCAGTGATGTACGAGGCGGACCGGAGCGCGTTACTTTAAAAAATGTAAATTTACAATCTACCGGCCAACACACGATGGAATGTACATCTGCTGCCAGCTGACAGTGGCAATTTTTATCCTTTATCCACCGATACGAGAAAGCTTTTATTATGTTTTGCTATTTTTAGTTACCTATTTGGAGGTCAATATGTTCGTTGGAAGTGGCCTTAACTAATTTGAATGGTAGTTTAATCAAGAATTAGCAACTAGCGTTTGAAGCTTTGGATATGGTTGCCATCTTTTTAGTTGCTTCATATCTTGAACCGATAAAGACCTTGGTGAAAAAAATGTGATTGACAAATTCTTTATACATAGGATTGTGAAAACTCTCCTTAATTCATGTCTATGCCTTAATATAAGCCTTGCGCTGTACATGTTCCTCCAGTTATTTTTCGTGTAAATTGGTTAAGAAATTCCCCTTTTCCGTTCGTATGCAAAAACATGTAGATCTTTCCATTGAAATGAAATATCCAAGCTATTTTCTGGCCTAGACTCTGTCACTAAAATCACCATGTTCGGATATTTCATAGAAATTTCAAGCGCTACGTTTTTACACATTCCTGTCCCATCATCCAAGATGCATCACTTAGGCTGCCGTTCGATCGCATCCATCACTATCGTGAACGCTTGTGCAGCTGGACCGAACCAGCTGCTGGTCGACAGACTATCCCAGCTCCATCCCGACGTCCGTCTACCGCTTGCTGAGGCCCGCGCTGTGCCGTCTAGCGGGCGGGCACCGGCAAACGAACGGCCACCGTTCAGATAATCGATGTAATCGTAATCCGACGTAAGCGGTGCCACTTTCGAGTAGTAAATGGCGGTGAGCGTAGAGTAAATGACCACGGCGGCCGTCACGAGCTGCAATGTGCAATTCATTCTCATCAGTACCAATCCGCCCGTACAACCCAGATCTATCGCAATGCAATTGTGGCTATTGTCACACCGTTTCGTACTCACCTGGAAAACTGCCCAAAATTTGTATGACCCTTCGCTGATGATGAAATCGTAGTACCCGTTCAAGGGATCTCCTTTTATGTAGCGACCCTCAACGGTAGCTGTGGAAAAGTGCGGTCGTCGATTCGATAAGTATGCAAAGGGTTTGCGGTAGAGTTAAATGCTATATTTTCGACAATTACAGTTAAAGTTAAGAAAATAAATGCCCTATCCCATATCCATGACCATCGTTCCTCCCGAGACACACATTCAGATAAAACATTCAAGGACTCATCGTTCGCCCTCATCGAATGCGTCAAATGTTTCATATCAATGCGATCCCGGACTGTTGCTTCTACTTTGGTGCATTTTCTATCGCGTGCATGACCATCTCGAATGTTTGGGCTGCCGGTCCAAACCACCGACTAGTGACCACCGTATCCCATAGCGTGCCCCCGCTCGCTCCGGCCATCGTACGTCCACCGGCAAACGAACGCGCCCCGTTCAGGTAATCGATATAATCGTAATCCGACGTGAGTGGGCTCACTTTCGAGTAGTAAATGGCCGCAAAGGTGGCGTACAGCACGAGACCAGCGGTGAAGAGCTACGTGTTGTGCAGGGAGAAAACCCAACCGGCATACCCGAAAATGAGCGTTGCATTGTTGCCACAAGGAAGAGAAGAGAGAAAGGGACGAAAAAAGAAAATTGGGAAATGCGTTGGTACATTGAATTGTGTGTGAGTGTGGCCAAACTCAATTACTTCGGCAAATTCGCCAAATGCAAACGGTTTTTTAGGGCCGAACGGTTAAAAAGCGCGTATAGCTACCTGCATCACCACCCAAAACTTGTACGATCCTTCGCTGATCACGAAATCGTAGTAGCCATTCAGGGGATCGCCTTTAATGTATCGTCCACCTGTCACCGCGGTTGCTGTTTCTGGAATGAAACACAAATCGCACGTTTAGCACGGTTTAATCAGCTGTGCAGATTGAAAATGCAAAAGTTTTTGTTTGGCGAGGGGTGGAATGTAAGAGCGTAGAAATAGCATTGGCATATTTGCAGATCTATTATCGTAGAATGCTTTCTTATTGAGGAACAGTCAAATTGGAGCTTCTAACTGTGACTCAATAAATTTCATTTTGCTAGAATCCTACATTCAAGAAGCATTCTATAATATTCTTGTCAAACTCAGACGTTTTGTCGTAAGTCAGGTATGTGAATTTTTGGTCAAAATTTTTTGAAGCACAATTGATTTTTCTTAGTTCATTTTTGGTTTTGACTCCGCTTAGCTAACAGAAAATCGAGATAAGGCTCTGCGGTTGAAGTTTTTCGTTTAAAAATTCATATGTTCCCTTTTAGAGTCGGCCTGGAGTACGCGATTTAGACCACATTGTTCGTTTTGTCCAAGACATTTGGATGTTCTAATCCCTGATTGGGGTGACAACGGTCCTTCACACGGCAGGGCTGGGGTGCAAATCACATCCAGATCGTTCCCCCGTAGTGAGGATTGACTATCCAACTACGTGGTATCAGCAGGTCTTTGAATCCATTCGATGGCCAGCGCAAAGAAGTGATGGGTAAGTCCTCATTTTTTCCGGAGCAACTCCGCTGAAACTCTGGAGTAATCCGGAATGCACTGCACATCAATTGCTGGTAGCTGTATTTACTTGAGATTCAAAATTGAAATCTAAATCGCTGTCGATGTCCGAGTAATTCCTCATTTTCACAAACAAAAAAGTATTTCTGTGTTTTGTGATACAAATTTGTTTATTTTATGGTAGTAAACCCGTTTCGTTAATTTGCGTTTGGTTTTTGCTTCATTATCAACGTCTACATCACAGTTTAAAATGTCATAAATGTACCATATCGTTGGATTGTTAGCCAAAAAGCATTTAAGTGTGCCAGGCACCTCTGTCCCATGCGAAAGGGAGCTCAAGGCACAACAAGGCAAATGTTCACAAACAAATGAAACAAATTAATAAAAACAAATGGTATTTGTGCAACTTAATTATGAAACCAACGTATAATGAATACAGTGGAAAATTGAAGGAAAGCTAAGGATCAAAATTAAGCTTTGGAGTAGACGATGATAATGAACAGAATCAACGAAATGGGTTTGTTTCGAATAAATAAATAAATTTGTGTTACAGATCGAATACTAATTTTGTTTGAGGAAATGAAGAATTACTCCGGCATCAACAGCAATTTCGATTTTGAATCGGAAGTAAAAACAGCTACCAGCAATTGATTCCGTAGTGCAATCCAACCTCTTGACTCAGGGACAAGCCTCACAGTTTGAAGAATTCTTCTATTTCTACACACATGAACTGTTACACAATTTTAGCCGTAATTGCTTCAAATACATTGGAAACATATTTTGGCATTACCACTTCAATTCAGGTTCTGTTAAAATATGGCGCATTGAAGGGAAATAAACATAAGTTATTAATAATATCGGTATTTTTCAACAAAGAGAATCTCTTTAGCTGTTGAATAAGATGAATAAAATATTTTACTCACTTTTCAACCATCTCCGTTACTTTTTCCCCTAGTGCAAGATGCAGGTTTATGCAGCTTTTTAACCAAACAGTTCAGACAAAACCCCAGCGGCATAATTTTATGCCACATTCTTTGACCTGCCACTGCTGCTACCCCTACGTACGTGGGAAAACTCCCCTGACATAAGTCCTCCCAGTGCAGAAATCAAGCTTCCAAAAATTTACTTTTATTTTTACCACCGCATTCCCCCGCACCCGTACACAACTGTCCGCTCCTTTTCGACAATTTTTGCACGGTAGAAAATCCCACAGCCTGGTGGACTGGTGGACGGTAAGTAATAGCATAAAGCATGACACCGTGAATGCATTCGTGATGGTTTGGTGGAAAGTTTTTAATTTGTAACTTTATCTCATTTCCAGATCAGGCTCCGGTGAAAACTAACGCTCGTTTGCTGACGGAAAGCGAGATGTGGCGCTTAATTCTTTTTTTTTTGTGGTGGTGTAGAGCGGAGGGTTTTTGTGCTACATTTTTTTTTTGTTATTTTGCTTTTTGTGGTTAAGCACACATATGCGAGCAAAGAAGATTATTTTTCTCCTATCGTCAACTGATGAGGAATTTTGCATTGCACTGCTTGTGGGTCGTACAGCACCACCGATCGAAGGCGACGGTCATGGTGTGTAAATATAGAATCATTCAAATGTTCCTGAACTTTTAGCAGCAGCAGAAGGATTTTTACCTCACATGGGCGCATGGAACGTACAGGATGGAACGAATATTTTAAAGTTTTTCAATTTATTTCTACTTTCATCACACGAAAAGGTATGTTGTTGGCTGAATGATGAATGGTAGTGCAGGAAAATGGTTTTTTCTCTACAGCTATAAATGCCATCCACACGTTAGTGTGTGTGCGTATGTGAAAATTGTGGGAATTCATCCATTACAGAAGGAAAGTGATAAGCACTAAAAACTAAATCACAAACTGTAGGTAGTAGACGACATTTTTTGTTTAACCTTTGAGATATTTTTTAACCTCTAGTTTGAAGCTACTTCCTTCAATATCTCTTCTTGGGAAAAGCATATTAATTACACCACTTCTGGTTGTAGTAGAACATTGAACAGGAAACATGTATTTATTGCACCCAGGATCAAACAAGCACATCAATACCGGGCACCCAAATAACTTAATGTCTCTGGCTGAAAATATTTGCCAACGGTCATAAAAGGATCTAATAAAAATCCATTATTTCCAACCATTTTTCCTCGTCTTATGCAAAAGCCATATTTTATGGTGCTCGAACGATGTGGAAGCATGGTTTGCTTCCTTTTTTTTTTTTTTTGCCCTCCCGAATGTCATGGATAAAGCTAAATGGAGCATTTGTGGTAAAGGATATCCGTAGGCTAGCTGCTACGGTAGCGAGCGTCTCATTGAATTCTGCAAGTGTCTTCCTTCGCAAGCCGGCAAGCAGACAGGCACGCACGTTATGCCAAAACGGCCAAACATTAGCAAAAGCGTTCCCTCAGCAGTGCACGTAGCCCCAACCACCACCGACCGAACCGTACCGTATGCTGCTGCATTCGGGAAATATGCTAGGCATTCAAAATATTCATTACCATTTTCATTACCTCCACCGGTGCCATTGGCGCCGCTTGTTGATTTTTCGCCAAAAGTGATGATCTCCGTTTTATTGCCACCGTCACCAGGATTGCCGTCGTCATCGGTGGCTATCGTCCTCCGCACTTCCGGCTTTCCGCTCGATACCATCGAGCGCATTGATCTTCCGGACGATAAAACTGTGCTTATCACATTAAATAATGTCAGCATCGGTTTCACCATATTGTTGTACTGCTGCTGCACGCTCTGCTCCTTTGCCTTTGCCAGCTGCTCGCGTTCCGCACGATCCGCTGCCTCGTCGTAGTCTTCCAAGCCCTGTTCATAGCTGCAGCCGGTGGTGTTTGGCAGGGCCCGAGAATTCGCGAACACGAAGAACAGAACGCCGAAACCGTAACACAAACGGGCGTGCAGGAATAGAGAAGGAAAAAAAGGTGGAAACGAGTTAACCCAATAGAAAAGACACATTCAATCTGGCAAACGTGTTAAGGAAAAGGAAGGATCTTTCAGCCGGAAACGCGAGCTGACATCCGAGAATGTTTAGCTAAAAATGCTTCACTGTGATGTGCAGACAGATAATGTACGCAACTGGATAAGAATAATAAATTTGCTGTGCATGTTAAAGAATTTCCTCACATAAAATTGTTAAGCTTTTTCATAAAGTTTATGCTTAAAGTTGGAAACATATTTACACATTTCAAAAATTAACTCTCTTCAGTACAGTACCTTTACAGGCAAACTGTAACAAAGGCCTGACCTAAACATAACCTGTGCAAAAGTCAAAGGTTACAATATTTTTATGATTGTTATTATGCTTATAGTATTAACAGCATACAGCATTATAGCCAACCGTTTACGTTGAAACCAGCGCCGCTCATTCGTAGTACGAATGACAAGCATAGACAATACGCTGACTCTAATCCAACGGCACAACTTTTCTGTCTCCCGTAAACTGCTACCACAAGCAAAGACAAATCCGTTGCACTGCGAATACCCGAAGCTGTACCGAGCTAAAGAACGGTCGGCACAGTTTTGGCAATGAGCAGCTAAAGATAAAGCGCAAACAGAATTAAACGATAATAACAATAAATAAAATTTAATTCAGTTTCTCAAATTGTTTTATTAGAAATAATGAATGTACCACACGAAGAGTGCCGACCGGCGATGGCAATGACCCGTAACGCAACCTCCATTCCCGAGTGCCACATTTGCTTGCTTCTTGCGAGCGTGCCGGGGACGGTCCGGTTGTACGAGGACTAAATCTCCTGAAGGTACTTCCGGGGTCGTGCCAAAGCGCTTCATTACGGTTCACTGCGGTTCTGCGGACAAATGTTTGCCGCACCCCCGTTTCGTTTCGTTTCGTTTCGGTGGCAGAGGAGTTAATGAGGCTAATGAAAGAAAAACCTCTCCCTTGTTTTCCGAACCCGAACCGAAACCGAATACCAAATGGGGAATTGGGACATTAGGATGGACATAACACGGCACACTCACTAGCCGGCTCGTATCGCGCCAGCCAGCCCGTTCGCTCCAGCCACCGCGAATATCATCATTTTATGGGGTGAGACTAACGGTCTAGATTATGATCCTGATTTGAGTTCAAAGGATCACACACGGCCGGTCCCAAACGGTCGGTACCGCTCTTTATCGGTAGATGGGCGGAAAGGCAAGGTCCGTGGTGGGCCGTGCTAGGTTTTTCCATCTCACCGAACACATGTATGTGTACGATGCGATGCGTGCATGTTGTGGTTATGTTAATTGATAATGTTGCGTCGGAATGTGCCGGATCTTCGCCAATGGTACGTGCCCTTCCAAAAAAAAAAAAAAACAAACACACACAAAACCGTGTTGTGATAAGCAACAAGCAAAAGGAAGGAACAAAAAAAATTGCAGGAATGGGTGGCACACTAATGCCAGAATCGTTCGATCGATTTTTGGTCTCCTGTGTCCTTCCCTGGGATTATCTTATTATAAGCCACACACATAGACACACATGCCACCCCGTTAAATGGTGCTCCCCATAACGCCCGACATAAGACTAAATTGAAACAAATGAATTCGGAGCAGTCCTTACCAATTACGGAAACATTCTAGCGTAAGATAAGAAAGACACACCCAACCCCTTCCCAACATATGGAGCAACATTCTTACGTGAGTAATAATATAAAGCTACCCCCACACAAGCATATCGTTTGATATTGCCTAAACTTCCTGGTACGCATTTCGGCGCTTTCAAAAAGTCCCCGGTTTAAGCCTGACGGAAATTAAATCGACTGGATAATCTGCAATGCTTTGCATGAAGGCACACGGATGCAATTTGAAAACGTGCGCACCACACACACACACAGTCACAAACTCTCGTCCCTAAATAACATCATAAAAGTAATTAATTTGACTAAACTTTCCCGAAAGTCCAATCCATCCGGACCCGTACAAACTCACGGCCAGGTCTTCCCCTCAAACAGGGCCGACACTAATTTCATCAAAAGCGTGATTATGATTACACGTTATGCATGAGGCTGTGCCCGTCGGTGCACTATGGCTTTATGAGTTTAGTGCATGTTTATTTGCGAGTGACGAAATGGTATTGACGCAACACGGACGCTCTTTGAATTAGTGCCTTTTTTGTCCCGTGATACGTGCATGTCAGCTGAATGGGTTGAATGAAATATGCACAGCTAGATTGCCATCCTGCCCGGCCTACCCCACGCGACTTGATCGCTACTTTTCGATTCTCTTTGAGCTTGTGCTGCCCGTTCCATTTTGTCCCGCTGGTAAAAGGTTCTTGATTACAGTTACAGCAGCAAATTGGAAAACCAAAATGATAATTAATATCTTGCATGCGTCCTGCATATCTCTGCCCGCCAATGAAAAGGTACACGCTTGGTAAAAAAGGTTTTTTTTTTGTTTGCCCTAAAGGACGCAGCGGGAAGGATCAATTCCACGGAATGGTGCGGACTGTGAGCAGCGCACACATCATGTTCAATTTTTCGTCATCGTTTTCCATTACAGGCCTGCAGCCAATGAAGGTACACTGGGCATCGGGATGGATCAATAACCAGATGCGTCGGTTGTCACTGCATCCAAGGGTCGTGCGTGATACGTTGAATATTCAATAAATATTTCACCTGTTTATTTACGACGCGCTTCGGCACCCTGGCGCCCGGTGTACCCTCGACCGAAAGGGCTCTTGGTCCGCGCACATGGTCTGATTTTAACTGTTAACATTACCACTGCCGGATGCATTTCAATGGAAAAGTATGCATTTTTACCCATTCGCCCAGCACCAGAAGCAACCGGGACGAATGAAATTACGACCCATATTATGAGATGAATGCAATTCAAATGATATTCAATTTATATTTATCTGACCTTGGGTCGCAAACACGGTCCACCCAGGGTTCGCGTGTATGAATTCTTGCATGAAAAATTCAAACCACGACCCCGGAGCATAAAAGCAGCAACAAAACTGGTATGAACCATATCGGTTGCCCTTCTTCGATACGGGGTGGTGTGCGGGTGCGGGTAAAAAGGTACAAAAAATTGGTACGGCAGGCCGGGCCGAAATGGTTTCATCTGTACCGGACCCCAGATCAGACAGCATTAAGCAAATGGATTAATTATTTTGTGTCCTCCAGCCGCTGTATCTTAACAATATTTTGCTGGCAACAGCGCGTTTATTGGTTACAGTGTGGTGCTGAAGATATGAAACAAGAGGTTCGCCGTTGTAAACGACAAGCTTTTATGATTGGAGAATTTATTTGCAAATACATATTTTAACAACTCAAATCAAGATTTGCAATCAAGTTTACTGCTTGAATTTTTACTTCCAACGAATTTAAGTTAACTTGATACAGGATTTCGCAAACAAAAATAAATGATTTTGGAGCTTAGGCTCGAAGAGGCTGAGCTTTTTGGTAACGAAAGAACTATTTTCTGAAGACGTAGCTACTTATTGAAGGCTGCTTAGTATCTGCTGATTTTAATGGGACGACGTGATACTTAGTACATCTTCCAAGCTTTCTATCCAACACTAACTACAATACATTTAATGGCAGAGTAAAAAGGAATTAATCGGAACACAAAAATCGCTAGTTTAAAAAAGCCCTTAAAGGGATGTTCTCTACATTTTTTGAATGTCTAGTCAATGTTGACCTAACACCAGAAACTAGAACTAAATTGTGTTTTTCAAGATCACCATGATCAGCTGATGATTCATATGTTAACCTTGGGATCCCATTCGATCCTCCCCGTACCATAAGGTGTAACATTATTTTCGTACGAAACTGTTCGTCTGTTTGTTTTCTTGTGCGATTGATGAAAGCAATCGAGTGCACTCGATTGGTCACCATTATTTTTACCCACCCTGGCACCCAGCAGCAAATTTCGGACACAATTTTGAATTAATGAACTATGACCCCGTGCTTTCATATATTATTTGTGCAATCGATTTGACTTTCGGGTTGGCATTGTACGACAGCAACCGGGGTAGGGTACCAACCATGAAGACAACGAATGAATATCAATTTTCAATTGCTATCAGATAAAAATTAATTCCTGTCCACCCAGTGCCCCAGTAACCACGCTGCTGATGGTGCCTTTTGTCACCCTATCCATCACAACAAGGCTTCGGGAAGGTTGAAATGTTTCAAAGTTATCCGACCCTTGTGTCCCCGGTGCTGTACACTTTGCCGGGCCTCGAATGTACGCCCCCCCCCCCCCTCCCCCTGGAACAGCCCTGTGAGCACTCAATTCTTTTGAATGGTGTAATAAATAAATGTACGGCATAATTAAAATTAAAAGCTCACACGAAGCAGTTGCGATCCACGATTTTTCTCTCTCTCTCTCTCTCTCTCTCTCTCTCGCTCTCTCTCCAGTGCTGTTTTACCCTTACTTTTGTTGCAGGCTAATGGCAAATAGTGGGAAGGATGAAAGGATTAAATACAGCCTACCAGCGCGATTGGTTTGACCGATCGTGCGTGCAAATTATGCTATGGGTGAATAGATCTTTTTGCGAAACTTTTACACCCACCCCCGTCGGAACATGGCAGTTCGGGATGGGTTTCCGGTCCGGACATTGCACACTAGCACACCCGCCCGCCCGGCCAGTGATTGTAATTGTCAAATTAAGCGGTTTAATTTAAATCTCAACCCCGGCACCAAGGGGCACAACCTAGTATGTAAGTTTTTGCTGCCACAAATTAAACCCGTCAAGGACTTTGAGTAAGCTGTGGTGCTGTGGTACTGCGCTGTCCCTGGCGGCGAGCCCCACACGCGGGACACGTGCAATTGAATATCCGCTGCAAAATTATGCGGGGTGAAATAATTCAGCAAGCAACACACCAACGCCAGCTCGCCGGATACTGCCGGTGCCCATGGAATGGTATCGCAAAACCACGCGCGCGCCAATTGCATGTTATGGCGCACAATCACGGTACCGTCATTTGGAGTCCGAAAAAAAAACCACACACACACAAAACGGCTACCAAACACTAGGACCTCCAAGCCAGCCTTTAGTCGCTGGGTGCTACTAAACGACCTAAACGGAAGAAGTGGTCAAAGAGAAACGCTTTGCACTATTAGAACTCTCTATCCCTGTCTGGCCCTCCCTTGACTGCTATCTTTCCCCATGTCCTCAGTACAAGTTTAATGTTTGTTATTGCAGGGTATCCGGTACACATTAAATTCCCAGCGATCATAAATTTAAATTCAATCTAACGTACAAACGTTTGGGAGTGGGAATCGCTTTTTTAGGCTTACATTCATGCATGATCACAAATTCCAAACAAACAAACACACTCACCTCGCACGCAAAAAAAAAAAATCGACCAGACTACAATCTACTAAATGGCAAATTGGTATGTTAGTACAATAAATTCCACCGCCCGATTCCGATCGGTTCTGGCTTCACCGCCGATCCGCAACGCGAACAACTACTTGATTGGTGTAGTTGATTTTTGTTTTGGGAGCTAAAACAAAGGGAGAACGCTATTTAAACCACTGTTGCTAGGACGAGGAGCATCATCGTCATCGTCGGTAAGCCCAGAGGCACTCCCCAGCCGCTTGGCTGGCTGGCAAGTACTGTAATTACGTTAAGCACAGTTTTGTACACTTTTTGCACCCTGCTGGGTAAAGCTCATCCCGTGATCGATTGTTAATAAGGGTCAACATGTTCCCCTTTTGCGCTAGTTGGGCTTCGGTGTATGGTTTCTCGCTTACAGCATTTTGCGTCCTGCGATGGACACATTAGCCGGGGCAAGTCGAGGTCCCCCTACCCCGAAACAAGCAAATGGAACATCCCGAAGAACGGATATGCATTAGTCGGTCATTAATTGGACTTTTTCCTGTGCAATTTTATGGCCAGTGACATGCAACAAGCATTAAGGGAGAAGCTTGCTCCCAATTCCTAAAGGTTCTTCGATTTCGTCCCACCGCGAAACCGGGGCAGCTGAGTTTCTAAGTGTGGTTGATGCAGTGAAGCAGTGAGAATGGGTTCCATTTGATGGAATGATTTCAGTCGCTTTTTTGCTTTGTTGTCCACCAAATTAGTTCCTTCAAATGGGAAGGATCATCCGGTGGTTTAGTAAGACAAAACACGCACACGTGAAACATGTGTGCAATGTGTATTTAGAATGAGAAACTATGATGCGAAAAAAGTACATTTAAAGCAATCAAACATTTTGCCAGATTTTGCTTCAAGTTTAATCCAGCTTAAGCTTCTTTTTCGAGCTCATAATGCCTCGCCGGGAATGTTTATATGGTCGAACACGGTTGAAAAATATCTCCAATGAAAGTGTGTTTCACCTGCCAGCCCAAACGACTAGCTCAATAAATAGAAGTGTAATATAGAGGGGATTATATCTGAATAGCGTTTCTGCTACAACTCATGCGGTTAATATTTCCACCGACAAGTTTACTTCACATTTCGTACACTCTCGAGCGATAAACTCTCGACGATGGGGGTTGGGATTGCATTAAAACAGATCGTTCATTGATCATCCGGTACCGGCGAAGACCCTCGTCTTTTTTTTTTCAGGGGGAATCACACATTTTCATATTTAATTTTCATTCCAATCATTCAAACCTGCGTTGTACTTGTGTGTTTGTGTAAATACTTTCATACAGTAGATAAACTAGCAAAATGCATAATTGTGCAAATAGCTGCACCGGTGTGTACTTTGCAGTGCTTCATGTTCTGGTCATATCGAAATTAATAAAACTTCCCATTCAACACCTTTCTGCAGACACACACACACACTCACACACATATATAGGATGGGTGTGGGAGGGAACTGATACGCCGAAGCATGATGAACACGGGGTGATACCAGTGTATACTGGTTCCGAACATCCGAACGAAACTGATTATACGCTCCAAAACTAACATTTGTCGACCAGAACTATGCTGCCCTCGACACCCGAAGTTCATTAACACCCGTACCCTCGGTGAAAGGGAGTTGATGAATAGTTTCCGCAGTAATTAGGCAACTTTATTTGAGAGATAGCTGCACACACATTCCATATGCAATTCCATCCACCCATCGCTTTCCTGCCATGCCGTTTTTGTACGCCTAATGCAGTTTTGCATCCGTGCATCGTATAGTTATATCGCCGATGATGCCATCTGGCGCGTGTGTGTGTGTGTGTGTGTGGAGGGGGGGGGGGGGGTTGAAACTCATTTTAACGATTGCCTGGCTTTGTAGACTTTTGTCGCTTTGTTGTAGTTGTTTTTTGTGTGTGTGTGTGTGTGTGTGTGTTTGTGTGTGTCCTCTCTGTCCCTGAGATGGAACAACTTTTTTCCCGCCCGAGATGGAGTTTCAACGAATTGGTGTGATTTTAGTAGATGATCGTTGCTGGTTTGCTCAGCGAAAAACTCAAACAACCAACACGGTAGGTGTCGGTGTCGTGTTTGCACTATTGTGACCGACGGATAGCGCGCAATTCGCCGCTTTTTGGAAAGTGAAACAAATTTGCAAACTTTGCTTACCGTTTTCGTGCACAACGAGCACAACGAGCACAACGAGCTTGACGGTACGGGTAACATCGTCGAAATCTGTGCGACCTGCACATATGTTTCATCGTAACGGACAACTCACCAAATTAAAAACATTTAACAAAGACAACTCTTCATAAATAAACATTGCACGCTGGAGTTTCAAAAACCGAGCAGTAGCGGAATGAGACACTTCAACTGTATACAAAAATAAAATTGCATAATGATAAGCTCCAATAAAATAGCACTATCTGCTCCTTTTTTTCGGTATATTTGTGCCATTTGTTGATTTTTAGGACAATCTCAAACTATCGGTCCACGGAAATCGGCAAACAACCGTAATGCCAATGCGCTAGCGACACTCATTACTTACCGGCTTAGCTGCTTTAAGGGCCGCACTATCTTTGGCGTGGTGGCCACCGCACTATAGCCCAACGTTGTCCCCGTGACGACGGTACGCAACGCATCCTCATCTTCCTCCGTCCAGCTGTGAACCGTTGTCGATTCACTTTCGGACCGGCTGTGGCTTTCAACGCCGGCTGGCTCTTGTTCGAAACTTTCGTCTTCGAGCAGTTCGTCCGATGCGGCACTGCTACTATCGTCTGCTTCCGCTACACTGGCTGCTGTCGTTTGTCTCGTACGGACACTTCCGGCTGCCGCTTCCGCATCGAGCATCACCAGCAAAAGTACGCCCATCAGCAGCAACCGAACGAGCAGCAGCTGCATCATTGAGCCCGGTCCGGCAGGACTTCCACTGGCCATCATTACGTTTAATCTGTTCGCCTGTTTCTCCGCCCGATCCGATGCAGATTTCAATACCCACTCTTGTCCGGTGCACGCGGCGTTGAGCAAGGGCGCTGGGAAGGTACGAGCTGAAGATGCAACTTTTCCTTCACCAATTTTCTTTGATACAGTGCTGCGTTCTCAGCGAGTCTTGTTGGGGATGCCCGCTTTCGGGGGACTTGCCGCAGCTTGTGCGGTTTGTGGAGTATCTTGCAGTTTTAGCACTCAAATTTCCCGGGATTTGTTGTCGATTGCTTTCTTCCGCCCTCAATAATTTAGAACCCTGAAACACTTTTTAAAGTGTCACTTGCTTTCGCAAGAATTGCAAAGCTTTTGATTGCTTCTTTCAGCACACCGGTATCGAATAGCTTCATCGGCAAACGGGGGCACTAAATAATTGTGTAGCTAAACTTTACATAATGTACTAGCCGTTGCATGTAGTAAGCGTAAAGTTGTGACTATTGATGGTGTCTAAATTCGAAGCACATGCTATATTGCACAACACCTACTCTCGAAAGTTCTCAATTTAATCTCACCAACTACACCACACCGAAACGAACGTTCTGCACCGGGAAGTGTCTGATTGTAACTACACCATCGGAAAGACTCTCGCCGCAAAGTTATCGTCCTGCAAGCGGGGAAACAATTTACAGACCAACAAAAAGAGACCAAGAATATGCTGTTCTAATTAGCACCTGGTGAACCGCAGCAGCAGAAAGCGTTCCACGGTTGTGGCCCGCTTTTTTTTGTCAAGACGCGACGAACGCCGGCTAACCTAGTTTAATGGTGGTCACTTGTTACACGTTAGCAAGGTTTGTTCCTGTTTCACTCGTCACAGTCCATGACTTTCATTGAGGCGCTGATGCGCCGTGAAAGTTTACTCCACATTTGCTTTGCTGTCTACACTGTCTATCTACAATCTTCCATTATTATATACTTCGTTAGGACATAGTTCTTGGATTTTTAGCCAAATTTGATTGCATGGGTATTTTTAGCTTGATAATACTACTCTCCTATCAACGGGAACATATTCGTAAATTACAAGACGAGAAGTCTGTAAGTGGATAAAACTTGAGCAACATAATCCGGATTGAAGGACTCACTCGATCCGCTAGACACAGCTAGACATTCCTTGATAACTTAATTTATCTCCTATCGTCTACAGTCTAGACAAGAGCCCGGTGCAATTTCCTGCGCCTCAGTCAGTGGGGGTTGATATCCGCTCGTTTGTTATTCGTTGTCTTTCGATTCTACACACCTACCTGCCTATCGACTACCCGTCCTGGATGTTGCTTACACTAAGTTTTGGTACAAGCCCACACCGTCTCGCCATTTGTATCAATCCTTGCCGTTAGATTGATGAACATCGCTGAGCTAATAAAATAATTTCCCGCCTTCAAGCCTGTTTCGAAGCCATTTTTTCCACTCACAAATGCCCTAATCGTTCGAGCCTGTGCAGAGCGTACGGCTAGCCGAACCGAACCGATTGGCGAATTGATGCTGAATCGTAAACCTAGAACGGTTATTTTGAGGTCCGAAACCCTTCAATCTTCAATCGGCCAACCCCAGTACTAAGAGACTGCTGGTGTTTTTTGTCCAGGAAGTGTATCAGGTGAGGCCAACCGTCTATCAACCAACGACGATGCATACATTATTTTAACTCTCGAATCGAACCTAGTCATTTCGAATTCGCCGTACCGTCCTGCTACCATCCTAAGCCGTGCAGGAAAAACTACCCAAACAAATACAAACCGAGCGAACGAGCGGGAGAGAGCCATAAACGTTCCTGGTCCCTCGTCCGGATGTTCAATTACGAAAGATTCCTCAATTTTCACGAAACGATTCGTAAATCGATTTGGTCATCGGAGGGAAAATGAAACATGTTTTTCTTGGGCGTCGTTTTCCACCCCCGGCACCGGTTCCATCCGGATGGTGCGGCCGGACAGACCGATAGACAGGCCCGAATGGACTCCCATCAACCAAACCACTCAAACATCCGTCTACGACTGCAACGCGACTGTTCCGGGGCAACAGGGCCAGGGACCATTGGTTTGATTTGTATGGGTGGCGATGGCGATGAAGCAATCTAACAGATGTGCCAAACGTGTCAGCTTCCGGCGTAAACTGATTTCTATTCCGTCGACCGGATCTTCCATCAATTGAAACGTTTTTGCTCAGGTATTGCTGGGTGGACGTCGCTCAGCAGGAAAAAAATAGCTTTAAGAGGTTCATGTTTTTCAAAAGCATTTTATAAAGCAGTTCACTGGAACTGGAGATGCATGTATTAGGTTGATTAATGTAAAAAAATGCCAACAAAATGCAAGACTTTTAACTAAATTTCCAGCAAGTTCCATTAAGTTCCAACTGCATCTTTAATATAATTTCAACTCTAATCTTTTCTATTCGAGGGTTTTGAATTCTCAATGCGCTTAAATGTACTACACTATACTAGCACAATACCACCAGCCCAAAAGGACGATCATGTTCGTACCCAAATCAACACGCCCGGGGTCACGTTTTGTCGGCAGTAAAATCACGCATCATCAATGATGGAAAGCACGTAATATTTGTTAATCCGATTGTGTACGCCTGACGTCCGTTGTCCGTCTGGGCGGTGTGCGGCCAAGAATTCGGCATAAATCAAGCCCTTCGATTCTGACGCTTGCCGGAAGCGGTGTAATCACGCGGCCAGCCCAATATCACGTTCGTGCGCTCTGCGCCGTGCTAGAACAGAGGGTGCTGAAGCGTAGCGTAGCAAGAAAAACAGACTAACATTACAAAACTAACTTGACCGATATATTCATGTTGCTGTCAAATTTTGGCACCTTGCAGTACGTGCTCAACTTAAGCTTGCATTCATTAAACGCAACACTTATCCTGGCATGCACCATACTCAAATTTTACATCGATTATACTGTTGTCCGAACACTGATTGGAGTCACGTTAGACAGGCATTAACACAGCTTTGAGCAAACCATAAATGGGACCACCGTCCATCAGTTCAGGGATGCACCTTTCAACTGTACAGCGTAACCATTGGCCACTAATTTGCGGTGCATCATGATATATACTAGAAAACGAGCGCATACCAAAAAAAAAAAAATCGTGCCATTTTCCCGAAATGCCAACACGCACAGATTCATTTTCTCCCCATATCCTAAACCGCACGCAACCGGTAACCGCCTACATCGGCATCATTCATCGATGCGAAACACACAAACACACACGTCACACGCAAGCACCACTGACACAACATCCCTGTGGACAGTTCGACAGGGACTGGAAAAAAGAAGGGAAAATGGAACGAAAAAAAAAATCACTTTCATCTCGCCGTTCGCAGGTTACTCATGGGCTCATGAACAAAGGACATAGGGCAAACAAATCTGTGCAAATAAAGTGAATGACACCGAATGGGCCATTTAAAAAAAAATGTTTGATTGATATAATTTTCATTTCGGACGCACGTTACGCCACACTACGGTTGGAAGTGGACGCACGAAAGCCATACCATGTTGGATCACCGCTTGCCGACAGGCAATAACGCAAAAGATCAATCTTGCTGTCGATAGTTTGTTCATTTCCTTTTTGCCATATTACAGCACACGTGTTCGAACGAAACCGAATGCAGATGAACCGAAAACGACAACTATAACGGCTTTATTTGAATCAAAAAGGGTTCATTCATATTCGATTTATTTTTTTTAACAGCGTAGATGTTCAA
The DNA here is from genome assembly GCF_943734695.1 of Anopheles maculipalpis. Taxonomy (NCBI): domain Eukaryota; kingdom Metazoa; phylum Arthropoda; class Insecta; order Diptera; family Culicidae; genus Anopheles; species Anopheles maculipalpis. Next base: position 11,670,388 of record NC_064872.1, read on the forward strand.
GCAACGAGGATTGTACCCCCGTAATGGAAACTGACTGTCCAACGTGGTTTAAGTAAGGCCTCGTAAGCCATTAGATGAACAGTATTAATATATGTCCAGAATGTCCCGCGATAGAGCTCTATTAGTTTATCACTCTCCAGGTCATGATGGCAACCCTGCTTCTGTTTTCTTCGGTGTTAACTGCTGTAATTGTTAAACTATTCCGTCTGTCTTTGTCTCATTCCAAAACCTTTCCTAAACGTTGCAAACTTACATGGCCGGTTCTAATTTTTAAGAAGGGTAATCCATTCGATACATCAAATTATCGCAGAATTGCTCTGCTTGTTGCTCTGTCCAAGTCATTTGAAACCTTGCTTCACTGCTTTTTGTAATTCCTCAGTAACACGGACTCTTCCCCTACCACTCCACGTCCGCCAACCTTATTTGTTATACCTCTTCCATTCGTTCTAAACTAGATTTCTTCCCATTCCCAATTTCAAACCATTGCAATTTTGGCTGATTTGAGATCCACTTTTATTAGTGTTCCACATTTTCTGTTGCTTCAAAAAACTCTCTGATTTAGGTCTCGCTAATTTTTTTTTATCATTTTACCTTGTTCTTTTGTTAATGGCCCCACCTATCCTGGTGAATTTAGCAGCATCTTTTCACATTATTTTCCTTCCCGAGCAGGTGAACTCAAGTCAAGTCTTAAAGAACCAAAGTCTCTATGAAATAAACAAAAAATATCCGACTGTTATAACATAAACATTTATCTCCCTATATCTTCCTCAACGGACTTGCGTGAATGTTATATCCGTATCTTGTGTCCAGAGAATGTAATGTCATATTCCCTTCACTAGCTCCCAAATGTCTAGCGTATCTTTAATTAAGAACCTCAGAGCCTGGCTTGACTTTCGTTTCATGTTGAGTTGTTGGAACTGCTCGCATAATGCTTGGTACAATAAAAAAAATTCACGAGGAGATTTTTACAACCCCTTGTGCATCCAGATGGTTAGGTTAAGACTGGAATACTGGTCATTCGTTTGATCTGCCACAGCAAGGATTCACATCGATCGTGTTAAGCCATTGACACCAGGTTCGCTTTTCGTAAACACGTCGGTGATCATTTTTCTGGTCTGTCTGATGCATCCAGGTGCACGATCGCTCAATCGTCTTTTATTGCTGCCTTTCTCTTGGACTTTTAATTAATCAGAATTCTAAGTCAAGTCAATAACCAGTCCTTGCAGCGGTAGCACAGTTTGAAATTGATTTGATTCCGGATTTTGTCGTGAACTTTAAAAAATCGAACCTAGAGCTAGAGCATTCTCCTGGACGACAAACCCATTTAACAAGTACACCTACAACAATTGTCTACAATAAAACACGACATAAGGACTACAATGTTTCCATGCAACAAATCCATTAAACAATTTCCCAACACACTTTCATTCAACTGACTACAACTTCATCTCAAGCCAAGATTTCTTACACGCACATGTTTGCCCATTTGATTGGCAACGATGGTGATAAGTTTCTAACTAAACTACGCTTCATTTCCATCCCAAATCATGCTCGTGATTTACATCGAACGCATTAGTACCGTGGCCCCGTTATTGAGTCGCGTTAGAAGTAGTGCACTTTCGCTTATGCCGACGAATCTCATATGGGTCAGACATCCTCACTGGCGTTTGATGAGCTGGAGTACGTTTGCTTGACCACTATCAGCGTTTAGCTGCTGGCCAAACTTTCTATTGGTTTCAGACACCGTCCAATCACACACACTTTTTTGCTAACGGAGCTCAACACTGTGTCGCAAGAACTGGAGCATGCAAACCAGCCTGTTGCGACCAAACCAACCTAGAAGAAGAACGTAGCTACTTTACACCGATTAGCGCCTCTCACCTTCAAAATCGGGGTCATCTCGCATCCGATGCTACCCGTGAAGTATCCTGCGCGATATGGCCCACATTCAACGAGCCAGAAAATATTTGTCACGTTTCCATCGACCACCGGCCGGTGGGCACGGCGAGCGGGATGTTCAGGGTAAGCGCACGAATAATTCGAACCTCGACCAGCACCAGAAGCGATTACTGTGTTTACACCGGTCGCTTCATGTTCATTTCATCTGAAGATGACTGCGCGATAAGACGTTCCTTGTTACGGTGAAAGTAATGAGTGAATAGAACTGGGTTGGAGCTATAAAAGACACCCGGCCAACATTATAGTGGTGGGATACCTAGAGCTCTAGGGAGGGCTAGATCTAAAGTGCTGTGTTTTTAAAAAGAATAGTGAAAATTGCAAACAGCTGGCTCGCTGTTTCGGCAGACAGGACATTTAATGCCGCACACCATGGGTTACATTAGACGCTCGGTGGTTTTAGTGTTGTTTGTACAGCTGTTCGGTCGTAGTGAACCGAAAACGATCGTTTACAATTCATACTCAAGCAATCCCACCGAATCGGAAACCCAACTACATAATGCCACACAGCAGTACAAAATCGCTAGTGAAACGCAACAGCAGCAGCAGCAGCAGCAGCAGGAAGCAAGTGGATCGTAAGATAACCTTCAACAAATTCTACCCTCCCCTGTAGATTGATTCTGATACTTATTTGAATACACGTCTTCTTTGTTTCTTGTACGTGCACCGTTTCCTCGTACCTTGAAAGATCTGGCAGAGCGTTTTCCAGTAGTGGCAGTGGGGCCAGCTTTCCATTCTCCATTCATCCCGATTTCCTGTCGAAACCCGTGCAGGTTCCCCGTCCGAACGCTGGCTACAAAACGCCCAAGTACATTGTCTATCCGAGCTACTCGAAAACTAGTCCCAACAGCGCCATTCCATACTACAACGCTCCTGTCGGTAAGATAAACAGTATGGGAATTTTCTGACGCTGTACAACCTCTATCGGATAGTTTACGGTTGTGGGAAATCGAATGCCAATATAGACAACTTTTTACTGTTTTTGTTTTCCAAACCATTTTGCAGCAATGGACCGATTTGCTCCTGGAGAGGCATACGGCGGTACCATCTACAAGCTGAAGAAGCAAAAACAAACCGTCCAATCGGGTAACGTTGATAACCATAGCACATAGCACCTTTCGCCTTTTGAATTATCTTACTGACGGTTTCTTTTTGCCCACAGTACCCTTTGGATCGATTCCGGCAGCGTCATTCAACAGCCCGGTCAGTGTCCCTTCGCCAAGTGTCCTTCGACCCGCTGCTTCCGATAATAGTCCGGTCAGTGTAAAGGCACCTTCGGGTCCGCCATTTACTGATTCAGCACCGCCGCCATCGTCGCCCGGAACGCAAGATAAGCCAATGTTTATGCCCACGCCCGTTCCTTCATCCGGTGAGCTTTGGTCATCATCTAACACCACCGAAAAGCCGAATTCAAATTCGAGCTCATCATCTAACGGTCCACCCGTCCCAACGTCGCCTGGAATGCAAGCCAAACCAATCTTTATGCCCACACCTGTCCCTGGTTCTGACGATATTGATTCCAGTGAAACGCCGAATTCGAATTCGCTGCCAGACTCGTCCGAAATCATCCTATTCCCACCCAATTCCCACACTGGATATTTACCCCCCGCAAACAAGGCACAAGACATGAAACGTCCCACAACGAACGCACCCGACGGAAGCTCCTCCAGTACGGTTGTTTACAAACCTTCGAGTGATCTGTTCCAATTTCCACCAAACACCAATGCTAGTTACCTGCCGCCTCCTTTAGAGCGGTCTAAAAATCCCGTGACTAGCTATTTGCCACCACCCTCGGGTGATATCACCGGGTACGTTATGAATAGTCACTCGGAACAGACGGATTATAAAGGTTCGCCAGAACTGTTTAAATTTCCACCCAATGTAAATTCCGACTATCTGCCGCCGGACGGTACAGATTCGTCAGAACACACCGGTACGAGCTACGGGGCGCCTCCTTCAGGCGATCCTAGTTCACCTTCCAATTTGAAACCGGCCAATAGCAATGAATGGATTCAGCATCCGACAACTTCACTAGAACCGAACGAACTTCACCGATTTCCTCCAAACACGATGGCTAACTATATGCCATCGGGTGGGAACATTCAACCAGTGCATTCAGCCACAAGCTATATTCCACCACCGTCAGGTGATCCACACGAGCCAGCCAATATGAAACCCTCACAGATGGGTGTCATGCGCCCACAAGATCATTCTTCTCCTACTGGAGATACTTTCCGCTTTCCACCCAACGTACTTTCCGACTATCTTCCTCCTCCGGTGGAAAAGGATCCACCGAAAGCAACCGATACTAGTTACCTTCCACCTCCATCTGGCGATCCGTACTCCCCTGCCAACTTGCGCCCTTCCAAGCCACCATCGTTCCCTCAGTCATACATCCCACCAGCAGATTTGTTTAAATTTCCACCGAATGTGCAATCGCAGTACTTGCCTCCCCCGAACAATCCCCCAAGACAGAACAATGCTGTGACCAGCTATCTTCCTCCTGCTTCCGGCATTCCAGGTGACGATGCCATCGGAACCATATCAGTTGGTCCGGGCAAGCCACAGTATTTGCCCCCGAGCTATTCTGGTGAGTTTCATGCAGACAGGTGAACGATCCTCAAGACATCAATTAATGTGCTTTCTTGCTCCTGTCACCCTAGATAATGGACCGCCAATGCCAACTGCACCAGTGCCGATGCCAATGATGCCCAACAAAATGCCTCCCATGTCAATGGCGATGATGCAAGCGATGGGTCCTCCTTCCTCGATGGATGGCCCTCCGACAGGACCTTCCGGAATGGATGCAGCTTATTACCATCACCATCACGATCACGATCATGATCACGATCACCATTCGCATGAACATCATCATGATTTTCCCTACTTCACCGGGTTCGACCACGATCATTATCCGGATATTATTTTCGACCACGACCACCACCATCACGATGAGCCAACTACGACACCTCCTCCTCCACCACCGCCGCCAGCACCGGAAACACCTAGGTTGAAAAATTACAGCTACTACTACCTCAGTCGCACGCTCTGGTATGTGCCACTGTACTTCACGCTGTACTTTACCTTCTACGTAGCAATTCTGATTATACGATCCATCGCTCGACATAAGGTACCAACATGAAGCCTTGGCACAATACTTTAAGCTACTGTTGTGCAATTCCAAATGCCCTTTTTCTCATACTTGCAGGTAAACCTACCGAATCAATGGGTCGGCAATACACGATCGTTCGGTAGTATACGCGATCTAAGTGACAAGGAAACACAGCAAAAGGCAACCATGATGGCAACGTTCGCAATGAAACAGATAGAGGATTTTAGAGAAAAATATCTTTAAATTATTTAAAGTAACAGCCGGGAAGCGAAGCTATTGGGCGCTAGACATACTCACCGTAACGCATCAAGGAGGGAATGTTTATTGATCAATGGACAATGTGTAATTCTCAAAGATTGAAAATTAAAGTATTAATTGTAATCTAATGGTAAAATGAGTTTCTTCTCCTTGTGTACAACACAAAAATGGATTTATTTTACATGGAATACAAAGTTCTCCTTGGCTCAACGACCTACTAAGGTCACGCTCGCCATCGAGTGGCTTACTAGACTTGCCGATACCACGTAGTTGGATGGTCAGTACTCACTACGTGGGAACGGTCCGGATGAGAATTGAACTCCGGGCATGTCGTGTGAAGATCGCCGAGATTTTACGCCGTCTACTCAGTTCTTTGACAGGCTTTTACTAACGGGCTCTTTTGTGAGAGAGCCTTTAATCAATCATGTAGCCATGTTATTAGCGCATGCCGGAATTTGAATTGAATAGTAGATAATTCCTGAATTGACTAATAGTAGATAATTCCTGGATTGTAAGTGAACCGAACCCCTGCAGGAAGGTAAAAAACACAGTCCAAAAGATTTTATTTTAGGAGGCCGTTCCTATTCAACCGACCGTTTTTTTTTTTTTTCGTAGAAACGGCCTGGCCGTATTGTCTTATGAATACCACGTAGTGAAGTAAGTCAGTCCTCACTACGGGGGATGGTCCGGATAGAATTTGAACACCGGTCCTGCCGTTTCAAGACCGGCGCCGCTGCCACCTTCACCACCGGGCCGCCCCGCCTGGCCGTATTGCTAGTCTAAAATTTTTTTAAAAATTGTGTCATTTTTATTATTTATATCCATCTTAACCTCCCAACACAAATGTTCAGTCATCAAATTATACAATTAATTTCTTCTTACTGGCCTACTCAAGTACCAGCACCAAAAAACTTGGTCAAGGGTCCAGTCCTTCATCCACAGCTGCATCGGATCTCCGACAGATTTGACTCCACTCGATCTACGATCTACGTCTCGTGCCGTTTGGGTCACTGACGAGCACCTTCCAAGTGGGGCATGAGTCTGGTATCCTCATCACGTGCCTCAGCCATCGCATCCTTCCAGATTTGACTACCGTCAGGATATCTGGACCGCCTAACGGTTCAGCTAGCTCGTGGTTCATTCTCCTTCGGCAAACCTTCTGCTCGCACGCACCACCAAAGATAATCCTTAGCACCAGCCATTCGAAAATGACGAGTGCATTGGCGTCCTCTGTCACCATAGTGCAGGACAGATGTGGTTGAAGTGTTCTAGATCGCAGTAATTTGTGGAGCCTGTAATATGATTTCGCTGCTCAAGTTGTTGTCCGAAGTTACGATCGTACCAAGGTAGAAGAACTCCTCTTCTCTATCACGGTCAGATCCCCCGACAAACAGGTACGTTGTCTTTGTCGCATTGGTCTTCAATCCAATTATTCCAATTATCTTCTATTAAACCTTGTAATTATTCTACTGTCATCGGAACTGACCGTAATGTATACATCTTTCGATAAAGAGCTTTCCGTTTTAGTCGGCGCTTTCATTACAAATGAAACATTTAAAAATTTTACTGATACATTGTCACTATTGATATTATCCTACTAGAAGAAAACATCATCCTACCAGCAACTAATTTCGGTTTTCTTCCTCAAAATCAATAATCTGGCTGTAACGGACAAACGAATGTGCATGTTTGCAATCTCAATGGTTTTCACATCACTTAGACTTCCTGAAAGGTAAAAGAGGGCGGGAAACATGTACATGATTAAGCATTTATCCACACAAAAGCGTTGCAACAGGCATACTTGCGCAGCAGATGTTCCAGCTTCGGAATATTGGCAGCAGGTTTCTGACCGCCAGCAGCTTCCAGCGCAGCCAATTCTCGTGGATGGAATTTCTTTTTGTGGCTCCGACAGTTTGACCCATTGGCAAAGGTTTTATCACAAAATGGACACTGGTACGGTCGCAGCCCCGTGTGCAGTATCAGGTGCGCCTTGAGCGCTTTGGACCGTTTGTACTCATTACCACACTCCTGGCATTTGAATTTCTTCTGATCCGAGTGTACGACCATGTGCATGTTGAGGGTACGTTTGGTGTTCAGCTTTAGGCCACAGTGCGGACAAACGTACAGCGTGTCGTTATGCGTATCTTCGTGAATCTGACGAAAACACACAAACATTCAACTTGCAGTATTCCTTACACGTAAAGCCTAATGAAATGTGTTCTTACCTTGAGACGTGCCGCATTTTTAAACTGTTTCGAACAGTAGGCACACTGGTACGGTCGGTCATCCGTGTGTACGATGTAGTGCTCCTTTAGCGCTCCCTTAGAACTGAAAGGTTTACCGCATTCCTCGCAAATGAACGGATTCACACCTTCGTGCACTTGTTGCATGTGAGCTTTCAGATTTGCCGATTTATTAAACCTAAAATACAAAAAGCGATGCAAAATAGTTGATTATAAATGCTATTCGATAGAGCTGTAACACTACTTACAATTTGTTACATATGGTACAAGTAAGGCGATGCCTTTCATCTTCCGATAAATGGATCACTTCATGCCTCTTGAGGTAACTGCTTGAGTTGTACTTTTTCTTACAGACTTTACATTGAAAGACTTGCTGCTGAGAGCTCCTGCTGGAGGATAGACGTGTGTTATGGTGTTTGCTGGGTACACTTTCATTGTTGGGAGAATTTTCTGCAGCATCATCATTATGTTGCTTCCGGCTTTCTCTAGCTATCTCCGGTTCATTTAGATCGTAATGGTCGGAATTAGAATCTTTTTCATACTCATCTTCAACATTTTCATCTTTTAATTCCATTTCATTGCTATAGCCATCCATTTCAACTTCCAGCATTTCCCACTGTTCCGTATCGGTGCCATTGTTCTCAAACTCTGTATGAGAGGAGGTAACACCCAGCGATTCCACTTGATAGAAAACTTCCTCATTGATATCTTCAACCTTCTCAATCTCTACAAAATGATACAATTGATTAATCTTCGAAACATACTCTGCTATCAACCACTTACCTTCTAGGTGTTGTGTTGCCTGCACAGGATTAGCGCTTAAAAAGTCTTTCGTTTCCGTAATGAGCTCGTCACATAAATGATTAGCTGCGACTTCTAAATCCACATCCTCCAGGAAGGTACGTCGGGTTTGTTTTAAATCTAGCTTTTGATATCCCATCCGGGAACATTTCGACAGGTACGCAAACAAACGATTCGTTTGAGTGCATCTTTCTTTGAAGTGTTCCAGTTTCTTTACGAAACTGAGACATTCTTCGCATATGTTCGGCGGCACATCTTTTATTTCCACGATCTACAAAACACATAAATCATTGCTCGTGAGCGTGAGAACCGCAAACAGCAAACATCAAGCACTTACCGACACATCCAGCATGTCTGTGATGATCGCATTTATATCTTGGACCGATTCTAGCTTTAGTACAGCTTGTTCCTCCGCACACAGACGGCACCAAGTTTTCCAACTCGATAACATTGTTTGATTGCTTGATTATTGTTCTATTCGGAACAGTTTACGTTCTTGTCTATCATGCGCTGCTAGAATCTTGTATGGAATAGTCTTTCACTTTTTACTTTACCGACACACATTTGTACAATCGAACAGGAGGAGGAGTAGCTTAATGCTTTATCGTTTCATTTAAAACGAGCATACAACAATTGCTAGTGGTTGTATTCTGAGAAACGTTCATACCCGATCGAACGAGACGAAAATTCGTAGTGTTTTGTTGATTGTTTACACTCTACCATACGCTGTTATGACAAGCAGCAAGGAAGCTGTCACTTTACGTACGCCATCTTGGAATGCTAAATGTTGGTTGGTCTCGTCTATAAACAGTTTAAATTATCGAAACTTATTTTTGAGGCGTGATTTCTGAAGAAATTCATTAAAAAAGAAGGGCACCAACGTATGAGCGACTGAACGTTGCTCAATTGTTAATTAAAGTATAGGCTCCTGAAAACCAAGTAAATTAAACAAAACAATGAACTGCGGTAATGGTCGTCTGTGGTAATAAACATAAACGCCTTGAGGTATGCAATTTGCGATACAGGTTCACAATACATTGGAGTTTTTCGGTTTGAACAAAATGTTGCATTGCCTTTTTATATAAAATTTGAACTTTCAAAAAACTAATAAAAGATCAAAATTCAAAAACAAACAGTGGAACGCATGTTTGTTTCATGCCATCATATTTTTTTTTAATTAGCATAAAATTGTTATGCTAATTTAAAACAACATTACTTGAAGTTGTAATCCATTTGTATTACACATTTGAGAGGCGAATTTAGTCTCAGAGACGCAAAGCCTCTACAAATAAACGAAAACATGGGTACTTCACAGTGGTGAGTTTAACAGTAATCGGAGTAGGTGGCCGATGGGGTTCCCGCACTAGTACTGGTACCTCCCTCGGTCAACAGATTGAATGTGATAGAGGCCCCAACTTCCATTCCAATACGGGCCTCCGAGGGGGGCCTCAAAGTATCACCTTTATGCCACGTGATAATCACATATCTTCTCTCCTCAAAAGTTAAGACAGAGAACTACGAGTTAAGACAGAGTTTTGATTTATTTTTGTCATAAAACGGTACGACCTTCTAACTATACCGATACTGGGTAGAATCTTATCAAATAACGACACTGTTTCATCGAGTGGAGTCGAGACGATGCAATAGAATTAAACCATCCGCTTCGCGCGTAAATGCACAATAAATACCTTATCAGCTTGCCTATTTAGCAGTAAAACGATTCTAATACTATTCGTGAAATGCAGTCTAAATTTTCGTAATACTACTTTGTTCGACGTATGGTAAGCCTAACCTTTAAAAGAAAAGGGCACCGTTCGCAAAGAATCGGTGTAGTCGGGTTTTAAAAATTAGGCTTAAACAATCAATCGTTTACCTATCAGAGCGGCTATCACCACTCCTTACAGCAGTTCTTCGTTCGTCTTTTTTTTTCTTCTATTTCTAAACACTAAACACTACTAGCGAGCGTAACTAAGTCATATAAGTGGAAGCAAAACAAAAAGAAAACAAAATAGTGATACTAAATATTGCAACTCGGGTTCCATGCGTATCTTTGATTAAGCTTTCGTTTGGTGACGTCTTGTTACGCTACGTAACAATAGGTTTACAACAATTCTACATGTGTGCAGGAGAAGCATTAAGATTGTGCTTTGTCTGTGCTGAAGGGTGTCACAATGTTACTGCACAATCGCACGGCCAGAATATCCTTTCGCGTTGAGTTCGTCGATGCTCTTTTTGCCGCTGCCCTGCATACGTGACGCTAGCCCACAGGTCTGTGAAGTTTGGAACGGAAGGAAATAGCGTACGATTAGCTAAATTTGATGAATCCATCAGGCACGTCTTCTACTTACTATAACGGTGGAAAGGGCCAACAGTGCGGCTAGTAGTCCCGATATGACGACAAAGTTTTTACACTGCTCCGGATTCTGTTGGTAGCGCATCGCATCGTCATACTCGCCCGGCATAATGACCGTATACTCGATGTTTTCCTTAAACTTTGTATACTCCGTACGGTTGCGCGACTGCTCATCGCGCCGTCTTCTGCCAAGTCCTGCACAATCAAATCAAAATGCATGCTTAAATAAATTTCCACTCTAATGTTGAATCAACCATACCCGCATACTTACGCTTGGAAGGTTCATACATATCCAGACAGAAGTCGGGCTGACAGTCCATCGCGTCCATGCACGCCTTAATTTGCGAATGAATCCACAGCGTGCTCCGCTCCTTCATCGAGCTCAGCAAAAATGCTTCAAAATCGAGAAACACTTCGTTCGGCTTATCCCGATACCGTGCCGGTTGGTGTGGAATGATCGACGCAAAGTCACGGTTCCGACACCCGTCGCGTACCAGCGAAACCGATCCTTGTGCATGCGGATCGTCTGGGTCGGGCGATACCGTTACCTCCATCAGCTTCACGTACTTCCAAACGCTCTGCGAGCTAATGCGGGCCCGCAGCTGTAGCTTCGTACCGATCGGTACCGCCTGATCGACCGGAACTTCGTTGTTTGTTACGGCCGGCAGCGAGGACGACGAATGGTTCTTCAATCCTGCCAGATTGCCGCTAATCCGCGCGATCGGCGGCGCTTCCTTGTACAGTGCCACCTCGTACTCTAGCCGCCCGGGAGTCTCTTCGACCACGCCGGAAACGCGTGCACCGTGAGGACTAAGAGAAGATGTTTGACAGTAAGCCGCAGGCAGACATCAACCGAATCCAATCAACCTGTCAGATACTTACAAACTTCCCGCGAAACCGGCAGCCTTATTCTGGATAACGGTAGGTTCCGGCGGTTTACACATGATGATCAGCTCCTGATCGGATTGCATTACCACCGAGGGAAATTGCGGAAACCAGATGCGGACATGCACGAACCCCTGGGTGAGAAATGGTAAAACCGTACGCCGAAAGCAATTTCTTCATTAGCCATTGCATCACACCCCTGTTTCGTGACCCTATTACTAAATACCACCGAGTGCGGGGGGTATCGTAGTTCGTTTTCAGGCGCCTAACCCATATCGATCTTCGTGCACGCTCATGATCGCTTCCCGTTCCAGATTAATGGAACACGTTCGAATCTTGAGCGGTTTGTTGTTAATTGTTCAAGCGCTTTTTTCCTGGCTATCTCCCCCAACACATACCTTAGTCTTGCGAAGCTAAGAAGTGTCCGTTTCTTGTATGTTTGGAGGGAAAATTTAGCCACTCTTCAAAAACACCCCGAAAATAAAAAATAAACCCCTCGCCGAAAGGGCACCAAGATCGTTAAAAAACTTACATTTCTTTTCAGCACGCCGCACCGTGAGAAATCGGTAATCTTCAAATCGTACGCCAGCTCGCTCACATCTTTACGATCCTGCTTGATGGAGCAGGCAAAATCAGTTTCCGGATTCACACCCCGATCGTCCGCGAACAGTGGTGCACCTTTGAAGCCGATCGGTTTCTTCAGCTTTGCCGTTATGATGTCGCCCAGGTTCGAGCCTTGCGAGGCAAACGAACACTGTATGTCCGTCACTGGAAAGTTTGCATGGTGGAAGAGGAACAGAAGAAGAAAAAACGCACTTCAAATTGGGTGTAAAAACATCTACTCGATCGCGTGAAACAATGGTAGTGTGCATTGAACTTTTATTCGCGGTGCGGTGATGTACTTACCATCATAATCCTGTGCCCGAACCAATGGTAGCAACTGAACGGAGGGAAGAAAAAGGGAAAGAATGTTGAAACAAATTGAGTGAATAGAATTTTTTGATAAAGTTATAATCAAAACGAACAAACACCCCCTACCTCGAAAGGCACCGAGCTATAGAGAGGGCGTGCTAGTCACGTCCAGATGGTGTAAAATGGCCTAATTATGCAATTATAGCGCGCTCGCTGATGCGAGATGCGAGAATTACGAATTGGCGCAGCATATGCATGATTTGCGCCCGCTTTTTAAACACTGCCGGCACTCATTGCGATTGCACAAAGATCATATATCGAGCATGCAAGCCACTGACCTGACATGTACTTTTGGCAAACACTTCCCCTACCTGAAGTCGAACAGTAACCCATCTCCGCCCGAAAGATACAGCCTATTAAGGCAGTGATAGGACGGAAGACGTACGGAATCGAAATAAAAACAAACCGCAAAAATCGCGTAAATGCTTTTAACGGCAGCTTTGGCCACTGGTTGGTGTGGTTCCGCCCAACCAACAGCACTGCAATTGCCCGAATAGATCGAGCTCGGAACCGGGGCTTACCATGTGCTCAAAATTCACCTACACCGATCCCAAAGATGAGCAGAACACACCTGAAAAACCGGAACAGCCGGGTGGTGTGTTGGCTGGAAGATATGCTGCCTGTCCGACACGTACATAATTGCCATAATAGGTGTGCTCGATGGTGGGGCTATTGTTTGGTTTAGATTACCGCTCGTACGAGTATCTCGAAACGGTGATCAGGTGTTTTGAGGTGAGAATCTAAACTCCATCAGATCGGATGAGGCTTAGCGAATGATTTGAGCTAGATTTGGGGCTAGTGTGGATATGTGTTGTTGCTGGAGGTCGTTCGCATTTGTGTTATTGTGTCGAATTCTAGTTTCTGTTGCTTTTAAAATCGAAAACATAAAAAAAATCTATTAGAAAAACACATCAGGATGTTCCTTACAATTGACGGGATCGCATTTTCTTCGAAACCGTGCAACGTGCAGATCACCAAAATTACTAATTTGGGGATAGTATTGTAGAAATGCTGCTAAACATGGATCATAAACGTAGCATGAATCTCTATGCTGTGGCTCGTAAACCTCTTCAAAGAGATCTCTACCTATTCTTGTCCATAAAAAAAATGAACATAGATCATCCTCGTGTAGCGGAAATTAATGGAAAATAATCATTCGTTTTTCTTGGGTATCCCACAAATGTGATTTCGGTATTAAGGAGGACCTTTAATATCATGTTCCAAGTCTGGCCTCATCGGCAAATCGTACAAGTCAAGGTTCGAGACTGCCTTTCCAGTGCTTTTGATTGTTCCGGTGGTTCCGGCTGTCAAAGTAATATCCTAGGCCATCTGTTGATCCTTTTGTTTGTCAAAGATTATACGTCAAAATTACCTTCTAATCGTTTTTTACTACATGCCGATGACCTCAAAATCTATATCTCGTCTGGTAATTATCGCCTCCTACAACAGTTTATTGATTCCTTTTCCGCTAGATGATTCTCAAACTGACTAGAACTATGTACACTGAAATGCTCTGTAATCGCTGTCTCTTCTCGTAAGATCGAATGGAATTGTCATCAGTTTATCTAAGGTCGAAGAGTTTACCGTTTTTCCTGGACTAGTCAGAAGAAGATTTAACCGCGAAGCAGAATTCAACTAGCGACGATTTCCCTAATTATTCCGAAAGAGCGTAGATGCACTACTAGAGTGCAGGATTCTCCCAAAACTGTAAGAGATCCTCCCAAAGACTAACAATCATTAATAAGTCTTGAGGCCATGTTATCCGAACGTCTTCCAAAATCTGGAATCCCTCTTCATCTTACACTATGGATCGGTTTGAGAGGGTGCAGCGAAAATTAACTTGGGTAGCTCCCAATTCCGACATCGTAATCACCTTACTGCTTTCCCTACCACTACATCCGGCTAGTGCAATTTACTTTTAAGCACACATATTGTTAAGCCCAAGAAATAGGCATTATTTTCAAAAATAATATAATAATGATGTTCCGACAATACGGCGCAGAGCCCTCATACTCAAACGAAAATAAATAAAAATAATGTTTGGAGCCTCCTAGTATATTGAACTTTCCAGACTTATGGATAGAAATAGAAAGTGCCCACAAATCAACCAGAAGACAATCACAATTAAGATTAATCGTCTCACATTAAACGCAACATGCGTCGAAAAAAGTGACACATTTTAGTTCCCTTTTTTCCTTTTCAGAACTCGCTTCACGTGGACACTAATGAGATCAACAGGCAATAGTATAAACTATCCGCTTACAGGTGCACAAATCATTCAATCGGATTGCGCGTTGCCCTACAAACCCAATAAATGTGTTGAAGCTTATGTTGCAATCAATGCTTTTTCAACAGCCATCACAATCTGTGCTTTTTTTTTCTTCTTAAGCGCGTCTGTTACCTATTAAGCACCTTGTTAACAGTTTCCATCAAATATGTCGAGGATCGTGAGTAAGTTTTTCCAACTGCCGGGTTCTCTCCTATGGTAAAGCTTTCCCAATTCAAACCTGTTTCAATGCATTTCGTTACGATTAGCGTTGTTTTTGCTTGCCTCTGTTTCAATATTTCGTTGTTTGAGCAAGATTTAGCACTCTCGCTGTCCGGACACGTGTAAGGGAGGGAGTGTGTGAAAGCAAAGTGTGCCTACTACCGCCAGACAGTCATTTAACGTTCAGCCGTCCGGTTTTGCGGCTCAAGTGGTACTGTTCGATTACGGCGAACCGATGAATGGACGGAATGGAAGGATGGTACAATTATCCAATAAGGTAACTTCCAAGATGCTTCCAACAGTCCGCGATCGCATGCTGATCGTAGCGGGAAAATGTGAAGGGAAAATGACTGACAACAAACCACGCAGGATGGGCCGTAAAAACAAACGAACGTAGAATTCCGTGCAGGGCTGATCAGCGGGAGCTGGAGGTTATGGGCTGGTTTCGTGGAATTGATGATTCCAAACGGAATGGGCATTCGGGAAAGGGCCCCTATAAAACTGCACCTGTTGCGAGATTTAACGGATATTTATCCGGCCTTAGGCCGCTTAGAGGGAATCACAAGCAACGAGGGAATCGTCTTGCGCAACTTTCTCGCTGTTCTAGAATTAATTGTGTTACTGTGTTAACAGCTTTTTTATATATTTCAATTGTATCGCAAAGGGCAAATGCACAGCAAATGTTAAAAATAAAAATAAACATTTTTTTTTGTAAATTACCTTCCCCACAATCTCATTTCAATGAAAAGCTTCCCCATAGAGCTCACAAGATGATCTTATTTTAATTTAAAATCTCAAGCATACAGATACGCACCAAGTTCTGCATTATCAATAACATCCTACCCTACTAAAAATGACTAAACATCAGCTGTCGTCAGGTCGACAGGTAAAACTCACATTTAATGTTATTCCGACACAATGAGGACTGCAGAAAGTCAAGTGCATGAGAACACGCCGCACGTCAGGTAACCTTGTCAAAGCGTTTGTGAGAAAGTTTAGCACCAACTCGTTAGCGCAACGGTGGATCTGGGCTGGAAACAACCCTAAAGTTGAGCCGTCTGCAACTGCACCCCGCCAACAGACAGAAATCTGGAACATTTGGATCGGGAAATTGCCGCATTATGATAGCACATTTGCATAGAAGCAACTAGATCGTACGCTACTTATGCTGTCACAGTGTGTTTGCATGCTAGGACAGCCTAATATCGCCGATGATGGGGAGATTGCAAAAACGTAGAATGCATTGCCGGCCATAGAGAAAACAGCGGCGAGCAGACAGACAGAACTTGAACATCAAGATTGGCGCGAAAATGGTGTCGACGGGCTGCACGATCGTGCAGTGTGACACCGTGTTCAAAACAAACGTCCGTGTCCGTCCACAACGGTCCATCACAAGATTGACCATGAATAAAGACCATGATCGGCATTGTGTGCTAATGCTCCGGTTGCAGTTCCTTCATCTTCACACGTCGGTAAATCGGACAAATTTTTGGTAAATTCACCCCTTGGCGTTCTTCGTACTGAGGCTGAACTTTGGCCCTGTCAACTGTGTGGCTTAATCATGACACAATTATGTCATAAAACAAAACACACTATCTGAGCCACAGTTGTCTTCGCTGTCGCAAACGAGTGGTACAACCTCGTTCCTCCACTGTTTCACCACACCCATACCGTGCTCCTCCCCATACGGTATACCTCATTTGAGCCATGAAATGGACGAAACCGGGATGGCAGCCGAGTGCACACCGCATGAACTGCGCATAACTAAACGAGCGCGCGTATGTGTGACTGAGCGTGAAAATACGAATTTATGAAATTGAATCCCAGCATAAGAAAGGATGGTTCCCTCTTCCCATCACCCATTTGCACAGCTGACCGCGTTTTGCCATGCCCAATGGATTTGACTTTATGCTCGTCGTCTTTTTTTTTTTTTTATGCTTCTTCCCCGTAGTCGAAGGTTCCCTGTGACACTGTGGCACAGCTGTCCGCACGGCTCGATGGCGTTCCAGTTGCGAGCAGCCCCGAACTGGGTTGTGGGGGCACGATGCAGCAGTCAGTGCATTCTTCCGCACTCGGAAAAATTGGTGCATGAATTTTGATAGCTTTTCAAAGCACATTTTCATTTCACTCTCGGGAAGGGGGGGGGGGAACACGGAGAGGGGCTTGGCAGAAAGAAAAGCCATTTCAAATCAATGGCAAAGATTGGCGGGCTTAAGAACGAACGGGGCTCACTGGCGGGATTAACTGTACTACCGGCGGGTTGGTTGGCGTGATTGGCGCTTGCGATTCAGTGGATTTATTGCTTTAAATAATTTCACGCACCAGTAGCTGCAGTTGCATCTGGAAGCGGAAAGTCAGCTGAAGACAGAAGCTCGACCATTCTAAAGATAGTTCGTTGCTTGCCAATCAGTCTAGTTCTTGAGAAGCAACAATTATGTTAAATCCTTATTGTTTATAGTCAACATAAATAATTAATTTATTTGCAATATAAATAGCAAATTTTTATCATGCTTGCTCCTTGCTTCTTAAACGGTTCAGTCCCATCAACCATTCACTGATTATTGTTTTCGTCACAGCCAATCGCTGTGCCACACATGCACCACAACGGTACCTTAAACCGCTAAACGACAGACCCACAGTAGGGTTTCATCAATTTCTGCGATTCGATTCGTAAACTCGCGCTCGATTCATGCTCTTCGTGATGCGCTTCCCTGGGCTACATAACAGCATCAACCGTTCGGTTGACAGTTTAACTTTAAACGCAATAATAATACCCTTCCCGAATGCGTGCACGGTTCCCGAGAATTCACTCCCCCTTTTTTCCGTTAGGCTAAATTAGTACCGTGCGAGCGATGTGTAAGCGCAAGACTTCGTCGAAACATTCCCAAAGGGCATACAACACATCTTACTACCATCTGCTTTTGCTTTCTTTCTGCACGTTCTCTGTTCTTTTTGCTTCGTTTGCGTAATATTGGAGCAAAAAAAAACGGCTCGCGATCTCTAGATCTTGAATCGAATAAAAACATTCGTGCAAAAGTACCAGTTAATTTAAAAACCTAGTCCAAAGGCTGCATGCAAATGCACGAGTTTCATCGCTCTATTTGCATTGGTGTAGTTTTTGTGCCTTCCCGTTTGCACTTCGTTAACAAGAAGCTTTACATGCGCATCAACAGTTTTTAAGCCCTGCGGTATGTGTTTGATACTGCGTTTCCTCGCGAGTAATGACAGTGATTATTGGAAACTGGAAGCTGGAAAACTGCCGGCAGCTAGCCTTTACCCCAGATGTTCAGCGGCGCAAGCATTACGGGAATGGCAGATAATCCAACCGGCTTGAGAAAAAGCTCAAATGGGAGAATTTAAAGTGGTCTACTCTTAGTCTCATTCTAGCAATGCTATAGGAATGTTTTATTTATTTATTTCATTATTTTGCAAAATAGAATAAAGTGTTGCAGACCTTGAAGCGCCAGTAGCGTGAGAGATGTTAACCAACTATTCATCCCACCGACGATACTGTTACCATTGCCACAATTGGCCACACTTTGTTCGCTTCGTTAGGTAAATAAAAGATTTCAACGATAGCGGTACCAACGAACCTCCTTCCCATCAGCACAGTACATGAATGTGTTCGGGAATGAACAAATTTCTTCCAAGAAACTCTTAATCCTGCCTATTAAAAGCTATTTAAATTTGTACAATGTTTACAATAATCCGCCGTTTCTTCGATGTACAACCACTTCAACAACTTTTCCGATAAAACCCAACCACTTACCACCGTAAAGAGTACCGCCACCAGATGACCGCTGCTGCACTCGACAAGGCTTGACCTCAACAGTTTCATCTTTGCTTTCGTTGTCAGCATTGGCTGTTCCGTTCGATTGCAGCAGGAAACGTTGGATCGTTTGTATGTGTGCCTTATCGCACACGCTTCGTCATTCAAATCTTTCGAAACCGGACGTTCAGCAGCGAACAAATATGCTTGATGATGGTACCGAGTGCCGATTCTAGCTGCTAATTCTGCTTTACCCTCGATCAAACGATTGTGTGCCTAGAAAGAGGAACAAAACACAAAATTCAGTGGAAAGCAAAAATGCTAATATTTAAGTGCAGTGCCAGGTAATTAAAGGTTTTCGTTTTCGGTAAGGAAAGTAAAACAGAAGGCAAACTGGCCCTTGGGTGTAGGGGCGTGTACACGATAGCGTACTTTTGGTTTGGTGCAAAAAATTGGATACATCGGACGATCGCCAGTGTTTAAGGTCTATTTATGGAATTAATTGCAGAGGTATGCTTTTTCTTTTTTTGCACAACAGAAGCTATATTTGTACGAGAATAAAATCGGGTGGGATATGCTTTTCAATGGTAATTATTGAGAACGAAGGAAAGAAAAAATGCACATATGGCTAGAAATATGATGTTGCTGATTAGACACTCAAATTGAAGATAAGAAACAATTACAATATATTTCTAATGGAGCCTTCTAACGTACTTTACACTCATTTCATGCCGAATTACTAGCGTAAGCGTACTCTTTGCACTTTAAGTTGCCCTATCTACGAGAAAACGATGTCTAAATAAAATCATAATACCCGTTGAAAGAGTTAAAACAAAAGAAAACCTTACTAATGGCACATCAAAGCAAGATTCCACGGAATTTCCGTGTGTGGCTTATGAACAAATATTTAGTAAAACCATCTCGTTCAATCCAATTCTTTTTCTTCACTTCTCCGAAGTAACGCAATCGTGAGTGCCCACATTGGCCACCAACTAGCAGGAAACAGTAATAAAAACCTGACTGAAAGTCACCCTGATCCGCGTAACTAGTTTCGATTTCTGTCCTCATTTACGCCGCGATTTTCCCGTTCCGGCGGCAGGAGTCGCTTCCTTTCGCTGCGGACTGCCAACCCTTATGCCACGCTACTTGATACATTATATAGGTGAACACCGATTATAGCCTCACTCTACCGATCTACCCATCGAACATCAGGGGCTCGGTTTGATGCAGGTCCGGTGCAAAACAGGCACTCGGTTGCATACGGAAACCGGCTCTCGTCAACTGCTACCGCCAGTGACACCTCCGTGATGGTGTGGCGTGCTGTCCTACAAACAAGCAAAAATAAGGTTAAATGCACCAGCAGCAAGCAGCCGCCAGCGAGAGGAAGTATCGATCGCGAACCCTCCTACAGATCTCATTACCTTCGGGACAGGCTCGGAAGGGAATTATTTTCGATTTCAAAGCCTTCCTGGCGCGCGGTTCTCCGTGAAAGTTGGAAAATGGAAATGCTTACAGGTGTTGCACACGCTTAGCATACAGCAGCATCATCATGGGCAGAAGAAGTGATAGGAAGTTTGAGATTAAACTTCTTCTCAGAAACGATTAAAGGGAAAGTGAGGGGGTTTTTTTCAGCAGTCAAGAGAAAGTAAACAATCTCCTTTTTGTAGAACCAGTTTAGTAATCGGGAACTTGAGCGATAAGCTCATACTCTCATCGGTGAAGTATGATGATATGCAACAAGAGCCTGGCTGAAGCGCGGAGTAAAATTGGATTTTTTTTTTTACTTCTTCAATAGTGTGTTTTTCGCCGAATATTGTTGCTTACTTCTGTCCTTTAGCTCTGCTAAATCAGTCTCAGCTTGCCAACCCAACTGCACGAATTTACTGCCCCCAGAAAAAAGAAAGCTTGTTTCAATCTCATGCTAGTACCACGCTCCAAAATTTCCATTTTCCCGCCACGGCTCCAAACATTCCACCGCGATAGTGATCAAAACATCTCAAACCCCATTTTCCTGGTGTGCTCTGGTACAAAACAACAAAACAATCATTGCTCAGAATCGGCATGAAATCCGGTACTTGTCGAATGATCAAGTACTATCGTTTTCACAAAATCGCGTAGCGTGACACCGCGACACCGTTTCGGCGGCTGGGGGAATAGGTCTCGATTTCCTCCACTCTAATTGTCGAAAATCCCTCCGAAAGCAGCGCCGCATTGCACGCGGGGCATCATTAGCAACACTATCTTCTGCGACCACGAAAATCAACCTCCGAGTAATGGGCCTCCTGCAAGCAGCTCCTTTCACTCTCAATTCAAGCGCCGAGCTGAGTTTTGGCATATTTTCTGCCTTCCCAGCCCTCCAAAAGCGATTGGCCAAATGCTCTAAAACGGTCCAAATACATTGCGGCTTAAAGGCCCGTGAAAAAAATTAGGCGGAACCTTTTTGGTGCTCGAAAGTTTGGCACCTGCTTGTGTTTATACCTGGAGGAACACTCGAAAGACCAATTTCGGCTTCCCGCGATACTTCTTCGCCCCGTGCAGTGATGCGAGTCGATTAACCACCTTTTCATGCTAACAAATTTCACTCATTTTTCATTGTACTCGAAAATTTCACTCCATCGACCTTGATCTCAAATGCAAGCCACGAAGGCCGGTAAACCCTTCTGGACGTCCCCGGGGACGCGTTGATCTGAAACCGGCACAGTACGGATTTGTCACACCCAGGCAAGGATTTGTTGGTCGTACTTAGTCTTGGCGTTGGATCAACCACACGAACCTAATCAACCGTGTTGCACCGAGACGCAAAAAGAGCTTTTCGCAAAATGAAACTGTACCAGCGATCGTTCCGCGCACAGTACGGCGATCGCTTTCAAGGAACACTCCCTGCCCGGCTACTTCACAGCTCCGCCACATTAATGTTGTTCCGGCCACTGTTTTGCTTCACACATTAACCATCGCAATCAATTGGCACACATTTTCGACATGTTTTCCTTTTTATTGGGCATCGGGGTTCGGTGCTCTCGTTTGTAACCGCCCGGGAGACTTACCAACTCCTACCGGAGAGCGCCAGTTGAATCGATGCCGATCTCGACGTCGCATGATCGCGCGATCATAATCCAAAATATGACGGGCCCAATACGGGCGCCCGATCGTGGTGGCGATCGGGCGATTTAGGTTAGCATGGAGAAAGGTGCGCTAATTAATTATTGGCTGTCGAGCGCGGGCGCGAGCATGCTTCCAAAGCGGGAATACGGAACACGCCGTAGCTAACGACCATGCCACCAGTTTAGACAAAAACGTGATGGCAAACTGGCTGGAGTAGATCGACAGGTTTGACGAGTTCCATCGCGGGATGCGAACCAGGCGCATAAAATGCAATCAATGCATCATATCACGGGGACTAACCGTTTCCAACAGTCAGTCAGATGATGTAGAAAAGCATGTTTGAAAATTATAAAACGTATTTCGAAAAATGAGTTTGCATATAATCATTGTGCAAGAAAGCGCAATACAATAAGATTAAATGCTGGGAAGTTTTTTGGCATAAAAATTATCATAAGCCTAATAGCCCGGCTTGTCTCGGACGGATTCACAAAACAGAGAAATCCTACCCACGCTGGTGGCATCGTTTTTTTTTTTTTCGCTTTTTGAAAATCAAACCTTCATTTGATGACAGTGATTTCTGCAATATTTGACCTACTTCTCATCCATTGAAGCTGAAAGCTTTTTAAAGCAGAACAGACAAAGAAAAGTGCATTCTAAAGTGCATTGAAAGCTACCAACTAACTAATCTTCTGTGTTTGATGGTTTTCAGGGGACAACATGTTGCTTAATCAGCATTACAGTGCAAGTTTATCGTCTCCGGAAAGAAGTTTAAGTGAAGAAGATTATTCAAGTACCTCATTAAAGGTGACTCTAATAAATGTTTTACGATTTTAAACCAACTTTGCAATCATTTGTCCTCTGGTGAGTTGTTCCAGAGTTCCAGTAGCCTTATTATACCACTTGATCATGATCTTGATCATGGTTTGATTGGTGGACAATCACCGTTAACGAAACTTTTGCCATTCTTAAATATAAAAATAAAATGAAAATAAAATCGACACATCAATCTCTTTCGATACAAAATTACAAGAACTTGCAATTCTAAAAAACCTTTTTACACACTATCTTCCTTGCTATTCGCCGTGTCTGTCGGTAGCAAATTGTGGAACCGGCTGTTCCATATTTAACGCACCGTAATCACTGCACGACCGGTAGCTCAGCAACTGCAACACAGTCATCAACTGGAGGCTCGCTCAACCCGAACGCAAACTGGCACGGGAACGCAATCGACGAGCGCACACGCTGGAATGGGGACAATTTTCCAACCGTTGTCAAACGGCGGTTTTTTTTCTGTGACAATTTTCCTTCCTCACACACTCACACACACGCACACACAAAAACTGGAATGACGAATTTTATTATTTTGTCTGTTGCACTTTGTTATTGTTTCACTGGCAATAGCGCCCAAAACACCGATCTCAATCGCTACAATAACACTTACACAACACGTACAATCTACGATCTTCGCTGGCAGCTTTCTCGAACCACGCTCTGCAGGTAGGTCTGCACTGGTCGCGCGCTTAACATGGAATGAACTTGACTTTGAACATTCATCCACCGGCACGGTACGTCTACGCGAGGCATGTGCGCGCGCGCTCGCCCTCTCCAAGCGAACCGCTTATGCTGTGCAACCGGTGCAGTGGTGGGGAGAGATCAACCAACATTTCGACGGCGTACGCTATGCTAGGAAACGGGCTGCCAGGGAATCCACACAGTTTTCTTCCGTTTTGCCTAATATTCGCAAAACGGGTGCCATATGATGCGTGCGTTTCCATCGATCGAAAGTTTATTGTTTTACGAAATGTAGAGGAATGCGCAATGGGATCCGAGAGCATAAATATTTGCTTCGAAAATAGTTCATAAGCAATATATTAGGTTAAAAGCTTTGCATGAGTAGTATGTGATTAAATCATGCTCAGCACAGTAAAGTGCAATATTTTCCATACGGTTATGGCAACATAATATGAGGAAAGGAATCGATACTTCATCGATTTACAAGGTACCAATTTTGCATGATGTATACAGAAATTACGTCATGTTTATTGGTAAGCCTTCACGCCAGTTTTTACAAACAATATTCCATAGACCACAAACAGAAGTATTTATTTGTTGTTGTCCAATTTCATTTAATTTTTTTTTTTTCATTTTGTAATAAGCTTGACGCTGTATTGTCACTAACGCATGTAGCCTAATTTTATAGATATTTTCGTATTAACAGAGTAGTGAAATGATGTAACTTCTTCTTTTTAATTTTAATCGAAGCTTAGTTTTGAAGAAACATGCCTCAAAAATGAATTCAATCCAGAATAAAACATTGATTAATAATGCAGTTGAATGCAATCTAATGCTACGTTCAAGCAGCGGTCCATCTGCCGTAGCCAACATTAGTTATTAGCATATTGGTGATCCGGCAGAAATTGTCTACATAACATAACAAACTCAAAACTATACAATTAACACTAGAACTACTGCGATTTTGGCGCGTGCAACTCATCATTTTTATTGCCTGATTAACATTTTCATATTCCTTTAAGTTTGTACACTTTTCTTCATGCACATTTGATTGGTTGTTTCTTACACCAGCATAGAAAAAACCATCAAATAGAATTGGTCAATAATTGATCCTGTTGTGTTGCATCCTAGAAAATTAAATTCGTTTACAGCAAAATGATCAGAGCATCAGACTTTTATTTATTTAATTATTTTAAATACGATGGATTACGCCGTATTGTCAACACCACATGTATTGACTGTTTTATAAGCTAGATTAATGAGGCATTTCCTTCGTGTTTTTTGCCTTATCCCGGACATGCTCGGTCTATAACCATCAGCATTGTTACTCATAAAATTATTACCCTTACTGCTTTACTTCTTGTATGTTACATATTATCTCATAGTTATATTGCAAGAAACACGTGTGTCGGTTACATATAATAACCTTTTTGTGAAGATAGAATTGCACACAACGTTAGATTTTTTATTATCAAGTGCATAGAAATCAACATCCTATTTAATTTGTGAAAGTCGTGCATAAACATTGGTAGAATTGTTTAATTATAAAAAAATAAATCCACTTGAAAGGTATGAAACCAGTCAAGACGACTGGTCCGGTAGTTCTAGTGTTGGGAGTCCTAGACCTGCACACAAGAAGTAAATGATTGGATGTAGAAATAAATAAATAAACAGTGACAATTAACATGGAAGAATAACCATATGAGCTGTCTTAAACTATTTTTAAGTTGATTAGTCGTCACAAAGAAGCCAGCTTCGAATCCTCGAGTATTGTATGCTAAATGGGTCGCTAGTACTTATTGCTCTTAGTAGCGGTGGCTCGGTGGTGAGGTGACAGTGGTCCCGGTCTTCATAAGCCGGCCGGTGTTCAAATCCTATCTGAACTGTTCCTCCGTAGGGAACTACATGGTATCAGCAAGCCTAGCGCAGCAAGCCGCCATTCGATGGCTGCTGTTACCTAAAATATCTTTATGCCAAGAAGAAGTCTTAGTTGTTGGCTGCCTCTTAACGATCTCCAGGAGCTGTAGTCCGGTAAAAAAGGGGAAAGAGAGCTGATTTGCCCATGGTTTTTGTAGATTTTCTTTGGATGGTCTCAAATCTGTCTGTTCTTTTTGTTGATTTTAACACCAAACTAACAATTAAAATATGGGGAAAAATCAACGTTTGCATTTGTCCAGCTCTCATTGGAACTTGACGATGAGTTGCTAATCCATCCAGACTAGAAAATTTCTGGAAAAGGTTCTTCGATATGCTTTTATTAATTCATTATTCAGCATGACTGCTCAACGCCGTATTGTCAACACCGTATGAAATGACTTAATAGAAGAAAAATGACGATTTCTCCTTCCAGGTTCCAGGGTGTTCTCGGTTGTGAACATGTCAATAATTTTAGGTCCTCCAACGTCCTTGATTTAAACATATCCTGGAACTTTTGGTCACTGTTTCTGCATAACTGTCACATGGATTGTATCGTTTCAAACGTAAATCTCAAGTCAAGCGATCATTCAAACAAATTGTTCTCGCAGCTCAAACCCCCCGGCTATGTGCAACATTTTGATGCAAAAATAATTGGTGCAATATTGTACACCAAAGACTATCATCGAACAATTTCATTCGGCCGATATGAAAGGCAGCCGATAGTAAATAGCAGTAATCAAAATTAGCTACCTTCCGTTCTTCCTCTTTTCATGGTCAACTGGCGAATCTGAAATCGACCGTGTAAGTTCCTCCACATTGCAGCACTTGCGCGCGCGCATTTACCGTTTACTTTTGGGGAGCTTTTTTTTTAACGTGATTTGAGTTTTCTTTCCCCATACGTACAAATTTAATTAAATTTTCCTGCACGATTCTTAGTACGAAAGTAGGTGAGAACAACATGGCGCAGAAACAACATACTCAACGAAAATAAAAACAACCTCATACGGAAGCGAAGCTTTCTCGGCCCCGCACTTCTCGATTCCGCCGCAAAGATGTGTAGTAAGCACGCGAAAGCTTTCTGAATGGGTTTAGCAAAATCGGCTAGCACACACTTGAACGAAAGGCAAAATTGCTGGTGAAAATAACACGGATAACACCTCAAGCATCTTGACTTGCAGGTGGCCACGATTGTAGTCCCAGGTCTAAGCCAGATCGGAACGGATCAAGTACGGACCGCAATTGCCAATTACGAAACAGGGGTAGCGTGGTGATTTTGGCGTGATGTTATGTGTATTTATTTTTTACACATACCGATTGAACCGAACGGAACCGAAGCCATAGTATCAACCGGTTGCGGGAAAAATTCCGGTAGATCATCTCACATCATCGCACATCATCTCGGATCGATTCTCAAACACACCACTCGTATCAGAAGATCTGCAACCAATCGATGATGCTAGGCGTTGATGATGCTTGAAATCGTGTTATTTTTTGTAATCTACGTTCGGGAATTAGTTGCACGCACTATCAAAAAATTAGCTACACCAAACGATTGGGATCGAGGTTTTGTGGGGTACCGTTGCACATTAGCGCAACAGTCGTGGCATTGAGCAGAAGCAAGTTTGAATTTTCATTTTGATTTATTTTTTGATATTCATTTAAGGTCTGTAACATGATGAACTGATGCGGATAGGGTTCTAAAACATTTGAGACCCTCAGCAACAGTAAAGTATCGCTACTGGAATGGCCTTCCAACAAGGCGCTTATCATATTCAAAGGCTCTCTAAATGTACAATTCACTTATGGCCATATAACTTATTTTAAGGAAGCATCGATCGAAGAAAGAGGCGAACGTTGTCTCAGAGACTCAAAGCCTGTATAAATAAACGAAAATAAAAGCTACACCTGAGTACAGTGACAGATTCGGACATAAGGAACCTTATGGCAGAAATGACTCTGAGGTTTAAAACTTGGAAAACCTCGTATACAACCCCTTCTAAACCCCTTAAGACGACAAGATCCCTTCGTCATTGAGTGGGTAAAGTATCTTCAGTCCTACATCTCTTAATAGGCGGCTTGAGTAGCTTCATGATCAAGGCTTCTGGAAGATGAGGCTTGGAAGACGAAGTCCTGGCGAATATGACATCTTCTTCTTGGCTTAACGACCTCTAAATGCCGGCCATCGAAATGGCTTTCTAGGCTGCCGATACCACATAGTTGGTTAGTCAGTCCTAACTACAGGGGGACGGTCCGGATGGGATTTGAACCCCGTTCCTGCCGTTTGAAGACTGGCGCCGCAGTTGCCTACTCCACCGGACTGCCGCAATACGACACGGTTCTTCTATTGGAAACCACAGCTGTTTTGACTGCTAGGTGTCGTGCCAGATTTTGCTCTTTTTACTACGTGGTCTTTTGGTAGAGGCCTTTTTGACAACGAGATCAACGAGATAACTTGGATGACAAGGTGTCAAGATCTCTTATTCGATGAGGTCAAAGAGGCAGTAAAGATTCTCTTTCTTTTATAACTTTTCTTCCTTCCCAATGTAATTATCTTACATCAAATGTTTATTACTTTTATATAATGAGTTTAAAGTGGGCTACTTATAGCAAAATAAGGTTCTATCTGACATTTTTCATATTTCGTTCACTTGTTCAGTCTCAAAATGTTGGACATAAGTTATTTTTCATACCGCCAAATGCTTCTTCCGTTGCATTTGCACGAAACCAATAAAGTTGCAATTACAATCCGCACAGCCCACACTTTCCGTGCCCGTACAGCTTTGCGAGCACCTGCCAACTCACATTGCCAACATTCTTTCGTTCATTTACCCTCCCCCCCCCCCCCCCTCCCCCTGCAAGAACGTTTCGTAGCCCGTTTGTTGAGATAATTTCGAGATGTGCCGTGTGCGGAAGTGATCCAGAAAATTTTTAATTTTCCACCATTCCTGTGCCAATGGATGATGAAACCACATCGGAAATATGTACAACGAATTGTGCCTCGCCAGCCCATTCCCATTCAAACCCATCGCTAGCCAACTGGAACCGATCAAACCCGATTCCGCTTCAGGATGAAGCGAACAATATTCTCTCGATCGAATTTAGATAAATTTTGAAGAACCCACTATGGCTAGAACTGTAACGCTATGTACAGTTCGGTTTCATTAACTAGCGTCAGTTATACAGACGTGAAACTGGGGTGGACGACTAGTGCACCCCTTTGCACGGGTAAGTGTAAATTGTGTGTTTTGAAAATGACTTTGTACATCAGCGCATCGACGCCCGATTGACAGGAAAGCGGCAATAGGCCTGACGCTGCTGTTGTTGCTGCAAGAAGGGAATAATAACTCTATTCGAACGGGTCCGTGCCGTTAGCTGCACTCAAAAAAAAAGGACCACCTGCTTGCATTTGGCCACATTCACTTAGGGTCTCCCCAGCGAATGGATGTGTCGATGAATGGGAAAAAATGCCAATCATGGCTTCAAACAATTTCGTCCGCAATTGATTCACGATAGAGGGTTGGTTCGTGATAGTATAGTATTTAAAAGAAGGAAGTACGTTTTGATGAGCCATTCGTTCCAAAAGTATGTGGACGAATTCAAATGTTGATGTTCAGTAGGACCAACATTTTTGCCCAGAATACATGGCCAGGCGCGTTAACTGCCTTCTTTATCTTTATTAAAATATTTTTTATCATTTTTTGAAACTCCATAAGCTCTGCCATTGAATTCACATCATCCCTACAAGCTAATCAGGTCAGCCGTCACACACACACGGCCGAATTCTCGTCAATTTATGCTAACGTACCGCAGAAACCAGATTTCGCGTAATCTTGCACACTCTCTCGCTCGTACTCCCTTGTCTTCTCACGAGCCGTTTCGCCGTGCAGCAGACATTCCCGCGTTTTCTCGCCGTATGGTTTGTTCCGAAACGTTAATCCGACTTTTTGGCCCGCAACGAACCAACTGCACCAAACTGATGCGAAACGGTTAATCGCTCACACCTGTAATGAGCGGTGGAAAAACGGGTGGGAAAACGATGAACGAATCGCGCCGGCCATAAGGGCCAGAGTACGCACATCGGCTAACCCACACTAGAACGGCGTGGTGCCGTACGAGAACTTGCCAAGACGGGGGAGCATAGGGCAGCTAAACGGCGAAGAATTAAGATCAATCGGCATTAATAATCTAAATCATCATGCCAAACGGGCTTCCACCCACCGTTAATGGCGGGGCGATAATTTATTTTCCTCGCACCATCGACTTTTCTGCGCGAAAAGATGGCAGTGGATAAGGAAGAAAAAATAAGGTAAAGCCCTTCTTACACCGCAGCGATACGCTCTACATCTGATGAGGTTTTCGGATTATGTGTCTGTTGTCATTCATGCTACTTTCCTCAAATCTTAGAGTGTAAATCCAATGAGCTAAGAAAATGGTGTATTGAGCGTATCGGTAGTAAGGTGATTAGTTGGGCATTAATGTATTGTATGTTAGTGATCAATTATAAGAATGAGAAACTGGTTATTATACCTTCCTTAAATGTATGTTTTGATGAAGTTACGTTTTAAGAATAGCTGACAATATTGCTTCTAAAGTTTATCCAGCATGACAAAAGAACAATTAAAAACTACAAACAAAACAGTACTAACATCAATAATTTTGCATTTTTCTTCTTCGAATTCCGTTTCGATCATATTATTTAAAAAATTAAATAAAAAAGGTTTCAGCGAAATTGTTTTCAAATGAAATAGTGCAAGTTGTAGCCTACTGGATTACTGGACACCTGATCTGACACCAAGTTTATCACAATTCGGGTAGAAGCCCGAAACCGAAATCGAGTTTCTTCGAAGCAGCGAATATAATCAAATAAATTTGTTTATTTAAATTTTACAAACTCTAGCATATTATTGTTCTGTTCATCCCTACATTGCTCTACATTTACTCACTCAGGATTTTTTCAAAATTTGCATTGTCACCACCTGGAAGGAAAGTACAATGATGGAAGTCTTTTCCGGATCTGCAGAACACGTGATTGTACGCGGGGTGCCATCGATCGTGCCGATGATTCCATGCTCCAGTACTGAATATTTCTATTCTGAATCGCACCACTCCGAATTTAAAACTAATAGCTGCTTAAACTGTACATAATTGACTAATAAATAAATAAAACCTTACTGAAGAATATTTTTGAACAAATTTCACTACACATTTTGTACAAATTTGAATTTATATTCAAAAAATGAAGCTCGTTCCCACTATGTTAAACGCGAGCGTGCTCCAAATAGAAGGGGCGAAAACATGGGCGAAATAGGCGAACATATTTCAAATCAAATCGGTTGCAGCTTGTTGTATTATAACATTACAATTTACATTACTTGCAATAGTTTATGTTTTTCCTTTCTCATAATAACATATCTTATGTGACACTTAAAAGTGAACATTACAGTTCGTTGATTTATAACATTCTGGACGACATTTAATGAAAATCGATACACTTGTATGTTGTTAACTCCCTGAAACCAATACCGTGACCCATGCGGACAATTTTCCCGTACGTAAGAGTGACTTTCCTGCTACGTGGAAATAAAATTACAAGAACGAGACATTTTATGCCAAGCTTTCTTAAAATTGTATGTGATACAACCTTAAAAAAGATTAATATAATGTAATTAGTGTAATGACGGTACTCTACTTTATTCTAGCTTTTTCCATCAACTGGCAACCGTTAGCACTTCACATCCTTCATCAGTTATAAGAACAGTGTGCTCAAACTGGGCACTGCGAGCATTATCCGTTGACACAGCCGTCCACATATCCTCTAGCACTTCGGCCTCACACGTTCCTAATGAAAGGACGGGCTCAATCGTGAAGGTCATACCCGGAATCATTACACCAGGATAGTCATTATCTAACAGAAAAAAAAACACTTTGCATTAGTGAACGAATCGTACCATACTTAACTTGAATGTCTTACCGAAATGAAGAATATTTGGTGGTCCATGGAAATAGCTACCAATGCCATGGCCAGCAAACGCTGGCATCACACTCAGCTTTTTGCGCTTAGCGAACTTGTCGATCGATTTTCCTATCACGCAAATCGGTTGACCAGGACCGCAGCATAGTATAGCTTCAGCTAAACACCGTTCAGTGCATTCCACCAGAAACCGTCCTCGATCGTCCACATTACCGATAAGCACGGTCTTGGAACAGTCTCCGTGATAGCCATTGAAAAATACCGTGATATCTATGTTGATGATATCTCCATCGAGTAGCTTTCGATCATCCGGTATCCCGTGGCACGCTACATTGTTCACGGATGTGCATACCGATTTGGGAAACCCTAAATAGCGCAACGGTGAAGGATAAGCATTTGCTTTGATCGTTTCCTCGTGTACGAAGCGATCAATTTCATCCGTGGTAACACCAACCTGCAAAAGGATAACGCATTATTACATTACACCTTCGAATGCTCTGCCCCAAACAATACCTTTGCAAACGAACAAGCACTGTTCAGTATCGTTGCGGCAAGCTTACAGCTGTCTCTCATGCCATCGATTTGCTCGGGTGTTTTTATCTCCGACTGTCCCTCGCCCGTGCTGGGAGAATTCCGGACGAAGTAGTACGATGGTTTGGCGATGTGCTCTGGAACATGTCTTTCCGGTGAAACGTTTCCCAGCTCGGTGATAAGATGGCACGTTCCAAGATCATATCTGTGCCAATAGAAAGCGTTGTCTTGTTACGCACAGTAGCAAAACCCTGCGGGGCGGTAATTACTTTTTTCGCCTTCCAAAGAATGTTCGGCACCAGGAAGCTCTCCAAGTTTGTAGTCCGTGTTTTAAAAGGGTAGTTGTTTTCAACATTATGGATACACTTTTACCAGGAGTCTCTTAATTCATTCCATAGAAAAACAAACAACAACAACAACTAATCGCACCAATGTAATGGTAATGTAATGATAAAACCCATTCTGTATTTACAGTTCTAAGCTGCGCGTCAAAAACAGCTGATTATGCAAATTTTGCTTGAGCTTCCCTGAAATGTCAGTACGACAACGTCTCACTATGGGAAAAATATTGGACATAAATCAGCCTTGCTATTATTTTAATTTTTTTACATGGATGTGAGTTTTGAGAAAGGGGCCGAATAAATTCAAATTTCTATCAGAGGCCATTTTGTCCATAACGGGATTCGAAATGGTAAAATGTGAGGCCTCTAGTTGTGAGATGCATTTGGTACTGCTAGCAGCGAGGCCCCTATCGATGTGGTTGTTTACATGTGACGGGTTGAAGAAGGGAGGGGAAGGTGGTCCACTTATGGGAAGGTCAAAGTCTGCCTTCTAACCCGATTGCGTGATGCAACAACGATCTTGACACGACAGTACCGGGGTTCAAATCCCATCCGGAGCATTCCCACGTAGTGAGAATTGACTACCCAACTATATGGTATTAGCAACTCTTGTAAGCTATTAGATCGCCAGCGTTCCTGAGCAACAAGAAGAAAAAGAAGAAAAAAAGATTTTTTTTCGTTTTTTTATAGAGGCTTTGAGTCTTAGAGACTACTTTCTCCTCACAAAAGATGAATATTGCCAGCGTGACCTGGAAGGTCGATAGGATAAGAAGAAGACGAGGAATGGGAACTGTTCAGATTGGTTTTGTTGTCTAATCCTGAGGCTTGAAAGATTTGTCGTTACCACTTGACCCGCATATAATAGTGATTTTACCGCGTTAATTTCTCTTAACGTCAGCAGAACTTTCCGGATAAATAAAAGTCTAAACATACTCTTTTCAGCGCTCACCCAGTTTTGTTCACCGTGTCGTAGGAAGACACGTGTATTTCGCTCTTCTATTATCGATCTTAACACGTTAACGGTTTGCTCGGTTCTTCTCGCCAAGCTCGTGCCCACGGTTTATCTAAAGTTCATGCCCAAATATGGTCATGAGTTTCCCTGTCCTAGATTGCAACTATTCCTTACCGTATTTGGGAATGTATTTTTCAGCCTAGGACACACTTTGTTCCCCGGGAAACTATTCTTCGCATAGTCTCTTTGTGGCCTAAACTACCACTACAAACAATCACTCGTGCACAGCGCCATATGTTGGGAAGAAGTTACTAAAGTTTTCCATAGTATTATTCCATCCAGTTTTCGGTTTCCATACTAACATTTTAGTCGAACCCGTCGACTATTGATGACTGGTGGCATTTACCATAAATCCAGATTTTTTATATCTCCTCTTCTTTTATACAATTAGTATTATCGATAAATTGACGATTCTAACCACTCACTGTGTATCTTCTGTATATTGCATAGCGATGAGATGACCATGGCTTATTATGATCGACATGACTGAAGCGAAAATTATCTTCAAAGTGATGAGTACACAAGCTAAGTAACTAAGTGTGTGATGTTTAGTACACTTTAGTTAGCGAGGGTATTATTTGTCCTTGATTTTTTCTGCCTGGAAAAATAAGCTTCATCGATTTAAAGAAAAAGGAACATTTCATTAGTTTGCTTTTCCAACTACAGCCAATGTGCTACCAAATCTAAACTCCCTGCAATACTCTCGATCTAACGGATCGACCTTGCGAGGGTGTGAATAAAATAGTCAAGAGTTACGCGCCATAAACATTGCTTCACCAAGAGCACGATGTGCAACTGCGATGCCCACTTGCCCCCACCATTACAGAGCGGCGATCTTAAACTCTTCGCTTTATTATTATGTTTTACTTACACACGGTTCTTTTTATTACGGTTGATTATTACAATTATATTATTACTGTCCTCCACACATTATAGCTTTTGATCGATAGCGGGTTTAGCGGTAACGCTGGCGCATCACAATCCGTGCATCCGAGTTGCGGAGTTTTAAGCTACGGTTTTACGACCGATCAGCGTACGGTGGTCGCCATGGGACCGTGTAGAAGCAGTGAGGCACACTGAAGATGGCACATATGGTGGTAAAAATAGGGCTACGGGTGGCTAACACGCGGGTGCACCGTCTTTGGTCGGTCACGACGATCGCTCTTGGGTCGGTGCAAAGGGGTTGGGCCTAGCCTTAACCTAAGTTTGCGGCAGCATCCGGCTAGCCCGTGGATGCAGTATGCAGCAGCCGTGCACTAATTATAAGCCATGGTTGGTCAACATTTCTGCACTTTGCTCATCAGCGCGTTATTGCATTTTTAATGAGCCAATGTGCTGCATCAAACCTCGTTGGAGGATGTGGGTGGAGCGAGCGACACAAGGGTGCGGATGGTCTGCCGCTTTAGCGATCGTGACGAGCCCGTGGAGGTGGGATCAATTGTGGCCGGCTGGGCAGGATACGGGGTTAGATACGGCGCAGGTCAACAAGACTATTATCGTGCTGGGGCGGTGAGCTCGAAAGTGTTTTGATTGACCGGACTTAGAATGTGGCGGAAGGTCTAGCAGGACCTCCTGCTGGTTTGCTCATTGCACACACTTTATTGAACGGCCGGGCAGTCAAATAATTTACTTAACATTTCTATCGCCAAGCCGAGAAAGTCCATTACCGTCCGGACGGCTTGGGAATGTGATGCGCGTGTGAGCATTTAACATGTCATATAAACGATTTTTTAAACATCGTTGCGCTTCTTACAAGCTTGCATGCTGACTACAACTTTTCATTTGATTGCTCTGCTGTGCACAAAGGCTATGCCTAGCCGCTCGTTTGTAAGTGTAACGTGGGGTGGGATTGATGAAGACCAGCTGGTCACCAGCACCGTTACTTGACGGATTTTATTGTCCTTCGTGTTTTGTGCAAGAAAAAACAAGCGGGGAAATTAGCAGGCGGACGGATGCCACCGTCCATTTAAATGCACCAAGTCCGCTGAAGCAATCCAATGATGGGCTGGTCAGGTGACGATAGTTACTACTCTCTGTGCACAAACTGTACCAGGGGCAGATTAAGAGTACAATGATAACGTACGCGATAGCGCGTTTGTAATCGAGCACAATTTTACGATGTAGACGTTGAACTAGTTTTCAAATGCGGAACAGACATAACCCACAGACAACTGGTTTTTGGTTGCGTGGTGCCTCTACTGCCAGTCCAGTTGAAGTAGTTTGGTGCGAGTCGGACAAAATAAAAAACGTTGCATGAGGGTATCCTGCACTTGTGTGAATATTGCAGTGTAATATTTCGAACAAATCGATCGACCTTTTTTTTAAGTCTTACTACTAGCAAGACGCATTTTGTGCATAGAGTTTGAAAACTTTTCCAGTACAAGTAGAGCGAAGGATGCAACAAGTCCTCCTGAGAATATGAAATAAATTTATAAATAAAAAAAAAGAAGCTAATGTTGCCTTAACTTACCTCCTAGCACACCGAACGGTATTGTAACTCCTTTTAACACAACCGGATGAACCAAAGATCCGCCTTGGCATGTTGGGATGTCATTGCTGCACTGTCCTAAAAGACGTCTTATTATGCCCAATTCTTTAGCTCTCGTCAGCCTTGAACGGTTAATCAAAAAGATAAAGTAAGTTAGAGGAATCCAAAACCAGATCCCAGCAGGCATATAAGTTCTCACGTCAATTTAAACTGTTCCGTGTACATGCTTTTCTTCGGTAACACGAAACTCATCAATTGAAGCACACTGTACAGCCCATCCATCTTTACCGTAGAGGGGACCATCGATGTACAACATCCATATTTTTTCGTTGGGCGTATGTTATTGAACGGATAAAAGAAAGGAGACATGAAAGACAAATCACAATCACACCTTCAAACGGAAAACTTGACAGCACAGCTGCCCGTGTGACCGATCGCCGTAACACGATACGATCGAATGTAAGATTTGTATTTACCGTACGCAGTTCGCAAACTTCTTTTGCTTCAAAGTGGTCAGCAATCGGTCGGAAAGCTTCAGTCATCTCGCAGTGTAAAGCAAATCCGCCCTGTTTCAGAAGCCGAACAGCTGTAGCGATATCGGTGTAGCTTGCGCCATCCATTATGGTGCTAATATTTAGCTGATCGTGGGATGTAGAATAAGGATGTTAGTTAAATTAATTTAATTGCTCACTGCAATACAATTGGATAGAGAAAATAGCTTACTTTGGTAAGTGCTCGATTATATGAATCATTATTGAAGAGAATAACAAGTGGAGCGTTCGCTAGCTGATCCAGCGTCGTCGGACCCCGATTAGTGCTACTAAGCAGCTCACCAACGATGGATGCCGTGTAATAGTTGTACAGTAGAAAATTCATTATCAACACCGCAAAAATCACTATTCGCAGGGATGCTGTTGTTGAGGTTTGTGTGGAGCCTTGCTGAGCGATCAAACCGATCATATCCATCAAATAGTGGTTCGGAGCGCAAGACGACAGTTCCTTGTGGAATATGGTCAAACACTGCCAAACTGCAAGCACTAGAGCAAATATGCCAGCTGCACTATACCATGTTGTGCTGGTAAATGGGGAAAAGTAAGTAAATTCTTGCGTCGCTCCATTTAATTCTGGTGTGAGTCGAAATATAAATCCCAACCTGGAAAAAATCAATAAACCAGTAGAGAGCTAGAGCTTCGATTTAATGCAACCACTCACTTGTAAATCCAGGATTGAAGCAAAATTTGAACGTTTAGTGGTTTATCTCCCAAACTTTGAAAAATTCCTGAACCTACAACATCGTAGTGTTCAAGAGCCTCTGAAAGCTTATAATTCGTTTGCTCATATTTTTCTCTAAAAAATTAGGAGAATAGTTTGTTCATACATTTGCAATCAAGTTAAGCTGATTTGATATACTCACGAAAAGTTATGTACGTCCTGTAAATATTTCAGCAGTGCAAAATGGAACTTCTCATGACCAAGCATACTTTGCGTGCCATATTCATGCCACTCTGTTGTTATTAAACTACCGTCAAAAGAAGGAGACTAAAACAAGAATAATCAAATACACACAATAAACCTAGGATAAAGCTATCTTACCAGCAGAAATCCGCGAAGTTCAAGTCGATGAAAATTTGTTCTAAGTTTAACTTTACTAAAGCCATCAATTATATGAAGTCCTGACTCGCGTCTCCAATGTCCGAGGTTAGCCGTTTGGAACGACGAATCACAAAGTTTGTTGCGAATTGCATACAGATCTACAAGATGATACAGTGAATCGTTTGTAGCTCTTTGGATCCATAATACGTCTGAATCAAGTCGTAAACAAAACGTTCCTTTCCTTTTCAAAATAAGATTCTGTAGTTTAAGTTCTTTTGCATATAATATCCAGGTAAGAGATCCAGCGAAGCTATCTTCAGATGAGTTCTGTAAAAGAAATTAGAGTGGTTATTGTACTTTACATTTTTTTCGATTTCTTTTCTTTCCCAAACCGTTTCAAAATATTTTTGAACCGCGGGACAGTCAACATCAGCTATAATCGTAAACGATCCTGATGCTTTTGATACAGTTGATGACATCGTAGCAATTGTTTGATTGTCGATGTGCCGTTCAGATTGGACAAAGACACCTTCTTCCATCAACTCTTTTGCAAGCAACATAAACGCTGAAATAATTACCCAAATCGATAGTTATTTTTGCCATTTTGCTACCACACCGTCAATGAGACATCATACCTTCGTTACAAAACACGATTAGCGCACGATTTGTATGCTTGTACAACAAAATTTCTTTTAGCATTTCCACTTCTAAACTAGAGTTGCAACAAGCAATCCAACAACTTATTAAAACTACCAAAAACAGTTTCATTATTCTACAGATTGCTGAATATTCCGCATCGGTTGATTTGAATGCTAGAAATGAACATTATTGCCAAATAACCGTTGCTTAAAACAAACAACTTTAGCGCCATTACCGTTCATCATTTATGCGCAATCACTGTCACGATCCATCAGTCATAATTTGCGGTTGACATCAAGCAATTTAAATTGACAATCTCTTCAGCTTATAACTAGTTGCTAGTGTGTAGGATCTATTTTTGATCACCTAAAATATTGTGCAGGAACAAACCCTCCACACACACAGCGCTGATGTATCAACATGCTAGTATTCTCGGCGTAACGGGTCCCCAAGTCTGATTGTACGCCCCCGTACGCTTTCCCGTTTTTCCACCAGATAAATTAACCCCGATAGTGCGATTCCAACTGCAAAAAAAAAATGGCAAAGATAGAAACTAATAAAAAAAACAGGTCACCATTCGAAAACCATTAGCATCGCGACGGCTGAGGCCTCGCGCTGCGTTTGACAGCCATGCACAAGCGGCGTTTTGGCATCTTTTACAACCTCCTAATATAATAAACGCTAGAGAAACCTCCGTCAATTCCACCGAGTAGACCGTTGCACTTCCTTGGCAGATTGGCTTTGCTATTTTGTGGATCCTATAAATCCGCTTTACGATGCCCGTTTCCTGTGCTCGCATCAAGCTTTGTGGAACGTGGAGCGAAAAGCAACGAGACGCAATTAGCACAGCGAAGCAGGAAAAAAAATGTTCCCGAATGCGTCGCTTATATGAACTTACGTGATTTTGAAGAGCTCACTGTACATGCTGTGTTTTGGCAGCACGAATGCCATCACACGAATGTCGTACTTGTACAATCCTTCAACCTACGATAAAAGCAGAACACCAACTTGTTAAGCCGTTGATCTATCAGTCCTATCAGGGTGAAGAGATGTGGTTATAAATGGTCCGGTACCGTTCTTAGCTCGCATATCTCATTGGCAGTGAACTGATTGGCGATGGCGGGATAAACTTCTGTCAGCTCAC
Source organism: Anopheles maculipalpis (assembly GCF_943734695.1). Lineage (NCBI taxonomy): Eukaryota > Metazoa > Arthropoda > Insecta > Diptera > Culicidae > Anopheles > Anopheles maculipalpis. Next base: position 11,709,475 of record NC_064872.1, read on the forward strand.
AGTGTAGCACGTGTCCGCCGCGTCTCAGATACGGTACCGCATGTTCAACGTCCGTAAACAGTGGCAGATCGTCTGGCGATCGGGGTGGTAAAGCTTTCCGCTCATACATGCGTGTACTGTACGGTAGTGTTTGTTCCTGCGTGCGAGAGATGGAGAAACAAGGCATGATTAGCCCTTTTACTAACCACCGCCAAGCAAGTCCTGTCGGTATCCACTTTTCCGCTAATCTATTGTTATGATCTGGCGGAACACGAATGAATCACCCTGAGCAGAATTCGATGATAGCCCGTGTCGGTGAGGGACAGTTTCAGCGAACTATCGATCACTTGCGGAATGCTTTCCGGGCCAATCATCTTCGAGCTCAGCAGCCCACTGACGACCGTGGAGGTGTAGTAGTTGTACAGCACCAAATTAGCGACCAGCAGCACCATCACGGCGACTCGTGCCGGAACCAGGCGCGAAACGTGCGGAACACCTTGCTGGGCGACACACGACAACACGTCCAGCACGTAGGCCATCGTCGCGCGCGTACGTTCGCGATGGTACGGACAGCGTACGGAAAGCAGGGCCAGATACTTCAGCACCACCACCGACAGTGCGAGCGACAGCAGTAAGGTAACCCAAACCGATGGCGAAAATGGAGCAACGAAACCGTTTCCTTCCGATTTGCTCCCGATGTCCGGTGTGATTTTGTAGATGAAACCAGTTCTGCAAGAGAGCGTCGATTGAGTTAGCGATTGTGGTCTGGTTTTTGCGTCCGAAAGCCCTACTCAAACGCCCAGCTGTAGTGGATCGAGTCCAGTTCCGGCTGACGACTCAATCGCATGATGATACCCGTGGCAGCGACGTCTGTTTCGTGACGCTGCACCACTCCCAGCAGTCCCAGCCGGTAGCCCGAACGTAACCGACCGGCCCAACCTCTTGTTGGACGATATTTGATGCTAGTTTGGCAAAAGTACAACGGAATTAATGGATAGAATCACACATCAACGTACAACTCACGTAAAGTTGTGATAATCTCTCAAGACAACCAGCAGCGCATAGTGATACTTGACGAATGCCACTATTCCCTTGGTTAGGCCGGGTTCGCCCAGCAGCCGATCTACCACTTCGGATGTAACATTTTCTCGATCGATCTGCCAAAATAGTCCAACAATTGAGCAGCTCAGTTTTGCATCGAAAAATCACCCCCTTACCGATACCAACCACAGTCACTCCACGCAGCTGCAGGAAGTTAAAGTTTTGCCGAATCTGGTACGTGCTATAGTTCGCCGTCAACCGTATGCCACTTTCATTACTCCACTTTCCTACCAGCGTTTGGTAGATATCTTTGCAAAGATGGCGCCCTTTCGAATAGATATCGAACACATTAAACACCCCCCGGTCGGCCGATTCGACTGCCGTAATCAGATCCGAGTTCATTTGAATTCCGCTTACGTTCCAAAGCGCCCGTTGCAGCACCGTCCCCATGCCGGTGGTGTTTCGCGATAGCAACAGCCAGCTGATGCTGTTGTTCATGTAGCGATGCCGGGAGACCTACAAAGATAATGCTTCGGCAGGTGAGAAGATTCTGCCACGGCAGCCACACACTTACGTCCCCCAAAAGCGTCGACGCTCCCGGGCATGTGTAGTCGAGCACGGTACACAGCTTGGCGAACTGGTGGCGAGGTGCGAAGATCGTGGTTGCGTTGGGATAGCGATTGTCCGCGGTAATATCGATGAAGCGTATCGATACGCTTCTTGTATTAGTGGCCTTTAACAGGTAGACATGATCGAATGTCGGCCTAGCATCGACTGTGAAGCAGTCGAAAATGATGGCATGCTTGCAGTTTTTTAGTGTTACGAAATCCACTACGAAACGTTCTTCGTTTGTTGGAGCTGGAGCTTCAACTACAGCGGTCGTCCAAATTGTTATGAGCATCAGAGCTAGAGCGCACATGGTTGATCAATGCCACTCGGCACACGATTGAGCGTTGAGTCTTGCTGCATTATGCTTTTCTAGCGCATGTCGTGCTGAATGTGATTGACAGCATAAACCCACATCATAACTTATTCAAGTGCACCCAAGCATTGTTGGGGACATTTATTTGAAATTCCTCTAACATAACTCCTTAAGGAATTTTTCAAAAGTGACATAGTAAAGTTCCTTAAACTCTACTTTAATACATCAATGCTTCTTCATCAAACAGACGCTTTATCTCGTCATTCGTCCGGTGGCAGCTGTTGATGGGATAATAACGACCGATGAAGCACGCCTTTCACAATCGATTGTCAACGGCGTACGGCGTACAAAAAAGAGACAACAGTGTCTCGTGACCTTCCGGCCGATGTGCAGGTAATCGATACAGCCCCGTGCAAGGGTTTGTGATCTCCAGATCCGTCACCAGTTCCAGATTGCTTTTCTTGTTGTGCTCTGTCTCGCTTAAACAGAGTTAATCGGGTGGTCCGGGATCTAGAGCACTGCAACACCGAACTGCAGTGGTCAGGTGGTGTATATCTTCGCACGCGCACAACGACATACGCCGCTTAAAATGTGCTACCATCAACCTTGACCATTTCCATCTCGTTTCCACCGGTGCTCCCACAAAACCGCAAGCACATATGTGCAGTTTGCACGCCAAGCGGATGCACCTTGTGGTAAATATAATAAAATTATAATTTTTATTACACATCCTTTGTTTGCATTCAAAACCCCTCCTAGTCTGCATGTCATTGACGCCAGCTTTGGCGGCTTGGTCGAGGGAAACGTTCGATCACTTTTACACCCCTAGTCACCTTGAGCAAACCGGCAGCGGACAGGAAACCGAACGTCAACACCGGCCAACCGAACGCTGTTAGCTGGTTTCTTTGGCCGGTGCTGGATGAAGTTTTACGCAAAACCCTACGCTTGCCCGCTACGTTACAGCTTTCCATTGTGACATTATACATAATTATATGCAAAAGATTGACATGGCAGTAATAGACCCGCGGAAAGGTAAGGATAACCGCAAAAGAAACCGGCGAGGTGAAACATCCATTGCCGTATGTGGATCACTATTAAAAATGCAAATGTTATGTGATGTAAGAACTAGGTACGAACATTTATAAGCTAAAATTTGCATCCCGGCTGCAGCCATTTACTGTTTATAATTGGTGTCTTATTTTATACAACAAAAAATACCAACAATCAAACGGATACTTTATAATGTTGTGGCAAATCATTACACTTCCATAGTAGTGGAGGAACTTTGTTGTGAAAGTGCTCACGCAGTGGGAAAAATATGCTGGGCACGAAAAAATCTTCTAACTTAAATTACAGACCGCACCAAGAACAATCCCCTTGGATATATATAACTGCACCAACGTATCGGTGGACATCACCGATGAACCGGGAGCCTAACGATGGCACGTTGGTGAATTGTAGGGCACGGTCAGACGATTTAGTGTAAATGAGAAGCCGACGCCATTCTCGATACGGTTATGGGAGAGTGATTTTCCCGGTTCGCACGCACGCGGGCGCACTGGGCCGCGGAAAATAACTGGCATTGTGTCTGGGAAAGGCACCGTTCCGGAAAGTGGTGGACGATTAACAACGATGAAATTAAAGGAAACAGAGAGTGGAATGAGAGGGTTTCGATAGCAGAAGTAACTGGTTGGCTTGCGAAACTGCTGCCAAGAGTCTTCTGCCATGCGGGTGGCACAACACTTTCCTGTGGCATTCCTGGGCGGGCGATAATGCCGTTCCACTTGCGTTAAGGTATTTGTGTCAAGTGTAGGGCCACGACGCAGTCCGTTTGTCGCATACGTATCATTCTTTTGCAGCACGTGCTGTCATGCTGTGATTGGATTGGACTCTAGAGGAAATGTGTATTGGTCCTTAAATGGGTTCAAACATTATTTTGAGACGTAGAGCATCCTTCCATAAAACTGTTTCAGCGTTTTGATTTATCTTCATCCGGAACGGATAGTCCTGGCTATGTAATGTAACAGCAAAGAGATTAAAACCGTCTATATCATAAAACAAAACATGCTCAAAAAATACGATTAGATACTGTCTTTAAAACGAAACTATTGAGAACTTGTTGACCTAAGAGAAGTGACTGCAAAATAAATTAGAAACTCAGCCGTAAATAGCTATTCTAAGGCTGCACTGCAACACGTTTCGTTTACGATAAAGAAACATCATAACGAACCATCGATCGATTATCGGACAAAATGGCAAGCAATACTATTCCCAACCATACGGACACATTAGTCTAGATCACTTTTGCCTCAGGCCTAGCACGCCTCAATTTCCGGTGCAGCCCCAGGCAGATGCACCTAGCGCTTCGTCTAACTGCACAAAACCTGAAGGCTAGACGACAACGTCGACGACGACGACGACGGTACCAGGATGGATGAACAATTTGCTTACGGTGATGGCGACTACTCTATCAATCTCGCATAGTTTGTCCGGAGCGGAGTCCGATGTTTAATTTATCATTGCAATCAATCATTTTACGCAGCATTAATGTTATCATTCGAGGGATAGACAGTGCGACAAAAAAAAATGGAAACGAAAGCAAAGCGATGCAAAAACTACCAGCTCCTCCTCACCTCCCACTGTCCCCACCTCCCCCTTCTTGGTCCGTGTTGACGGTCGGATACTGGTACAACATGATAGGTCAATTGAACGGTGGGTGAGTTATTAAATGCAAGCAACGACACCAAGGAGCACCGCACCAAGGCAGATGGAAGAATTTATGTCAGAAAAACGAACAGAACGACCGGTACCGACGAACAAAAAAAAAAATAAGAAAAACAACTTCCATGCGGCAATACATCTCATCACGAAAGTGGTGGAAAAATAAAAGCTCCAAGCATACCCCCCCCCCCCCCCAACCATCCATATCATCCCGGTACCGGCCGCCAAACCGGCGAACGATCATCATCGGTGGAGGCATGATGCGCCTTCGAACGTCGCTCCCGGATGGCTCCGTTTGGCGAGTACTGTAATATTAAAAGCTATAACTTTTTTTTTATCATAAATTATAATTGTGACAATAAACGGAGAATTACACCTTCACAGGCTACCACACCACGGCCCTGACTGGCTGGTGATGATGGACGAACTGCTTCGAAACCTTCCCGACAAAACCTTCGCAGCGACATGGGGAGGAAAAACGCCACAGTAACACAACCGTATCCGATTCGATCAGCCGGACGATGGTGGGTGCTGCCATGGTTGATGTGTAAGCCCATTCTCGTACAGCGTATATGGACAGGTTATGTTACAGAAAGGGGAAGAAGAGAAGATAAAAAACAGCGCACTGCATCGTCGGCACCGTCAACCGAATGACAACCGACCGTGCACAATTGTGCAACACTAATCACTTATTCCGTGGAGACCGACCGATCGTCGTCTGTCGTTCGATGAAGTCCTCACCACCAACGCCGTTGGTGTCTCGTTCGGCCCTTTTTTTTTTTGCTTTACTCTACTGCCTAGACCAAAGAGGCATCATCAGCAGGCACTCTAGCAAAAGTGTTACCATTTTTTGCCGTTCGATTGATGGTGAAGCACATTTTCACCGCACATCATCATCATCATTCAGTTGAACGCTTCGCCAAACGGTGCGGTAGAGGCTGTTGGCGAATTTTCTAAAGAATTTGCCTCTAGGGAGAATAGGCCATGCGGTCTTCGAGCGGACTGAATGCCCACTGAACCTAGCCGATCGGGCGCAGCGCAAGGAAGACAGAATCCATCCAGGAGAGACCCGGGAGACGCTCTATCATCCTACCTAAACATAATAACTTCGGCTGTCTACCGTGAATAGTTGCGCCTGCGCACTGATTGAATTAATTGATTATGAATAAACATCATGCGGAGATAAACGATCGGTGCGTTTGAGAATTGATGTTTATCGTACCGGCGGGCACGGTGACAGGGCGGGCTGAGCTGAGGAAAACCCGTCGAACTGTGCTGTGGGGTTGTATTGATCGGAAAATGGTAGTGGCGATGGTGGTAGATGCCATTTCCAGCTCACCGCAGCTCGCGATCAACGGTAGTGAATTTATCATCATATACCTCCATACTGCAACTGCGCTGCGGACATGTTTTAGATATTTTATGCTTCAGGATTGCTTTCGATCAACTCGTCTAGGCCAAAAGGAAGCGACAGCGGTGTTAACCTGATTGTCTGTCGCAAGCGCACGGTAATGTGAAACAAACGGAAATTGTAAACCGTTCTGGGTAGAGAGAGCGAGAGAAAGAGAAGCATAATTTCCCGCACGGTTAGGGAAAGTGAAGATGGAAGCAGAGGGGGGAGAAGAAAAAGGAGAAATATCGCCATCAGATGGTCTGACACTTTCTGTATAATTTATTTTCATATATTATACAGGGCATGCTAAATGGCCAGAAGTGCTGCCGTGCATGCTGATGACCGGTGACGTGAAATAATATGAATTAGTGAGCAGATTTACATACACTTAGAAACAATGTTGTGCAGTCATGCTACTTCAAAAAATATTTTCGATGGGAAACCATGACTGAATGATGTTTTTTACGAGTTTCATGTTTTTTTATAAGGTTTCATTCAATCAGGTACGACATATTGTTTCACATGTTTGAAGAAAATTGAGTTTTTTTTAAAAGAAAATTGAGGTTTGAAGAAATTGACCAAAGGAAATTGGTCCTAACAAATCAAAATATACTATAATACATAAATAATATAAAGTCTTTTACACTAACAAGTTATACAACGGCTAATATGACTTAATTTTTTACAAAAATAAAACAATTTTACCACCAGGCGACTCCATCACTAATTGTGGTTTATTCATATATAATTTTTGATTAATTACTATAGTCTTTTTCAATTTTACCAATAGAAATGTGTTTTTTGAATATTAAAAACTTTTAGTTTAATATAAAGGCCATCAATCTTGCACCATTAAAATATTTTATAACATCGTGTTTCTATTATTTGTTTATATTAGCTTTTTGAGCTGCTGAGTTACATAGGCCATGTGTAACTCAATAAGAATTGTCTGTATTTCTTAGTACATGCCGTCTAACTCACAAAATTTATCTGAACTATCCTTGGTAATAGGGAGCACTCTCAGTGGGATTCAATATCTGATTGATTAATTTATTTCTTGTTTTTTGTTTGTTTGTTTGTTTATTTGTTACTTATCACATGTTCACCAAATAAATCCTATAAACCAATTATTTGGATAGAAATTCAAATAAATAAAATATGTTTAGACTGACAGTCCGCAACATCGAACAAATAGCGAATTTGTACGAAAAGGAAGATTAAATGTTAAAGGAATTGTTTAATTCCCGTTTTAGAAACTTAAGCCACGAAATTTACCTTTTTTTGTCCATGAATGAAGCATGCACCCATAGTTAGAGTAATGTCTTCCAACATCGAATAACGGAGCGTGAGTTCATTCTCTTTAAACCCGTAGGAACAGCTTCACTACCTTAAAACAATCTTGCGTATGACATCAAATTCGGAACAAAGTAACAAATTTACCAATGCTATATTTTATTAAATAGAAAAAAAGAAGTTTTTTGTTCTACAACAATTTTGAAATAATTTTTGAAAATTATTTTATGTAAATTTATTTTAATAAACAACCTTCTTAATTTTACAACAACCTTTCATTTCATATGATATTAAATAACATGATTGACAACAACGGATAAAAATTATGCTTAAGCTTTTGAAACCATCAATACGCATAACACTTTAACAATCGAAAATAAAAACAAAGTACGAGCAAAACCAATCTTGCCGAGTAACCCTACAACGGGTGAAGAGTGTTGATTTGCTAAATGAACAAGACGATTCATGCATTCATTTGGTCGCAATCCGTTGATGCGTAAGGAAGTGTTTGCGCGAGCTCTTGCTCGGAAGCGTTGGAAGTTGCGTAGTGAAAAGTCTTGCCGAATCCGAAACGGTGTTGCGGGCTGTTCGTGAAGTGCTACGAAAACAGTTGAATGTGTTTCGCAGTAAAGCAAAATTGATATCGTAATGTAAGCTGCTGCGGCACATAGTGATCACTTAGAAAAATTTTATTCCATTTTTGTGCTCAACTTTGCATTGATGTGGAGGTATTTTTGAAGAAGAAACTCTGTTGCTATTGAGGTAATGAAGCTGGTGTTAATAATTAATGTGAACAAAACGATTGAAACAAAGTACAAGCAGTTTAAAGCCTCTTAGCGGTTAAAGATTCATGTGTATGAAGTTTACTTTATTTTCTGTGGAGTGGATTTTACTAAACTTTGGTGTATATAGTGCTTGTTTTTATTGTTTCTAAACAAAGCTTTGTTGCTTACATGTCGTGATTACATATGTAACAGTACCCGTTGTGAGAATATTTGGGGTTCATTACCATAAGTTAAAGAATAATTAATGGCCACAATTCTACTGAAAACAGATCTCAAATACAGGAACAAAATACAAATAGATGCTCCTCTTTTCGGTTTTTAAATTTTCTGTTAGAACGGCCTTGCCGTATTGTAACATTTTCTGTTACCAATTTGATTAAAACTGTGTAAATGAAGATCAATGTATAAGTATAAACACAAGTAATGTAAATGATAAAAGATCAAATGTCGTATTGATTATTAAACCATAACAACCATGTCATGTCATGTACCCAGAGTACTGATTGTATATATTTTCAATAAATTATTCCTTCCCTTATTCGTGGACAATTCTAAGACAGCAACGAACCTCAATCAAGTTCATCATCTGCGATCGGGAACGTAGCTGTTGTCAACGCTGTCGTTGCTTTCATCACTCTTGTAATCTTTTTAACACATAGTGCGTGCAAAGATTTGCAAGGAAGAACGTAATTTCATAACGAAGAAGAGTTATTTATTTTGAGTATGACGGCTTGCGTCGTATTGTCAGCGACGAAACGTTAGATAATAAAATAATTAGCAATATAAATGCAAAATAAACTCAGAATCCTGTTCAAATGATTGCATTCAAATTAGTGTTATATTTCATGCCAAAATTTCTCTGATAAGTGTTATGTTGTTAGATGAAGTGAATTTTTTTTTTTAATAAAATCATGATTCTGATTCAACTAAACAGATTGTGCCAGTACCGGTTTCATTAAACATTGTGAACAACAGGAAAACAAATTGCTGGCTAACAAAACGAATGTACAGCATTCGGAGGCTACGTTATTGTGATTGATAGTTGTGATAGTGTGATTCGATATCTAACCAAAGTGAAGAATACAGTTTGGTGTGCAACTAGTGCTGTAAGTGCATGTGCAAGTGTTTGAAGGAATTTCATATCGAATAACAAGCTGTTTCATAATACAAATTAAAGTTATATCATAGCCGTTACGGTACCTGAAACATTTTTAAAACTACGTTGCTGTAACAAATAAGCTGTACAACGAACGATTAGAGCAGTGTGTTGAATCGACGATCGTTTGAACATTGTGTCAAGTAAGTACTAGTAGTGAAAATATACAATTTAAGAGGATTTGTGACCAAATCCAATTTTGAATAATTTTTGCGACGAACACGCTGATGTAAACTCACATCTTCAACACTAGAAACTTACAAGAAACTATAAAATTTGTTGTTATTTTATTGGAAAATCCCTCACCCATTTATTGTACAAAAAGCCACTCCTGTACGAAAGCAACGCTTGCTTTCTTCTCATGACGGAGGTCTTAACCTGCACCAAAGTAAATAACCTGGTAGCCATCCTGGGCACAACCGCTACTTCATTAACAATCTATTTGGTGATCTAAGACTGTGTTCTCTTAGCACCAAGCTACCCATGTAAATTCGTTACACACCACTTTTATACCACCGTTCATCCGACGTGTTTTTTGTTGCTGGTGCTGCTGCTGTGAATCTGTGCTCAATTCGCGGGCAATGAGACGATTTTTCGTACCGCCGTGGATCTGCCCGCGCGGATACTAGCAGCAAGATGTTTCGCTTTTTCGGTCGGGGAGGGAGATCAACACCGACTAGCCCGCTGCCCTCGGTACAATACCGTAACAACAGCGATAGTTAGCAAGTGCACAAGAAGAACAACGATGACTAATCGCCGTCATGACGTGCATGGCGGTAAAGAATCGGTTTCAAAACAAACCGTAAATAATGTCCATTGAATACGGTAGAATAATGGTTGAAAAACGTCGGCACCAGGCCGGATCGTGGCGGTCGGTTTCCTAGTTTGCCTGGTTTTGCCGCACACAAACGATGTGTTTTGTTCGCCAGTTTTTTTGTATTTATCGGTGACGAAACGGCCAGTGTCAAATGCGCGATTCACTTGGCAGAGTGGCAGCTGAAGAGGGGTACTGTTTGCAGCCCGGGGGGCTCGATATGTCAATTTGTGGCGAATAAATCAATTGGGGCAAATTTTAGATGTTTGAGTTTGGATGGTTCCCACGAGAAGACTTTGCAAAAAATATTCGTTGCTTTTGCTCTGGATATATGTAAGTGGTTTGCTAAATAATCGTTTCCTCAGTATTTTTATTCAATCCCATAAATACGAGCTTAAATTTGATTAAGATTTCTACGATTTGTATCAGAAAGACTTCAACGGCCAGACAAGACAGAAGCGTGTCGTAAGGTGAGCACATAGCAGTGAAGTAATACATAAAAACGAGCTCCGGAGCAGATTAAAACACTATCGTAAAACTGACCAGCTACATAAATCACAATTTTGCGATTAGATGTAGCGCAGCCGCTTTCACAGCACAGCAGCAAGAAACAAATTATCGCTGGGCCAGAGTGCACGATTAATGACGAATAAATTATAAATCACAGCACTCAAAGATACACGGCCCTCCGATACACGGACAGGAATGGTTTATTTCATGCGTTAGGTCTTATCGCCTGCCTCCACGGCGTGCGCGTTAATCTTCCTACAAATTCATATATCAGATAGTCGCCCGTGATGGACAGTTTGCTATCAATCAAAACCTAAATTCTACCACCACTTCTAGTCGGAGGCTTATCGAAAGCCTTTTCTGTTGTTGCCACGATCTTCCGGCGCATCGTAACGAGGAAACAAACGATTGCAAAAAAAGTGCTACCCACTCCATCAATGTCCTTGGCTGGCTGTGCGGAGGATCGCTGATTTTTGTGTGCGACTCAAATCCAAAGCGTCCCAGAGCGGTCTTGGTTTCGCAACTGCAGGCCCGGTTTTACCGACTCGACTAGGCTGCACACGAACTGTGTGCAGTGCGCAATCCCATCTAGCCGTTCGACAACCGCGCTCGACTTCGATCGCGCAGCGTTGAATGAACGATGGGACACAGCAGCCATGAAGACAACATATCCGCACCAGAGCGATCGGACATATCGGCAACTGCCGATCTTGGCAAGCTGGCTAAACGAAGCTTGTTGCATCTGCGCGCACCGAGATCGATGTAGTTTGTTTCTCGTGTTGGCTACCCGTTTCCCCTCAATATGTGTGCCAATCTACTTCAGTATGTGTGTGTGTGTGTGTATGTGTGGTTTTGTTTGCTGCTCGAATTATCGTGATCAGATAGTTTGTGGTCAGGAAGAAATATGGAGAAGCGAACCAATCAATTTTCCACTATCATGCTTGAGAGACACACATCATACCGACCACTATCGAACACGATAATACACGATCGTGAAGTGCATAATCTGTCTCGGCTCGAGCGATAAACGCACCACTTCAACAGTGTCAAAGTGTTGCACCACGCTGCAAGCGTTGTGCAGTATGAGACAATCGAAAAGACGAATGAACTTGTGGCTTTTTCAACGTGCCCTATGAGCTGGTTGCGTACCGTAAACTCTTCTATGTAAGGCCGCTTCAAACGTATGTAATTCACCCAACAGGGTTTTACATTAAAACACTCGGCAGGTCTTCTGTAGATAATCTACAAGAAACACATGCGTTGATTGGTCTAGCTGGGCGAACATATGTTTTGATTTGTTTGAAATGTTCGTGAAGTTTGTTATCACTATTGTACGATCGTGGTAGGATTTTTGAGTTGAGGAAGCATGTGTGTACGGTTGGGAAACACTAATTATGACCTTAAAAACGTTTATCTATGTAGAACGGTCTGGAATCGGTGTGTACGAGTAGGGCGGGGATTCACCACATCGCAACGGGGCATATAATCGCTCATGCGGTAAAACAGCAGTACAATGCTCCATCATTGTACATTTTCCAACCGTACCGCATACATCTGCCATCGACAGATGGTATTCAAATGGCGATAAAGTAAAGCATAAATGAAATTCTTTACACATTTGTAAATTATCCAGATCCTCTTCTGTTTTCTTCCGTTTTGCTTCCCTACTCTTTTGATTGCCCTCTGCCACGACATTGTCGTTTTCCGGCAAAAAAGGGGGGGGGGGAGGAAAAAGCAAAGCAAACGCGGGACGACTCACCGAAACTTTGAAAAAGCTTCACTTCCCACTTCCCGTGCGCAGTGTGATCAATCAATAAACTATTCCACCGCCTAAGCTTTTTTCCCACCGTTAATAGAAGGTATGGTGTGTGTGTGAGAGAGAGTAAAGGTCCGCTAATGAATGTTTCGGTAAGCGCAACACAAGAAGGAAACGGAGGATTTGAGCGCGTCGGTAATGAATTCTAATGCGCCCGTACGATGTCGAGTCGCCGGCCGGGGCGCGAACGGAACAGGTGGGGTGAAGCTGACAGCTATAAAGGGTAAAATAGCATTTGCAAAGGATCTACGACCTGTCGTCGTCCAATGCTTACCAGCGAGTGCTCGAACGGTGGTTTGTTTAGCGAGCGGATCCCAAAAAAAAAAAAACGAGACCACGTGGAGAAGAGTAAACCATATCGATCGCTTGAATCTTGGAAATTTGTTTGAGAAAGTTGGCACGACTATTATGCAACTGCTGGTACTGCCGGTAGAATATATGGGTCTTGAAAGGTTGGCTTGGCAGAAAACAGTTTCTGCAGAGCTTTTGTGCTGAGCAAACGACCATCCAACTGTCGCACGTCATGAGAAGGTGCTTAAAAACTTGAACCAAGAAATTTGATGCAACAAAGCGTTCCATTCTATTGCGACCAAAGGAATTGTTGGTGTGCTACATCTATCGTGAGCATTATCTGATCAAGTGTTTCACTCACACAGCAAAGGAAAGGGCAGACTAGCAAATCGAACGATGGTTCTTTTCTGACCTTTTGCCCAAAATGACTCACTGGGTAGGCAAACGGTCGTAACACAATCAAACCAAATATTTCCTTCAACGTTAGTGACAATATTAACTCAAATTAAACAAAAATATACTAAAAAGCAGAAAGGAAAACCTAGCCCTCATTTGTAGTTGTCTTTGCCTCAAAAAGTTGTCTTTGCCCAAAAACTCACACATCGCGCAACGAAATGAAGCAAAAGCAATGCCCGAGCCGGAAGCTCGAAGACGTGAATGAACGAGAATGAGAATGAAATAGTAAGACAACAGAAGAAAAAAAATCTATGCTACATTGGCACCTACAGCAGAAGAAGGCATGAAAAATCAAGCTAGAAACTCGCTTCCCATCGCTAAATTTTGCCGAGTTTGGAGAACTATACTCGCCAAAGCGGGACGGCAAAAGGCAGTGTATGAATGATAGTTCGCGCGGTTGGATTGCGATCCGAGAGGAAGGCTGTAAGCCGTTTGGACCAGCTCTTAAAATAGAGCAAAAGAAAAAGGGTGGTGGGTTTGGTATTGTTTTAGATTTCGTTTTTAAAGATCTGAGCTGTCTGTTTATTTGATTGTGCAATTGGATTAAAGCTGTGCTCTAGAATTTCTGACGTCGAATTTTTGTTTCGGTTGTCGTTATTTTCACACTTCAACTGTCTCTTAAGCAATTCTTACTCTGCTTTTGCTAATGTTGCGCTTCAATCCGACCTGCGAGAGGTTTGTAAGCAATTTTTCTTACAAACCCTTACCTTCGAAGCACCTTGGGGACGCACTCCACCCATAACCATGTGCACGCCCTGTACATGTGGCCGCTGTTTTACGCAATCTTTCATCAGCTGTTCAGCGTGAGTTCATCAGTTCCTGAACCGCTTCCCCTATCTGTTACTGTCTTCCACTTTTCCTACTCAATCACTCGCTTTGGTCCATGTTTTTAGCTTTATTTTGTACTAAGCTTTTGCCCTTTTGTTTCTCACACACGCCACGCTACACGTCTTCCGATGAGTCGATGCGTCGATGATTGTGGGGACGTGAGTTTTCAGTTTCACCACGTATCAAAAAGCGACGTGTCCCGGTCACCCCGTTGCCTCCCTCGGCTAGGCACAGGAAGTTCGCCGTTGCGACACGCAGAGGCAAAACAGCACGGCCGGTAAGGTGGCCGTGGCAGCTGCTGAACTATAATTACAAATAAATTGTGCTTCTTTGTTCTTCGGCTCATCATCGATAGTCGCGACGGTTGTCGCGTACCGCCGTGGTAGCCGCACAGCCGCTACCGACCGAACCCTTCCTTGATGGTTATGATCATGTAGGTGAGGCTGTCCGATCCGATCCGTTGTGCGCCCGGGACGTATCAGTATGCGTATGCACTGCACCGGGACGATCATTCGAGCAAATTATTCCTTTCCATAGTACCGCCGATTGGCGGTTGTTGGCAGCGCAGAAGCACCAGCAATGTGGTTGGTTGATTTTGTACTTTTTGTTGTTGTTGTTGTTGTTGTTGTTGTTGTTGCTGCTGTTTCATACAACTTTTTTCCCCTCTGCATGAGATTCGTGTTGATGCTCCCGTGCTCATCTTACATAAACGATCAACTTGCGCCAGCAAACTCCGCTCCGTGCATCTCCGCTATTAAGTACAGGCGTTTTTAATATATTTAAATTCATCCGTTGACTTATTTATAGACCGTGTGTGTATGTACGGAGACAGCATCTGCCCTCGCCTCCATTGCCACTTCGTGCCCTCGTCTATATTTCATCGATTTTGATGCTTACTTACCCACCTTTTAAATAGGCACTCAACCGGTGACGGCCGATCGTCACGATACATTGTTGCGCAATGGTTGGTGACGATGGACATGCCAGGACAGGGAACGACCAACATTACAGGCTACTGAGCTTTTTATGCAGGCATATTATTGTACTGAACGTAACATCACTTGAAACGGGTGGCTGAAAAACATTTTATTCCCACCGGCGAGCAAAAAATCCTTCAGAGTGTTTTGGGTGGTTTAATATCATTGTTGCCGGGAGTTCATCATTATCTAAAAGCATTTTATAACGTCACTGTGTGATAAAACTGTTGTCAATCACATATTATTTATTTATATTTTAGTATTATGATTTACCGTCGTATTGTCACCACCGCCTGTGACGATTATGTTACAAGCCATTCGATTGCATCTTATTGCAAGACTTTGTATTTAGTTCCAAGTAATTTTCTGAGTTCCCGAAAAGTTCTAGCAATGGTCGGGTGATATCTGGACCCTGTTAAACTGAACAAGGAAATTTGTAGATAAAAATTTCTAGATCTGGTCTAGATAAAGTGACGCAGATAGTTATCTTCTTGGCTTAACGACCTGTCAGATGGACGCCGCTCATGGAATGACTTACTAGGCTCGCCGATACCACTTAATTAAATAGTCAGTCCTCACTACAGGGGAACGGTCCGGATGAGATTTGAACCCCGGATCTGCCGTTTGAAGACCGGTGCCCCTGTCGCCTCTGCCACCGAAGCGCCCCATGGATAGTCTTATCAGCACTGAAATATTTCAATGTCGCCATTTCTGAAGCAGTACTGCTTTGAAATGATCTTTTTCAACTGTATACGAATATTCTTGAACAGAATTGAAAATTTCCTAGCAAGACTAGCGAGAATGGATCTCGAAAACCCTGGCACGCTGCTGGACTGGAAAGAAATCTTATCTAAACTTTGTCCTCGCACATACTAGCCTGACTGTTCATCTAAGGACAAATCAGTTCAAGGAAGCCAAAAATGGCACAGCAATGACTCCCAAGTCTGTAAACCTCATAAAAAAGGAGGACAAGAAGAATATTTATAAACTAAATCCATTGTGCAAAAACCGAAATTAACTTGTTTCTTGTAAAAATTACTTTACGTAAGTGCAATTGAATGTTTTTTTTTTCCCTGCAAACAGAGCAGCATTGAATCCATGAAAAAAGCAAATCCTTTTGCGTTTCTTTCTGCAAACAAATTATTGTAACATTTGTTTGCCTTTGCAATTTTAACAAGAGTTGATTGCTCTGTTGGTTCATTAACTGCGCTTACAGGGCCGCCGGGATGCTTCGAATTGTTTACAAATGCGATCAAAAACAACAACAAAAAACACAAGCGACAACAGTATACTGTTTGCACTCAACACTTCATCCGCCACCGGCCAACGGCGAAATGGTGAATTTATTTGATTGCTTTTATGTTACCCGTTGTCACATTATTCATACGATGATTAGAGTGTCGCCAAATGTTTGATTTAGCATCAACGGCACACAATAAAATAAGCTTCCCGGTGAACCCGCTCCCCAAAGTGGTGAAGGGAACGTTGGGCATGATGATGTCTTTAGCTTGCTTTGCTTGTGTTATGTCCCGAAACTAAAACACAAAACCACTCGCAACCCCGCCGAAACGCTGAGCAATGCAACATTTCCACATATGGGAGTGAGAGAAATGGAGTGCAGCAAGGAAGAAGGAAGGATGCTGGGGAGCGGAACTGAGCAGAAGCAAGGCATGGGAGGGGGGAGGGGGGAGAACCTCTGCGGCCTCAATACGGAATCACGCCCGGGACACTCACATAATCACATCGCCGCGGCAGCTAAAACAGAAGAAAAATTCAACGTCCAAGAAACAAAACCGAGAAAAAAAAACGATAAAACAGACAAGAACTACGGTTAACAGAACCAACGCAACGAAAAGGAGAATGTCCGGTCAAAAATGACGAAATTGACCAAAAACGTAATCGCGAAACATAAGAGAAAGAAAAAAAAAATATACACACACGCAGCCGGTGGAAGTCGCGCGCTCGCGAATTAAAACAAAAAAAAAAGGAACGCGACATTCAACGGACAACGACGACAGCGACCAGTCAAAGCGAAACCTTTTTGATCGAAGGCAATCTTGGCAGGGACGGTGCGACCAGTACCAGAAACAAGTCAAAGAGCATCAAAAAGTGCTCCAGTGGGAACTGCTCCATAAGGTGGCGCAGTGATGGTGGACATCCGAGGGGTTGCGAGGAACGTAGGCGGGGGAAGAGATGAAGAAAAGTCGAAAATAAATGGTCATCCGAAAATCGCTCACTCAACTCACTGCTCCAGCAAATAACCACCGTTTCTGGCCGGTGTCCCGGTGGTGGTGTCGCTGCCTAAGTTCGTACTTCGTTTTGCGCGAGGGGCAGCTGATGCGACCGGCGGATGCGCGGGGGAGTTCTGCGAGTGCTTGAAGATCAAGACCTTGAGCTCCGGTCCTCCCGAGCTCCCGGCCAACCCACACGATTTGCTGCTGCTTGTTACCAGCGGGTACCTGTGTCGCGCTGGGAATGTCGCGCACTTATGCTACCGATGGTGGCCGTGTCCCGCGTGGCGATGGATGTATGTTTCCGAATCGGAAGAGTGACACGGAAAATGGGAAAGAGGTGGAACTATCTTGCAGAAGGAAAACAAACAATCCCACGAGAAGCACGAACCGAAACACTCGCATCACCGAAAACGATGAAAAATATGCACTGCAACCGGATCGTCCACCCGGGCGAAGAGGGCTTTACTTTGTCGCAAATCAAAAACGAGCGTTTACAGGTTCCTTGAACTTGTGCCAGATTTCGACCTCGTTTTCCTTTTTTTTTTTTTTTTTTTGCTTTGGGAAGTTTTCGTTCGCAGTTTGGTTTGCTATTGCTGCCGTATGCAGCCTCATTCACTTCACTTTACCGCACCGTAACTGCATGCATGTGTGCACACACAACTGGCACCGGTGATATGTTAAGGGCCAGCGCTTCACTTCTCATGTCGCCGCATTTCATCTTCTCGCACATTCCGCACATCCCCGCCACCCCCATCCCTTCCAAGATTACGCTGTACCGTTGTGACTTCCCCGTTTTACGGGCTGGCTGCATCTTTGGCCAAAACTTCTGCGAAACTTTATCTCCCTCGCCGGCCCGGCACATCTATCGGCCGAAACACTGGGCTTGAGAAACAATGCACAAAAAAGTAGCTCGCAGTGGCGAGCGGAAAACGACCAACGAGCGGGCCAACGAATGGTGCGCAACCGGACAAGACAAAGGGGGAATAGAGGCAGACACAGGCAAACCGTTGCGAGCGATCGAACAAAAGCCCTTTGCTGGCGCAGACACGGTGCGGACGATAACCGCGGTATTATACATATTTTTATATATTATTAAAAAGGTCCGCTGCGGATGTACTCTATATAAATTATTGTTATCAAGAAAAAAGCAAAAAAACACACAAACACATATACACTTGCCTCGTACGGCACGGCGGGACTGATGGGCATATACTCGCGGGACAACGGGACACTGCACCGATCAACCTGGTGGTCATAACGTGAAGGGACGAATCAAAAATGATATTAAGAAGAGCAAAAAACGGCCCCCTGACATGCATGCATATATTCGCCGGTACGCACACGTACACCGGTATGTGCATCATGCAATCATCTTGCAACCGAGCTGGAACAACTAACCAAAACGCCCTTTACTACCCTCCCCTTGTGTACCCGCGTGTTGCCGGATCCAAAGTGTTGGGAGAGGGGGGGGGGGGGGGGGAGGATGGCTCTATGTCTCTCGCACGGACACAGCGGGAGAAAAATCTGTCCTCCGGGCAGCGACCATCGCCTTAAATCGTGCCTTGTCGCGTCAAGTTTTCGGAAAAGTAGCTGCCACCATTTGCGCTGACGGTTGTCGCCAAACATGCGCATTGTCACAATCGTCCCTTGCCCCACCACTCACCTCCCTCCCTCCCCACTTGATTGTACCAGGTCGTCGGCATCACAATTTGGTAACCGTTTTTCGTCGATCATGCACCATCACGCTCCATAATGTGCCGACGAGGCCTGCCCGTGATTGGCCCCTGGGTTGCGTCGTTATCGGTTTTTTTTTTTTTTTTGGAAGGGGCCACGAAGGTGCATATGTCCTCATGTTTGCCGGAAGTGGTGGTATGAGTGGCACGTTGGCTCGTTTCGGGACAAAAGCGACAAGCGAAAACGCATCAAAAGAGGCACACGCACCGATCAGAAAGCGTGTGTGAAGAAGACGAACGACAACGGAGAGGGGGGAGAGAGGGAGGGAGGGAGGAAGGGTGGTAATATCACATCGATCTTTCGTCGATCGATCGATCGGGATGAAAGCATGTCCAAAAAATCGCGAGAGCTACTTGTTTGGATATGATAAACGCAGTGTATCGAACACATTTCGCGATGCGATGCCCTTCGGAGGCAGCGAGTGCGAGCTTCAATGCGAATGACAATGCGTCCTGCAGATCGACCTCTTCTAAGCGGCGTACAAAAATGGAGAACGTAAATGCGTAAGCTTCGGGTGGCTTTTAGCTTACGTCCTGCCGAATATATTGTGATGTATTCAAAACAATAACGATTGTAATAAACAAGAGTTAAACAAGAGGGCGCAGGTAATTGATTTAAAGCCCATTGATAATCGGGGGCACACCGGGTACTTCGACACATGGGATGCCGGACAATGGCGGGCAGCAGATTGGCCCGAGTGCGACATAAACAATGTAAATTGGATCGGAATCCAATAAAATCGCTCGTGGTCGCATCACATTACGGCTGATAATCTGCGCGCGCGAAGCGGCGAACGGCGAATGTAAATGTCGAAGAAGAATTTTCTTGCCCTTGCCTTTCTATTGGGAAAAAATCTAAGACTGCCAAAACTCACTTAATTTTCGAGAAATTTCAGAAAGCGTTAGCGTACCAAAATTTCCGCTCTACATTATTAAAACAATTGGAAAAATTATGCTACTCGCACAAAATAGTACAAAAAAATAACCTCAATACCCCACACTGTGCGCTGAACTGTTCATTTTCCTTCCCGGAAACAAAGTTTGCCAAGCACTGTTGCAGACATCTTTTGCACTGATGAAGAATGGTTCGTCAAGATTCACGATCGTAATCACAGTATCCGCTCTCGCAACCGTACCGTGCGTGCAATTAAGTTACCCTCTTGGGTAGAGTGCACCGACAACTATCGTGCAGGCAGTTCACTACAAAACCATTAGGCCTATTTGGAGCACCCAGCTTTCAGATTTATTGACTACCACTACTACCGGATGAGGCTGGATTGTTCAAACGAGATGAAACTACCTGCTATTAATCTGCTTTTCAATTATAAACACATTACATTAATGTGTTTTCTATCGAACGGAAGGAAACAGGTAGCGTATGCACAAGCAGCACTCGGCCGTTTGGTTTGTTTAGATAATATTTCCACCACCCCCTTGGTTCATGCGCCAGCTGGGGTTGAGTCTAGCTATCAACCCGCGTGTTCGTGATTGTTTTTTCCGTTTTTTTCTGGTTCAACCTACGTCGATTGTGAAGTCCCTGATTCGACGACACGGTATGTAAGAAATGAAGCAACAGGCTCGATGCCGCCTTAATATGCAAATGTTTGGCTTTCCCTGACAAGTGCTCGCTTTCAAAGTTTGCTTTCTTTTTGATGCAATTATATATTAGTGCGATGGAAAAACTGATCCAAATAGGGAAAATTTATAGCTGAGCGAATGAGTTTGGAAGAAAGCATATTTTGATAGAGATATTTTGTTACACATTAATAATTTCTGCAATTTTTAAATAGGAAATTCAGTTCATCACAATGCTTAGCGTGGAAGATGTGATCGGTTTTATCACAAGACTCAGGGAACAAACATTAAAAATTATTTTTTTAACATTAAAAATGATTTTTTTAAGCTAAGATCTCGCAGTCTGGATTTGATCAAGAAAATTCCTGTTTCAAATTGTGTTTTGTATTATCATTAAAAATGATCTTAAATTCTTATTTGCTCCACACTAAACATCAGCTCTGCACAACTAAACACAATTCGTACACCTAGTAACTTAAGACGCTTCACAGGCTAATTTCCCGTGAGCTAATTCCACCAGCAGAAACTCTTACCGTATCATCACCTCAACGAACATGTCGCCATCGTTCTCTTCATCGCATCAAGCATTTCAGCGAAAGATCTGCAAACAACTTTAAAAAACACATACACACGGCACAAGAGTCCTTGCAGTTCGCATGATAGTTCCCGCATGCGAAGCGAAAGTATAGATGGAGTCGTAAGAAGATAATCTCAACAATGACACACTCTACATTCCATTCGCTGTCGCATACGGTCCACGCTATCCGGCTATCCAAGCGTCCGGGTCGAGGGAAAACCGGGGAATCAACAAGAAAAAAAGGTGTGCAAAGTCCCTGCATTTGGTACTGTAGGAACGCACCGGTTTGTCTGCTGCACGGCGCAACGGATGAAGTGCAGAAAACCGCAATAACTTCTTCACCAGACGCGAAGGACGAAGGACAGATGCCCTAGGAGAGAAGAGAGAGCGGCGATGGGAGAACGTAATTTGTTCATTCGGTGCTGGTGAGACATGAGACAGTGTGCCAGGCTTTTCCTGCTGCCTGTTCGCTACCAACCGCTGGATGCGTCCGGGACTAGATCGTACTCTAAGTCGCCAAGCGTGAGCCGCTCATTCTACCTACCGCGGCCGGTACATGGCACACGGTGAAACCCATAGCTGGTGCAATTTCAGCCGTATTTCGGTCCATGTATCAGACGATGCTCACCTGTACAGGTGAAACCACTGTCCGCTACGTGTTCTATAATTTTCCATTTAAAATCATATTTATCAACTTCGACCGGACGGCGGTCGGCGAGCCCGGTGACGACGGGATAGACTAGGTGGAATCTATAGCAACAATTCGTCACAGTTCCATTTGTATCAAATATGGCACAAACATAGCTGCTAAAATATGTGGCCGTTCTTTGCGTTCCCTGGCACTCGGCAACACTGTGCATTCTGGGACGCAGACGACAGGCTGCAGGACCGGTGTCTCTTTTTTTCAGGTGTGATTATTTGCACCAGATGCTGGACTAGTTCGTTGGGCTTCGCACTACCCATCGTCGCATTACGCGCAGTGACATTTGTGCTGTCTGGCAAGGTACTGGTTTCCGATTGACTCACGTCATACCGTGCGACTCGAACACAGCGCCCCCCCCCCCCCCCCTTGCCAGCTCACCTAGCTGCCAACAGTAATTGATGAAGTGAGACCAAGGAATAGAAAGATTGATTTCGTTTTAATTCACATACGGCGAGTGGTTGTGACGTTCTTACCTCCCGGTTTTAACTCACTCCTGTCCGCAAAGAATGCCATTCGCAGGGGGAGGATACGATAACACCTCTGCCATAAATTGTGACCATATTCGCGTTCGCCAGGGAACCGCGAGTGCTGCCCGTGATTGGCACGATGCAATGCAACAAAAGTAAGCAACGAATGAAATAAAATACAAAACCGGAACCAGGCTGCAGGCTTCCCCCGCTGGTCCGTCTGCAGGGTTCGGAGCGAGACTGTCCGTGGTTTGTCGTCAGTGGCGTCAAACCGCTGAGGTGTTTTACAGCGCACAGTGCGAATATCATCAGTTGCCATGTCTAATTCATGCAATCTGTTTGTGCCCATTTGAACGCGCTCGCCACCAGGCCCGGTTGCCCCCGGTGCGGTGGACAAAACGTTACAGGTTCGATGTACCCGGTTTCCTAGGGAGAATCACGGCCACCTTGCCACTACATCTCGACGGGAAGATGATTACTCGCAAATTCTTTTTCACACGCAATCCCTTCCTGCTCGCACAACCCGGTTGCCTTCCACCTTTTTTTTATTTTTTATTTTTTGCCCAGATGGCTTCACAGGCCTAGTTGCACGCGAATCCGGACGATTTGCTCTTGCAGCGAATGCTGCCGTTAGAAATCGCTCTTATGGTCGGATGGGATGGAATGTCGGTCGACCCTGCTCCTACCATCATCGGACCTAATGAAGTCTTAATGAGGCGATCCTGATCATATTTTTAATGAGCAAAAAAAGCATACGAAAACCACTGCACGGCCGAACCGAACCGACCGCTCGTCACAGCCCACTAATGGCAGTGTGTCATGGTTGCTGTTACGACTCCAGTTGCGTATCACGGCCCGACAGGAGCCTCCGCTACGGAAGCAACACTGCGAACAGCACGGCAAGAGCAACAGCAGCAGCAGCAGCAGCAGCAGCAGCAGCAGCAGCAGCAGCAACCGCATCAACTTCAATATTAAGTGCGGGAGCCGCACATCAACGCCTTACGAGTGCTAGAAAACGGAAATCCATAAATAAGGATTAAAACAAACGTGTTCGTCCGTAAGGCTTTTGACGCGTTCGGCGGCGTAAGAACGTAAGACCTAGACCACGGTCGCACGATGCAGTGCTACAGTAGTAAGTCACGATTTTACTCTGGCGACATCGGTGAAAATCGTTCGACATGATAACCCACCTTTTCGCTCAAGTATTTACTTCTACGGCGAAAGGATAACGGACATTTGCTGGCGCATATGCGTGTATCATTCTTGGGTAGGGTAGGGATAACGCATACTTGGTATAAGTGCATGCCAAATTTTAAGCTCTAGCTCATACTTTCTTTTATCAAATGGAATATGCAGCAAAACTTCGCTTTCAGAATTCTGAACGATTTCAATTTTGAAACAGACGGAAGAGGATTAGCTCACAATTAGTGCCGCTCTTAGTGTTTGCTTTCAGCTATTTTGTAGTTTTATCTGAGAATTTATTTTAATGTTTTTGAGTCTTATTAAAAAACTATGTAGATACGTAGCTTCCTAATTCTTCTTCCTGGCTCAACGAACTCTAAGGTCACGGCCAGTCAACGAATAGGCTACTACACTTGCCGATTCCACGTAGTTGGATAGTCAGTTGTCCGCCGTCAGGGCTGCCCAAAATTCGAAGGTTTAAAGACGCAAATCAATCGTACTTTCAAATCAATCATATCTACTTTATACCTTACAAATCTACACTTTCCTAAACACTTCTTTATAATTTGTTTTGTTGCTTTTCGTTTCAGATAAAAATGCCAGTCCCTAAACCGTGTTCGACACATTCAGTGTGAAACATGAAAATTTCCCTGAACAAGTGAATACCCGTGCTTAGTTATGTGTGACCCTGACAACTATCCCGTGACTCGGTGATGTACGTTTAACCACCAGTGCCGCGCGTATATTTATAGTTAGAGCAGTAGAGTCGCTTACAGAACATCGTCCCCCTTCTTGACGCACAGTTGTGAAGCATGTTCAGCGTAATAGTATGCCTAGTCTAGCACAGTACCTGCAGCACAGTACGTTGTTGATAGGCTGCAATCTGACGTCCTTCCCGCATCGTGATGCACAAAGTCAGCACACTATCGACCGGTACAAGCATGAACCAGCATCAAAGTGACCTAGTGACATCAGTGACCGTAGCGAAAGGAACCGCCACAGCGATCGGGACCAAACCTCACGTTGGCAGCGCGAATCCGAACGGTTCGTCCACGCTCAACAACAACAATCTGAACAGCAAAAATAAAAACCCTTCCTCCCAAGCGAACGCCACCGATAGTGTAATTCATATGACCAACGTCAGCGTGCCACCGAAGCTGCTAGTCCCGAACGGGAAAAGTCAGGCTCCGGCAGTACCATCGGCACCGGATGCACGGGCGAAACAGGTGTTGAAAGAGGCTGTTGATGCGGTTGTAAATAGTTTTGCGAAACACACGCAAGGATATGGAAGAGGTAAGCGAACATATTAGTTGTAAGACATTTTACAGATGGATTGATCTACTTTTTTAAAAATATTGTTGCCCAAATCTACAAGTTCTTGATGATATTCGAAAAACAAAATTTTTGGAAAGGAACAAAACAGTCTCTCGAACGTATGAAAACATTGTATGAAACCATCTATACAGGCAAGGAATCGGGTTAATTACGGTCAGTGACTCTTCCGTCAGATCACCGCTATCTGACATCATCCTGACACAATGCAAACATCAATGTAATGCATTTGACGTCGATGGACCTGCAGTGATGTCCGTTGATCATTACTCATTATGACAGCGATATTTGGGGCATTGCATTCGGCAATCGATTGTTGCTAAATTTCTGGAGATTCATCCTTTATCTACCCTCTGGAAAATCGAAACAAAGCAGGGGAAAAGGGAACTAAAACTACCTCGCCGGAGCCCATCAGCCCAACCGTCTCGCAAATGGCACTCGCATTTGTCGAGAAAGAATGGCCAGAAATCCATTATCCCGGCTGCGGATGATTACTTTTCATAATTTTTTGGAAACTCATCGTTAGCTACCGCGAACGCCACACCAGGCACGCTGGAAATTGAATGTGCCTTCATTGGCAAAGGTGCACAGCACTTGCGATCAGTGCTGCAGTTTTCACGAAACTTCATCGCACTCGAAAATGCAATATTTCAGCATGCTATTCATTCACGGCCACCACAATGGAGGATGTACCGTTCGTTACCAAAACTCTGCGCATCAGATCTCAGGCAGTATGTGGCAAGGTGCAGAACAGAGAAGGAAAAAAAAGGCACAAAAAAGCACATTTTTAAATAAATCTTTTCAAATAGCACAATACATCATTGCCGGTCCGCTCCCGAATGCTGTGTAATTTGTGACTAAGACGACAAGCTGCAAAACCCATCAGCAGTTGAACGAATGGTAATTCACTTCCAGATAACAGTTAAAAAAAACAGGGACGCCCTTCCCATGCACATTGGCATGGGTATGACGAAAAGCATCAGTAATCGCGATCGCAAAATGACGAAGTGCTCACCAAGGAACAGGAGGAAAAAAACAGATACTTTTACCCCCTACCCTGTTCAACAAGGCTGCAAGGTGCACTTTGACAATAAGAACCGTGTCACTCCTTCAGTGCGAACCCGAAAGAAAGAACTAGCCGGTGCTAAATTATTACACCACCCCATAAGCACAATGTCCCACCAAGTCGATTCTTACTCGTCCTTAATCGACGTGAGCCACCGCCCCGGGGTGAATGGCACAACGGTGCGGCTCACATTGTCGCGGAGTGAAAATTACTTTTTCGTCAGGAAATAATCGAAATAGCGTCAGCGCTCTGCGCAAGGACCCTGTTGCATTGGCCATTTTTGGGGTGATGGTAGTTTCTTTTTGGGGTAGTTCCCGCATCCCGCAGCCTGCATTGGCCTACCGTACGAACGCCGAACGGGCGTTGTGCTTTTCGTGGCCAGTACAGCGATGTTAATCGGCAACGAAGCCGAAATGCAAACGGAATCGGTACAAAGAAATCTGCGAGTCATTATTTTGGAAAGCTTAGTCATCAATCATTATTTCGAACAATTTCAAACTTTAAAAAACCTTTTTGACGCCGGTACGCCCGGCTCTGTGCCGCACGCTCCCGACCAACAACACAGTCCTTCCTATCTATTTATCTCTCACACATAAACCGCGTAGAATTGTTTCCGAATGCAGTTTGCGGTGCATCGTTCGATGATCGCACCATATGTTGTAGCACGGCATTAGCGTCGTGATCGTAACGCTCCATGCAGCGGGGTCGTTGATCGCTGTGCCACCAAATTGGTGTAAACTCTAGCAAGGATTTTGCAGCAGGACCCGGGCAAGGGACGCGAATAAGCGCTCCGATTACTACGTCCTCCCAGTAATTAATTTAGATTGCCGGGATAAAATAAAGCATCTTGGGGCCGAACGATCGTGTCCCGCCGGGACGGTACACCTTCCTTCCGAGGTAATGGAATGTCAAGAGTTAATTTTTTATTCGGGAATCATTCACCCCGTACGCTTCACATTTCTCATCACTCGGAAGCACAGCATTTCGCAGTTGCGCCATGCATTGACATTTGCGCTAAAAGGATGTCTAACGATCAGTTTGTTTTTGGACTCATCGGTGCTGGAGTAGCATCGATGTGGTGCGTACATGCATTTATGCAGAATCGGTAAATGAGCTTTCAAGATCTAATGAGGTTTGCCATGTATTGGGTGCATTCGGTTTTCTCACAATTTTCCCCCCGAAACTGTGCTTAGGGTGGACAGCATAACAAATGTAATGCCATTTGTATATGCTCTCAAAACACTGACAAATGCTTGATGCTTATCAAATGGGGAGCAGTGTGCTTAATTACAGTTCGGTTTACATTTGTCTTTAACGCTACGTTCGCGTAATTGAAAACGTTTAGCGAGTTTAAGTTAAATGATTTTTTTTTTGTAACTTCCATTTAAAATTCATTTACGCAACCAACGTAGCCATTCTCTTCGAATCAAAAAAGAAATGCGTTTGTTAGTGAACTACAAATATACCATCATTTTAGGTTGTTTTATACGAATTTGGCGCCAGTCGAAATGCATCACAGTGATTTCACGGTCATTTATGTTTAATAAATTTTGATTCCCGTGTGCAGGGCCTTCGACAAACAGCTGCTGACAATGGCGGGTGCAACAATAATTATTCGCTTGTTTGCAGCGGACGGAAAAGAAGAGGCCATTTGATAAACTGTCATCCTAATAATCCGAGGTCCCTTCACCCTCATAATCAAATGTGTTGACCGCGGGGAGGGGGAGGGGGGAGGGGGTAGAATGATTATCGTTTACAGGAGGTTCCCCAGACAGCGAGGCGCTCAGATCGATGAATCTTTTCTTTCCGGTGAGGCTCTCCCTGGTCAGAGAGGCCTCTGGCGGCCGCCACCTCCGCCCTTAGGTTAATCCTTCGCTGATTTTCAGTTCAATCAATCAGAACTTGCAACCATTTGATACGCCGTCTTGACTAGTGAACGATAAGTTAAGAATTCAGCCTTTATTCACAAACACATCTGCTTCTTGGGTTAACGCAGAGGAGGATTAAACCCTGCGAGTATGTTGTTGGAACCCTTTTGTGGTGGGTCCTGCAATTCAACGTTCTGTGAACGGAGAGCAAAGGTGAATTGAAGGTCTTTGCCGGAATGGATATCGGGGCCCATCACAATCAGAATCAAAAGTGTTGAGCGGGGCGAGTGCAATTGTCCCTGTATTTTATCGCGTTAGGCAACAATCGGAGCCCCTACCATCCGCCAGTCCCACCGGATCGCCACACTAATCTACACTCAAACAAAATTCTATAAATTGATAAACGCTTTAACGCGTCGTGCCGTTTCTTTTGAGTAACCTCAGTCCATCCCCTAAGGAACATTTTCGCCTAGCTTTAGAAATGAGAAGCTTTCTAAAGTTAAGTTAATGATACAGCTGAGTTAATCGATCGCTCAGTCATCCAGCGAAACTACATGAAAATTTTTCTATTGGTAATTTTTCGATGATATTTTTCATTTAGGATGTTTTTTCCTTGTTTGAACAGTGAGCTTAACTAAAATAAAATTAGCTTTCACGTATTCGCATTTGTTAAGCAATTCAACGTAGAAATAAACGGAAAGCGAATTTCAACACTTAATTGAAAGTATGAAAAAATCAAACGAAATTTATCATTTTATTAACCTATATTCTCGAACAACCCGGAACCTTGATCTACCCACAAACAAACACACACACACACATGCTCAAAACGTAGCATTTTACTGTTTGAATTCGTTTCACATATTATTTCTGCCTTTGGACCGGTGTTACTCACTGCTGCCACAATCTGCTCACTTTCCCATCCAAACAATTGCTTTGAGAGGTTTATATCTTACCTCTTGAACTGCTTCATAACTTAACGCCAGGCCCAAAAACCGTACCGGATCACAAAGCGGTTACAATATTTTTGCATCCGGCATCGCGTACGCAGTGTGCGCGATGGTCACATCTTTCACAATCCCTTTTTTTTTCTCTCCATCCATTTTACCCACCATCCGCGAAGGGCGACGAATGATACGCAACAAACGGACGGTGCAAATTGTGGCAAAAGGTCTGTGAAGATTTCGGTCAGATTTTAATAAACAAATTTCGGTTCGCGAATCGGTGGGCACGCAGCATGCGAACGGTTCCCTCGGCTAAATCTCACCCGGTCAAGGATGTGCTGCCGGGACGGACGGGACAGGAACGTTGCTGAGACGTTGCTGATAAACCCGCTCGCTAGTCCGACCGTATCGAAACGGTTGGACCGTGCCATGCGCTTGCACCCGCAGGTAAAATAGTGAGTTATCTTCTCGATTTACCGTTACTCTGTTCAATCAAGATTTCGGTAAGGGAGCTCCACTTCCTGCGGGGAAACCCTGGGTCGAGTAGCTACGACAACGACGCAATCGACGAAAATATGCGTGCGCTTATGCTACAACAACGACACTGTGGTAGCGGCCACATCTGGATTGGTTGTGCCCCCATCCTTCCAACGTTTGTTCTGCATCATCAGGGTTTGCACCTGGATCCGGTAGAACGATCGCACTGTTGTCACCGTCATCGCGAACGTGTCGCTCGACAAGGAAAAATAAACCGGCACGAAGAATCGGGGAATGAAAAAAAAAACGATGCCACAACAACAAAATCTGTACAGCTCCAGATATGGACAATCGTGTCCTTTTGCATGTACGGCTCGCGCATACTACATCAAATATTTTAATCGGTTGTCCCATTATTGATTGTTTATGATATTCGTCATATTTTACTGGTGGCGGCCGTGTGCACCGGGCGCGCTAGGGGTAAAGACCTTGCCGCAGCGTTACAATCGCTACACCACGGATGGGAAGATCCGCAACGGGAAGATCCGCAACGGGACGGGACACGATAAGGTGATGCATTAACATTTTCGTTCCACTGAATAAACCATACAGCGTACCGGTGCCGTGGAGCCCGGCATCATGGGATGCCGAGGATGGGAAGTAAACGCAATGTTAATAGGCATCATCTACAGGACATGTGGTGATAATTTTGGATTGACAAACTTTTACATCCCTGCTGCCATACGGAGACCTTGTAGTGACCATGTTTTCTTTGCAGTTATCGGTAACCTAAATGATCATTTCTTTCTTGATCCACCCAGAGCTTCTGCCAGTAGTAGGACCTGATGCTTTTTTTTATGAAGATTTGTAGCTATATCAGCTTCAAACGTGAAACTATCTTCAACTAAATTTTCTCATTTTATCACACATAAAGTCCGGTTTGGTAATGACTTAAATTGGTAATGTTATAATAAAAAGAACAAAGTTAGAGTTCCAGCAAAACTTCACACCAGTTCTTCTAGATCCAATAACAGTCATTATCCCTGCAAATAATGTTCGCAAAAAACACATATTTACACCTATAAAAATATGCGAAAGCAAAAGTAAAATGCTTCCGGCTTTCGTTACAGTCATATAAACGCAAAAACCAAAAATTACTGATAATATGTATAAAAATTCAACGAGCAATTACGCGCGATATCTTACAGCAACCAGCTGATAGTAATGATGATGAAATTATGCATATTATAAAACAACGGACACTTGCTTCTTGCATACCATGAAAGGCAGACGAGGCGACATGATGCTGCTGCTTGAAGCCGATAACATTGGACAAAATATCATATCGAGAGCAAGCTAGAAGCTAGTATAAAAAGAAGCACACCTTTCGTGTGTCACCTTCTTTTCGGTATAATTTGTTTTCCCCCTGCCGACTGCTCAGAACGGTTGATCAACTTTCTCAGGAAGAAAGCTCTCGTAAAGCTAATGCTGAACCAAGGCACGGTCGCACGCGATGTCCGTGATTGCGTGCGGTGGAGCCATTGGTCGAAGTGTAAGTGCACTTACAAATTTAATTAATATTGTACCTATTGATATACCGACCAATAGCACAAATGGTGCGATCAGCGTTACCAGCTTCCCAGGTTTCATGGTGGTTGCAAAAACGCAGCCACCTAGAATCACCCCGGGGGCGAAGGTGCAGCGTTGACAGACATATGCAATCAGCTAATTTTGATATGTTATAGCGACATGCATCGCGATGCCCCGTACCGAACGCGAAGATCCTGCCGCAGATCGTGGCTGGACGATTTAATATTTTTGCTATTACTTTTACTATTATTGTTATTGCCTATTACACCGGAGTTTGCCCGGTTTTACGACCGATCTACAACACCACGGGCAGTCCAATAAATCAGATTCTATCCACGGATGCCGTTTGCCGTTCATTTGAGGTTGAATATTGATTTTCCCGGGTTGGAGGATGGTCGCGAGGAGAAAAAGCGATCACGCTTTACTTCGAGTGCACCGTGCCAATACTTAGAAGCGAAACTAGCCGCGTGGTACTTAATTTTTGCATGAAACCGCCGACACTCGGGCCGTGCCACGAGAAACCTATTACGCATTCATCGACGCATCAGCCATGATCGCTGCTTCACTCTGTGGTTTTGTGCAGCTGCAAACTCTAGTTTAATCATGGCTCGAATTGCCGTTGCCTCAAACACGCTGCCACCGAAACACCCCTGCGCTTTTAATGTCCCGAAATGCTTACGGAGAGCGGACGCCGTTTAGGTCGTTCTCAGCCAACTCCAATGTGGCCATGAATGGTGCATGTATGCAGGCTGGTGCACCGCAAAACAAGAGACACAAAAAAAAACACTTTTGCACTGTGCAAAGAAAATCATCAGTCTCTTACCTCTCTGATCATCTTTTATGTCACTACAAATTTTTATTACATTTCTGTGCCAGAAACATAAGCACCACATTGTGTCTGGTGTTGCCGTGTGTGGCGTAGCTGATGAGCAGATTGAAGTCTTAAAAGACAACGGTGAGAAAAGATGTGAAAAATAAAACGACGAGGTACGAGAAACCATCGGGAAAGGGTGATAGTCTCACCCAGGGCCACTACTGCGGAGACACACGCTGAAGCCTTCTAAAACCGTACCATTGAAGGATGTGAGGCAGAAAGATGCAGAAGGAACAGCGACATCGACCGACGCCAGGGAGAATCATGTTGTGAGAAAAGCAAAAGCTTATGCTCATGTCATCGTACGGCCGGTCGGATTGAATGTTGCGCTCACGAAAGATCGAACGAGCGAAAAGGAACCAATAAAAACATGCTGCACCGCGTGGTGGGTTCTGTTCTTTTTACATGAACCTTGTAATGCTTTGTTTTTCAACTTCAATAATGATCGATGGAACTATCTGCGGTGTGCAATATTTTATAGGTTTTTGTTGCATTGTAGATTACATTTTTTAATGATTTATCACAAAGCGCCAACAACTTCAAATCTTATCGAACTTTATTTAAATAATACAAACTTTGGACCAAAGCGAATAAAGGTTTTCATGCAAAAAAGGCCTACGTTTTCTGCGTGTAAATGTCAATCGAATAATCCACATCACTCAACAAACAGTCAGTTGGCAGTGCCTCAATTATGGTCGTTTGTATATCATCCTGCCGCAATCCAGCTCAATCTCACTGAAACATCACTTCAAAAGCAATAATTTACTCTCTCAACGAGTCTTTATCTTGGGGCAAAGATACGCCTTCCTTACGCACGGGACCTGCTACAGATCGTGCTCGCGCGGAGGGCCCCGGGGTCCGGTCCTATCCCAGCACATCCACCATGGCAACTGATCGCGTAAATCCACAGCATTAAAACGGTTGAATCATGAACGCCCAAAACGTTTCCGAAGGCGTCTAGCATTAACTCCCGCGCACGTGGCCAGCTTCCATACAGCCACGGCGTACGGCTGAAGCGGACATTGAAATGCAACTGCACTTCCTTCTCGCGCGCGCGCGCGTTCGAGCAATCATCCACCGGTGTGGGATTAAGATCCGTTTTCGCATCCCTTTATGGCCGGCACTCCGAAAGCGATCCGACACTTTTCGGTTTCTTCATCCGCTATAATTTTCGCGAGTATTAGCGTCGTCGCTTCGGCACCCCCAGTGTGTGTGTGTGTAAGTGTATGTGTGTCTGGGAGGCAAACGTGATGCACTTGAACGCGATGGGCCAACAGTAAGAAAAAAAAACCGGACCGCGAAAAAGTCAAGGACGGATGGACGGACACTCGTTGACGGGCCGGGATCGCTGATCAGCATATGTGTTGCTGGGTATTGCTGCTGCTGCCGGCACCGGGAGCACGAACGTGCGTTCGGCGCATCCCACGTCACGACCCGGATAATGAAAGCAAAATAAAACAAACGGGAAATGCCCAATGCACGACCGGCTTTGCCGGGGAAGATGAAATTAACTTTAACGCATTCACTCTGCCCACCTTCGCGGTACGATGGTTTCACGTGGTTTGGAAGCCTTTTTGCGTGAAGTCTAGTTATGGCGCGTGCCCCTGCCCCGAGGCAAACCACATGAAGGGGAGGGATGCAATGGTTGGGAAGTTTTTTTGTTACCGTTGCCGTTTGTCAGATGTTGTACGTAAACAGCTGAGCTGATCGTAGAGTATCCTCCATTACTGAATCCTCTAGAGCATAAATCTAAGTCAACATAATTAGTGTAATTTGGTAACGCCTGGTTAGGAGATTAGGACGTGCGAAACACAAACCGGTGTTTAACATAATTCACACTTGGTTATTTGATCAAACTTAGGTTAGAAATAATAACGACTTAAGTTGAAGGCTGAACTGGACTTGTAACTCCTATGCTGGATTTTCCGAAAATCACAAATATTTGCAGATATTTGAATGTGAAAATCACAGCCGCTACAATTATACCTGCAATTACGGTTCAATTGCCCCTACCGTTCTTCTTCTGCCTCTTCGACTCTACAGCCTTGGAAGGTCCTAGACTGTCATTGTTGGCATTCCTCGATTTTATCTTCCCCGTCTCCTTGATAGTCAGTCCTGCTTACGGGGACAAATTTTGGACGGGATTCGATATCTGGTCTAATGTTGAGAATAACAACTCATTTCAAGGAATGAATTCACTCTTACTCACC
This sequence comes from Anopheles maculipalpis, assembly GCF_943734695.1. NCBI lineage: Eukaryota > Metazoa > Arthropoda > Insecta > Diptera > Culicidae > Anopheles > Anopheles maculipalpis. The sequence goes on from NC_064872.1 coordinate 11,743,289, forward strand.
TATTGGGATTTAATTCTTTTAACAACTCTTCGGATAGTAGCATTAAGGTGAGTGGGGTGGGTGGGGGTTGGGTTGACTTAATGCAATTGATACATTCTCATCGTCCGAGGCTCCTTCTTCCTCATAATCTAAAGCGCAGAAGCGATGGAGGACATTTCGCTGCGCCCTAAAAAAGATTCAAAACCCTTTGCGATTGGAATCACTCCTTCGACTCCTTCGGAGTGAGCTTATTAATAAGGATTTCTTAAAGATTTTTTTACTATATTTGTGATTCAATTCCCAGAAGAGTTGTAAGGAGTTGTAACTCTTTGTGAAGAAAGAGACATTTTTCGATCACTCACTCATTCTTACTCAACACGCCACAACACTAATTACGTTCTGCAGTGTTCATTTTCTTATTGGAATGTGTTTAACCGATTTAGACCTTATTTACAATTGAATATGACGGTCCAGTGCCGTATTGTCCGATTTAGACCTTACTTTCACAAAAAATTGGAACAAAAACCTTAAATTTGTATGAACTTCTAAGCATTTTTGGTACCTTCTTCTTGGTTTAACGACATCTAAATCGTTAAACCATCGCCATCGCCAGGCCATCGAATGGCTTACTGGTCCTCCAAAAGAGTAACCAATGCGTTTACGTTTACTATTTTGTAAAGCTCCAATGTGCCAACTTTCCTAGCATACTAGCTAAATCGTGCTCCCGTATTGTATGTCTGTGTGTATGTTTTGCTAGCAACCAAGGTCCATGGGTGCGCTAAACCGCATGGCTTCTGCTCATGCGGCACACAGGTGAGAAAAGAAAGAAACAGGATGGTGTCATTAATGTGGATCACGTTTGGAAACTTCGAATCCATCTGGTTAGGTCGGCTAGACTGGAACAAAGCTATAACGTGATCTTTTTTTTCGTGCTGTTTTTTTTTTCTCTCCGTTGGTTTCTTGCTTACCACAGAAAGCTTTGCGCAGAAACCGAGACCCTAGCGGCCATTCGCTGTAGGCCTTCCTGCCAAAGCGGGGCTATTAAAATATACCCGTTGTAACACATGCCTTTGATATCATTAATGAATCGCTGGTGTTGCACTGTGGGCATCATGCTGTACGGCGGTGTTGGGTCAAGAAACAAATACATATTCACTTTGAGCTCACATGCGACTTTGGTTTAAAGTTACATTTTGGCGTACTGTGAATGCTTTCAATCCAACACAATTTGTTTCCTGTTTTGCTATTTCAACTGAACAAATAGTAACAGTTAATAGGTAATAGGTATATGGTTTATCGTTACGATAAGATTGCCATATTTGTAATGCACTCTTTACTGTCAATTGCAAGTGGTGAATGTATCACAGTGGATAAACTAATAGCTAAAGCGTTTCGATTAAATGAAGCATATTTCCGTTATGGGTGCACTCACCTAAAGCAGGTTGGATCATGGGCATTAGAAAAAAAGCGAGCATTGTGCCCCAAAATGCGATTGGCTTTGGCGATGAAGAAATTTGTCCTTGTGTCCTTGTCTCCAAGATCCTTGAGGGATCATGGATGATTGTAAGAAGTATGTCAGTGCAGCATGCGTAGTGCGGACGGATGATCCAAGTACGTTGGTATCAGCAGCCATCGGATCAGTAAACCATTGGATACCCGTCGTGACATTGGGTGCTCGTTTAGCCAAGAAGAATGTTAAATTGTCAGAACTCAAAACATATTTAATAAAGAAAAAGTGCATACTAATGAAAACACATTTAAGTTTTTTACAAAGCAAAACAAAAGTCACCGAAAGCAAAAGCTAGGGGCGCGTAATGACGCTTATTTACTTTCACATATCTCATGAAAACTAATCTAACGATGGCTCAATCAATTAGCTCACACTCGTAACGGCTGCGCTGGTGTTATTTGTTGTCCGCTCTCAGCCGGGTGTACTCCTGAACTGGTGTTCCACGAAACCTGGGAGGCAACAAAAGGGAAACAAAAGAAAGCCTCGAGAATGCGTACGATATTTACCAACGTCTTGTAGGGTCTTCTCGGGCGTTCTTTGGCGTATGATTTCAACTTCTTGGAAAAGGTCAACTGTAGCTCTTGAGCCTTATGAATTATTTCTCGATGCCCCACACTCAGCCACATTCTCACAGCGACCGTTTGGCGTCATTAACATACTACCAATAATTAGAAAAACAAACAAGCTGCCATCATAGGAACGTACCCTGGTGGGATGCTTCACAGCTTCACTCTGCGCCAGCGGTTTCTGTGAGTTACATTTTAATATATCCCGGAAGAACTAAACATGAATAAGAGTTCAAAAAACAAGCTATTTCTTGCGCAAACATGCAGTGCAGTGCAAACAACGAGCTACGAAATTTGTTCACGATTGTAAGTGCCGGTAAATCTACAAAGGGATTAGAGTTAGGGGTTGCAGTTGGTCAACGCTGGTTTGCTTCTTCTTAAACGATGTAAAATAAATTTTAAAAACATTTTTTTATGGAACACATTCAGGATGAAAATATATTAAATAAAAACGTGATAAAGTTAAAATAATATTAAATCACAATTTACCTTGCTATCCTCAATTTCTGCACGATAACTTGCTCGAGCTTGTTCTTCTTTTTCTATGGCGCTATAACCTCGAGAGATCCTGGTCTGCCATTTCTGGCTTTTGGATTGAATTCCTCAACGTTGTACCTCATCCCAAGGACTTCACTTTGACGCTTCTTAAAAACGATCTTACTCTAGAGTCCATCACTACGAAGCGTATCGATACTCGCACTTGTTTTCTTTCATCTCGATATGTTCGTCATCTCATCGCATCGAACCTTGCCTCGGTTCAATCTTGTTATAATTTTATAAAACCATTTACTCCGAATTGTTCGTTTACGTTGATCGTTGAGTAATTGTCGTTGCGTTACTTCACCTTAACGATACCACACGAGTCAAAACATTACACCAATCTTTTGGTTTCCCAAGATTGACACGATGCAACAGTGTGCACCATGCCGCGAAGTATCCGAGAATGTCGGATACTCGGGTAGTACCCGAGAATGTCATACCTCCACTTGCACCTTTCTCCCCTCCCTCCCTCCCCTTTTCTCCTTGTCCCTTGACATCCGTATCGGCATCGGTATCGGGCGGTTTCTTCTGGGCTTTTTTAACATGATCGACACAGGAGAGAAAAAAAAAGCCCGAAATGATCACAATAATTACACCGTTGTCTCCTTTTCATTTTGGGCAATTTTGGCGAAGCCCATCACAAAGGAGCGTAAATGGGTTTCAATTCAGCGGCCGGCTCCTTCTACTTCCCGATCAAAAAAAATCCCTTCCCGATCTCGCTTCCACACACACACACATCGCGCGTTCCGGTAGGCCGCTGCTCGCCCTTCCCTTCCCAATACCTACCTTACCGTTGGCAAAAGGGCACGGGCTGTATGGGGTTAGACGCGTGTTGTGGACAGCTGAAGCAGGCGCTATAGCTAAATTGCACCGTATTAAAAATACTTGTGTGTGCATACCCCTTTTACAGTACCGTACACTGGCGCAGCACTGCATTATGGTGGCGAGTGTCCTGCTTCCAGACCTTCCAGCACAAGGCTCTCGGTGGTTGATTCGCGATCCGACAGACTCTGCCTGCTGCTGCTGCTATTCCGGTTGCTGTTTTTGGCCCAGAGAAAACGCTGGCGTGAAGAAGGTTTGAAAGTGATGAAAGTCCAGTGGATACGGTCCCTCCGGCGATAGTTCGACGAACCGCGTTGGCCCTGTAGTAAGATTAATGGAAGCGCAGTGCTGGTGCAACCACCAACCCTTGTGTATTGGCCGCTCATATGTTTACCTGGCTCACTCGCACCACCTTCAATTGGAGCCATCTTTTGCACCATGCCCGTCGCGGCTTCCACCCTGCGCTTTCCTTCCTTTTTTTTTTCTTTTTGCCATCTCGCTCTTCGCTCACGTCCCACACCGGTGTGTACCGCACCGCGAGACCCGCACCTGGTTTCTGGAGGGTTCCCAAGGATCTTCATCCGATTTGCAATCATCTTCTCTCCGCGCCCGGGAAGCCCGTGCTGGGGAGCGCGTGCAAGCGAGAAACAAAACAACGACAGATACAAAACATGAAACGAGAGACGATTGCCGTTCTGATGAAATATTCATCTTAAATGTGCAGGGAGCAGGGAGAATGGAGATCGGGCGCGATCGGGAGGCCCTGAGATGGAAATTGAAGACGGCAAAGATACATAGAGAAAGAGAGCAAAACTGGACAAAGCGCCAGTGGAGTTGGAGTAACTAAAATGCATATTTTCGAGCCGATAGTCAGTTTTGAGAGGATAGCAAATATGTAAACCGCAAGGGCGGCGGGGTTTGGTGGAGAGGAAGGGGAAGGGATGGGGGGAGGGTGGAGAAGGCGAGTGGCTGCGAGAAATCGGCACGGCCCGTGACGACCAGACGCGGCGGACACGGACGCTCTGCCAAGACAAAGCGGGACAAAGAGACGGCACACCAACGGCCAGCGCCGTTTCCGTTTCGCGGGAAACTGCGAACGAGTGAATGCAGACGTGCAAAATATCATCGATAACCAGTACTATTAGCGACGATTAAATGGGAATGTCTTCGCACAAGACACCCGTAGGAATTCACCCGAAAGAACCCCACGCGAACGTTTTGTGGTTAGTTGTTGTGCGCCGGTAGGTGTCACGGGGCTGGTGGCTTGCGGGAGGGGTCCGCGGTGGGGTGGGAGAATGGTGGACCGTATGCTGACAAACTTTCAAATTGGTAGCCGCACATCAATCGATTGAATCGAGCTGGTTTAAGACGATAGGGTGACGTTAACGTTCGCCAATTTTGTCTCCTTTCGTCTGTGTGTTATGTGCGTGTGTGAAGCAATGCCATAAGCGAGGTGATTGGTTGTGTCAGGACATGAGGAAAAATGTATTAAGAATGCTGGAACCATAGCAAGAGTCCGGAGGAATAAATCACCAACCATGGTTATGTTTGTGGATTCTAATATTCTCTTGTGATTGTGCTATTTTATCTATTCGAAAAAATATGATCCATCTGTCACACTTGTGCTCCTTACGACAACCGTTTATTTATCCTTTGCATAGAAACAACCCTTACACACATTTACCGTCATCCCACAGTAACAATTACGCCGCGTTAAACATCCTATTTGTTCCGGTAGCTAATTTCCTAGCCACTACCGAAGACGCCTTTTGCACCAAACGATATAGCCCATTATCTTTCCATCCAAAGCCCCCGTTCGACAGGGCTCAATTCCTTTCCCTTCCCATCCTCCAATCACTTCTACTGGCCACTCAAATCATTCACCGTCGTGCTACCCACAGAACTTTCTTACCTTGCTTCCCGCACGCATATCTGTCTGCCTGTGTCCCACTCTCCGCGCGGGCTCTAGTGCTAAGGAGGAATAAATCACCATTTGCCGGGAGCCCAACTCAACGAAGGTTCGTCGCTTAAATCATTCTTCCTACGACGACCACAACGGCAACGGGTGCTGCATTAAATGAACCCGAAATTTCTCTACATTTTATGTCTCCTTTCATCAGTTCATCTGCTCTTCGTTCGTTGGCCCTAATACCCGGCCTTATCATTGTGGTGTGCAGCAGCAGCAGCAGCAGCAGCAAAAGAAGCAATACCACTTCTGGCAAAGCAACATCGAAACCGTTTTATGCTTCGCGAGACCTCCGCTCAGCCGCTCTGTTCGGTGTGCCTATTTGTGCCTCGCTCGCCGCGTACAACATCATGCTGCATGTTGGAGCCCGCTCTCTTCTTGCGATTCGCTCTCTTAAGATTATGTGCCCAACCACTCTCTTTAAGCTCACGATCGCGGTGGACCTGCGCCAGGCACGCACACAGCCATGTGGTTCGTACTTAGCAGCTTGAACAAATGCAGGACGGTGTAGATGTTTCTGCTGTGCGTGTATACCACCTCAAATGCTGTAGAAGGTACACCACACCACAACTTACCCACGATCGAGTCCGTACGATTCTGCTGCTGGGAACATAAAAGGAGGTTTCGGGTTGATCTTACGATGTTTACGAGAAAACAACACAACACCAACCAAAAAAAAAAAAACGCATGAACGAGCGTAGATTTCAATTTTCCTTCTGTATGGGTGTGCGCATAAGTTCCACCGTGCCACCAAGATTACCTACCGGACGTTAAGGAACGCCTCGCAGCCATCCCTTCTGCCCTTTGCATTCTCAACCTCTCTCGCGCGGCGAAGGAGCAGCGCTTTCTTAGCGCATCACGCGCGCCCAAAAGGAAAAAAAGGGATCGCGAACGTTCGAGAGAAAAGCGCCACGGCACTCTGCACACGCACGCACACGGTCCCACGCACCGAAGTGAGACGGCGACAAATGCTGCTGTACCGTGTGAGAGCCACCCCATACGAACGGCACCCAGCACCGTCGAACCTTTCGAACGGCGACCGATGCTCAATGGTACCAGCATTCACACCAGCAAGAACCGGCCGCTCGCTCGCTCGCTCAGTGCGAGTGTCCGCCTGCACGAGCGTATGCTTTTATGTTTCTCCACTTTTTAGGTTCTTTAGTCTTTTAACTATATCGTTGGAGCATTGACGTGTAAGATCGGCGCGATTCGGCGTGATTTCTGGCTGGCTTAGTGTTTATTTTTCCATGTTTCACCAACTCACAGCTTGTTTACCATTAGCTGCACGGAAAACCATTGTTACGGTGTTCGGTGACGAGCACTGGGTAGTGCGTCGTGCACCTTGCCTTTAGTTTTCTGTTTCTTCCAACCGACACCTCTCCCCCCCTCCCCTCCCTTCCTCTACTATCTTCCCTCGGGAGTGGTGATGAGTAACCAGTTCGGCCCAGTGATACCTAATGGGCACTTTCCAGTTTTAGTGAGACTTTCTTTGCGTGTGTAATTGTGTGTGCAAGTTAGCTTCACCCTTTGAAAGTACAATAGCACAATGTGAATGCTTTTGTTTTGTGTTTTATTGTTAATTGTAACTGTTGTGAATGTTTACTGTTTGCTGTGACTTACTGAAGTAGTGGATTATTGCGGGAAGAAAGAGATTTATTTCTATTGGTAGATGACTTTTCGATGAGAGGCGCAAGACTGTTATTCATTATAACATCCGCCACCGAGTACAAAGACGGATTGACGAAGCAACAATGACAAACATAAAGCGTAAAGCGTAGCATACGAGCATACAGAACATGATTCATGAGCTGATTAATTGTTCAAAAGCAGTCGTTATGCTCTACGACCACCTACGGTTGTTCAAATAAGTTGCTTATGACAGTAAAAGAACTATTCTTTCCCTAGTGTGATCATGCGTTGGTACCAAGTCCTGCGGTAGGAAAAAGGGTCCCAAGAATTGCTGCAATTAGTGGAAAAGTTGTTTTTTTTTCACCGAAACGTTTTTGATCTCCACCGTCGTTTAAAAATAATATATTCATGGAAAGCAGAGTGCAAGAAACTACGATCGTTGCAGTCGGTAGTGTATTTAAAAAAAAAAGCGTGTACCAGCATACTTTATAAACATGAACAGCGATTTTTTTTTTTTCATAATGTGTGCAGTGTCGCTTTCGTACTTCGTATTATTCGCTCCATCGTCCCCCCCATTGTACGCTGTCTCGCTTTAGTTTTTCGGTGCGCCTGGTTTCATGATGGACAACACTTATGCAAAGCAGTTAATGCTTGCAAATAAATAAAAGGAAAAAAAAAGGAACGAACGACACACACAGCAACCAGTACTGGCGACAAGGCAGTGTGTGTCCGCGAGACCGTGGGCAACGCAGCGAACGAGAGAAGAATTCAATAAAAATAAAGTGACCATCTGCATGGAAATAAAATTTCTACACTCACTAACCCACCTGCAACTGTATACGGACACATGCGCCGTATACACACACATAAGGGCTTGCAACAGAGAGAAGAAAAAAAAAACACAGAAACCCGCACTCGCACCAAAAGGCAACGGCGCAGCAGCAGCAGCATCAGCAGCAACAAATACGCGATCGCGAATAGCACGCCCACATGCACAGCGATCGGCCGGCGCGATCGGGGGGCCCTGTTGTGCGAACCCGTCATCGGGTATCGCCGTTTCGCGAAATCTCCCCGAAGAGAGTGTGTTCTGTGTGGAAGCTGGTTGGTGTTGTGTTGCTGATTCACATTTTAACCGTTCCATTTTTACGGCCTCTTTCGCGAAGGCTCGCACAAGACGCCGTTAACGGCAGCACAAGCAGCAGCAGCAGCAGCAGCAGCGGCAACACCAAAAACAACAACAACGGGACAGCATCCAAGACGAAGCGATCTTAAAGAAGAATGGCGAAAGAAAAATAGTTCAATGTGACAGACGGAAAGAGAGACAAGCAGCGCGAACCCTCGCGAACCCTGGCTAGAGCGTAAGAAAGCGAAGCGAAAACTCACCGGACAAGAGAGCTTGGTGAAAGAATGAACCTGAACGAGAAAATATGAAAGCAGCAAAGACGACATATAAAAAAAACACGCACAAACACACACACACAGCCCTACACAGTTCGCACAGTGTCTCGGTGAAGATTTCTTTCTTGCGAATTTAATTTATGTAAATACCCGCCGATATATATAATTCAATTAGTCGGCGGAAGAATGCTGAATCCCCCCGGTGCAGGCACTTCTACTTTGAAACCAAACTTTCCTACCATTTGCACGGGAAGGATCACCCCGGTTACCCCCTTCTCCATATGGTCAATTCCGAATGATGCGATTGACAAAGAATGTGTTTGTGGTTTTATTCCATTTTTTGTTTGTTTCTTCTTTCTAACCAATTATCAAATGATCTACTATGAGCGTTTGCCGCAGTAGATCAAATTTTGACCAAAAACCACAAAAATCAAAAACGATTCTGTTGACGATTTGGCTGGGTTCGTCGCTTGCCGCGGCGAGCAAGTTCTTTGTTTATACGCTATTACGCTCTTCTCCGGGCGCTTCAATCGCGCAAACGCTCTGTTATCTCGGTTAAATCGGATGGTTGTGTTTGCTGCGGCTGAAAATAAGGTCTGAGAAATCACATAACGCCATTGGTTGGTTCCACCGGCCGTTTCGGGCTTCGCGGGCTTAATTCGGTCAAATCGAAAATCAAACGTACCAACCACCACGAGCACCAATAAGCTCAATAACTCATCCAGAGCAGCTTGATCCACCAACAGGCGTGCGTGCGTGGAGAGCGTAGCGATAAAAAGATTGATCAACTTCTGTCGCACTAAAAACACATCGCTTGATTAAACAATAATAATTACCTCTAATGTTTTTATTTCCTCACGTTCTTGTCCTGCGTGAGTTTTTTTTTTGTTGTTGTTGTTTGTTTCCCCCTTTTTTGCCTACTATTTCCTTTCTCTTTTTCGGGCTCGTCTGCTTTTGCTTTCCATGTACCGTTTTCGTGGACGTACTGACTTCATCAGAATTTGTTACGACTTTAAAGGAAATTAATATTCATCTCTCTCTCTCCCTCGCTCTCCTTCCTTCTCTCTCTCTCTCTCTCTCTCTCTCTCTCTATTTCTCTCTCTCTCTGTGTTTCTGCTTTCGTCCGGTTTTGGTGAGCCCTCGATCGTTCCGTTCGCTCGGGAGATTCGCTGCTCCTTGCCAGCGTATTTGACCGAGAGCCGCCGGGTCCGGCGGCAGTTCGACGTCCGGTTGATCCCACGACCGTTAACCCCCCCCCCCCCCCCCGGGGGGGAGGAAGCCGAGGGAGAGCAAATAAAACTGGGAAAGCAATAAAATATTCCGACTTGATTGAACTGCTTTTATCTGTGCATTTCAGCTACGATTCGTACGAGCTTTTATTCTGTTTCTCCGGGCTGCTCGGTCCGCCACTATGGGCACTTTTAATTCATTTCCTTCCCCCATTCGAAGTCTAGCCCGTACGATCGTCAAACACAGTTCAAATACAGTAAATTATCCTCACAACACTTCACAATGCTTTCCCTGTAACTGTAACACACACACGCACAAAAGGACACGGAAAGATACATTTTGAGGGAAGGCTCGGGAGTTTTTTTTTAAGAGTCGCTTGATTAGAGACCCGACCAAGTTTCCGAACAAGAACACGTTTGAAAACGGTACAAGAAAAAATAGGGGAAAACAGACAAAAAAAAACATTGTAAAATGCTTAAAGTAAACACCGGAAGCGGCCACGAAACTTTGCGCCACTTGGTAGCATAATTACGGCGCACCACTCAAGTGCCAAGACGATAATTCTTCCCTTCCTTTGGAAAACAAAAACACTCATCATGCTTTTACGGTGCGCAGCGGAATGATTCTTCTTCAGATGCGCAAGAACCATACAGCCGCACTCATAAATGGGCAAGTTTCGTTGTGCCGGATTTTCTTTCACCACGAAAAGCACGCACTCAAGAGTACATTTAAAACCCCACAATCAGTGCGCTTCACCATAATCGTTCCTGGGGCACTCCGAGCCAGGCAGTAGCTTAGGCTAATAAATAAGGGTAAATTTTTGAATATTGTTTTAACGCACTCTCTTCAACAACTTACACCTTACACAGGAGATATAGCAATACAAACGCATTCAAGTGTTTTAATTGTGTCCAGTGACTAATAACAACAACAACAAAAAACCCCCCCGAGCGATCCTTACTGGCCGACTTTGTGTGATGTTGATCCCGGTAGAAGTTCATCTTCTGAATGAACAAATAGAACCAACATTCAGAAACACAACAACCGATACGAATCATCGGAATAAGCTTGAGCTCGTGTGCGGCAAGCATTAGCGGGGCTGCAATCGGAGCGACCTAATAAACACTTCAAACAAACATAAGTGTAGGAGCGACAGAAGGAGTAAGCTTAAAACTACAACAAAAAAAACCCTCCCCCGTCGATATTCACTACCGCCCACAAGCACTAACGGTCTCGCAGCTCGCCGCTCAGACCAGCCGATTTGTTTGTGTGTGTGTGTGTTTTTTTGCGGTTTCGGTAAAAATTGAAAGCCAATTTCACCCACCTGCAAAAATGATGGTCTACCCGGAAGAACCGATTTGGTCCATTCCACACATTCCGGCACTGTACGATGATGGCGATTATGGTGGTAAGCGATAGACTAAATTTTGCGTTATCCTTTATATTGCTCCACCATTTTTAACTTTTCGCTTCATACTGTAGGGTTTACTGTGCACGAAGGAAAGCAAATCTAAATCAAGTGTCCCTCTGTCTGCTTATCTGCTTTCAGTTAACGTCGTGGAGGCACTGCAAGAGTTTTGGCAGATGAAGGCAGCGCGTGGAGCTGATCTTAAAAATGGTGCTCTAGTGATATACGAATCGATACCGTCAACCAGCCAACCGTACGTGTGCTACGTAACCCTGCCCGGTGGAAGCTGTTTCGGAAGCTTTCAGGTACGGTAACAACATCCAATGAATTTACCATCCACCTGACTGTCATTTCGTTTTACAGAATTGCCCCACGAAAGCAGAGGCACGGCGAAGCTCCGCAAAGATAGCTTTAATGAACTCGGTATTCAACGAACACCCGTCGCGGCGTATTAGCGATGATTTTATCGAAAAAGCTGTCACCGAGGCGCGCGCATCCTTCAAAGGCGATCAAAACCAAGAGGACGATGGTCCGGATACTGGCATCGGTGCGTTCAGGTAAGGGCTTGTCCGTGCATGTGCATTTCAGATTGTATTCGCGCCCGTGTTTGCTAAACCGTACCCCGGGGTTTCCCATTGGCCCTCTTCTTTAGATTTATGCTGGAAACCAACAAAGGTCGCACCATGCTAGAGTTCCAGGAGCTGATGACCGTTTTCCAACTGCTGCACTGGAACGGTTCGCTGAAAGCGATGCGCGAACGGCAATGCTCCCGACAGGAGGTGGTCGCCCACTACTCCAACCGATCTCTGGACGACGAGATGCGGCAGCAGATGGCGCTCGACTGGATTGAGCGGGAGCACGAAAATCCGGGCCTGCTCAGCCGGGAGCTTGCTATAGCCGAGAGAGAACTAGAGACTGCCCGTTTGGCGGGGCGGGAACTGCGGTTCCCAAAGGAGAAGAAAGACATCCTGCAAATGGCGCACAACCAGCTTACCGGAGGCAGCAACATCAACAGTTGAAGCAACGTCCAACAGCACACCGCCATCTGATCTGAATTTCCGGTTGTTTTCGTTTGGCGTTTGGCCGGTCGCGTACGCATACATATGCTAGCAAGCTAATTATAATGTCTTTTTTTTTTTTGTTAGGCTTTTGTTTAATTTTATAAAACTCCATTAATGGTAACGATTGTAATGGCAAACTGGCTTATCATCGTTAGCTTACACAAAATGCAATGAAGCAGATTGTGCTGTGGTGCGTGACGGGATTCCCATTTTCCCGGAACGCCGATTCTGCTGCTTATACGATTTGTTATTGTTGCTTTTCGAATACGTTTATTGTTTCGAACGGCAATGTTTATTTGTGTAACAATACAGCTGTGCTAGCGCTAGATTGCAAATCCAACCCCACAACGGTTAAAGGCGTGAATCGATCGACACGTGTTCGATCGATACGCACAGATTGCTTGCTATTATTAAGGGGTTTCTTTATTGACTTAATCGAGCATTCATTACATTCATTACACAAGTTTTTTTTATCTCTGCTCTTTCTGGAGTGCTCTTGCTGAGCACTTACTCTAATTCTATCGATCTTCGCTACAAACAATTGGAAAATGTGGTTACAACCGCACGGTTTCTACCATAACTCGAGTACAACACTGTCAAATGGTTGATTTTTTTATGATAGCTGTGTTCTGGCATTCCCACTAAAACTATTTACAAACATTTAATTTCCCAATGAACGACTTTTGTACATAAATGGAGAGCACAATCACATAGAGTCAGTACGGACAACGGAGGAAGTGTTTATCGAAAACAGCGTTTCCGATCTTTCTAAGTTAATGAACTGTAAGTGCAAATGCACACTGAATGCATGTGCATGTGTGTGTGTGCGTGTGAGAGAGAGAGAGAATGAATGAAAGAGAGAAAGAGTCATCGGAATGCATGAGTGTAAACGAATTTTACTACCTTTTCATACGTTTATGCAAAACATCAATGAATCGGTTTTTATTTTTTTTACTTTAGTCTCCTAACACACGCTACACGCTTTGCAGACTGGTTTTATTTGTTTATCTTATTAATTCTTCCCTTTAGAAAAAAAAGCAACAACAACAACAACAACAAAAGCATTGTGTGTTGATTGCGCTAATCATTTATGCTCTGTTTTGAAAGTAATAACAGCAACAACAACAACAAAAAAAAGAATGTGATTTTTAAATTTGACAAGATTAGGTAAAGTGCAAAAGCAAAATTTATTATTATTTTTTTTTTTTTTCGTCATGACGCTATTTATTTAAAACAAAACGAAACGAAACAAAAAAAAACAAAAACAGTTTTATTTACATTCTAACGTCGAGGTTAAGCTAGGTAAAGCAAATTTTATTTTATCGGAAACCACGCAGAAATCGCGAACAAAACAAAAACTTTCGGCCAAATTTTAATCTTAATTGAATGAAACGTAAGTCGACTTTTACGGTGTTAAAAGTGAGATAATGTGTGTGTGAGGGAGAGAGAGAGAGAGAGAGAAAAGGAACAAAAAATTATGAAATTTAAAATCTAATAAACAAATCTAAACGAAGAAATTGTGATTCTTATGTTTAACTAAATTTAATTAATATACGTTTAGTGCGGAAAACGAAACATGCAACATCGAAATCTGACCAGGTAACAGGACAAAAACAGGATAAAACGAATGATAAAAACAGATATCGAAAGCAAACTAATATTACCTTAGGCGATTATCATCCATTTGAATCTAGTTCAGGAGCTGAAATTCGAGCACAAACAGTTCGAAGTAGCAGCAGCAAAATTTTGCAAATTTTCAATTTATGGTACATCTGACCTAGCTTTTATTTTTTTTCCTCCCGGTTTCCATACCTTTTATTAACGCAAAACAAGCTTGAAACTACAAAACTACAGTACTAATTATCACTACTCTCGTGCGCGTAATGGCAACAACAATTATCACCACATTCTCCGTTATGTATTTTGTAATTGACAACGGACTGTAAAGAGCTCCCTGTAGCGTGACAAATAAATGAATTTTAATACAAACATAATCTTTGGTCGTTTCCGTTATTTTTGGTTTGCCGCTTTAGGATTTGCGCAAAGTTCTGAACTGATTAAACATCGTTTTGCACACCCCAACCAGTGTCAGTGCCGTCGATATTGTGCTGAATGCGATAAGCATATGCTTGTGCTGCAACGATAACATCCGCGGTGAGTACTCTAGGGCCAAAGATGTTATCCCTTTTTAGCAAAAAGTAAAAGAAACAAAACAAAAATACAATAGCGTTCAATGGAAGCTTGCATCAACAAAACGTGACCACGATTGTCATCACCATCCGGAGACACTACTCACCGATAACGAAGGCGACGATACCGGTCAGGTAATGGCACATCTTCACGTAAACTGGCCTAATGATATGCTTAATCTTGACGGTGTACATCGCGGCGATACCGTTCAGAAATGATAATCCAATAAAGATAAGCGAAACAAGCCCTAAGGATTAGACGAACAAGAACAACAACAAAAAACCGATTAAAGTAAAGCTTCAAAATTGTATCTTCACCAAACCCGTACCAGTGATGGCATGATCGGAACGGAAGTGCTGTCGACCGGCATCCTCTTTAATGTAGATTTCAATTACGATGCCGACCAAAATTGCACTACATCCAATCGCTTGCAAAATCCAATGCCAATGGCGTTTGGCTTTAGTGGAGTAGCGATTCGTCCACGAGTTTTGCGAGTACAGTGTAAGCAGCGACTCAGCCATAAAGAATTGGTACTTAACAGGAGAAGTGAGAGTTAGTTAGGACTTGTTTAAATGTTTGCAAACCTCTTTTCATTTAATTTACTCACCCCAACGGAGCACAGAAAAATGTGCCATGTAAACAGTTTGCCAAAACCTCTGGTATAGGAGTAGTACGACAGAAAGAACGTCAGATATCCGATCAGCATATGGTTGATGGTATTGAAACATGTTTCCAGGTGATGGACAAGTTTTTCGCTTCGCTGTTCCTTCCTATCAATCGTTTCCATTTTCGCGTGCACCAGTAACCTGCAACTCTGCACGACTCGACGGCCAAACGGGGAACTGTATTGAATTGTTGAAGATCTACCGATTTATATGCGCCCAAAACATGGCTAACCTGCTCATCTATCTCTTTATCGATAAGGTACGTGTTGGTGGACGGTTCGCGCTTATCAATGGTCCCCATTCGATACCAATAGACGAAAAGACAGAGCATCGAACAGTACGATCTTGTCACGAAAACGGAGCAAATGTTGCTCTTTTTCTGTAACGCCACTGAGTGCTTTCTAGAAAGAGGCGTTAACGCTTTGTTGAAAGAGTACAGCACAGCTAATGAAGTGAATTTTTATTGCAATTCCGTTGCTACTGACATACACACTTCGTGTCCGTTTTTGGTTTTTTGCTTGTGCATTAATTACCAAACATCACCAAGTAAAGCCTCCAAGTGCTTCTGAGGGTTGCATTTGATCGGTTCTCCGCCCCAAAAGGCATCCACCAACCGTCGGTCCGGTGGGAAAGTTCGCGCAGACCAGGCCAGGTTTCTTTGGTTTTTGCATCTGATTTGCAATAAAACTCAATCAGCACTATAGACCCATTTTACCGTCCGCATCAGCTAGCGAACTTCTAGGTGGTGAAGGGTACACACTCCCAAAAGGCAACGAACCGCTTGATAGTCATTAAATGTACATTTGACGGCACTGTCGCCGGCCCGTCCCACCAACCGCAAATTGTTTACTGCCCTCCACCCGTTGGTGGTTCGTTCAAATGTCTTAACTGTGTTGCCACATTGTTCCTTAAAAATTCAACGAAACAGGGATTGGTACACACCGAACACAAAAAAGCGCCGAACCCGGCCTCCGGAGAGTCCTGCGGTTGATGGGGAACGTAAAAAAAAAAGCGCCGACATTTGTCATTTCTGCGCTTCTACAAATGTTCGTCCCAAACGGCCCAAAACGAAGCGATAAGCACACGTGCATTCATATATTTTATTTAATTATCTACAGCTGCGAATGTTCGGCATTGCGCTGCATTTTGATGCATCGTATCAAAATCCCCCAAGAGAAGACAGCGGGAAGTGGGGGACCTCTCGCGCTCGAGACCACTAGCTGGAGTCTTGTAATGATTTCCAAGGTATTTTATTTCATTGTTAGCGTAAGGGAAGAGGAAGTGCACACAGTTATTTAATTGCACCAACGGACTAGTATATAAAATTTACTTAATGCTCAAAATACAGCATAAAAGGGAAGCGATGTAACTTAAAAATTTTGATATATCTTGATATTCGGCTTGCTCTCAAAGCACTCCCAAAAAAGACGACCACAACTTCCTGATGCACTTGTGCAGCATCATGCAACACACCGACCGATCGACCTCTCTTTCGATATTCTTTATTCCTCTGCGTCATCTTTTTTGTTTAACCTTCTCGCTGGTTTACCGATGCCCTCCGATGTTTGCTGTCGCTTTTCACTCATCGTTCTATCGTTACTAGCCCGTCCCCGTCCCAGTGGAGGAAGCATCGCATCCCCCGGCGAAGCATCACAACCATCGCTACCAATCATCCTTTCATCGCATCGCAACCCCCGATGCGATGACCCAGCGTCGGGGGAACGTCGTACGCTCGCGTTACACTCTGTTACTGCCGGTGATGGAAGGAACGCAAGAATTTCCTCCCTTACCGAGAACAAGCGTTTGACGCAAAAAAGTCTTTCCCGTAATTTAAAATTTTAATTTTTATTCCTTACATTTTCGGTTCGTTTTCTCCGGTCAAACCAACGGCAACGGTTTCGTCTCGCGGCAGGCAAGTGCATGCAAGTGCAGTGTTGGTTGGCGAGGTATCTGGCAAAAGTTTCGTAATGTTTGCCTTTTGTAGTTACAAACATCAGGAAACATTTTTTTTTTTTGTTTCTTTCAATATAAAGATTGCACCATGTACCACTGTGGACGTAAACGAGCTGCCTGAGTTAATTTTAATTTAAACCCAATAAAACACGTGTAATTAACTGCGAAAGATAAGCACGTAGATCATTGGAACGAAATGACCTGTGATAAGACGACGCATAGCAATGTCTCGGCCGAAACTTGATTGATACGAAGACTTCCAGATCCCAGCTCTGAAAAACCAAAATTCGCGCTCGGTCCAACTGGACGGTCCCATCCTTTGCCGAATAAATAAATGTATCACGTTTAATTACAAAAGAGGTCGTGCCCCCTCTAAACACTCGATCCCGGCTCTCGACCACTCGATTGAGCTCAATTGTCTCTGGCAAAAATGGCCAATTTCGTCAACAAGTTTGCAGTGCAACAGCAACGCCCGATCACCGCCATATACAGCGCGGACAAGTGTAAAACAGCTAGCGAGTGATCGCGTACAATTTGTGAACTCGGCAACCACGTACACTTTTGAACGTGCGCGGCCCGACCGGCCAGTGTTGGGCCGTTCTTGCGATCCCGGCCAAAATACGTGACCAAAGAGCCGACCGGTCCGAAGTGTGTTTTTCGTTCCTTGCTTCCTTTCCAATATGCGTTCCCGGTGGTGAGGGTTATACGGGTGGCGTGAGGTGAGGTGCACTCCGTTCCCGAAAAAAAAACGGACCAGGCCAACAAACACTTCGAGAAGAGCGCAACCAGTGAAGAGCTCCTCACAGATGCGGTTGCGGCTACTTTGGAACGCTGTCTTCAGTGCAGAATTTTCGCTGAATGATCTGTGGGAAAAGCCATCATTATTATTGGATGAAAAGCTCATTAACACATTTCAAGTTTTTTTTTGCTCTTCCCTTCCCCGTCTTTTTCCAACCCCTTGCATACAGTCAGAGCCTCGGAGACATCAGAACTTGCGCCAAAAAGAGGTTTCTTTAGAGCGTACGCCAAAATTGGGGGAAACCAACCCGGGGTTTCGTCCCGCGCCGAATTCTTAATGCAATATTTTGTGTACGGGGAGGGTTTTTTGTGGTGGCCGTTGTTCTTCCTTTTTTCCACACAAACAACAGCGTGAGCGTTTTAGGAAAAATGTTTTCTCCAAGACCACCCTCCACCATCCTACCCATCTCCCTCCATTATTGGTTTCAGTACGACGAATTGAGCAATCCTGTCACGCACCTTAGGCAGGAAGAGTTCAGCCACCTTTATAACAGTAAAAGGTTTACGGTTTTGGTCAATGTGAAAAACTGTAACCTTTCTCTTCATGACTATGCATATCCATACATACACACACATCGAAAAAAAAGTTTGGCTTTCATTTAGCACACGGATAAAAACTAGTTTTTCATCGTGATCCAGTCGAATGGACATTGGACTATTTTTGCAGCATTCCTTTTTAATTGCACTCCCAAAGTTCCATACTCGTACAAGGATGTAGATATGATGGAGTATCGAGCGAAAACAGTGGATGGTGTTTAATTTTGTTTCTTCGTCTAATTAAACATAGATTTATTCTGGACGTTATTGAAAATAAAATTATGAAACGATATATACAAAATTATAAGAAATATTCTACGAAAATATTGTCGTACGATCCTTTGCGGACTTACGGCAGTAACCTGAGACCTTAGCTATGGCTGTCTTTAAAAATATTGTTCTCATTTTGTTGGTTCGTTCTGAGCCTAATCGCAAAGTTGGCAATCCCCATTGAATACTGATACTCATAGGTTTAGTTCCTTCAATGAAGGTTTGCGTACAAAAATCTGTTGGTCGCTGCTGATATCTGATGGAAGTCTCTTCGAAATATCTTTATGGGTGATGGTCACAACCACCAAGAGCCGAATGAAGTTCGATGACTTAAAATCTTTATTAACTAACCAAACATCCAACCAGCCGGAAAAATAATTTTAGAGTTGAAAATTTTCTCTTGTTCGAAGAGCAGGGTTTAGCCCTTTTTAGGGCCTCAGCGGAATTAAATCGGTAGTGAGGACAGTCTGTCCAACTAAATGCTGTCAGAGTAAGTCTAGTAAGCCCTTCGATAACCGTTGTGACCTGGTAGATCGTTAAGGCAGTATGTTGTTAAACAAAAAAGAAGAATACGCAGTTTTCATCAAACAGACGATTTTAAAGTTTTAAAACACTTTCCTGCAAACATATTAAAACTCTTTGCGGAACATCCACCAAAGAAAGCTTTTATTCTACTTACTTGCTACACACCGTTCAGATTAGATCGTACATTTTCTAGTATCCAAACCTGTACTAAGTACTCCGAACTCTCTTCAAAGTAGCTTGAGCAGCGAAACAGAACACCTCCTTCTTCGGTGTGTTAGCGGTGGAGTACAATTTCATCGTTACTTGCCAGGTGTACCCATCCAGCGGGAAGCTGGTAAAAAAGCTTAAATCTAATGCTGCATCCGTAAAGATGTATGTTGCCTGTAAGACATAAGGGAGTAAAAATATTGTTTTATAAAAGGAACTCTTCCAATGATGGATAAAATGACGATACAAACTACCGGTTGTATTGGACATTTCACTGTTGGTTGGATGCTGCGCACAAACGGCGACCAGAAGGAGTTGGTGTCGGATAAAAATGAGCATATTTTTGGCACCTGCAGCGCATTGTACCGTTGGCAGTTTTGCAGATCAAGCGTACATCGATAAGCTATGAGTGTGATCTGTGAAATATGGTCCCATTTAAGTACCGTCGTACGCAACACGAATCCGTATATATTTACCTCCAGTGGGGGTCGAATCTGTTGCAAGACGGAAAAGTTCCCATAAAACCGCACCACGTTGTTGCTTGAAGAGAAGTTGGCCGGAACGGTAAATTTGATCAAAAATGAATCGGTTTTATTGGTTTGACATGTTTTAGCTTTCTCTATCACTAGTTCCTTGTTTCTCTGCAATGGGAAAATGACACGAAGGCTCGTAAGGTTCTGGCTAGGATCGGATGGACTAATACCGGTTCTTACTCTTCCTGCTGCATGGGCGGCTTGAATACTAAGTAAAGAAGTAATCGCTAGTACATAACACAAGCAAACTGAACGCATGTTGATCAGCAGCGTAGTAGGATAAACTGAACCAGAATTTGCCAAAGCATTACTAGTTATTTGGTAGATTGGTAATCAGTGATCCACAACAGGTAAGATACCATCTGCAGCAATTCGGATGATCTTTCCCATGGTAATGCTTTTAATTAAATTTCATGGATCATTACCATGTGGACCATCTATGACGCATTTGTTTAGAACTTTCATCTCAAGGTAGGTGTTTTGAATGCCTGTTTTATGATCAATTTGAACGATATTTACTTTCAAACAAAGTTTCAAAAGCTTTATTTTCGGTTATTTCACATTTGATATCTGTCTTCTTTTGGCACAGAAATATCAAGAGATCTTGGGATGTCATAAGTATTTTCTAGGACTTGATTTTTCCCGTTGCTAAATGATCAGTCTTATGTATTGAGAGGCGATATTCGACACCGAGTCCAGCAGTTTCCACAAATTATACAAATATTTAAAGGGTCTTCCAAAGGACTATGTTTTCCAGGAAACTTTGTCACCTGAAGGGCCTTGCCTTTAACTATTAGGTGAAGTCGTACAAGGGACCTCTTGAACAGGTGAGATCGTAGTTTAAAGGAATTCACTGTCAGAGGCGGATGTTTCTATAAACGGTTAGCGCGGGCCCGAGGCACAAAAGGGACCCTGTGCTGTGCTTTCATTTTAGTGCAGTCTATTCATTTTGAGGGTCAGCATAAGTAGTTTCCTTTGCATTATCGCTTTATTTGAAATTAGTCCGGCGACAGCGGCGCCGGTCTTCAACGGCAGAACCAAGGTTCAAATCCCATCCGGGGACCGTCCCCCCGTAGTAAGGACTGACTAACCAACTACGTGGATCTAACAGTCTAGTAAGCCATTTTGCGATGGCCGGCATGACCCTAGAGGTCGTTAAGCCAAGAAGAAGAAGAAGAAGAAGAATGTAAGATCGCTTTGAAAAGAAAAAATCAGAGCAGAAATCATGTATATAAGACCTTTCGGGATGAAACTCGTTATTATAAAGCTTGGTCATTATTTAAAAAAGCAACGATTTATGTAATGTTTTGAGTTCTCCAATTGAAAAAAATGTAACCTGCAGGAATCATACAAATTCCTGCATTTGACCTCATATTTTATTACCCTCGAGCTCAGTCAACTTTCAACAAACATTTTGCTTAACTTTCTGCGCCACAATTCACGATGTAGCTTCCGTCGATGATGGGGGATGCTCCAGCACCGTATCTATAATGCCCAACGTTTGCGCTTCTTCAGGACTAAGGAACGTGTCACGTTCCATCTTCGAATACAGCACATCCACCGACGTTTTTGTGTGCTTCCCATAAATTTCCGTCAGCTGTTTTTTCAACTTCAAGATCTCTTCCGCCTGTATCTGAATATCAGTCGCCTGTCCCTGTGCACCGCCCGACGGTTGGTGGATCATGATGCGTGCGTTCGGCAGCGAATGGCGCATACCCGGTGCACCAGCAGCCAACAGTAGCGAGCCCATCGAACATGCCTGACCAACGCACCAGGTAGCTACAGGAGGTTTTACGTACTGCATCGTATCGTAGATGGCCAGTCCAGCCGTAACACTTCCACCGGGCGAATTGATGTACATGTGGATAGGTTTGGTGCCATTTTCCGACTGTAGGAACAAAAGCTGTGCCACTATCAGCGAGCTCAAATCGTCATGGATGGGACCCATCAGGCAGATGATTCGCTCTTTTAGAAGGCGAGAAAATATATCATACGCCCGTTCACCTCTACCGGTTTGTTCCACGACGATAGGAACGAGGTTCAGGAATGATTTGTTGGTCGTATGCAGATTGCGCTGAAAAGGGGGTAAACGACACGTCTCAATGTACGGAAATAGGTTCGAAACAATCTGCAAATACTCACTACGGTTGATAAAAGCGGCATAAAGGATTTTATCCTATTCATTGTGGATGTTCTTACGATAATAAACACTGACGAGGTAGCAAATGATACGAGACGTAAACAAAATTTCGTAATCATGTTCAATACGGCAGATTTGACAGTTGGTTTAATGACTGTCAACATACAACTGTCAGATGGGTTCGTTGTTTACCAACCTCGCGTTTTCACACTCTCTCACTGTGACAAAAGATCGGAAGCAGCAGCGTGTTTTTCTCTTGCGATTGTTCAACGCAAAATAAATTGTGCGTTTTGTATTGAAACTGCAGTACCTGGAGCATAAGCTGCACGCATTATTCAATGGTGTTGTAGGCATAGTGAAACAACGCAGAATGATTGAATACGAACAGCCCAATATCACCGACACAGAGGTACGACGAGTGTTTGTGTTTGTGCGCTGCATCCGCAGTCCGACGGCGCCACCCTGCTCCATTTGTCTAATTATGGTCATCTTCCGGCCGTGTTTTACTTTCCTTTCGCTGCAGGTGATAGATCACGAAGAGTTTCTCGATCGCATCAAGAAAACGCTCTACTACGGTTCGTCAAAAGTGCGATGCACCAAAATTAGCCGACCGCTGGCGGACTACGCGGCGGATGTGTTTTCCGAAACGCATCGCGGCCATTCCCTCAGTCGATTGAACTTTGCGACTGTGGGCAATCTATCCGTGACGCCATGCTCACTCATACTGGCGATGATCTATCTCGATCGCTTGAACGCCACCGATCCGACCTTTGTGCGCCGCATCACACCGTCGGAATTATTTATAGTATCAATGGTAAGTGCATATAGTTCCGTAGTTTCTTCTCGAATGCATTGATAAAGTATGGGCTTGCTTTTGCGTTGTGGACGTTCCACAGTGGAACGCGCTTGCATGCCTCACTACACACACGCACACGCAAAGAAAGCTTGCAATTTTCTCTTCCGATGATCAACTTTCGCCTGCCAGACTCTCGGGTGCTACGGCAGCTGTTCGTTTTCTACTTGGTGTATTTAACGGGTTATGGAATTGTTCGTCACATTTTAGATGGTCTCTACCAAATTCTACTGCGGCTATGACGAGGACGTCTATCTAAGTGCCTGGGCTGAGTATGGAAATATGACTCCGGATCAGATGAAAGCTTTGGAGCTGGAATTCCTGGACGCTATGGTAAATGTTCCGGATAATCTTTTTATTTGTTTCAATTCTCCATGATACATAATTTATCTCTTTTCTTTACAGAATTGGAATGCGTACGTCTCTAAGCGGGATTTCTTCGAAAAGTTGAAGTCGGTAGAAAAGGTTCTTGCCAAAAGGCAAGGCCTTACTCGTGGATGGTTGACTTATACCGAGCTTATCAACTTTCTACCCTCATTTGCAATGGCCAAACAGTTAATACATTACAGTACCGTGCTTGCGCTGAGCTATACCGCCAGTGTAATGACCATTGCTGGAGCCTTTCTGCTAGCTAGTAATCTACAACTTCCGGGCAACTTGCTTTATAGAGGATCAACCAATCTTGAAGCCAGCGGTAACGTTTCCAACCGCTCTACCCTAACTCAACAAACCAGACTGGACAGCATTCTCGATAGTTCCGGTTCGGCTGATGGCACAAACACTATGGAAGACTGCATCACCGACGGTGGCACGCTTGCCACCACCACATCACAGCTAAATGCAACCCTAAAAGACTGCGAAACTGCTTTTGCATCCGGACAGCAAAATTGGCAGAGTACAAATCAACCTCTAGAAGCTACACCTTTCTCACCATACCGTTACCGTAACATACGCTTCATTTTTGACCCGGCCGGTGGTAATAACGTTGTGCAACAGGTAGATTTTATTCATTCCGAGCACGAGACTAACGAGTCAGAGCGAGAGGCTGGCATCAAACCGACGGACCCATTGCAGGAACTGAACAGTATCGGATCTCACAACTGTTCGTACGATTGCTTCATTCCACTGATTGGCAGCAGTAAATGGTGTGTCGAGGGTGAGAATCACGACAACTACGACGGTATATTTAAGCATTACAAGAAAACGTACGATATTTTCAGTTCTTTATTGAAATTTTTGTAACGAGCCTTCTGATGAAGCCACAGTAGATAGACTAACACTTAATTGATAATGTTTCGTTGAAGGAAACTTAAAATCTGTCAATGGGTAGAGAAGCTACATGTGATAGCTTCGATTCAACCATTGGAAACAAAATTATTCAGCAAATCTGTTGTACCTTTACATTCGTTTCATTCCCGATTTATACAATTAACATTATTTCAAGCGAAACTAATAATAACATACATATAATTAATTATTACTTTTTTACATTGCATATGAATTTCGAATCGTATCTTTTGTGCTTTTTAATTTAATCTGTTGAATGCTTTTTTGCAATAAAGTTGGATATTCAAAGTTGGATTTAAAAACCTGTATGATTTTTTTTCCGAAAGGAACATCAGTTAGCAATGGTTATGAGGTTGTGTACATCAAAAAGTATTTTAAATTTTAATACCACAATATCGATTTGTACCATTCGTCGTCGAAGTGATCAGCCACACCACACACATCCCACACACCACAGCAGAATCACACAACAAGACGAAGCAGAAATTGGAGGGCATTTTTATATACCCAAGAGCCAGACAAATGGTTTTCTCTCCAACTTGGCGGTAGAATGTGTCCCCCGAGACTTTTCTATAAGATCCTGGCATACGCTGATTTACACCAGGGAGGGTTTACAGCTAGGTGATCGAACCTTTGAAGCCTAGAACTTCAACTCATCTATCGTGGGTCAAAGTCTTTCCGTAGTCTTTTACCAGTAGATCATAACTGATATACCCTCAGAAAACTGCGTCGTTGATGCGTCGAACAGAAAGGCCAAGATATTAGATAACCAGACGTCGATATCGGTACCGAACTCTCCAATTCCATGGCTTCGCGGATAAAATTGACATCATCGTACGGACATCGGTGCCGGTGTGCGAGGCGTACACCCGACTGAAACGTTAGGCTGATAGGGTTGGATTGAGGATTAGTGCGACAAAGACAAAGTACAGGCTTGCCGGGAGTTCTGACCGTTACAGACCCAGACACAGAAGCAGAGTATCAGTTGACGGCGACGATCTCGAGGTGGTGGAGGACTTCCACTGCCTTTGTACGATCGTAACTTCGGATAACGTTACCGAAGGCGCACTGTTCAGGGAAATCGTGCCTACTATTGACTCCAAAAACTCCTGCGATCCGGAAGACTTCAACAACCACACGAAATGCGAAATGAAAGCCGAAAAGATACGATGCCGGACGCTAGCCCCACCAGGTAGGTGTTCGGCAGGAGGCGTTGATTAGGTTAGCTAGATCAAATGAAGTTAAATCTGTCGGAGTTTGGATGGTGCCGTGGATGGAGGACTTCAACGCTAACCCGATCTGACAATTTCTGCACGACTTGCTCGTACTTGAGCAGTCCAAGGAGAAGAAGACGAAGATTTTGATCCGAGGACCTCTGACTACGACCAAACTCACAAAACAGCTGCATGAAGTAAGTGTTTAAGTAATTTTGGTTCACTAAATTCATATCAGTTCATATCACTTTTTCATATTGAAATATTCGGATGTATCTATCTATCAGTCGCAATACCAACAAACACATCTTGAATAAGATGAGATAGAGAATTACTGTTTATTTGGTACACATTCGTTCAATATTTGCTATTTCTATTGCTGTTCGTCATTACATCGTTTATCGATTTGTATTGTATGAGTGTTTGTTTGTGTGGTCAAATGTTATTACAAAAGACCCGAGCATGAGTACTAACTACTACTACCGTACGCGGAACTGTAAATCGTTTTTGATTTGAGCATCATTATTTCATGAGAGTGAGTGTGAGAGCCTAATCGTGGTTTCAGTGAGTTTACTAACTGGAAGAACTACAAAGCATTTCACAAGCATCGTCCCACTGGTTTCGAATTGAATTCTGTCATAATATTTATCGAACTATACTCTAATCTCCCACCACGTGTCGCCCCATAAAACCTTGGCAAGCAGTAGCTACCTGGGTTTTTTCATGTTACCAAAATCATGTTATTTTATTACCGCTGATAGCTAATATATATTTTTATTCATATATTTATCATTTGAAATGCGCATTATGCTAGTTTAGCTTTTGCTAGTTGTTGTATGTTTCCATCTTCGGTTCGTTCCTATACTTAATCGACCGTGTGAGTTAAGTTGAAAGACGACGTAGGACAGTGTTATCCAAGTGTTTGATTACTAGAAAATTGACCTTTTTTTTGGTGAACGTGCGCCACTACTTTCGCTTTATCTGACCACCGTCCAGAAGCCAGAGAGGGAAGAGATTTAGAAAAATAGTTTCATATCAGTTTGTAACCAATCATATCCCGGACGATGGAGTTCCAATTACCACACATTCCATTTTGTGAGAAAACTCTTTAAATTGTTTGCTAAATTGTGTAAGGCCAGGGTAGGTTTCGAGTAGTAGAGTAAGTGTTAGGTTTAGAATATTATTGTGCTGCATCATGGAGGGATTACGACACGCCGCCTTTTTGATACCTTTTGTTCCAATGTTTCAGCGCACAATGGAATGCGTGTGGAAGAACTTGGTTGAGAATTGTTTGTTCCTAACGTGCAGTGTCATCATTGGTGGAGAAACAAGAAACGATTCGCGAGCCAATTGAATAATGAGTTCTAAGGACACAGTAACGCAACTTCAAAGAGAAATATACCTGCAACTCATGTCCATCCCCAAACTTTAGTCATTCTCGCTGCTTTTTTACGCACAAAATGGTAAATACTTAGAGCTCCAAATTAATGTGAGGTATCTCTGCCATATAATATCATCGTAACACATGCCTGCCTGCGACTAACTTACTCGATGCAACAACTAGAAGGAAGGAGGGTAAACGGTCACTCATTAGCAAAGAACACGATTATCTACCTGTTTTCACTACTTTTACACATTTGGAGAAATTGGTCTCTGATTTGCAGAAAGCTATACCAATGTATTGTAATTTACTATAATCTAATAAAGATTTTTCCTGCATATTTTCTTTTTCTCAATGGACCCAATTACTACTACAACACGCTACTCTAGTGACATTCATAATTTTTGTTTCTTTAAATATTTTGCACCATTTTTCCCTCCTTCAATATTCAAATTTCAAAGTATGCTTCAAATTTCATGAATTTGTCGATTATTTATATATGGTTGAAGTCAAGGACGGGGCATAAATTAACTAACTATAAACACAACATCCGTCTTGAATATGCGTTTTTTTTTTTGCTATCAGAGTAAAGATGATGCTATCGTATCGTAAAAGTAGTTGGTGTCGTGTCATCGAATTTTTAATTCGTGTAAGTTTAACTCGCCTTATTTCATCAAACAAGAGCAGTGAAATTCATGGCAGCTTAGTTGTGCTCTGGTGCATTTGTCGAAGCGATAACATATCAATAGGTGTAGGACTAGTTTTACTAGTCACTAGCTTCGCTCTAGAAGGTAACAATTTAAGGGAAGGTAATTATTTAACATATTTTGCGCCCTAATCATAGTTCGAAACTTAAACAACAAACAGCAACGCGTAACACTTTTCGTCTGTTTGCATACATTCCGGGGTTGTGTTTTGAGGATAGTTAATAAATAGTAGGTGTAACAGTAGCACCAATAGCAGTGAATCAATAACTAGCATATCAATTCGTCATTTAGCCGTTCAAATCATCATGCGGAAATGAAACACAACACAGCTCACAAGCATATCCAATCGTTCGATACCGTTTGGAACGCGAATAATCCGAACGATGATAGCAACGCTGGAGTTGGACTGTGAATCGAAAACGATGATCAACGATAATACATATTTACATAGCCGTATCCAGCTCCTAGTGCGTTTTGTCGATGTGCTCCACTGGTACGCCTATATGTATGCAATGGCTTTCGCATTGTTTAGTGTAGCTGTTCGCAGTGTAGCAATTCGAATTACTACAGTCGTTTTCGATCAATCAACGTAAAATATTAACCGCGTCAAAGTGGGATCTGTCTAATTTAAATTTCGGATTTCGTTACTTCGTCGGCAGATGAGATAGGTGTTCGCTCCACGTGGGAATCCATCCCCGCTAAATTGACCTAAACCACATCATAGCCGCGCGCAATGCTAGCAGAAGCATACAGCAACAGCCTAGGTGTGTGTGTGAGTGTGCGCGCCTTTCAAATGGAGGTCTCTACTTCACGGCAACCGAATCCGCACCAGTGCTCGCTGCTTCCTTATCCTTGCCCTTGTCCTTTCCCTTTTCCTTTTCCTTATCCTTATCCTCTTTCATGAATAATAGAGGGCACATTCCCAGCAGGCAACCGATCGTAATACCAAGCACTCGTCCCTGGAGACAACACCCGCGTATTGCGTGAGAGTTTGTGCGAGCGAGGAAATAGAAGATGGAGAGAAAAAAAGGACACAGCAAAATGTTAAAAATGAAATCGTACACTAAACAAACGAAGGTTTGGGGTTGGGTTTTGTTACACCTTAACACACGCCGACAGGATAAATTGTGATCGCAGAGTTCGAACGAAAATATGCGTTGTAAGGGTAAGTAAATGGTAAATAAATTTGAAATTGTAATCTTGGATTTGGGTGAGCGAAAAAAAAACATTTTCATGCAATAAATTATTCTATCGACGAGTAGTAACTAACAGCTCGTACATCATGCAAAGCGAAGAAGAAATGGCGAATAAAAATGTATGCAAAGACCGCTTACCAAATTGGCCGCTCTTCGGCTGGTTTTCATCTCGAGCTGAATGGGTGACATCTTCGGCGGTTTAACACCGCTCATTTCGGCCAGCTTTTCCACGTAGAATGCTGACCCGATGCCTATTACGTCGCT
This sequence comes from Anopheles maculipalpis, assembly GCF_943734695.1. NCBI lineage: Eukaryota > Metazoa > Arthropoda > Insecta > Diptera > Culicidae > Anopheles > Anopheles maculipalpis. Next base: position 11,772,118 of record NC_064872.1, read on the forward strand.
GATCGTGTTCCCTAGCGCTGCCGCTGCCATCGTCGATATGCACATAAATAATCCGAGAGTGTGTTCAATGTAGTCACCCTAGAAAAAACGGCCGTTGAATAACAGTGGTAAAAGTGAAGGTAAGTAGATGTTCGAATAGTAAACTAACTGTGTTATGCTTACCGCTATGATCATGGTGAAGTTATCGAGGAAACCAAATCCAATGAAGGGAAGGGCATTCACCAATCCGACTGGAATTATATTAAAAAATCAAAATAATGGTACAAATAATGGTACTCAAACAGTCAAGCTTCGCCATAACAACATCTTATTTACATTCTTTTAAAACATCAGCTCCAAACCTTACCAAAATCTTCTAGTAGGTGCACATCGTTTATCATAATAAGAATTGCAAATGTCGGTATGCATTAAATCAATTAATGTACCACCTCATTTGCATACACCACCCTATCCTTCACCCTAACACCTCGTTTTCATCTTCACACAAATCATCGCCTAAGGCGCGATGGTAATGTACGTCATTAAAACTTTAAACACCTTACAACCCGACAGGTTCACACAGGTCACATTTAGCAACGGCACAGCAAGGGAAACAAGAAGAAACAAAAAAAGATGATTCGCATCGCAAAATTATGCTCCGAGCATTAGCTCATTAGCAAAGGACAACGAAAATTTCTCTTTCTAACGAGTTTATTTTCATTTTTTAAGTTCATTCTTTGCTTCGTAGAAATCGGGATTGGTCGACCTTTGAACTGGTTTGGAACCAAAGTTCAATGTGGCGTAGAGTTGATTCGACCTCGAATAATTTAGTGCATAAAATTTGAAGATATTAAACTTTCCGATGTGAATCCTTATCGTGGGCAATGAAAAATGGTCTGTGCTCTAGCGCCCTAGCTATCTATTATATGTAGAGGTTAAAATGCTACAGATTTAACAAATATTTTGAAAAAAAAAACTTTGACCAAGAAAAACTGTTGAACAATTCAAGATTTCTGTGTACCACAATGTTCCGCTCAGAGCAAAGAGTTTGGAAACAAAAGAGCTGCAGCGACAAAGATAAAGCAATCTATTTGTGGATAAGGTTCGGGGTCTGGGATTGATCTAGAGATTAGAACATCCGACTAAACATTGAGGCATAAATTGGATGGAACAGAAAATGATTCAAGGATAATCTCGCTGTCCTGACTTAAAACTAGTGATGGGTTCTCTGTAGTAAAGCCAGCCAGCAAGTTCCAGCCCGTGTGATTCCAGCTCCGATTTCGAAGGGATGGAATCCACCATCCGGAACCGTGTGGGATCGACTGGTATCATTTGAACTGTCAGAATCGTCGAAACAGTCAATACCATTTGAACCGTCGGAACCGTTAGATCGCGCGGAATGTGTTTTTTTTTTAAATTTTGATTTGATAATATTTTTTTTTGTATTTCGTATTCTTCGATTTTTGCATTGTTTGCGTGCATTTTGGATAAACGATTAGACAATTTTATATATTTCTATGGATCTATTATTTTAATAACACATAACGTTTCATTTATTGGGTTCATTTTTCATGCAATTTAATGCGCTATTACTGATGTGTAAAGTCAACTACACACTTGTGCTGGAACCGGGCTGTATTCTTATACGCATACTGGTCGATTACGACACCAAAACTTTTTCGCCAATTCCGAACCGTTCAGACGGTTTTCTACCTTCTGGATCTGGTTCTGATTTTTTGTGGAATCGTCGTGAACCAGGTCCAGTACAACACTTAACTTTAAAATTATCTTTAATTGTACGGTGAACCCGTCATCGATCGGAATGAGCCCTAACTGACCGCAGCAGCCACTAATTGAATGTTTTGAATAAACCCCTATCGGCCGCTATCATGTTCCAGTGTTCCCAAGGCAAGTGAGCAGCTTATCGGCTAGGCACAGAAAGGGCCAAATAAATTCCATTTATTTTTACAACCACCATGACAAAATACACAGCTAACTGCCAACGGAACGGTCAGAGAAAAGGTAGCCATATTTTTTCGTACAATAATTCTTGAATGTGTGACAATACGGCACTGGACCGTCATATTCAATTGTAAATAAATAATTCTTGAATGTAAAATTTGAGCCAAATTTAATCCATTGTACGATGCAGATTTTATTTCCATTGTCAGCCAAAGACGGTCTATTTTTGTAATCTGCATACGTACAATAATGTTGAGCGATCCGGACCATTAAACATTTTTCCAAATTACTCTTTTAATGTAGTTAAATTCGCAAGTTTTCCTCAACTAAGAATACGCACACAGGCCGGGCGGCGTTCAACACAAAGACGCCCGAAATATTATTCTTCGCCCGGAAATTGCCTCCCCTGCGGCAAATAGCATATTGTACGTTACACCAAAGAATCTGGATGGGTCTCCCCGTCGGATTGACTGATTTCCGGCTAATGCAGCTCGGAGGATTCGTCGTACGCAATGGAGGTTGGCTGCGTCCAGTTTAGTTTAGAAGTAGAAGTTCGCAAACAGCATCAAACCCGGGCCCAAACCTTAAATTCTTCACTGTCAGGCAGATGTTTGACGTGGTTGTACGGATATCGTGTTTTTTTTTTTTTAACCTCTGTTCGACCCATAGGCCCAACAGTATTGTGTTACCAGACTGGGGACTGGTTTCCGGGCAGAAAAAGAAGGAAACTTTAACCTTTTGGATCCGTGTTTCACTGTAAACCCTTTTCTGTCCTGAGGATACACGAATACAATTCAGCAACATAAACACCATCCTAAATCAATCCGAAAAACTGTGAGCGTTATGTGGTTAGGAACTGTTGCTTCGCGGGAACACGCAACAACTCAATTTATTTCACATTACACTTTTACCAGATAATCTTAAGAGCTTAAAGCTTAAGGTGATAAAGCATTGCGGACTTAAACTTTTGCGGAACAAACTTCATGCAATCAAATCTATATTGTCGTTAACTTTCACCCACTTCTCAACATTACCGGGACTTGAATTTACTTTCAATCAAAGCTTCAATTAGTACATGATTCAGTTACTTCTCAATCAAGCAAACTATTCCTCACTCTATCCGTTCAACCGTTATCTCCCACAAATCCCACACACACACCATGCTGGCCGTTTCGGTTAACGGATGGTGCTTGAATCCTCACGCTAGGGAGTATTCATCAAGTAGCTGCCAGAGCCATACTCTCGCACTACAAAACTCACACCTCGTGCGAATCAACAATTCTTTCTGATGGCTACACGGTGAAACCTATTCCTCTATGCTTTTCGTTCACTTCTGTCGCTTTTTTTCCCTCGCCCACTTGCCATCTCGAGTGGAAAGCGTTTTCAGACTTCTATGCCAAGTGCGCCGGATACATGGGGGAAGGAAAATTTATCAAGCCATAGAATGTGTGCACAAAATACATACAGACACAAACACACACACACACAGGTGTAAGTGAAAAGGTTTCCTGCTGACGACCCGCAGGTCGACAAATGGTTGCACCGACAGCGTGACAGTGCGACCCTAAATTGGTATGGACAAACTAACCGAGGCGGGCGGGTTGGCCGGGCAAATGGCGAGGGGCCGTCACCTACTATCTGTGTTGAAAAAGATAAACTTAGCAGCTGCACACGGTAGGCAAAAAGTTTCTTTTGTTGATACACGGGCGCTGTTCACGAAAAGATGCTTTGTTTTATTAAACAAAATAACCTTTTCTAACATAATCCTACTTGTTTAAGATTTATTTTAGAATTTAACAATGAACAGGACCTTTTTTATTTAATATGTTAATATCTTCGCAACATTGGTAACGATTGTTGATGAAATTCTTTTTGAAAGCGCAACCTCAAATCGCTCGTTTTCATCAGATGAAATCACAAGCTTTCCTTTCTTTCAACTGTCAACCAGCCATTCAAAGGAAAGCAGATGCCACAAACAGTTCTTCTGGTGACACAATAACATGTTGTGCGCAAAGGGAGACAGTAAAATGGAATGTTAAACAGTGATAATTGCTCATTCTTTCCAGCAAACTGTCTGAAACGTGACGCACTTTTAAAGAAAATGAATGTATGTTGACAAAGCGAAAGGAAAAGTTTTGCCATGAATAGCAGTAGCTGATTCCGCTGGCAAACAATTGTTTCTGACGTTAAAAAGATTTTACACAATTCTGCTTTACCTTAAAACTACTCTTTTTTCAGATACCCATATCGATACACGTGCAGTGTACAAAGTACCATGCGCCTCCATTAACTGCGGCAGTTGGTTCATGGGAAAGGAAAAATAGCAGTTTAAGAAATAACTTCACTTTACTTACGTTTCATGAGGTCCGATGTGGGTGGTACTGGTACTGTTTCGGCTGCGTGTAAGGTATAAGAAGGTATCGATTAATATACTTTTTTTTTACAAAATGTCAAAGCAAACAATTGCACACAATTGCGCAAGAAGACGGTTGTTCCGGTGCCCCATCCATTCGGATTCTTATTAAGTACATATTTTCTAAACTAATCTAAGGATGGGATGAAGCAATGCACAGTTTATTGCGAACATATTTGGTGTGTTGTACAGGCAGTGCGAAAATGGAAAACCGGTAACGAGCAGCAAAAGCCGTTGCAAAAGAAAGCTCAGAATTTAATTCGTTTCATGCATAATTTAACATCAAAAGCAACGGCGGCGGCGGCCGGGAACTAGTAGCATGGCCGACTGACTTGCTCGCCACCGCTTTACCCCCGGAGTGTGTACGGCGCACATTACAAAAAAAATGCATGAAATTAAATCATTCGAAACCAGACATTGGGCTGTTTTCTGCCTTGTTTGCAAGTGCCTTTGGGGGATGTGTTGTGCTTAGTGTAGTCTCTAGTCACGTTTCTGCGAGTTAGATTGTTTCATGCACATTAAGATGTTAGTAGTGGTGTTAGCGAATACGTACTTAGCAAACGATTTATACTATATTGGAGTAGCGGTGCAACACGGTACATGTCATGCCAATTTATGAAGCAATCTTCTATCGATTGTTTTTTGAAATTACGTGCTATCACGAAAGCGAGACCACATGCTTTGTCTTAGTTGGATGTTCTTTATTAGGAGAAGCGAAACAAAAACAAACAAAGGAAGAAAAAAATATATTCTACTCGGCGATAAAGGTAGTCATGCAATCAATAGATAATAGCGACAAGGTACAGACACAGGAAAGTCAATCCACTACGTTGCCTGTTCTAGTTTCACCATCCACCAATAATGTCCGCCCTCTTCCAGCGAGTTGAGTCCCTTTGTCGCTTTGTCCTGCGCTTCAATCAAACGGTTTCATCAGCAAGTAGTAGTTGCGAGTGCTACGTCTAATGCGTTAACCGTACTAACGTATGGGGCTCACGTAGCACGATAACACTTTCGCATTTCTCGATCCAATGATTAATGCAGGATTGGTTGATTAGTGTAATAAGGGTTACTGATCCTACGGTAAGATAAACTGACGACGGCTTCCCTGTCCATGCACCGAGCCGGCTTCCCAATCTCAGCATCCAATCAGCACCAGACATTATTTTACCTGCGCTGCGTTTGATGTAAACTAAACCCAACAAGATTAATTGATGCCGACCCCGAAAGCATGGTGTTTTTCCATGTGGATTTAATTTCTTTTCCTCCTCAACCACTTTCATCTTACGCTCACGTCACGTTTTCGTGATGTTGCTGAATCATGCTAAAATAATTTCATAAATCATGCATACGGGAAAGAAATAATAAAGCTCTTAAAGCAGCTGCTGTACCCTTTCGGCTATCCTTCTTTTCGGCTTTACGGTTCGGTGCCTCATAATATCGAGTTACCAACTAATATCGCAAACGCTACCAATGTACATACACATGTTCAAAGTATTTTGCGCTACAAAGCAAGGATTTGCACACATGACACTGCTGCATTACATAGAATGCAAATTAAATCGCTCTAGTTTGAGCAACACACGTTGACGCCCGGTATCGATGTTAGTGCGCACCAAACGTAAACAGTCAATATAATGCAAAATCAATATTTACACAACGAGCACGAATCATACAGAGGGGGAGGTTGGGGTTACAAACATGAAATTAGCTTCGGGTAGTACTCTCTGGCAGCTATGCGGATGGGTCGTTTGGGTTCCCAATTTTTGCCAACGAACCTACCCATACACAAACTCTACCTCAACATTCAATACACACACACATACACGTGGCTGTCGCGCAGAGTACATACGACAGGAGGGACCTACCTATCGAAAAACGCTTTTATTTATGTACCATTTCCAAACCAACTGACTTAATTTTGCGTCTAGGCATATAGAGGAGAAAATTTAAGAGAGAAAAAAAAAGACAAACTTCTGACTACATAGTACAAGGTACTCTGGTAAGCAAGATGTTTTTTTTTTTCAATAAAAGGAAGAAAAAAATTATAGTTTATCCACTCTAACCGTACCACGTTCGTTGTACCCCAAAAATCCAAATTTATATAAAATATTCATTTTACATTCAACGTAATTCCTATCTTTAATAAACCGAATGTGCTTTTTCTGTGGTACGCTTAGGGTTTAAAAAACATTTTTGATTTTTTGTAAATATACCCAAAGTTTAAGATAAAAATATATTGAAAACTATTGCATTACAGGGTATCCCGCACTTTTCGCGATATTTTTTTTAGACATTTGCAACCTTTTTTTTTGACGAATTCCTCGATATTTTTGATTTGGTTTCAAATTGCCAATATTATTGGATATTCTTAAAATTCGTCCAAAAATGTTAATGGTTGTTAGCGACATTAACTTGTAGTTGAGTAAATAAACTTTAAATCATATTCTCTAACGACTTTTCCTGCTCAATACACTTTAAATAAATAAACTATTTGGCAAGGTAAAACACGTGCAGCGACGGACAACAGTGAAGTCAATTTCCAACGAAACGACCTTTTTTTTTTTTGTAAAATTAAGCCATCATTTATTAACTTGTGGATGAAACCCCAATTGCTATATATAGTTCAGATGCTAATAAACATTTTACCAAATTTTTGTTAAGTTATACTTATTAGAAGTTCGAATGCAGCAGTTTAAATATCAGTTCCAAAGTGGTGTTACTTTATTGTCCGTCACTGTATATCTAAACAGTTCCTATGGCCAGGAACCAGTAAGCTGTGTCTGTATTTTATGTTTTAGTTCCTCATAAGAATATTCAAAGTTCGTAATGTGGGCAATACGGAATGCTTGAAAATATGAATCAAAATTAGATTTAAAATTAGAAAATTTTGTTTCGCTTTCGTTACATGTTGGAATTATTAAACCTTGTAGAAGAATCAAAAGCAGTAGTTTAAGAATCTGATATAAAGGAGGTCTTATTTTATTGTCCTTTTCTGAAACCCTTAATACTATACAGCACAGATTCAAAAGCATAAGGTAAAATGCCAAATGTTGCAGGATATCCTGTATCTATTGGTTCTAAAAACTTCTTTAAAAGAATAAACCAAGCGCAGCATTCAGCATATTTTAAATATTCATTCAGAATCACTCGATTGTTTAGTGTTTAATGACTAAGTTTATTGATTTAAACAGTAAATTGATGTTCCACATATTTAATTAACTGCGATGCCACGCATTAATACGTCTCTTCATACGGCTCTAAGCATACGAAACTGTCATTTATCAAAAGCTAATTTCCTGAAAGGTGAAGCATTAACTAATACGATGCGGGTTAGTAAAAGGTTAGTGAAGCAAGAAAAGGGCAATAATTATGAATGAAGCCGCCCTACACTTTCAATGTCCCCCTCAACTACCCGCTCCAAACTGCAACCCAATCTAAATATAACGCAAAAAACCGTAACCAAACCAAACGCTAAACCACAAACCAATAAACAAAAACGTAACATACACAAAAAAGCATACCGAACTTCTTTTGCAGCCAATCTTCCGGCACCGCGCAGTAGGAACCGGTAGGATCTACATCTCCCAGGGCAGGTTTTAGTTTTGCTGGACGACCGAATCTACTACGCCAAACGGTTGCTGCCAACTGTCCTATGTTGTATGGGGTAGGATTTTGAATATAGTAACAGCCATTACTCATACCGCTGTCGTTACGGTGGATCGGTTTATTAGTACACGGGGACCAGGTAAACTAATGATGGTCAGGGGACGTCGACTACAAAACCACAGCAGGCAAAAGGATAACGTGTAGCCTCTAACGTAGCGTGATCGAAACATTACACCTGCTTCGGTACGATGATCTGATATGTCGTTGCGTTCTCTCGTTCTCGCTAGCAATTAACGCTAGAGCCCGGGTATTGGCGTCTAGTGTATTATAAGTTATGAATGAATGAATCGAAGGGACTGAAATAGGAATTTGCCATTTCCAGTGCTTTGCGGTGGGTATTCCTCATTGGTTGTAGGTTGTAGTAAATTTTATGACAGTGGCATGGCACCGTAGAAAGCAATACTGCTTTTTTTTTACTACAAATAGTTACTAAATAAAATATAAAAGCTGTCTCTTTGTTCTTTAAAGAATCATATACTAACTAATAATAAAAAATGGCGTCTTACGAACCTTTCAACAACAAGAAACTAGCAATGAAAGCAAATTATGACCTATTTATTTACATACTTGGCACACATAACGCTCTCCTTTGCAATGTTCAAAATTCGCATTGCATAACCCGAACACGGGGAAACGTATGTGTTGCCCTGCAATGTTCATAAATCACCTGACCGACCGACTATCAAACTTCGCCCGACATTGTCTATAACGCATAGATTGTACAGCTAAACTCAAAAGCAAAAAAGAAAGAAACTAAGATATAGTACGAACGATTACCACTTATCGATAACATCTAAATTAAAATCACATCAATCGCTTAGATGATAGAGTAAGAGTTAGAGAAGGCGATAGAGTGTGCGGATAGAGAGCGTCAGAGCTTAGGTTAGGAAGAGATAGGATCCTAACTATGAGAAGAAGATAACATTGCCTGATATAAACGTGGTGGCGGTACGTGCAACAACTGCCGCAGAGACAATTACTGTCCGAATAGAACAAATGTTGATAAGACCGAGTAACGTGTGTGTAAAGAAGTACTTTTGGGTGGGGATATTAAATAGACATGTTTGGGACAGTGTGGTTCTTTGTTTTTCGTATCATTTTTGCAGGTGAAGTTGATTAACATTGAACGGGTTGGGAAAACGGGAGGGAATGGTGGGAATCATCTTTCTCAAGATTGATTACATCATGTCCGGGTGCCGATTGCCCGGACTACAGCTCCAAGAATGGTATTTCAAATCAGTTTTGCTCTATTCATGTTTCATTTCAGAATCCATTCTTCGCGATGTAATCGATGCTATTGTAAGAGGAGAGCAGTGCGAGAATTGGGAAAGAAAAGCCAGAACTTGTTGCTCGGTGGACGAATAAGCGCCATTCTAGCGCGAGTGGCACCTCATCGATAAAGCGAGGCATCCATTTCCCGTACCGAATGAACAACAATTGAATTTCTGTTTACATTTCATTGCTACACGACCGTGCGCCGTAAAATCCGTTCTATTTTTGCTTAGCTTTTGCGAGCAATTGCGACCACCCTCCCCACCACGCCGGAGCAGGCAAATTCTGGCTTCCACTTCCTGCCTGGCTGCCGCACACCTTTGCCACCTTGTTGGCGCTTTTTTGGTGTGATGGGAAAGGAGTGGGACACATCGAGATTCGGGGAAACAAAACCTAAGTAAAACAAGGATAATGTGCTTCTACGCGCTCTGCACTCAAGAGAGACAGGAGAGCTCGAAGTGTTAAATTTCACCTTCAAACTTTGCCTTCACTTTGTTGGACTCGAATTGCTTCAGCGTGTTCATAAGCAATTCTCTTTCATCTTCGTTTAACCTGTACACCAGATCGTGCAGCTGTTCCCGGGTAAGGGTGGAAGCTGCCTGCGTGTAGGACCGTGCGAAGAAGCTGGCCGTCCCATGGTGGTACCCATGTTTGCTACCGATTCGTGCTGGCTGCGGACGGTGTTGGGCGTCCGTGCTGTAGGAGGACGCCGTACACGCTTCCCAACCCCCTCGTATCCGGTGACTAATCCGTGGCATCTGAGGTGTAGCACATTTCGCACACTGTGACATCATACTGGCTACGCGCAGCAAACACGACACGTTCGCACACATCGGAAACCGCTTTTCTTGCAGTTTTGGCACGGAATTATCCGGAAGCACGCGGATTACACACGAAGGAAATTTGGTGCACTGGCCAGTAGCCGCAAACACTCTTATCAGCGACACGAATAATGCCTGCCTCTGCCCTTCCAGCAAGATAGAACAACCACGGCGAGCAGAGAGATTTCGGTACACTTTGTCGTTACACACTCGCGAATGGCAGAAGCGTTGCTGTGTATGTGCTTCTGTTTCGATTTTCCCTCCAGAAGCGCCAGAAGGTACTGGTGAGAGAAAATTCCCGTCGACTTTCCCGAGTTCACTCTTATCGTGCCCGAAAACGCTGCGGAGGTTTGAACGTGTATCTAGCAGGAACAACAACAAATGACAAAACAAGAAACAAATACGGAGCAACGCAAGCAGCAACGACGGGCTGGGCCATCTGGTGCGATTTGACAGTTCGTAGCAATGGGCCAAGAATGCCCGTTATTGAGGGTTAATGAAATATGTTTATTATTATTATTTGAATTTTACCGCTAAAGAATTTGTATTTCAGTGCGCATTTCATTTTTATTACTATTTTGAACTCGTTAATATGCCAGTCACCGTAATGTGAGTTTAAAAATGAAATATTCTGTATTTATAATTATGCAAACCCATAGTGAATAGTGGCGTGTGGGTTTGATGTTTGTTCCAATAGTGTTGGGTTTACATCGAGTGAGATGGAGCAACAATTTGATCGACCAGGAAAGCGTGCAAGTGAGATGGACGATTACATTCAAGAAAATTCGAAATTTGCTGTAACGGTGAATGTAATGAATTTCTTTCAATTTTGTTACAAACATTAAAATTTTGTAAAAACATATTTGCTTCCGATTGAGAAGTTTATTGCAATTAGTGTTATGCAAAGTAAAGTAAAATAAAGTAAAGAGAAGAGGGCAACAGCTCGCTAACAAGTGAGAGGTGAGTTGTCCCTGTAGTTCCTTGATCACTGAGAGGGGAGAGCTTGCGAAGTGGGTGAAGAGTTACATTATGAGGGCGAAGAGCTAGGAGCATACAAAGAGTTATTTCGGGCGGGCGAAGAGCTCGAAGAGGGCGAAGCGCTACCACGTGAGGACGAAGAGCTTCTCCGTTAGGACGAAAAGCTACCTCTTGAGGGCGAAAAGTTACCTCGTGAGTGGGAAGAGCTACCTAGAAAGGGCGAAGCACAACCTCGTGAGGACGAAGCAGACTAAACTGAAGACGAAATTTAGATGACAAGTTGATAATAGCGCGGATCTACCTTTTTGAAATAGAAGAACACACTCAGAGTCCTAAGTTTATTCAGGTGATGCCTCCCGGTAGCTCTCGAGCTCAATATCCAACTCTAATTGCAATAATTAGAAACTATTCAGCGTGTTTATCTTCATATGCATCGTAAGGCAGGTATCAAATCCCGTCTGTAACGTCTCCCCATGGACACAGCTACGTAAACTAAATCTCAGTAAGTTTACCGCCAGCATCAGTTGTGTGCATCTTTTTGCACTGGATTTTTATTCGATTCGATTAGTAATAGTTTACACTCGCACACATTTTGACTCCCTTTCTCATTACATCATATGCAAAATTTAATACAACTCTAAGTACAATTGTCTGGCGCTTGTGTGCTGATGCGTCCAAGCTCCAAATTCATGGTACGCAACAGTGGATGCGTACCACAGCCACATTTCCCTCTAAAATCGTCCAAATCCAAAGCCCACACCATACCACCGCCTAGGTTCATTTGCTTCACAAATTGAGTTTTTCTTCGGATCTCGTCCACATCATCGTACGACACCCACTGGCTTCCACTGTACGCGTACGGCCCTATTCTACCTTGGGGGTCCCGCCGGACGGACCAACCCTGTCGGTTAACCTTGTCACAGATTTCATAAAACGACAGGAATCCTCCTGCCCGTGTGAATTCTCCTGCTTCACCCGGACCGTACGATTTTTCGTTTAACCCATTCCGACGCGCATCGGCAAGCGAAAACGACTGCCCGTACAGTGGCATACCCATGACCAACTTGCGCGACGGTGCTCCCTTTTCTATCCAATAGTTGATGGAAAAGTTGGCATTAAAATAATCGTAAGTATCACCAGGATAGTAGTACAGTGGTGCTACATGCCCCGTTTGTTTGTCCCAGTTACCGTGGAAATCATAGGTCATGACCGCAATCCAATCGAAGTATTCCGCCAACACTGGCACATCATACCCGGCATCGATAACCATCTTGCTGGGAGAAACAGCGGCCGAAAGGAGCCATCTTCTCGGTCGGAACTCAACCGCAAGTTCCTGCACCAACTTGGCGAAGCCCTCCTTTTCGTCGGGATATCCCTTCTGACAATCGACCTGCCAGCAAACGGGATACTCCCAGTCAAGGTCCAACCCGTCGAAATCGTACTTTTCGATAAATTCGACGGCATGCTTCACAAACCGTGCTCTAGCCGTGGCATCTCGCACCAGCTTGCTGTACTTATCGCCCAGCGAATCGTTCCATCCGCCCAACGCTAGCGTTACCTTCGCTCCTTTGCGCTTTTGCTCCACAACACGCTCGTAGAAGCGATTGTCTATATCGGCCCACGAATCGTGAGTTTTGATCGTCAGCGTTTCACGATCAAGCACAGCAAAACCGTACACGATGTGTGTGCAGAGTGTACTGTCGATATCATCGGGTGTATACTTTCCATCTCCTTGTCGGTACCAGGCCCAGTTGGTAAAGTAACATACTACTTTATATTCGCTATTGCCAGGACCTAGTTCATTCGATGGAGGAACTGGTTTTACTGTAGTGGTAGTGCCGACAGTTGTTGTAGGTCTTTCGGTTGAGCGTCGCGTAGTTGTTGTCCGTCGAGTAGTTGTTGCAGGACGTGTAGTTGAAGACATCCAACTAACATCTTCCGTCGTACTTGTGGAGCTCGTTGAAGTAACTGGACGCTGCTTGTTTCTACAGTTAGTATTCTCCTCCCAGTCACAGTATTCATTGTTCCAGACTGTGTTTGGAGGGCATCTACGTAAGAAAGGAACACCATGAATTACTGATCTATCCGTTATCGAGCACCAAAACCTTCTTCTCCTTACCTTTGCTCATAGCGTTTGCCATGCTGGCAAACGTAGTACTTGGAGCAATCCGATTCGTGAGGAACGAACATTCGCCCATCGCATTCACTAGTCGAGTGATTATGATCGAGATCATCAATCGATGGTGTTGATGGTCTTCTCGATGTGGTTGTACCACTAGTCGGTCGACGGGTAGTTTTTCGTGTAGTTGACGCAGCCTTTGTGGGCCTTGTCGTTGTAGTTCCGGAAGTGGTTGTAGGTTTTCTCGTGGTCGTTGTTGTAGTCATGGTCGTCGTCGTCATCGCGGTAGTTGGACGATCACTTGGACGTTCCGATGATGATGGTTTGCTTGATCCTAGTATGCATTTTGGCCCCGGACCAGGATAGTTTCGCAGCACACGATTGATGGTGCGCAACAACGGGTATTCCTCACATCCACAAATATTGCGGAAATCGTCCAAATCGAGTGCCCAGATCATAGCTCCTCCAAGACCCATCGCCTTGATAAACTCGCTTTTATGGCGTATCATGTACTGATCGTCGAACGAAACCCACTGATCGCCTTTGTAAGCGTACGGACCCATTCGTCCCTTGCGATCTCGTACAACGTTCCAGTTCTTCTTGTTGATGTTAGAGCATATCTGTAATAAGGATTAAATAAAACCATAAAATATTTATAAAATCTTTGTTTTTCCTCTAGAAATACCAATCACTCACCTCGTAATATGACAAGAACCCTCTCGCACGTGTTTGATCGCCAGCTTCTCCACCTCCATAAGTCTTAGCGTTCAGGCCATGATCATTCACATCCGCAAGCGAGAACGATTGGCCGTACATTGGCATACCCATTACCAGCTTCCGTGGATCCGCACCCTGCTCTATCCAATAGTGGATCGTAAAGTTGGCATTGAACGTTTTATCAACATCATCCGGATGTTCGTACATCGGTGCAACATGCCCCGTTTGTTTGTCCCACTGACCATGATAATCGTACGTCATCACAGCGATCCAGTCCATATAATCGGACAACGTACGTACGTCGTATCCAGCGTCGATCACCTTCTTGCTCGGAGATACCGCCGACGATAGCAGATACCCGTTGGGTTTAAAGGCAGTCGCCAGTTCCACCACTAAGCTTGCAAACCCTTCCTTTTCATCGGAATATCCCTTCTTGCAATCGACTTGCCAGCAAACGGGATACTCCCAGTCCAGGTCTAATCCATCGAAGTTATACTTGGCAATGAATTGCATCACATTGTCCACAAAGCGCTTTCTTGCCTGAGCACTACGCACCAGCCGACTGTACTTATCACCAGCCGAATCGTTCCATCCACCAATGGCAACGGTCACTTTCTTTCCCTTCTTTTTAAGCTCCACGACACGCTCGTAGAATCGATTGTCTATGTCTGCCCAAGAATCGTGCGGTTTAATTGTTAGTCCTTCGCGATCGAGGACGGCAAACCCGTACACAACGTGGGTACATAGGTCGGCATCGATATCTTCGGGAAGATATTTCCCATTACCTTGCCTATACCAGGCCCAATTCGTAAAGTAGCAAACCACTTTGTAGTCGTCCGAATCGACCAAGTTTTCCTCCACCTCTGAGCTATCGATTGGACTTGGTTGCTGTTTCTCTGGAGAACCAGAGATATCAGGTTTTGATTCCATTTCGAGGGCAATGTTTTCCACAGGTTCTGGTACAATGGCCGCTGCAGAGAAGAACATGAATTATTGTGGTTGGGTGACTAGAGTGTATTTTGTAGTACTTACGAAGCACATCGGCACCATTGGGTGCTTCCCGAAGACCCTCTCGTATGGCAGTAAGTAATGGATGGCTTCCGTGCCCGCAGCGATCCTTGAAGTCGTCTAAATCCAGTGCCCAGATCATACCACCTCCAAGATCCATAGCTCTTATGAACTGTACTTTCTTCAGCAAAGACTCTTTATCGTCGAACGATACCCACTGGTTGCCCTTGTATGCGTATGGGCCCATTCTTCCAAGCTCATCTTGCACCACCGTCCATCCTTTGTTTTGTATACGATCACAGATCTAAAGCAGGATCACACGATTATTAATTCAAATATACAAATGGAAGCATTTTGTAAGTGTGTCTTACCTCATAATACGCTAGAAATCCTGCAGCTCTGGTGAATTCTCCTGCCTGGCCAGGTCCTGGTGCTTTGGCGTTGAGCCCATTCTTCTTCGTGTCGGCCAGCTGGAAAGACTGTCCGTATAGCGGCATACCCATAACAATCTTTCTCGACGGTGCTCCCTTTTCGATCCAATAATTGATTGAATAGTTCTGCCAAAAGTGAAATTAGCGTAAGTACCTGATAACATCTACCAAAAATCGATCTTTCCTTACCGCATTGAAGAAATCGATCTCATCCTCGGGATGGTAGTACAGCGGCGCTACGTGCCCTGTTTGCTTGTCCCACTGTCCATGGAAATCGTAGGTCATTACTGCAATCCAATCGAAATACTTAGCCAACGCTGCAACATCGTACCCTGCGTCGATAACCGTTTTGCTTGGCGAAACAGCAGCCGAAAGCAACCAACCGCGGGGTTGGAACGCCTCCGACAACTCTCGTACTAGCTCGGTAAATCCTTCCTTTTCATCAGCAAATCCTTTCTTGCAGTCGACCTGCCAACAGACCGGATATTCCCAATCCAGATCCAAACCCTCGAATCCATACTTTTCTAGAAATCCGATAACGTGCTCCACAAATTTCGATCTCGCCGAGGAACTACGCACCAGCCGGCTGTATTTATCCCCAGCCGAATCATTCCATCCACCGATGGCAAGGGTAACTTTCACCCCTTTCTCCTTTGCGGCGACTACACGGGTGTAGAATTTGTTATCAATATCCGCCCAAGAGTCGTGCGTTTTTATCGTAAGCGAGGAGTAGTCTAGTACCGCGAATCCGTACACAATGTGCGTGCAAAGATCGGTACGTATGTGATCGGGCGTGTACTTGCCGTATCCTTTTCTGTACCAGGCCCAGTTAGTGAAGTAGCAAACCATCTTATAATACCCCGACAGAGGCTCTAGCACTGGCGGAGGTGTTGATGGACGGGCCGTGGTAGTTGTTGTGCGCGTTGTAGTAGTGGTCCGTTTCTCGGTAGTCGACACAACGTACTGAGGCCCATCAATGTCCTGATCCGAGCCCTGCCAACCACCGTTCTCATCGGAAATGTTTTCCGTACTCTCCGGGATGCCACCCTGCGAGCATTTGGCATTGGAGGGCCAATCGCAAATCTTCAGCTGCTGGTTCCAGTGAAGCCCATCGGCACAGCTAGCCGACTCCAACCGACCCCAGTTACACACCAAATACTGATTACAGTCACCCGGATACGGGACGTGTGAATTACCATCGCAAGGATCATCCTCCGACAGAGCCTTCAAAGCGCCAAACGTTGTTAACAACCTAAAGTATTGCTCATTGCTCACACAGTTTACGTTTTCCTCCCAATCGCAACTCTTATCCATTTGGCTCCAGTACAGCCCCGGACCGCACTGTTGCGCCACCTTCTTTTCGTTCACGCAAATGTAGAAACTGTCACAGCTCTTGTGCGGATAGTACTCGCCATTGTTGCAATTTTCCGTAGGACGACTGACAGGCTTTTTCGTGGTGGTAACAGGCTTTTTGGTGGGTCTTGTTTGGCTGGGCGTGTTTTGGGCCACCGTTGTCGTTCGACGTGTCGGACGGGTCGTTTCTTGTGTGGTGGTGGTGGTGGTCGTAGTGGTTCGCGGTGTAGTCGTACGTCTTGAAGCGGGTCTGGTGGGTCGTGATGTTGTTGTAGTAGCTGTCGTTGTTGTAGTTACTGGTTCCTGTGTTCCCATGTCCATTTCACACTTAGCTGACGCAGGCCAATCGCATAGCTTGGCAGCATCATTCCAATGAAGACCACCGGCACAGAACTGCTGCTTAAACTCGGACAGAACGCAACGGTAATAGGAGTTGCAGTTCGTAGGATGTGCCTTGTACTGATTGCCTTCGCAACTTTCAGCATTGCTGAGTTCTGGCATCACAAGACCGGGCACTGGAATCGTTGTGCCGACAGTTGTCGTTGGAGGACTGTACGTCGTTGTCGCTGACGTAGTCCATCTCGTTGTTCTGGGAGTGGTAGAAGTGCTAGTGGTAGAAGTTGTTGTAGAAGCAGTCATAGACGTTGTGGTAGTCGTTCGTCTCGTTGTTGATGTGCTTTCCGGTGACCACGATGGCCAGGTGGTATGAGAGTGTGCCGGTGTAGATGTTGTACTTTGGATACCACTATCCGGACTAAACGTCATCTCCGCTGGTTTTGGAGTAGCTGGTTGTGAAGGCCTCGAACAGTCCATCCCAGACGGTACAGGCGTATCGAGCCGCCCCAAAGCTCTGTTAATTGCTCTCAGCACAGGGAACCGTTCCTCACAGCATCGATTTTGATAATCGTCTAAATCGACAGTCCATGCAGCAATTCCACCAAATCCAGACTTCATCACATAACGCGCCTTAGCCGTGACCGATACGGGATCATCGTATCCAACCCACTGTTCACCATTGGTAGCGTATGGACCCGATTTCATCTCAGGATCTCTGCCTACCTTCCACTTCTGTTTACGCACTCGCTGACAAATTTCATAGTAAGCCAACATACCCGGCTGCCTCGTGTCATCACCGGCTGCTCCGGGTCCTGTTGCAGGACTTCCCTCACCTGGCGTCGCTCTAGTAGTTTGTGCCAATTTAAACGTTTGTCCATAAAAAGGTACTCCAACGATGAGCTTGCTCTTGTCGGCACCCATCTTAACCAATAACTGCATCGTGTAGTCGGTATTGTACTGTGGATATTTGTCGTACGAACTTCCATACAGTGGGCTCACATGTCCCGTTTGTTCCTCCCAAGAGCCATGATAATCGTACGTCATAACGGCCATAAAATCGACGTGCTTCGAAAGCTCAGCGATATCGTACGATACCATCAGAACCTCCTTGTACCCCGAAATGCTTGTACTTATCAGCAGGCCCTCCGCCGAAAATGCTTTTCTAATTTCTTGAATAAGCTTACTAAAGTTGGTCCTGTCTCTATCGGAACCCTTCGAACAGTCACTCTGCCAGCAGACGGGATAGTTCCAGTCCATGTGCAACCCAGAAAAGCCGTGTCTCTTCAGGAAAACGATTGCATTTGTTATGAAGTTTCGTCGATTGGCCGGTGAACTAACCAGCGCCGAATATTTGTTGCCCACCGAATCGGTCCATCCACCCAATCCTAGCAATACCGGCACTTCACCAGCAGCCGCTACCGTCCGATAGTACATATCTGTGGAAAGCAAGGAACTCCTGAAAAACTGAAGGAACCCCTCTCTCATATTTAAACACCCTCATACTCACTGTTGTCGAGGTCGGCCCAACTATCGAACTCTTTCATCATAAGCGTTGTCGGGTCCAACGTCGCAAACGAATATATGATGTGCGTACACAAGCTAGGCTCCAGGTGTTCTGGCACAAACTGTGCCTCACCTTTGCGATAAAAGCCCCAGTTGGTCATGTGGCACAGTACTTTGTATTCGTCCGATGCAGCTTTCTGAGCGGCGGAGAAAATTTTGCCATACGAATTTTGTACCATCGCTACATCCTTACTGCTTAGCAGCTGCTGGTACGGTGATCCTGCCCGATATGGCATAGGCATATTGGCCGGTTGCGAGGGTAGTACATAGGCGGCATACTTATCCTGGAAGGATAGCACGCGAAAGCTTTCCACGTCTTTCGTGTCGATGGGTACCAGTTTGATCTTTTGCTTTTTAATGACATTTTTCACCTGACTGACCCTATCCTCTATTTCGTGATCCATATTCAGGATGCGGAACTCCACCGCGTCACGCAACGGTAGACGTTCGTCGATGCTGAAATAAAATACGTTAAAGGTCCATGCAAGAAGCTACATTAGAGCGCAACAAACACTTACAGATTCGCGGGAACACTCTCGACGGCACTACGCAATGGTAAAGACTCACTGCCGAACTCATTGCTTTCCTCGTTGGCCACCTGTTTCTCAAATCCGTGCGGTGGAATCTGTTCCACGCTGCTGCGAAAGAAGCTGATGGGTTCCGACTGTTCGATTCTTATGGCGGTCGCTGTCAGTACCAACCAGGCACCAACAATGGTCAGCTGGAAGAATGAATCACGTACGTTCAGACATCTGTTTGTACTTTCCCTGCACGTACCCCATACTAACCCCTTTATATGGCAGAAGACTCATTCTGATGCTTTCACCCTGTCAGCGAAGCATTGGTTCTGCATGAAGAGACAAACAAAAGAAGTTTGTTGATTAACAATTCAACAAAAATCAATTCACTGAGCTCGCTCAATTCAGTCCAAAAAAATAATAAAAAAAAACTCTAAGTGGGTCGCCTTGGCCAGAGAATGCAGACTTGCAAAGTTGAATGCAGAAAGCAACAAACAAAAAAACGGAACACAGAAAATTGTTTCAAGGTCTATGTCATTGGCCCACCCATTGGGTGATGATTGCCGTCGACGACATGAGAACTGGTTTCGCAGGCAACAACACGTGCCCATTCAACTTCAACATCTCCGTGAGAGCAAAGAACTGGCGAACATAAGGAAAATACTACGTAAGCTATGATTCAAGTCCATGGCTACACACGGTACCGCTAGCATTGGGCACGACCTACAGCAAAATCTGCAGCAATCAACGACGAAAGAACGCTGAGAGCACCCACCGGGCTGAGCTGAGAGATGTAATACGCTCGCCACGATCATTCATCTTTTTTTTTTTTGTTGCTTCTCAACTCCAGCTATCCTCCAACATGAACACTACTGCTTTAGATGATCTTACATGCGATCGATATGCTTATGAGAACTGTCGGATGAGCCGGAGACGGAGGCGCACACCCAACAAGATACCCCCAACTTGACCAATGCCATAGGTATAGAGGGCGTGCGGGAGTCATCGGTTGCGATAATTATTGATTCGGAGCTCGTACCACTTGCACACGTCCGAAACCCGACAACCATGAGGATGATATTTTGGGGTAATGGTCAGGGTTGAAACGAATATTGTTGTACCATGGGGGGGCCAGGCCTTCGGATGTGAAACGCACTGATATTTGTGGGTCAAACTAATGGAAGCTTCTTTTTTTTAGAACAAGTTCTAAAACATTGCAACTATGTGTTCTAAAAACATGTTGGATGCACTTTTTCTTGACTTAACGACCCTTTTCTATTCTCGGTTACCACATAGTTGGATAGTCATGTCAGTCCTCACTAAGGGGGGAACGGGTCCGGATTGGATTTGAACTCCGGTCATCATGTGTGAAGGCTAGTGAAGCTGTAGCTTCACCACCGGCACTTAGAACTGCAATATAGCTTCCACAAAAACGATCGTGCCACTTTCTCCACCACATATGAACCACAGCTTATTTAATGCCCTTTTTGTAACCCAAAACACTGCATTTTATGCACTCTAATTGCACTCTCGTCATCCCGTCTTCATTCTCGGTAATATATTATCCCATAATTTAAACACTAATGATCTGCTGAGCGTGGTACATCCAATGATTCATTCTTTATTCTTCCCGCATTTCGATTTCTATTCTTCTGCTGGGGAATCGAGGTCACTTGGACAGTCCATAACGGGGTTCGTGCGGGGTTTTGTCCACGCAATTTTATTCCTCTGCTCAGCACGTTCTGTTGGCAGATTTGACTTTCACACAACGCTTCGGCAAGCTCGTAAGAAAATGTCTGACACACATCTTTTTTTTTTTAATTGTCTTATCACTCAACTTTATTTATATTAAATTTTTTGTTTTACTTTGTTGATGAAGAACTTTTCACTCACTTTTCACGGAGTTTACTTGTTTGTTGCAGTTTTCATATTCTGCGATCACCAGTGCTTCAATGTTGCATTATGTCGCATGCATATTAATTTTTACACCGCACCATGCGCACCATCAGTCTCACACGTACGATCACATTCAATTCCGATAGCAGTTGTTTTAAAAATTTCACCAAATCCCGAATCTTGAGGGCTTCACAGGGCCGCCACTGCCCATATACATAAATATCACACTAACCTTTATACTACACGCACGCACACTTCCCACAATGGCAACAAGAAGCAAATCTGCTTTGGACCACACACTGTTTCTCTCTTGCACTTGCTTATTACACTTGCGAACACTATCCTGAGCACCGTACGCACCGCAGCAAGAGACGCCAACGAACCGACTAATTCTTATTCATCCCGAACACCTTCTTTTATACCCGTTCCGTTCCGGCAGTGTCCAGCGCCTGGAATGGCGCGCCCGGTAACGAGCGGGTGGCAGAGAACTCGTTCTCGGGAACCACTGTATTTTACTTTTTGGTGGTGTTCTTCATTTTGTTTTAGTTGATTATGAGTACGATTAAAACAGATCTGCACAACCAATCCACCAAGGAGCACCAAGGAGTTTGTGGGATTGTGGATTTTTATTTTTAAATATTTAATAACTTTTTCTTGGTCTCTCTCTCTCTTTGGGTCATTCAACTGGTGGATCCTTCGTTGAGCCAGGTTAATTGCGAAACGGAAGTAGCAGATATTAATCTTTGAGGTGTGCTCTGCAAGTCAGGTCCGTTCCGGACGTTCTTTATCGGCCATCTAGTAGTATACGGAGCGTCGTCTAGAATATTAACTGCTACAGGGTGGAACAGATATTAGATCCACGTGTTTTCTTATACCCCCTGGATGACATTGAGTTAGTAAGCATGAGTAAAATCTTGTATCTGCCGCTGAACACCGATTGTAAGTCTTCGCGCATCGGAGTGCACTGTAGCTCCAAGGATCGCGGAAGGTTTTCGATTCTCTTCCCACTGACGCATCGAATGATAAAACACGCCAACAGACCTGCCGAGGTGTCCGCATGCACGGAGATTCGCCTGTAAATGGGTGTATTCGTAAAGTGCTCTAATTCATCCGGCGACCGTTGCATGCAGCCAGGCAAAACTGAACGAACCGGTATTCGTGTATTCCACTCCACCGAAAGGCTGTTGGTCGCCCTTGATCTTCAGCCCAGCATATTACGCCACAGGAACGCAAGGAGAGGGCCGAATCCTTTGGGCACGATTTGAACTGGGATTTTTGCTTCCTACGATCGTCACGATACCATATGGCTTATTCAAGTTTCGCCAAACGCACCAACTTGCGTAGGTGCTCCCGAATTCTCGTGTTCACAGCATCCATCGATTATGGGGTGGAATTCTGAATAATGTTACGCAAATTGGTAAATACATTCGACGAAGCCGAAATTTACCGTTGCCTTTCGGTAAAAAAGCTTTCCGTTTTGCTATCGAAAGCAACTTAATCTGTCTTATGCAAATTGGGATTCCGCGCGCGCGCGCGAATCTCGCATCCCCGCTCCGGTTCGAGAATGTGAGTGTGCAGAGTTGGAATGGATCTTTTGGTTTAGCGATGCAGTGAGATGTTTTCTGTTTGTTCGATACAAAAAAAAAGAACAAAAATGAAGTTTGGGAGACATCACCGCCATCGCTGTTTCGGTGAAGAGAGGATTTTTCGGGATGGAAACTTAATCCGGACGGAATTAATGAGCACGATCATGTTACAGCTGTTCCTCAGGGTCAATGACTTGTTGTTTACTTTGAGAAGTGTCATCATACATGTAAGAAAGCAACATTTACAACTTTGTTGGTAATTGTAATGAAATATTAATTTAAATAAACAACATGGAGACGCCCAGTTAATGTTTGAACCTTCTTTGACAGTCGACATTTCGTTACCAGCCGCTTCAAATCGGTTGCAGTATTTAAGAGATTAATGAATTTTATTCTCATTCCTTTATTCTTTCAATCATTTCGGACGATTTGGAGCCACAAAAAAGCAGAAAAAGAATTACCAAAATGTCAAACGTGATATTTGCCTGTTTTCGGTTTGGCCGTTCCTTCAGGAACCAGTTTTAACGGGCGGCTCGGCCAAAGTCCCCATAAGTGAAAATCAATAACAAAAAAGAAACACACCGAGATAAATGCCACCAAAAAATTCGATCATTCTGTCGTAGCGATCACGGTCAGTGAAGTGCAAAACAATCACATATTGGGGGTTGTTTGAGCAAATGTCATGGACCTTTCTTTCTTGGGAGAAGACTTTCTGAGTTCGCACAACGCACAACAAGGCGGGTAAAGGTGGAAGACTGTTTTCACATCGTTATTCTCACAATTGCTCGCCACTTTGCATTGGCGGGCAGCAATTAATATTTATAATGCTTAACCATTGTATCCCGTGTCGGTTAGTACGAGGCGCAAAAAAAAGTACTTCGCATTGTTTCGTCAATAGCTGTGGTTGGTCGTCTTGCAATCGACGAAGATACGAAGATTTCTTTATAGTGTTGTTCTACAAAGTACCGGCTTAATGGAATGAACTTGCAACTGCTTCGATTTGATAGCGAGCCAAGATTGAATGTCAAGATCAGCACCCTCTTCGGTGGGCTCTAGGATACGGCCGACGTACGTGCGAAACCCGTTTGCAGAAGCGTGTTCTTTCGTACAAGGGGTGTGTTCGGATGTATCGCGTGCGCTCCAGGCAGCGTCTTTTCAACCATCGCAATGCAGTCCATTGCTCCAGTCTCGTACCCTCACCCCCCCCCCCCCCGCCCCCCCGGAAACCGGTTTATGCTTGTTTTGACTTTCTTCGTGGTCTAGCAACCAGATCGCTACCGGGATAGCTGTTTTGTTTATTTATCTCGTTTCAGGCGTCCCTCTTCCTTATACGGAGCGGGGAGACACATTTTACAACAGCCTATACATATATACATACGATACCCTATAGCTTACTTTTTACCATTTTATGTTAAGAGCTGAGTTAATTTTTTCGATCTGATGATAGCTGGTGTGCAGCAAACTTTGCCGTTTGTTCAAATCTCCATCGCTATCGAAGAACGTATTGTACAGCGTTTGAACGCTTTCGTTCTCGGGATTGGACTGTGGCAAGGAACGGTACATGTGCTCCAATTCGGCCGTCAGCTCACGAGCATTTTTACCCTCCTCCGGACGTATTTGAGCTCCACCGTTCAGACACCCGGAAGGGCATGCCATTATTTCAACATAATCGTACGTACTTTTGCCTCTCTTCAACTTCTGTACCATGTTTTGAATGTTACGAAAACCGTTCGCGATCGCAAAGCGCAACAGCACCTGTCCATTTTGCTCCAGCACCGCTTCCCGCATGTCATTGTTTCGGAGCGGTTTAAATGTGACCGTATCCAGCTGGATGTTGAACAGTTTTCGTGCTGCGTACTTAAAAATGTATTCACTATATCCACCCGATCCGGACGTTTCGTGACCGCAAACGAATACTGGAGGTCTTGCGGTAGGCCACGGCCAATCAATGGGAGTTTTTTCTACCAGTTGAAGTGTTTGCAACCCGAGACTGTTTAGCATTTGTTCGATTTCAACTGAAACAAGAGAATTCATATTAAACCAATTAAGTTTGAATACAAATTTACTAAATACACACTAGAAGTAATGACACAATCCACATCGCGGCTGTTCTCCACCTCACTGAAGAAGTCTTCGCGCGATGCTTCCAGCTTTTTATCGTAGCATGGCATTACAGTAACGTGATAGATTCGGTCGCTAGTGGTTTGCATCAACTGGGCCAAATATTTCTTTATCAAAACGCCCATTATCTGCTGCGGCGATCGGGTGGTCGCGATGTAAGGCAGAATAAAGCTCCCATGCGTTTTCTCTGCATAGCAAACCCATCCCGGGCAGGATGAAGCAAGCATCGGGAGTGTTTTGCGATTCGTGTTGTACCTTTCGATAAACTCGTTGCGGCATTCAATCAATGCCAAATCGTCTGCTATTTTCGTATCGATCAC
The DNA here is from genome assembly GCF_943734695.1 of Anopheles maculipalpis. Taxonomy (NCBI): domain Eukaryota; kingdom Metazoa; phylum Arthropoda; class Insecta; order Diptera; family Culicidae; genus Anopheles; species Anopheles maculipalpis. The sequence continues at coordinate 11,797,177 of NC_064872.1, forward strand.
CATATCTGCACCCAGCTTCTTAAAATAACCTATAAAACAAAAAGGGCAATAAATTGTAAAGCGGTACAATCGAAAAATTAATACTCCAACCATCTTATCTTACCCGCGATATGCTCGAACGTGTCTTCCGGTGGAAGATTATATTTCCGTGCCAGCGATAGGATAGGCTGTTGCGAAACGGTGAACACGACGAATTTGATCTCATCTCGCTGATTGTTCAGCTTTGCCATGTTGTTCGCGTTCATGACACGCAGCAGCTCCTCTTGGCTTTGTTGCGAAATCAAAACGCCTTCCGCTGACGTGATGCATCCGGAGCAGGCCAAACAATCGGCCAGTGTTATTTCTACTTTTTCGAGCTTTTGTATGCCACTCTGTAGTCAAAAAAAGGGAGGAAATGTAATTTGTAATATACGCAGGGCTTAGTAGTAGTGAATTAATATTTACCGAAGATTCCTGCACATATGAACCATCATCCTGTATCGTTATCTTTGCTCCCGTTTTGCTCTTGTTCGTTTCGATTTTCACGGGCTTGATGCATTCCTGTGTGAAAAAGTTTCGATTCAGTAATTCTTTCGTCCGATTGGTTGGGTGTTGACATTTACCTGGGAAGGAGTTATGAAATCATCCAAATCCGTAAGTTGAAGAGCGCTACTAAAACGCGACATGATGAAAATGTACAATTAACACGGAGATGATCCTATGATGATTGAACGTAAACAAAAACAGGTGATTTTGTTGTGTTGACAGCAGCTTTGACGTATCGAACGAAATCGGGCAAGATCGTGCACGAAAAATGTTTCCCTTGCTCGAACGATGGTATTTTGCTCGAATCCACCAAGGCTGCAGACGTCGCATGCAAAGTCGTCATTTGGGTGCTTTTTTTTCATTGTGATATTCCGCTTAATTGTTCACTCTTTGGTTTTCTACACGCCACTGATCTTGAGCCGCTCTCTCAACGCTTCGTTATCCTAACTATATCTTAATACTAGTCAACGCACATGCAACGGATGCTGTGTACCACAGTCATCTAAAGACTGTTTCTTCTACTGTAACCGTAAATTCGCATACGGTGCACAGAATCAAAATTTATCATCAATTTTGATTGCAAAAGGCCCATTTTTATAAAATTCTTGGTCACAATATTTATTTATATTTATCTTCTCTCAGAGACGCGTTTTCAGCATCCGGCGCAGAAGGCCAAATATTCCAATTACCCTCGATTGTACTATAATTCTTCCTGCTCCTGCTATTGCTGCTGATGGTTGATCAAACGACACAATTGTGGTCAGCAACATTTGGTGTGCTATTGGTGTGTCCGGCTCAAAGCAGGAAGGGAGAGGTGGGAGTCTTTCATATCCGATGTACCATATACAGGAATCCTTTAACAACATAGTTTAAGCTTCTCAATCGATGGGGCCGAGGACAGCCGTCTGCCCCGTCCTCCGCCACTGGTGTCCCCATTCACTTGATCTCATCACACATTAAAATACTTTAAATGAATTATGAAATTTATTTCTGTGCAACCCTGATTAATTCAACACTAAATTGAGAGCTGAAAAAGCAGCATCTGATGCAGTCACCGGAGTTTCCTGCAACACGGAAAGTGGCACTTTTGGAGTTCGTACGGAACCTGGAGAAACTAGAGTTCGTACGGAACCTTGAACCCCCCCCCCCCCCTCCCCCCACAAAACTTTTGAAGTGGGATTTTGTGTGGAAAGTGTAACGTTGCAGAAAAGCTCTCTGATACTACCAGTATGTTTCTCGGTGCTACGATACAGGAACGGCTTTTGTCTAGGTGAAACGGCTTAGGTTAATACAGGGTTATTTGCCGCTGATGGTGTTCAATGTGCAAACGATTAAGATATTTATTATCGTTGTGCCATTGGAGGTACTTGTGTAGGCGCTCAGTCATAGATGTAAACGAAATGTAACAAGCTGCCTAAACGGGGCAGTGAAGAAAAGCTAAAATCTGATTTTTGAGATTTTTTGAAATTTTTGCATCGATTTCAACAGTTTGAAATATCCCGTGGCCCGGGGAACTTTGGATACTTCGGATGTCTTTGCTGCTGATAATGTTTCATACAAAATCGTCGCTTCGTCTCCGATTCAACCAACGGTCCTAGGCAGGCTTCGTTTAGCAAGGGCTTTGCAGCCAGGATTGCAACCTGGGCATGGCATGCCAATTGCATGAGTAAAGTTTATGCGTATTATCCGTGGCTGTGTATGTCAGAAAGTTTATTCGTGGTAAAAACGTGCTAGCTGGCCGGCAGACGCTTTTAAAATTGTAAAATATCTCGCCTAATTGGCTCAATAGTGTGTGAATTTTCATTTGGTGGCAGTGTTTCCCATGCCGCACAGAAGCGAAAGTTAAGAAATAATTATTTTTTCCAGTGTTTAGACACGTCGTAAGCGTATCATCGGTGCGGTACTGCGTAATACATAACCTTGAAGGGAATATCTTGGTTTCCTGCCTTCCTGCAAGAAAAGCACGCCAACGGAGCAATCTCAAACACAATATGCAAACATGTCTGCAGCTACCGAAAAGCGTCGAGTCTCTTCCATTCTCAAGTCACAGTCACCCCCGAATGGGAATGGTACACCGTCCCGAAACAAGGTACGATTTGTGGAGTTGTCAATCGAATCGGCACTGCAGGAAGTGTTGGATCATAACCGGTTAACGGGGTACGAGGAACTTTTGGAGAAGCTGCGAGAAGATGACCCAGTGGTAAGTAGGAATCGTCCATGAAAGGGGTTCAAGAAGGTTAATTTCTTCTTCGTTTGTTTACAGGATGATAAGTTTAAAGAAATTTTCCTACAAGCTAAGCAAGCCGTTCCTTTGATGAAGCCCCACTTTGGCAAGTTGGTCGAGCAGTTGCTTTCCTTGCGCTGGTTAAACCGCTCCTTAGAGGCCCAGGAGGCCTACAAACAGTTCGTGCTGGAGCTGTCAATCGTGCAAAAAAACTACTGCACAATGACCATAGCCAAGCTAGTGAAGCTGTTCATCCCCGACAAAGCACTGCCGGGAGGAGGCGTCGGTGGCAGCAGCAGTACAGCAATTGAAGATCATCAACGCCAAATGGGATCTCTGCATGATCTGATAATGAGACTGAAAAATGTGATACCGATGATCTTCGACGTGGTGCTGACGCAGCTACGGAAGAGCTTCCCGTACTACAAGCGACCGTCCAGCGAGGTGGTCGGCTATCTGTACAATGTGCTGCGCATGACCGAGTACGCGTCGATCTACTGTGATGAGCTGCTGGATATTGTGTTCTACCATCTGCTACAGCTGGACGTGAACGTGCCACGTAGCGTCATCGAAGAAGCGGAATATCCGGACGAGGAAATGATGTTCGAGATGACGGAAACGGGCGGCGGTGAGGAGCCGAATGCAGAGGATAGCGATACGATGAAACATCCGGTTGCCGAAACGCTGGACCAGTACATGGAGATCGTGTTTAACTACATTGAGCAGACGGTAAAAGTGGACGGGCAAGGCGACCGTTTGTTTAAGATCATACTGAATCAGTTCGAAACACACATCCTGCCGACCCACAACACGGATCATGCCCAGTTCGTCATGTTTTACATCTGCAGCTTTAAGCTTACGTACGCCGAACATTTTATCAGTTCGCTTTGGAAGAATGTGAACAATCTGAACAAATCGCCCGCCGTGCGACAGACGTCGGTCGGGTATATAGCGAGCATGCTGGCTCGAGCCAAATTCGTTCCACTAAAGTAAGTAAAAAAAATTGACCACTATGGCCACTCTACCATTAACCATTATTTCAATGATCGACCTACAACCCGGATAGGTCATATATTTAATATTACAAGCAAGAATCGAAGATAAAATGTAAATAGACAAAGATTTTTTAATATATTAATTAAGTTTGATTAGTTAGACCACAATTAGCTTTTTTTTCTTGGAATTCAGTTTCTTCAAGTTTTTAGCTTTCTTATCCAGCAAAAATGCTAACTCCCATACAAAATGATTGACCTACTCGGGGGTAGGTGGTTATAGAAGTAAGAGTGTATTTTTGTTCATTAAAACGAAGGTTCAACAATGGATTAATCTATACGTGGTCCTTCTTTCGTACAGCTACCTTAAATCGATGCTGCTGGAAATGTCGCACTGGGTGCACAACTACATCCAGCGGAGCGATTCGATGCTTCACAATCAATCACTCAAGGCACATCTCCTATTTTACTCCGTATGTCAAGCCATCTTCTACGTGGTAGCGTTCCGCGCCAATCATCTTACAGCAAGCTCCAAGAATCTAGCCTTTCTGCAATCACTTCAACTTTCATCGATCGTCACCTGTCAGCTGAATCCGTTGCGTGTCTGTTTGCCGACGGTAGCGACAGCATTCGCCGGCATAACCCGGGCGTACCAGCTCGCTTACTGTCACACCATTTTGGAGCGTAATGCACGGCGCAAGTTGGCCACCGTGTACAAGAACAGTACACAGCTGCCGGAAGACTGTTTGGATACGTTCTTTCCGTTCGATCCGTACATGCTGCTAAAGTCCGGCAAGCGCATCGAACCGTTCTATCTCCAGTATCAAGCGCATGAGATTGATGAGGAGTCGGGCGAGACGAGCATCAGCAGGGGTCGCAAACGGTACGAATCGATCTCGGAGGATGTGGACGATTTCATACCGGAAAGTAAGCGTCACAAGCATCCCAACAATGGGCATGGTGTGGATGTTGTTGGTGGAGAATTTTCGTTTTCGTATGGCGTTTCGCCCGGGTTTCATAGCTGAATTCTTTGTACCCGTGTTTGGAGGTATAGAAGCTGAAGTAGCAGACATAGACGGTGCAATCACACAGAAGGTCTATTCATGCTTTTAAATACGGATAATAAAATATATACATTTCATAAATCAATTATCTAGATATTGCAATGATGCAGTGTTCAATGTGACTTTTACTTCTGACTGAGAAAATTTGTAGATGATGGATGTTTGAAATAATAAATTTCAAAAATAGTTCATTGTACAATGAAGACTTGCGTCTCCTTCGTGACTTATTCAAACACCGCTGTAAACAAATAGATGACATTTTCACTTATGTGCCTTCCACTTTTTCGCCGGCAATTCTCCAGTAGTGCTTCCCCACTCCGTCGGAAGAATGAGGAGACATCAATTCCGGCAAACTCGGTCCGCTCGGACCAAGTCTCGGATTGTTCTGAATCGTTCGGACCAAGTCTAGGAAAGTGGTGAAGCAGATACGTGGATCCACTGGTGTGAACGAGTCCTGGTCGACCCAGGACAAAGCCTATGCGTCTGATCAAAGTAAATCTGTTCCCGAAGGTAACAATAGGAGCAGTACACGTTTGGCGCACGAAAAATCCTCACAAATATAGGCTTAGAAAAAATGAAGTGAAAATACGCTCAGAAGATCTTAAGTTGTTGGCAGAATCGATACAGTAACCTTACAAAGCTTTTGTGGCTTTTGGACCCATAGTTTTGCCCGCAACAGGGTCGTCAGAGACAGCCCTGGCGTCTATATCAAGCAAACAGCATATAAGTTTCATAAATTGTATAAATTCACAAATAACCTCCCCTGGTTGGCAGATAAGCAGAGCCGGGACACCCCGGCTTCCACTTCACTTCCCACAAGCAAGATGTAAGTTGGTGTAATACCGTTAGCAAGCGTTACCACGTGTTATTGATGTAAAAGGCGTTACCAAGTGCGCTTCAGCTGCGTTTTGTCGCGTACAAGTTGTACCAGAGCGATTTTATAGCGCTGACAGCGCGGTTAGTTTGAAAACCGACCACCACCTATCTGCCGGCGCACCATTATTTTGATTTAGTTACGTTCTTTCGGTGGGTCGTACTGGAAAAAAAAAATTAAAAATCTCACCAAATAATGTAATTACTGGAAATTAATAATAATTACATTCTTATAAATAAAGACTTCCACCGACCAATGCTTTCAAAAAATCGTATATTTTTTCAAACTGACAAACTCATTTTTTAAATATTGTTTATGCTTCATCGAATGCAAATTTAAAACATTTAACCTGGTCGCTAGAAACCGTCCGAACTAAACTTGGGTTGCAGAGCCTTCACCTCATCCGACGACAGTTTATGATAGTTTTGCAAATGTTCTTTGTACTCCTTCTGAAAATTGAACCCATACGCGGTGCCTCCATCTGCCCTCGGACAGAGCGTACATTCGTACAAAAATTTCCCTTTATGTTTCGATGTTGAAATCACATGCTTTCGAAGATTTTCCTGCAACGAAACCAAAGAATAGCGGTAACCAGTAACACGTTAGTGAAGCAATTATTTTGCAATTTCCAAAACACAATTTCACTACGTACAATGTTATTACAGGTATAATCACAGTGCGGACAGGAGTACGGTTTGCTACCGGTGTGCACCAGCCGATGACGTCGAAGGTGTCCGAGAATGCGCGTCGCAAAGTCACACTGGTCACATTTGTGTTTCTTCTCCATCTCTTCATGGTGACGTAGAGCGTGCCTGCGAACGAAAGAAAGGAACCTTTTATCGGGCGGCAGAGATCGTTTCGGTACGGACATCAATTAAAGGGCCGACGTGTAGACGGGGTTTCTTTTTCACTCGACTTCAAATATGGGTAGTTGACACATTAAATGGTAATGCGTTCGATACTAACCCCCCTCCCCCCCCCCCCCCCCCCCCCTTTCCCGCTCATTCTTCCGGATCCTTCTTGGGCGACGCGCGAGAGCTAAACAATAAATTCACTTGATAAGTCACATCTTGGTGCGGACGAAAGGCACAACAAAAAAAATCTGGTGCACTTTAATTGTCCATCCGCGAACATTGTCCGTACACCGGGTGGATGGATCGTCTTCGGGGTTCCCTTTTTTTTACCATCGGTGCATTCATTGCACGCAGCATAAGCATAATGATCAACCGTGTACTCCGTGGACGGTTGAACGAATCGAAATGGAGAACGGGGGAACGAAGAAAATGGCCGATGATTTCGTCGATTCCCGGACGGCCACGCCGCCGACCGTACGCAGACAAACCAGTGTCCAGAATCGTTCGATGTGATCGGTCTCACCAAATTGGACTGCCGTAAAATGAAGAAATCGTGACTTATTAAAGGCCTGCTGCTACAGCAACAAGTAATGTGCCGAACCGGGAAGTGACTGCTACGACTGCTGAAGTATCCAGATCGAGGGCGCACGCGTCTGCCGGGATCAAATCGATGCCCCCGGGTTGGCGGTCCTTGGTGGGGTCGTCGTTATAAGAAACATAATACAAGGGCTGTTTTAACCACCACCACGACCACCACTACGACCACCAAGCAGCAACAGCAGCAGCACCAACAATAATAAAAGAAAACGGTTGCAATGTGATCATATAAATTATACACACGTTGATGATATCGTGTTGATAATAATATGTATTAAGGGTTTTTCACTTCACGGCAAAAATGGCTGCGTTTACCCGGTTGCGGTTGGTGGAACAGTTTATCGAATGAGAAATTATGCTCGGTGATCCGGTACTCGCAAGCAAACATCAGCGATCACGCTCCTCTTTCTCTGTCTCGGGGGTTTTTTTTTTGTTCGACTGGTGTGGTGATCTGCGTTGAAGCATCGAAGGGTAATCCCATGAGAACATGATCAGGGAGACTTCGGTTCGGTGCTTTATTTCCTCTGCTCAACTGCTCAACGTTGGTGAGGTATGCGGGGTAGCGAGTGGAAGCGAATGGTGAGTATGTAAGCTTTTAATTCGTTATTTATTAACCAACAAACACACCACAAAGAGGTATGTAATCCGTCAAGAAATTGCTCGTAACAGTCGTTAATGAGACAGCTGTCTGGACGGTTGAGGGTTGTTCGCTTTGTATGCAAATTGTATATCGACCTTCGAGGACTTCAAAACGTTCCTAAAAATATTTTAATAATCTGTTCTTCTAGTCGATGTACAGTAGGTAGGTTGAATGTTTATATAGTTTATTAACTATATAGCATTCGCAAGTGAGGGCGCCTTCAGTGGTGGAGACGACAACGGCGTCGGTCTTTACACGGCAAGACTGGGGTTCAAATCTGGACATCTGGACCGGACCGTTCCGGACCCCGTAGTGAGGACACTGACTGGCTGTCCATCGTTACCCATTCAACAACTACACGGTATCTCAGAGTCTAGTAAGCCATTAAATTAATGCCAAGAGGATGAATACAAAGATCAATTGTTTTTGAGTTAATAAAAAAATAAAAATTTGGAAGGTTTTAAGGATTCAGAGCATTCCAGCAATTTTTTACAATTTATTACGGTTTTTTATCGTGTGCCCAAATATTTTTGTCCTCGCCCGGAGGTTTTTTTGAAGCTTTTCCGTACATTTTTGTGCTTGTTCCGCAATTTTTTACCACATTCCAATAAATTTTTGTTTTCCACTGCTGATTTTTTAAATATCTTTTTGGTAAGCTTGAACGTTGAGTGAATTTCTCGTATATAAGTTTATGAGTCATCTGAAGAACTCTGTAAAAAAATGAAAATGTATTTGTAACATTATTTTTGACCTGATTTCAATTGGACAACGATGAATGACGTCTTGCTTAAAGGAGCATAGTCCAATCAGTGTTAAAAACCAAATCCGTGAGCAAGTTTTAAAGAGTTCCTCTGAGTGCTCATCTTCTTTTTTACGAGAAATTCATGCTAAGTTCTAGAATATCAAAACGAAATCAAAAATCAGTAGAAGAATCCAAAAATTTATGGGTCAAATGCGTCAAAAACTTTTGGGACAAGAACATAAAATATACGGAAAAGCGTCAAAAAAACCTCGGAACTCCCTGTGAAACACACGATATGAAAACAGATACCCAGCCCAAAACTCTTTTGCACTCTACACTTAAAATGCAGTAAGATGCATCGGAAATCTTTCGTACCATTTTTCTACTCTCTACCAATGAATTGTGTCGCACTGTGCTGACAGTTGTGACCGTAAACAAAGCTTTCAACAGCAAAAAACTGCTACATTTATTGAGGTAATGTTTCCCCTCCCTCCCCTGCCTTCCATTGTGTCGTTCGAGCAGGAACGATCGACCACCGCTGATCGAGAGTGCTCGGCATTCTGTAACATAATACCAAAAAATGCGAGCAAATCAAACCAGCCAGCGATGTATGTGCTACGCAGGCTGCTGCAGGGCGCATAAGTAGCAGCAAATCCGTTTCGATCGAAGCAAAAACACAACACCACCACGGCTTCCGAGCGTATGTCACTTGCAAGCCGAATGCCGATTGTCGCATAGTGATCGCAATTTACATAAACCGCCATCGAAACCGGGAGACGTGCAGCAAAATGCCGCCCTAACTTACGTGCCGTCTTCCTCACACACACACACACACACAAACGGACAGACTGGGAGGGACGTTTAAGGGTGTCTGAGGTTTGAGAAGATGTGAGAACAAAAATGTAACCCAGCAGCGCACAGCAACAGGACGCAGAACGATCGATGCACGCCATCGTAACCCGCCAACGATCGAGCCAAACATGCGCTTCTTCTCACCTAGTTCGCGCGCGCGCGCTCGTATGCTTCGCTTCCCCGGCCGAGTACACTCAGTTGTTACCGTGCCGGGTTTGGGTTGCATATTTATACACTCCGCCAGGCTCCAAGGGCAAGCTTTCCAATTGCCCACCCTACCCCGGTGCCTACCGGCAAAGGAAATATTTCACAGCGAAAGAAACTCGGGACTGATATTCGATCAAGATGTGCGCTCCTTTGCGCGCGGGACAGCGAAACACGATTCGCATTCGGAAAACGGGAGAAAAAATCAATCCCCTCGTTGCGCTGCATGGTGCATTCGGTTGCCTTTTGGTCCTTGGGGTCTGCTGGTTTCGGTTACATTCTGCACAAGGGTAATGCGTAAGGTTCCGCGATCGATCGAATCGGTCGGCTTGAGCGAGTTTTGCGCTGCTCGGTATTGTGTATTGTAATGCGATAGCAGAGCACAGGCAGTAGAGCTTGTTTGAAATTGTTACAGTTTAAAAACTGATCTGCTTGTCGCAATCGTGCTTCATGACCCGTAAACAATCTGCTTGTGTGATTGAGCTCGGTAGCAAACTGTACGATTTAGGCAATGAAACCGTATGCTATCTTGCGATGCATATCTTGTTTGTACGTTGAAAGTGACAGAATAATGTAATGCTTTTTTAAAAATTATCGAAAGACAAATGAAAGCATTTGGAAAGAATTTTAAATTTTACTATTTAAATCAGTAATTACATTTTAGAAGCAATTTTTATCTGATCTTTCATAGAAACTAGATATTTTTAAAATTTTACACGAAGCATGAGCTGCCACTATGGCCTTATGCATAATTATACACTTCAGCCAACCCTTAAGGCTTATATTCTTCTCACTTTTCTTCTTGATTTAACGACCTGCTAGGCCCTGCCTTCTAATACAATAGAAAAAAAAAAATTGAAAAGTTGAGCAGGTAGGTTAAAGTGATATTCTGCTTAGTTGTAGAAAATAGAAAAATAGGTTAAAAATACACATTTTTTTCATCGTTTTGCGCACACTTTTACATATTTTTTAATGTGTTAAAAAAGGCTACAAATATCATAACTATAGGGCCACTTATAAAAATACATTATTTTTTATGTAAATCATCTTTTCAAAATTCGATAAAAAAATTCAGGAAGTAAAAGAGACTCCCGGGCATTATAACATAAAACTTTTAACAATTTTAGGTATTTTTATTGAACCGTGGCGTGTAATTATACGATTTGTTACGCAAATATTTCGTATATGTTCGTTTTTTGTTCTTTATTCGCGTAGCTTTTGGTGTCATTTTTTTAAATAAATAAGTACAAAACATAAGCAGACCATATGCATATATGCATTAAAAAAAGCTACAAAAATGCCCTCTCAAAATATATAAATATATCCCTGCTACAGTGCCAATAGCATGTGCAACAGCTAAATAAATGAGGTGAGAAATGGGCCTTTTTCCGACAAGGATTGCTTTAAATGTGTCGCAAAATTCGAAAACCAAAGATAAAAACATACTAAAAATGGTTAAAATTAGGAATATTAGGGAATATCTACAATATTTTTTGCAGTATTTTCCCCATGGCCTGCGGAAGCGCCGCTTGACATTGCATAAATATTGCTGCCCATGAGTTCTAATGAGTGTTTGCAAAAATGTTCTCGTTTTGAGATTAATTATGTTAACCTGCGGATACCCAAGCGTTTGTGTTGCGGAGAAAAAACCGAAATCGCAATTCTAGAGGCGATACGATAGTTTTAATTCGATTTCAATAGCTTAAAAATTCCTTCAAATCACAACCTTTACAGTATTTCATTGACTTGGAATAACTTTGGACACAATAATCAGGCATATCCTTACCACTGCCTACAGCATCTTCGACTGTTCCCCGATAAACTCTCTTCTAAAGAAAGTCAAAACAGTCTAAAATGGGACAGATTCGTAACAGTGTTTTACCTTCGAATATGACAAAACTGGAGAAGAGTTCTGCGTGGATTCAAGAGTGAGAGTTTCTGACCAAACACTGAAAAATACCCAAGCTAAAACACTTGGGTCAACTACACTGTCAACCAAAATGTTTGAGACGAAGTCGTTAATGTGTGACAATCATTCGGAATTTACTAGTTGACACGTTTATAAAAAATATCTTTCTTCGCTGATGAGCCCGTTCTGAAAGAAGTTTGAACAGCAGCAACGAATTTTATTTTTAGAAAAACCTCGATCGGATTGTTAGAAGATCATTCTTAAGGAAGTGATCGTCAAGACCCAGAAAGACACAAAACATTCTGTGAATTTATATTTAAAACACATTTAAACGCAACACTGCAAAAAGTTCCAGAGCTTACTTACGAATATTTCTTTTATTCTTGGCTCAACGACCTACTAAGTCACGCTGGTCCATCTAATGGACTTACGAGACCAATTGGTATCACGTAGTTGGATAGTCAGTCCCTCACATTACGGTGGAATGATCCGGATGGGATTTGAACCGCAGTTTTGCTGTTTGAAGACTCACGATCACAGTTCTTCCACCGATCTGCCCCAATCGAACCTCGATAACGTAAAGTTTTTTTTTAATGTTTTAAGTCTAATTTGTATGCACATGAATTACACGATACAAAGGACGTAGGCACAACGGCAGTCTAAATGAAAAGCCAAAACTGAATAAGTTTAATACAACTAAAGTTTCATACTAATTTAGTCGATGTTCCAACAACTGTAAAGGATTGCAGTAAAACATTCAATAGAATGAAGTACCCGTGCAAATGTGCCTCTTTATATAAATTGATTTGATTAGCGAATATTGAACAATTTCAAATGAACTCAATCGCAAACGCTACCGTTCTTTCACTCTAATGTGCTGTAACAACAGCAAAAAAGCTACCCCTTATGAAGTGTAAATCAGACATAACCACGAAATATATGACGACACTTTTATGCGCAATAACGATGAGCTTCGTTGGGGGTCGCTGAACCAACCAGCACAAGAAAAAGAACCAGACGCATGGCTGACGCTGCGAAGGACTACAGCTACAGCGTGGGGAAGGTCAAAAGTCCTTTCCCAACCGCCGGGCCCACGGTAGTTCGTAGCTTTGCAGTAGTCATCGTCGTATCTGCTTCCTATTTACACACTGCAATAGCAGTGTGCCGGATTGGTCCGGATTCGGTGTTGTCGGTGGTCTAATAAACCCATTTGTGCAGCTGGGAACGTTCGTCGCCGTTCGTCATAACCATAACGCCGGCAATCCAATCGGCAGCATCACGGGAACGCGCGGCAATGCCGAAGCTAATCCATTGCAGTGGACGGTACGGAAGTAAACAAATCGTTCCGGGTTTGCGTCTTGTGCTGCGGGAGTTTGGCTGATTCGGCCCGGGATCTACGGGGCATACGACGGCCGGCGTACAGTTTTTCCTGATCTTCCTTTCGCTACACTGCCATTGTCTTTGTTTCGTTTGCACACATTTCCTCCCAGAGCAGGCGGGCGAGGGCCTTCTGCCGGCCGATCAGTCCGACCGTGAAAGGGGTTTGCCGGGCTTTCTGCCCGGCTACACTACACAAAAAGCTCATGTAAATGGGTTTTCCTCTCCCGTCGTAAAGGAGAGCCACAGCTTCTTAATGTGCGTATCGTGAGGATTGTCTGTTTTGATTAAGACTGCACCGACAACCGGGTGTTGATCGTCTGCAATGCAGCGGTGTTACCGGCCAGCTCGCCGTAAAACTCCGACACAACGACACTGGTGCTGGTAGCAGCTGGTGAAATCTGTTTGCCCTGCTAGTTCTCCGGTGTGGTTGCGCTTCCGCGCAAGATATTGATGACACATCCAAACAGCGTCATTAACATCGTCATCCACGTAATGTAGGCAGGCGTTCTCTTCCGCCCGCCTTAGCTACTTGGGACATCACCCGATTGTGCATTTTTATGCATTTGCATCCCTGCCGGGAATGCATAATAATGCAAATGATAATAAAATGAAATAATAACATAAAGAATTATCTGAGCGTAGGGAAAAAAGGTACCTTTTCGGTTCGCTCCCGTACCATTTGTTCGAACGCTACAAAGGGGATCGAGAGGATTTTTTTTCCGCATGGGCGTTCTTGCGAGAAATTCCCCCCCAAGAGAAGCGCCACGGAAGTTTGTGGAGCGGGAGAAGTAGAATTGTATGAACCAGCCAGTTTTGTTGTTTGCAGATTACGGATTCGGACCAACGTTTGGCACCGTTTACATTTAAAAAAAATAACTAGCCAGCACTAGCTGTGGCACTGTGGCAAGAAAGTGCACAGACCGCGCAGTAGATGATGTACCGCAAGATATACGAAAATATGCATATGCAACCGATTAAAAGACGTGAAGCTAGTGGTGAAATGTAACACAGAAATGAAGAAGAAAAACTGGTGCAAACCACACCACGAACAATGGCAGCTAGTAGGAATATTAACCATCATGCACATTCCGGAGTATGAAAGGGCCGAAAGGAGTGCGAAAGCTTCCTCGGTTGGATGTTTGGGCGAAAGGAAGGAATTTATATATCGAAATGGTTGATAAATTCGTGACCGATTCGAGCGGGTTGATCTTGATGAGGTTGGGAGGCTTCGTATGAGTGGCGTTAGGATGTGGTTCGCGAAAAAATCGACAATCGCATTGTTTCGCACGTGTGTGTGTGTGTGCAGAAGAAGAGTAACTTAATTTATGATACGTGCTTGGGCAGCTGGGGTCGACTGGGTGGTGGACAGTACAATAATTATGCATTATTCATGAACTAGTGTACGAGAGTGGTTACTGGCTAGTGAAGGTGTATAGAGCGATCCATGTTTTCGTACAATGTTTAAGGGTTTAATGATAATGCGGCTTTAAATGGCGCGGTTGCAAATGCGTAAGGAAGACAATGCAATGTTTTACAGAACTGTTTGACAAGCAACAGCATGCGCTCTGTCGAATATACAAAAGTTGAAGTGTTATTTTAATTCATGAATGCGTTCAAGTTTCAAAGGTCGTTTTTTATGAAATTGTTTGATTAATTAAATTATAACAAAGATTCTTGAACACTTGATTTTTCATAGTATGATTAAGATCTAAGAAAAATCACACTTGTAAAATTAAATCCATATCATTCTTAGTTTTTGACAACCTTGAGACCAATGATGTCAAACTATGAAACCAGTCGGACAAGAACCTAGTGAGTTAAAGCATTTTGTGTAACGCAGCCTTTGTTTTTTGACTACTCATGCAAAGGAAAGAATTTCTCGTGATGATAAAGCATTGCTTTTTGAAGGGAAAAATACAGTCGAAGCCAAAAATTGACTTGATGACGAGTTTTTGGATACAGCTCCACCATAATCAACCATCAAGTATCAAGAACTCTTGATTTGAACGAGGTAAAATGAGCTCTGAGGACGGTGAACACAGTCACAAAAGAGTTGGTTACCGACAAAAACATATGTGATTTCCACAAAATTATTGAAATCAACCGTAATATGGAGTTGATCGAGATAGCTGACACCCTAAAGATGTCTAAGAAACGTTTTGGATATATCGTTCACGACTATTTGCGTATGAAACAGCTGTGTGAAAAATGGCTGCCGCGCGAGCTCACATTTGACCAAAAACTTAAACAAGTTGATGGAGCTGTTTGAGCGAAGTAAATCGGAGTCCAATAGAAAGTCATCCGAATGGACTGGACACTATAAACACGCTTTAAAGCGGGGGAAACGCAACGATCAGCTGCCAAGGTTATGATGTCAGTTGTTTGGGATTAGCAAGACAACGCACCGTGCTAGAAATCAGTGAAAACAGTGGCAAAAAATCATTAGTTGGGCTACAAATTACTTCCTCATCCACTGTATTCCCCAGATCTGGCTTCCAGCGACTATTTTTTCTACTCAGATATCAAAAGAATGCTCACTGGGAAGAAATGTTCGTCGGACGAAGAGATGATCGTCGAAACTGATGCCTCTTTTGAGGCAAAGGATTAATATGACTACAAAAATGGTTTCAAAAAATCGAATAATCGCTCTAATCGGTGAATCGCCATTGAAGAGAGGCCAAACAATTATCAGCACAACTGTTATGTTGTTTTGGATGTAACTTTAAAGTAATTGCTCTGCGCTGGCCATCGAATGGCTTATTAGACTTATCGATATACCACGTAGTTAGATCATTAGCCCTCTGTCACAAAGAGGGTAAACGATCTAGATGGAGTTTAAAGCCTGTTCCTGCCGTGTGTAGACTGGCACCGGTGTCACCTTTACCACCAGACCGTCCCAATTCGCATAGGTATTTTGTTACTATAGAGCTCTTGGCCTGTCATTTCTGACGTCCTTAACTTGCTTTTAACCGTAGCTGGATAGTCAAGTCCTATACAACGTTTCACCTTGCCTTCAGCCTAAAAGTATTTCTTTTATCAGCATTGGTTGAATCTAGAAAATCATCTTTTAATTATTGTTGATTGTACAATCACTAGAAAACAAAGCAATAAAAACAGAACCAAAATTTTTCGGTCGTATTTTAACCATTGTGTTCGAAAGATATCTTATTTGATCTAGATTTTGACAATATTACGATCATGACAGACGTACCATGAAGCAGGTTTTGCAATGTTCTTCAACAAAAGGCAATCCTTGCTATGCTTTTCCCCCAATACGACGAAATTTGTGCATTCTTCTTGGAGCGAATCACGCTTAAGAAAATGGAGAAGGTGCACATGCATTTCGTAGCATCAGACACAGCCGTGGAGACAATTCACGGGTCTCTACCATTCGATTGAACTCGCTCATTCGGGTTCTTATTCAGATTTGTTTTTGTGTTAGTTCCATCATCGATATCGCAAAAAACCGTGGCATGGATAATCTGTTGCTACCTCGTTCGAAACTCCCGGAGGATCTTCATTGTTGTTCATTCGTCTTCGAACAGTGGTTGCTACCGTTGCAGTCAGATGCATTATCGATTGCATTGACACAATATGCATTTCGAAACGCTTTCTTTGGATTGGTAAATTCTTGCTGTTGCATCCTTACGACCCGTCAGAGTTTTTGGCGAGGGCGGCTTTTGATACGGCAGAGGCATCTTCTTGTCGGCCAGGCTATGATTTGAACAGTGAACATCGGGTATTGGGCAAGATACCAATTGGGAGGTTTTAAACAAATAAATTGTTTCTAAAATACAGTGATTTAATCTGGTGTTTTATAACACATACTGGACATATTATTGGGGCTCTTTGTACAATCGAATAATGTTTCTAAAGCCCAGCATAATTTAAAACTCTTATAAACACAATTTAAATATTCCAACCACAGTTTGTAGGATGCTTGCGACGCCGAAGACTAAGGTTTCAAATGATCGAAAGATTTAAAAGAAAACATTACAATAAAAGAAACCCGATCAGTTATGTGAATGTCTATCGAATTTACGGATTTCTTATGCTCCAACTGCACCTAACTGCAGCCCGTGTGTGCGTGTGCCTCTTCAATTTCGATCCAATATCCCACGCCGCGATCAATTCCCTTCATCCCCGTCACCCATGCAACACTCGTGTCCAATTATTTCGATATCCTTTATCAACGGCCTGTGTCCCCCTCTTCCCCTTAACCTCCACTGAGCATGAGTTTGTGTGTGTATATGTGGACAAGATTGCGAACGCCAAGAACGTCATTCTCACTCTTCTACCATTCCAACCGGTTTTATTTATGTTGCCTGATATCCTTCACCGTGCGGAAGAATCCTGCCCGATCCGACCGTGGTGCGTAAAACCAAGCTTAATATGACGAAAAGGTGATCGAGGAGCATTCGAGGTGGTGGTGGCGACCGTAACAACCGTCCCGGTAGCCCGGTCAAGCACGGGTAGTGAGAGACTATGTTTAAGATTGAAAATTAAAAACAATAAAAAAGTGCTTCGATATCAAAGGAATGCGGTATTAATTTAATTTAATTATTCTCCATTGCCTTGTAGTTTTGTTTGGTGGGGGGTTTTTGTTATTTGTTTTGTTTGTTCTGCTTGTGTATGTTATTTCTGGGGCTTGCGTTGTTGTTTGCGCTGTTCGTTTTTAACTGCTGAAATATTTTTAAAGCTGCGCCGAGACGCATAATGGCGGTACGCAATGTGCATGTGCATCGAACGGCGGCGGCTGAGCGTTACCGTAGCCAACAAGAGCCTGGAAATCCTTCATGCGTAAGATTCATGCAGATCGTTTATCGATTCGCTTGTTACGCGCGCGTTCGACGACTTGACGCAGTCTTCGCGGTAGCGAGCTAAAATAAAAAAAATCCTTCCATGATAAATTATCTTCCCGTAGCGTTGATAGGGCGCTGGGGAAACATGTTTTGCATTTATGTAGAAATATTTTTTGTCGCATAATGTTTTATGTGCGTGTGTTTTTGTGTTTGTGTCTTAGCGTTCACCGTTGTTCAGTGCCCGTCAGTTACAAGACCAAATTCTACTGGAACACATGTGAAAGCTCACGGCATACGTCCGTACATAGATAGAACAGCCTTTGTAATCTATCCGAGTTAAGGTTCTAGGCGTGATTTGCCTTATATGGAGCAAACATACTGTTTCCTCTCAATACCGAACAGATCTTGGCACGCGTTAATACACACAATACTTTGAATTCAATGCTAATACACCATTCCAGATAGCGATTCAGCTCGATTCTCGAGAGGGAGAGTGTGCAGTGAGTACGAACAAGACGTACGGGAAGGAAAGCTGTACCAGCAACTGATAATGCTAATGTCTTTAAATCCCATCTGGATGTATCCCACAAACAGCAGCATGGCTAGCAGGGAGGATTTGCCCAAGATATTGATGAGATAATCCCACCGGTTCTCGCACTCATCAAGACCGTAGCACAGTCATACAAATTAATTGATAGCTTTCAGCAAAGAATTGCACACAGCAAAAAATCCCTCCAGCGAATGATAATTTATTGCTCCAAGGCAAGAAACCAAAAAGAAAAACCCCACCCAAACAACCATCCGTCATCGTCTGGAATGTCTTGGGCGCATTATGAGCGAAATTAGTGTTTAATTATTGTGAGAAGAAGAAAAAAAAAAGGATGACCGTCCGCACTTACCTACGCAACTGGGCAAGAGATTTCCCCCGATAATCACAGCCTTCATCACCGCAGGCAAAGTTTCGCTCGGTCGTGTGTGACAGCAAATGGCGCTGGGCATCGGCAGCAGAGCGGGCGACATAGTGGCAACCTTCGTGCTGGCAGGCAAACTTCTTGACGGATCGTTGGTCATGATGGACACGGCTGTGATACTGCATAATGTAGCTGAGGGAGAGAAAGATGCGTCTTTAGGGACAATCAATTACGGAGGATTCTAGCGGGGATTTTTGTTTGAATGCTAATAATAAATTCGGATAATAAGCATCGGTCATTTTTGTGATTAATTAATTCAAACATTTGGGGGCATGCAGCTTGTGCATTAGCTTGGCTCCAATGGAGCAATGCAGGACATGTTCAATCGAACCGATACTACAAATCAGGAACATAACTTTAAACGATCGTTCGTTCATTTCTACGAAAAATTTATACAGCAGACATTCATTTTCATCCCCAGTTCTGCTAGTGATTGTTATGTGCAGGAAAGAGTTCACTGTCAGCTGCCCCGTATCACAGTCGGGCGAGCTTGCGGCAATATTTCTGCAGTGAATTTCCCGAACTGCTTCGGAACAAAGAAAGCGGTCAGTACCGATCCGGTCGACTCGTATGCAAAACTCAAACTTACGACTATCGTGCACTAAAAACCATTCATCCCAAAAGCGGAATGCAATTATCATATATATCTATAAGCCGGCGCACGGGTGGCCACCGTCGCTTTTCCCTTCGAAAAATGGCGCTGCCCGTTGCTTGCGAACTTCGCTCGTCTCGTCCGGGGTGGGCAAAAACCGTCCAATCGCGATGATTCCCCATCAAGCAGACTACTCGCAGTAGTAGACGATCGCCCTTCCTTTGCTTTGCATGATGTGACATTTTACGGTTCGAAATGCAAATGACATCTCGGAGATCCGTTCCGTATCCGTACGTTTGAGTTGCGTTTGGGAAGCTCAAGAGAGTGAGCTATATATATATATTTTTTCCGGTTCACTTTTTGCACTGCCTTCCTTTGTGGGCACTTCCTCAAGGACAGGCAGCCTTGAAGCTCATCCTTTTTGCGTTCATTTCCTTTGTTGTCGTTTGGTCGTGCCCGTCCTGCGACCGTCCCTGCGCCATCTTTCACCGAAATGGATGGTGCGATAAATTTTTATGTTTATTATTATAATCAAGTGTAGTTTTTCTTACGGCCGGGCATGGTGCATTTCCGCCGGTGCGATGAAAACCCTGCCACATCGGGGGGGCCTCGCGGAACGGGATCGAAACGAGTGAATTGCAGTGCTCACTGTCAAGTGTTCGATGGCCAATTTGCATCCTGCATCCCCCGTTAGTTTCCCGGCGCACATTGCGAAGAACTTCTCGGTTTAGAAAAGAACTGTGAAGAACTTGTCGGAATTTCGTCTTTTTTTTTTGGTTCGTCCTTCTTCGTCGTCTTTCCGTCGTCCTGCAGTCTTGATGCTTGATGAGTTTTTCTCTCACCATTCTGTACCAGCGCACAGTGCATTACCAATTCAATGTGAGGAGTACGATCGTACTCCTGGTTGTGGTAGTTGAGGGCTGCAATTGGCTGATGCATCGAAATCGTTACGTGTAGAGTGCAAGGGCGTACGTCACCGCCTGTCTTCGGGCACCGGTGAAATGATCCTTGCAGTTTTCTCATCACCCGAGCATCAGCTGCTGCATCAGCAAAGCAGAAGCAGAAACTCGAAACTCGGCAAGAATGGTGGTGCCATTTAGTTGGGCAAGTTGGCGATAGCAAGTTGCTAAAGGGAAGTTTTTCAGTTCGCCTGCACTTAAACTCATCAACTGCAGTAGAATTTTGTCGAAGTGTTTTCGCTTCATGCACATCGATTTTGGGTATTTTTTCTTCCAACTGCCTGTTCGAGATGGAATTTTCAGTTTTTTTTCCTGTTTCAAATGATGACGGTCTCTTTTACAAGGATCCTTTCTTCCGTTAGGAATACTTTACGACGATTGACTATTTTGCACTTTCAAACGATCCTAATTTCACCATCGAATGATGCGGTTAATGGATGACGATTACTTTGAATGGAGGGGAAAACACTTTGACCGCAGTGGCTGGAAAAGCTACAAATTGTAATGAAAATGTCACCTTTGATCGAGCAAAGCTTTCCGTTAGCGATGGGGAACTGTCGGCAAATGTCGAACCAAACGACGTTTCCTAACAGCGGCAGCAGCAGACAAAACGCCATACAGAAAAGCTGCCTTCAATTAACCCAAAATGCAACACTTCTTATGCAGCGAGTGCAGCGCGTCGCGTAAGTTTGTCCACAATCAATTATGCCAAGTGTGCTGCACCGTAATTTGCTAACCATTTTCGCTTGGCCATTTCTTTGCGACCGAGCCATGCTTCCTTAAGAAAACACTTAGCAAATTGCCAGCTCGGCAGCATTAGGTATTCATCGTGAGGTTCAAAGCGATGCATAATGGTGTAAATACATGCAAAAACCATGAGATATGGTTCGTATCTACGCGCCGAATGTGAAACAGTTTGCAATGGTGGTTGCCCCTTCTGGAAAAGGTGTGAGTTTTATAAGTCGTTCCTTCCAAAGTAGTTCTCCGGAAGCGCCAAAATGTGTCTTTTAACATAAAGACACACAAACACACGAGCGCGCGCGCGTGAGGTAGAAGGTGATGTGAGAAAGGACGAAACGGAACGTTTTAAAATTCAAAAGACAATAGAAGCACCTGTAATTAACCGGTGGAAGAGAAACTGCTTCAGCCCGTTGGTGCGCGGTTTCCTGAGTTGGAGATGAAAAGTCGTAAGAAAATCGTACGTGAAGAAGTACCACCGAATGAACTCCCTAACCTCGATCATCCTTGCTTTGGAGTAGTTAGTTGGCTGAGCTACAGCAAACAAAAGTAACACTTCTTTACCACTTGAGGGTGCCCGTTAACTCATCTCGACTCGCGGCAAGCTGCTCTGCCGGCGGTGATGGTGGTGCTGGTAGCATTTTACGATTTTCATTTCCATTAATCCTTGCTGCCGCTTTCACGTGTGTTTGTTTTCTCATATTTATGGCACATCGTGTGGTTGCGAATCTTCCACATGCTTACAGATTCCACACACCAAAGACTTCGCTTTGTGATACTTAATTTTTCCGAACTTTTTGCTCGTACCACGGCCAGCACACGTACGCTACAGGCAACCAGGTAGAGGAGGGTTTTGCGAAATGAATCCGTTGAGTAAACGTTTGAGCACAATGAGTTGGGGCACCCGCAGCTCTTGTCTTATAAAATTAACCTTTATCTGTAAAAATTATGAAAGAATGATTTTGGGAGAAATATTTTACGCCTTCAACAAATGGTATGTAAATAAGGAGCAATTTTAGTCGTACATCAACAGAATCGGGACGCTGGAGACACGATTTTCCGCGACGTTAGAGGCGAGTGTGTAAATCCATGTTACCGGCAAGGTGTTTCATTATGCCCTGGTGGTATACATGGCAGTATTGTGGACGGAGATGCTTTTTCTGGATGCGTGAAATGGTTTGCTCTCAAGTGGAATGTAAGTATTTCATCCGAAAGCAAGAGAGTTGAATTTTCAAACTATGCCTTCTACAATTAAGATTCCCTTGAGATTTCCCTGCTTCGGAAGATAGTCCATCGAAACCGCTCGTTGGTATTAGTGGAGCTGACCATATGCATGTTGCAATGGTGGAATCATGACTTTTCAGAATGCTCGTTGACGTCTCCCCACTCACTTGAAACTTTTTTACTTTTTACTTTTTCTTTTAAGCCAAAATTTAGAGTAAAATTTTCTTCAAGAAAATTTCGTCCTTCTCAATCCTGTGGTGGGGTAAGAGGTGAGACTTATCAGCATATGTTTGGGGGGGGGGGGGGGGGGGGGCTAGTGAGGTAGGCGACAGCTGTGCCGGTCTTCACATAGCAGAACCGGGGTTCTAATCCCATCCGGACCATCCCTTCGTAACTGACTGAGGACTGACCATCCCCTGAGGAATGACTGCTACATTCTATCGGCAAGTCTTGGCGGACGGCGTAGTCTTATAGGACGTTAAGCCAAGAAGAAGATACTTTGTTTGATTGCCTAACTGTTGCAGTATTTCTGGCAACGAAAAGGCGGACTAATTGATCAAAAAGTGTGCTTCGGAAGGGTCCTTTTTTGATAGGTTTATTCTACCTCACGAGTACATGCGAGACCCACATAGTCTCTCCGCATGGCTTGGTGAGAGTGTGGGACACCGATGAGTTCGGGAGGCTGCCCTTGAGACCTTGGCCATTCCCCAAGTGTCCTTGAAACCGTGGTTCCGTGGCATCTCAGGAGATCGTGCGTTCATTTCAATGATGTCTAGGACTAATAATTTCGCATTGGACGCGCATCTCCAGCGTATCGACTGGGTCGACTCCAAAGCATGCAGCCTCGGATACCATGACATCTTCTATGGTCTTGTTTGGAGTACGAGACTGCCCGACCCAATTTATTGGACGCAGTTCGAGACACTGAAAGATCACCCAATGTTCATATAAAAGACCAGCTGGGAAGCGAGTGTGATGCCTACCTAAGGATCATTTTTGAGCTTTTCCGGTCGAACGGTTTAGTGATTCGATATTTTTTCTCGCTTCCCTCCCCTCCTGTCTGTGTATTAATTGTTGTACATCGCTTGTATGCATGTGAATGAAACAGAAATTTGCTAATCTAATTATTATTCATTAATTTTACATTAAGAACGAAGTCAGCTCAGCTATTGTATCCACAACGTTTGTGTGAATAAGTGGGGATGCTGTTATGCATTTTCTATATCCGTTATTGTGCTTAGCATAATGATAAAATGGTTATTATTATTTATTATTATTTGTAAAAACAAGATTGCCATTATTATTGTGAAAAACGTATTAATTTGTTCAATTTTATCTCTTCATTGCTTACTGCTTGTCTGCAGTAAAAGAAAATGCAGCTTCTCTTCTGATAAAACGGTAACGAAATTCAAATAACAATGGAATTCCAAACCCCAATCTTTGCAGAACAAACTGTTCTGCTCTGCACAATGTTGCTACTGCGGCAACTGTACGACAGCCATACAGATGCAGACGAACGGCGCTACGTTTGTACCCTTAATCAATCGTTATCGTAGCACGCCGAAACACCATCAAACGAGTGTCTTAAATCAACCTCACGATGTCAAAATCAGACATCAATAGCGATCGTTCCACCATAAAATCCACCGCCAGCTCAAAACCACCGTTTCGGCATAGGCAGCGCCGTGTGCGCATTCCGTGCAGCGCTTACATTGCGATGCCATTTCTTTGGCAAGGTAACGATAAGAATGATTTGTTTCCCAATGAATGGGGACACACTTTTCCATGGATCATCGAACCGAGCGCCAATCACTCGGAAATGTGCACCACGACCACAGGGTACCGAGTGGGTGGTAAATACTTCCTGTGCACACTTCATTACCACATCCGACAAGGGAGCACCAGGGAGTAGGAAGCGGATCCTATGCTCATGAGCCTGGTGGATGTTTCCGGATCGTTGGAGTGCCACCATGACAACCATTCAGTGGGTGGTGCTGCTTGTGAGTGAGAGACAAAGTCAAGGATGTTTGCACTGCTGACAGACGGTGCACCAATGTTTTGGGAAAGATGCGTTACGGGTTTGGCTCAAAGCAGCCGAGCGCCACTGTTGGTTTGGCAGGATATCGGGAAGATTTATAAAGGTAGTTTAGCGGTGATGGGAGAACCCTTGCTTTAGTGATCGGCACAGTTTGAGATGGGATCGTCATTTGGACTCCCATCCCCCAAGCCTGCAACACTCCGGTGGATTGTCGTTTATAAATCGTTTTTCGATAAAGCTCAAACTCCCTTGCGATGCGTCGTCGGTACGATGATATGTGAAATGGAATTTATGGTCTCATCGCACATCAGACCTTCGTACATCGCTGCGTTGGTGGATGGGAACGTGCCTGGTGTTTGTGTGTGTGTGTGTCTCTATAGCAATTCAACGAAGGATCCATTTCCGCTCTCAAAAAACCGTCCAAGGAAGGATACGTCAAACGGATTCGGACATGACCATGGTAGGAATGTACGTTGAAATACTTCTGCACTTCCGATGGAGGATTTCTGGTTCCTTTTTTTTTTTTGCTTAGCTATCTCCTCAACCCCTTATGTGTATGTGGTCACACATTTTTCACACACCCTTTGGCAAAAGGAAAGAAATCTATTCCGGAAAGCCAACTCTAAACTGCGGGATCTTTGACCACCGCCTGCAGCGAAGGATGTTTAGACGCCCATGACCGTAAATCATGTAACGGTGGCGTTGCACGTTGGGCAGATAAAAGTGTATTCAATCGTTTGCGAGGCCGCCGACAAAGTGCGCCATAAAATACAAAATGCAGTCTTGGCACGGGGGTTCATAAAACAGCGATCCGTCCGTGTATGCAAGCACCAGGTGTGTGGGGAAACTACAAGCGGGTGGGGTTCGAATACCGCAGGCTGGATTTCTCTCGAATTTCTGGAATTCGCAATAGTCTTAGCGAATCCTTTTCTGGAGCTGTAGGGTGTAGATGGTGAAAGACTGCTTTTTTTTTGTTTGTTTGCGTCGCCCTTGCTTAAACGAGAGTTACGATAAAAAAGCAAAGCTTGTGTAGTCCCTGGCTGTAGAAAATATATTATTATCACCTGCAGAAGAAAGGACCGGTCAGCGTACCGGCAAAGAGCCAAGACAGCAGATGACCTACCGTATGTACGGTGGATTTCGGAGCAAATATTTATAGACATTTATGGTCTGGTCAACCGAAATAAGGAATATTTTTTCGCCTATCAAAATCGAAACGACACCAACCGTACACAATGCAACGGTGAATCGGGCAGTCTGCAAATTCTGGAGATTTTTTTGTGTGTGTGAATTGGTTTTTGTTCCAAAAAAATAAGAAAATAATTGCCTTGGAAGGTTTCACTAGCTCACTTCTAGTAGATATGGTCACCATTTACTGCTACCTTGAATGCAGGTGGAAGTATGCTATAAAATAAGCCGACCATGATCGTACGAACCGAGCCAATAAAAAGCTTCCCAATCTCTGAGATGCAAGCCCTGAGCTGTGTTTTAATTCTTTTTGTGTCGAAACAACGATTGAATGGAGTCAAGCTGGATGACAACAAAATAAATAAAGGTTCTAGGATGCGTTCAACTGGATGAAAGAAATTAAAAGCAACGATTATGGCTATGATTCGTTCGTATTTTGACGGTTTGGCATTTCTCCGTTGCTTCGAATCACCGAACATCAAATGACCAATCACATCGTGCGTTGGATGTGTTGGAAGGAATGCAATGCGAATGTTAAAATTTACCAAACCGTTACTCTTTTCCACAAAACTCTTTCCGAGTGCCTAAGGCTAAGCATCTAAAGGAAACGGTGGTTTCTGAAGGACTTTGCGTGAAAATAAAATGAGAGTTTATAGCGGCTGTGGTGAGCGAATCCTTTGCAAACCGCGGTCATTTAGCTATTTCATCTATTTGGATTGAGCAGAAATGCTTCGCTATTTGGTTGACCAAAAATGCTAGCACCTAGCGTGTATGTCGTCAGCGTCTGCTTCTAGTACGTCCCTGCCAAGCGTAGCATCATAATGACACAGGCACATAAAAAAAGTATGCATTTGCACCCGTCTGATCGCTGGATGGATTCTTGCATTCCGTGGATGACTTTTCTCAAACGACAACGCTTCTTACGCTCCGTTCACCTGGCACCTGGCGCCGGAAAAGCAAAGGGGAAGACATACCGAACGATTTACGAAACCGATATACGTACGCTTGACCGAACCTTGTGCCGTATAATGGGTTCTGGAATCATTTTTGGTCATTTTCGGTGGTGACCGTTTACGGTGGATAATGTGTGTGACACGCAGCGACGGTGCCGTGTTGGTCGACGGGATTCTATTGCAAATATTCAACGGATGCCCCAAACGACGGCAGAAACCTCCAGCTAAAATAAAACAAAGTACCTACTCGTTACGGCAGTGGTAGGTTTACATCCGGACAGTACAAAGCATTGAGGTTTTTGGGCAAACTCTTGCAGCAACGGAAGACCTAATGTGGTGGGTCGAAAGTTTTTCCCAGTCACAACACCTTCAGCCTGGTTGGGGCGGTTATTTGTTGGCGAACAAAGAGCATGGAGAGGCTCGTGGTGCTGCAAAGATGGTGCTCAATCTCCACGTTGCTGGAGGGCGCTGCTGCTGGGACGCGGGCACAAGCTAAAGCGCTAGGAAAGTGTTTTATTTTTCACATAGCTGTCCATTTACGAGAACCGAGGCAAATAGAATGCCTACAACTTGTTTATTGCCGTTCACTGTAATTATACACAAAAAGAATTTCCCGTACAGAAACTAGAGTGTGGCGAGGCAACAACAAAAAATAAAAAACATTGAAATCCAAAACAAACAAGCGACGAACATTATCCATAGATGGACCAGAGGAAATAAAAAAAAGTATTCAAAAACAAAGCAATTCATGTTAGGGTATGATTCCGGGTGGTCTTTGGTGCTTTTGTTAGTGTAGTTACAACACCAACACTGAACAGTATCCATGAAGAGTTGGATAAGTTTTTCTACATCAATTTTCATGCTAAAGGCAGATATTTTTAGCATGTGAGAGTCCTTTAAAAAAGCTCACAATGTTTGTTGAATATCAAAATAAATAAATAAATTGTTTTAAACATCCAAACCAGAGTCCTTTTCTTCTGTTTCTTGGCTCAAAGACATCAATCAGGTCTTTGAGAAGTAGATTTCATGTAAGTCACGCTATTGAATGGCTTACGGGATTTTTCAGAAGCACCACTTTGTTGAATAGTCAGTTCTCAGGATAGTCAGTTGTTGAATAGTCAGGAGAAACAAGTACCAATGGGATTTCAACCGCTGTCTTGCCGTGTAAAGACCGGCGCCGCTGTCGCAATACCACTGGATCGCCTCACATGATGTTAACGGGAAATCATGTTATGAATTTGAAATATTTTAGGTATATTTTCAATATGAAATACTTTGTTAAAAATATAAAAGCTTTCACTAATAACTATTATTCTCTTCTGAGATCTTGCTCAGTACGAAAAAAGGAGGGTAAAAAAAGCATATCAGTTATTAATTAAACTAATCCACAAACAGATATTTTTCACTTGATCATTACCCCAGTATCGTACTGTATTCAGGCCACCATAAAAAAAAATGTAAAGCCTTCCTGTACGAACCTCAAAGTATTACCATTTCCTTTCTATCGAAAAGCAGCACTAAAAGCCTCCGTTGCACTTTCCGCTCAGTGTTTTGTTTTACGTTTGCGCTGGCTCTAGCCAGCAATGTGGACTCGGCGAATCCATGTGGACAGTCTACCATTTTACCTCAAAACAAATAAAACGAAAATCTTCATAATTTATTTGCTATTTAGATTTATACTTATGCTTAATGGGGTATTCGGCGCGGGTCAACAACGAACCAGGTTTGTTTCACCGGTCCCGGAAGGTGCCGATGCATGGGAAGAGTACGGTACGGCCGCTAGTGCACATGGTTCGGAAAGAAAAAGGATTGGTAACCCGCGGTCATTTGTAGCGGGGAAGCGTGCAACGGCGGAACGCCGAAGGTAAGAACTCTCCATTATTCCGAGGTGTTGTCCTCTGGAAAATAATTTTAATCTTTTCCTACATGTGCTCCCCGGATGTGCGACCGGAATCCTGGAGATGCTGGACATTGCATAAAACCGGGCAGACGGGTAGAGTGTGCCTCCGTTGCGGGGCAGGCTGTATTTGTTGTATTTTGCCGGCCAGGGGTAATGTAAACGAGCATCGGTATTTAGATGAATTGGCATTGTAGCGGTTTCTGCGGATCTGTCCTAGTCTGGTGTGTTGCGCTGCAAAAGCGAGGCCTCTCCGTCGTCGTTGTCGTCCTCGAGGTCGTGTTAGGGATGTTTGTAAATTGTTCTCTCACCTACCTATTGAGCCTTTAGACACTGGTGAAGCGCAAGAAGGATGTTCGAGTCGGATGTGTGTGTGTGTGTTTGTAATGTTACTTTTTTTACACCTCGGCAGCTCTTTTACTGGCTGGCGGTGTTTTACTCATAAATTACACGAAATGTTTCTAGGGACTTAAGCTCATTTCCTACCATTATTTGGTGTACCTTTTTGTAGCGCGTATCAAACCACACTGGGGGAAGGGTAAAACTTGTAGGTGTACAGGATATTACAGGCAAATCATCAAAACTCAATCGAATTATCCCCTTTACGAGGACCGTTTCGTTGGGCGACTTTTCTTTGCGACAGTATCATTCGGCCGCACGAGCAACGAAACCTTTTTGCTTCCAAAAAAAGGTGCGTGAAAACCAGTACGGTGTATGAATATGTAATTAAATCTTCCCATCGCGTACGGAGCCGCAAGATGCACGACGAGGTAAATTAGCCGCACGCGGAGTGTAAAGCACAATTTAGCGTTTCATGTGTTGCCAGAAATTTATTCGTTAAATTTACGGGTATTATTTACCCCTAATGACAATGGTGTTGTGAGAAGAAGTTATTACAGAACTTTGTTAAATTATGGTTCCATACACACATACACATACCTGTGTGCAAATAGTTAAAAACTGCATTGAATCTCGTTGAAGCTATTAAACTTCTAAAGAGACTATCACCGATAATGACCAAACGAACTACAGTCCGCGAGCGCTAAAAGCCCATTATGGCACATTTTGATGGACCCCAGGACTAATGCCTCGTGCTTACGGTTACGATTAGCTCACGAGCATGGAGAAAGTGACTAGTAAATCTTACAACTAACCATATTGACAACGGTTACAAGGACTCGTGAATATATGCGTCGGGTGCCGTGTATATTACCGAGGCTTGTCATATTAATACGCGTACATCCAGTCCGCGCGGGTACGTGGCTAAGTGACTGTGGGGACGGAATATCCCATCTGTTACGATGTTACGGTTACGGGTGCACTCGTTTCGGGCCTGGTAGGACGAACGAAAGTTCCCTTTCCCAGCCCTAAACCAACACGCTCGCCAACTTTATGCCGACGACCGTGCGCGTACCGTGCAGACCTGATCACACAAAAATGATGCGGCTCCCTGGGTTCGTCCTGGGTGCCGTTTTGCAAATGGCTTGCACCGTGATGGTGTGCAAGCGTAAAAGTGGTTCCTCGGGTCGTCAGTTTATGTGCTGTTATGTTTATGCGCCAATTGGGCCGCCGCCGCCGTTCTGTGTTACGGTGGGAGTTATTTGTCCGATCCCTCCCCCCCCCCCCCCCTTCGTAACATCGCACCAATTAAGAAGGGGACCGTGATGAACTTCGGTACATGGGTAGCCCGGCTGGCCGGCGTCAGTGTCGTCATCGTTCCGGGCAGTCACAAATGACGGGACATTCGCGCATAGTTTCGCTCGCCGGTTGCTTCACGTCGGTCCTGACGAGCGCCAGTGTGAGCTTAGGGCGGTATCAACTTCAAGTATACGACACCCGTAACGACCCGTTGGAGGTCGACCGTTTGAGGGGAGTTGGGTGAAATTTATTTGCAAACTCAAACCAACTAGTAAAGCTGTGACATATTTTTAGTAGTATTTTATAGTGTTTTAGGTGTCAGAGACATTTTTTCCATGCGTAAATATCCTTTAATATCCACAAAGTTGCTTGGTAATTAGCAAATAACACAAGATTCCTAACCATAAAAAACTGAATCACAAGTTAAACGAAATAGTACACGCTCACCAATGCCCTCGTTGGGTGGCAAAAGCCGTACCGTCAAAACATCGCAAAACCATTTACGTTTAACTGAATCACATACAAAACGATGTCGAAGGTATACCAATTACCGATAGCTTCTCCGGATGTACCTTATTTGTTTGGTTTGTCTTTAGATTACACATGACATTAATTGGTACTATATTCCTGCGCCATTTGGCGAAGCACTTGCTCGTACGGCGAAGGAATCTTGTCGCGAAGCAGGAAGCGGAAAACTAAGCGTATCCACAATTGTTAAAACAAAGATGGAACGAAAAAACTGTAGCCGAGAAACCAAGCCAATATATAAATGTGTGTTTGTGGATGGGTTTTTTTCTTTCTATGCTGTTGTTGTTTTGCCCTGCATTTTGTTTCTATAAATCTATCAACTCAAGTAGCTATTTTCACAAATTACGTTAGGATTTCTGTAATTAACTTTGCATTTTATCGCTGCGTAATGTGTGTGTGTGTGGCGCTGTTTGTAGATGTGAAGGACTTTTCTGGTTCATTTGACTGTTGCCCGACATCTGTGCCCAGTTTGCCCCGTGTTACCAATCACGACCGGGTCACTAATCGCGCCCCGGTGTACGTTAATGGCGGCGGTGTGCAATAATGGGCGCGAAAGATGCGCTTCTGGTGATGGTACTACCGGTCACACTGTGTTGGCTTTTGGCTCATTGCTTTACGCTGGTGGACATATTCACCTTTCTTTTTCTCTCTCTCTTCCCTTTCTGCGTAATGTGTGTTCCGTGCGACACGGATTAGCCCGGTGAGTCTTTATGCTTCTTGCTTTGCACCTGGCACCTGTGCAAAATCGCCGAACGTGGGATTGCGACAACGGGGTCTAACATCCAACGTAACCATTCACAATGAATCTTTTACCGATTTGTTCTTACTGGAATTTCACCGACTGTTCAGCCGACCGTGTTATGCCTAACGTTGGGGCCGGCTACTGGCCACGGTGGTCGTGGAAAACCCTCACACGGTTAAGTGATCTTGATGTCCGATTCATGAATTAGTTCCCCGCATTTGCTGCCTTCCATTGGTGTGCCGCAATGCCAAAAACGGAAAGAAAACGTAGGATATTGTCTCATTTGCTCAACTTAAGGCTCAACCTATAGCAGCTTTTGGGAAGGATAATTGCTGAATTATCTCGTCGACATGCGAGAAGGATTGTCCAGAAGAAAGCACCCGCCCCGGTACGGTGACCGTACGTATCTTGGCATCCATTTTTCCCTCGGACATCTTTCGCCTGCAGCCATTGCTTGCTCGTTTCGAAGTTGGTTCTCTTTAGTTACCAGCAGGTTGCTGTTGGTTTTTAAGAACGCGTCGTATCCAGACGACAGCAGTGTCATTCAAGGTGAAGTCCTACTCACAAAATGTCCTCGAGAGCTAAATCTGTGACGTGACATGCGTCTCGTGTGTTTGGTTTTGCTAACCATTTGCTCTTTGATGCAAGTCCACCCCCCGAACGGGCACCGATACCGATGGATGTTTGCTATAAAACATCCCGATCCAAGCGGTCGTCTTATCTAAACACTCGTAAAGTACTGTGCAAGGATATAAAAATATTTAATTATTTACACCAAAAGTGTAGACGTTCTTGTGATGTTTCCACATGGAAGGTACACATGTAAGTGTGTGTGTTTGCTAGGGAGACATCCACATTTTGTAGGAATTTACATGACCGGTAGTCATCCTACGGTGCTGAGCTCAGAATGTCCTGCTAAATTTGTGACACCAGTTGTGTGTTTTGTTGGTAAGACTGAATGCCCATCCCATCCATACGAAGCTGTTATCTTCAGGCCGATGTTGACGGAGGTTGGTTGCTGGTTGATGGTTGCCGGTTGCTACATGTCAGCATGTCCTTCTTCCCAAACCAGGGGGCCATCGTCATCGTCAACTGCTCACCCGGGCGTTGGTCACATAAAGTTATCAGTTTTATCGTCATTACACTTCTATTCTTTCTCCCCGTACATAATTATTCCGAAAGGCGCCGCTAGCATCGCGCTCGCTTATGTAAACATTTGTCAAACAGAACATGTGCCAAAGAGCGACGGTTTGGATGAGTAAACCCTCCTCCCTCCGGAGTGGTGGTTCCGTTTTTCTTATGCCATACGAGCGTACGTTTCTGTATGGGTTGCGATTGTGGTGAGCGTACGTTTCAGTGACGGAAGGTGGTGTCATTTTCGCAATCCCTTCCAAGGCTTAATTGCACCCTATTTCGGGTGAGACATCTCCGGCCGGCTATTCATCCTTTCCGCAGGCATCATTTTCAGGACAAAATATGCATTTACAAGGGTGATATCATATTTCTCCGAACCCCAAACATCTGAACCCCAAAAAAGAGGTAGGATTTTATTGCTGAACCGAAATGGGAAGACGATTGGCTCGGTGTAGAAGACACGAGACTGCTGGCTGGTTGTTGTTGGTACCGATGAGATTTTGTTTACATTTTTGTACCGAATTTAACAACCGCTACAAGCAACAACGGACCTAATTGATGGTGAATTAATTTCATAAATGCTTAGCAGAGCCCCAGCATCGATATCGCCTGCATTGTTTGGCGAGGAACCGGAAGAGCCGATTTCGATAAATTCACCTATCTCAAGACAACGACACTAGCGGAACACATTAGCAATCCGGGTGGCAGAATCGCCACCCATTTTCACTTCCCCCTTTTACACTCTCTCGCTCACACAAACACTGTGGAAAAGCACTAGATTTCGACTGTGACCATTTCGGCTCTATCCGAACCAACCAGCGGTATGAAAATCGTGCAGAAAGAAACTGCTAAATATTTAACTATTTCGATATTTCCCAGCGGGTCATAAATTAGATCAAAATGCGTCCGGTTTTGGCTCCCGGGAAAGGGATGGTACATAATCGGGGCAAGCACAACAATTACAACGCAAAAACTATACTCACCGATTGGCGAACGATTTGCCGCAGCTAGTACAGATAGCCCGACGGGATGGTCCCGCCGTTTCGGTGGCCAGCGCACTCGAGTTTCCTTCACCTTTGTTCCCGTCCTCCGTGCGATTACGCTTCCGCCGCTGCTGCTGGTGAATGTTATCAATGTGATTTTTGAGATTGGCCTTGCGCGTGAATGCCATCGGACAGTGGGCACACGGAAACAGACGCTCGTCGGTGTGTTGGCGCAGATGGCAGCGAAGGGACGCCTTCGAGAATGCTTTCCCACACAGCGGGCAGGTGATTTTGGGACACCGCCCTTTCCCCGGCGTGGACGACCCCGATGGGGATGACTTTGCTTTGTCATCCAACTTTGATGAGTGCAAAATTTCATGAAACAGAAATTCAGCTTGCGAGGAGGTTCTGTGTGGTGGAGCGGGGAGCAGTGTGTCGTTGTTGTGTTGCAGATATAAAAAAAAGAGAACGGTAGACGAGTGGGGGTGGGAAAAGGGACAAAATAAATGAAATGAGAAAATTTTAATGAAGGTTGAAAAAGCGTCATTTACTCGTCCCCATCCGAAACCACCTCCAAACCAGCAGCAGTATCATGTTTTTCGAACGGTGGCTCTGTCTCTATCCCCATTGAATTGTCCGACCGACTTGGTCAGTGACGTGCGTGTGAATGTTTTAAGTTTCCTCGATCCTGTCGGCCGATACGCACACACACAGGCATACTTTGGTATCGAGGGGGTACTGGAATGGAAATGTTCGCACACTAAAACGCACCAGCGATCAAAAGATGTCGGGCGGGGGAGAAGGAGTATCGTATTGGATGGAGGGACAGGATGGAAAATGGAAAATTAGCAAGGACAGCAACAAATAAGCAAACAGGTAAACACACTCCGGACACTCATCCGGATCATTTGACTCACTCGCCAAAAAGGACAATCACCGGGGGGAGGGTTCGCATACTCGTCGCCAGAGGGAAAAGGATCAAACAACAGAAAAGGAAAAGAACATCGAGCAGAACACTAAGCCATAATCGGAAAGCTGCGGGTAGAAGGCTTCCCTTGAAAGCTGCCCGGTGCCGCTTTTCAAATACATTTTCTACTGGGTGTGAGCACTTTCGAATTTTCCTCTCTCCGATCGTGTGCCAGCCATCTGGCCTGGTGGAGCTGGTGGAGGGTTCGTGGGTGGGTTCGAATTTTCCGTTGGCTTTTTCACACCAATCTCACGGCTCACGGCCAGGCGGGGGAAGCGAGGCGGGGCTCGTAACAAATACCTGAATGGGCATATTTTACACTGCCAGCAAACGACCGAACCGTCCTCGCCGATGGTGCCAACAATTTCATCAACGTAAACAGTATTATTTTCGGACGCATTATTAGCCATGGCGAAAAAGATTTCTGCTGACGCTTGCGGGCTCCGTGCGGCAACAATATTATCGCAATCCGTGTTTGATACCACTGTCGATGCCGGTGCGCCCGGTTGGCGGTGCCGTGCCGTGGGAGCGCTGGACGAAAGTGCCGAACTGAACGATTCCAATTTAATCCGGTAGGATGGTGTGGTCGCTGACGCTGGGTTGGTAAACGGTTGGGCACGGTTGGCGGGTGAATAATTTTCCATCATATCAACTGTTTGTACAGCGGCCGCCAGTTCTGACGTGATTTGATGAGATTTTTTGTACCATGAAAAGAGAGGCATGAAAAGAAACGGTGACAGATGGGGTAGGTATTAGGGTGCGGGTGCGTGATTTGCTCAGTAAAAGTGGGAACTGATCAATGATGAGGTTTTGTGATAGCAAGCTGTTTGGATGAATCTAGAAGACCTCATTCACAGTTTGTGGTTTTACATTTGACATTATTCATTATTTACTTAATATTTGATATTATTTGGAACGCGAAACTTAATTATTGATGCCCAAAAAAAAAAAAAATATTGTAAAGCTATAAAATATGTAATTTAAAAATGATTACAACTCTAAAAATAAATTTAAGATGATTTTCCTTCAGAATCCTTTTAAGGATAAATATTTCTAATTTCTAGTACCCAAGAACCTAAATAGTAAATTCGAAGAAGTCTGGTAACACACCTAGAAAGACTGATAGTAAAAGAATTCAAAAACATAATTTGCATTCAATTTTTTGAGATGTTGAAATCTTGAAACTTTTGAAGCAAGTGACATAATTCAATATATTCTTCTTTTTGACGTAACTACTTCCTAGGAGGTAACGGAGTTCATCAATTGCCTTGCTAGACCTACTGACACCACGTAGTTAGGGCAGTTCGGTGGTTGGGTCTTCACACGGTAGGATCGGGGGTAACATCTCATCCGGACCCGTTCCCACGTAGTGCGGGACTGACTTTACAACTACGTGGCATCGGCAATTCTAGGAAGCCATTAAAGATGGCCGACGTGACCTATAGAAGAAGTCGTTAAGGCATAAAAAAGAACTACGGGGGAACGGTCCGTATAGGATTTGAATTCCTGTCCTGACGTGTAAATACCGGGGCTGCTACTAGATTATCAGAATAATAATAAAAAAGTGTATGTCAAAAGAAGAGGACCTTCGTGGAATCTCAAGCAGTATTATTGAATACAATACTCCATATTTCATTCGTAAACTTCCTACAGATTATTTTCCTCAATCAAAAACAATGTTTAGTTTTGTGTAATTTAAGTGAAAACAAAATCCCTTCCACAATTTGAACAGCTTTGCTATCTCAACCGATGGTCCACAACTCGTTCCATCGTAGTTCAAACTTTGGACAGTACAATTATTTAGCTGCCCATCACCGCGCTTTACTAGCGGCCAGATGCAACGGATTAGTCATCCACAAAAACGTGTGTATACAAAACGGAAACGGGTTAGCATCACAACACACCGTGCCAGAAGAGGCCAGATTTAACCGAGGAAAAGTTGTTCTTTTCTCCAGGCTCGTGCAAAACTCTGCGCTCCGCCTTGATAAAGCTGATTTCCATTTCAGCTTAAAACCCGCATCCGTAGGGCGCCGGCAAAATAAAAACTGGTGAAATATGTACCAACCAACCTTTTCTGGGCTCGTCAGCTGAGCCCGGCAGCGGCGTCCCGTCCGCATCATCCGTGGACGATTCGGGTTCGGCACCCGACTCTCGGTCCGTTGATGTCTCACGGAACGGTGCCACCGTGGAAGAATACAGATGTGTCTCCTTGCCTAGTTTACGATCATTCATATTTACTTTAATTGAATCATTTGAGATAATTGAATTTGTGCCCGAAAGATGCGGCCGGGTTGCTGATGATGGTGAAGTTTCCGCCTGTGGGACTATTGCCGGGAGTGCACCAGTGAGCTGATGTGTCGTCGTCGTCGTCGTCGGTGTCGACGTGGATGTGGACGGTGCCGGAATCGTGAGCACTTCCGGCGCTGTGTACGGCACGAAGAGCGCCGAGGACGTTGACGGCGACGCTGGCACGGTGGAGGAATTGAAAAATGTACAATTTTTGTCACGTACGTGTCTACCGAGTTCTTGTGCTAGGACGAAACATTCGCCACATTGAGGACAGCTGGAAGAACAGGAAAAATTAATAGATGAGTGAATGTTATGGAATCGGAAAGGAACGGGGCGAGAAAAAAATCGTGCCCTGAGTGGTTTGGAGCGCTAGGTTTAGGAAATGAGCCGAGAAATTGGTCATTCTATCTGAGCGTTTGAGATATTCTTGAGCAATGAATTATGAAGGGACTGTTTTTCTTTTGGTAAATCTTACAACGAAATCGAAATAATTGAACCTCTAAATATCAATGCTGCCGATAAGTTAAAAAAAAGACTCATCTATCGTCTTTAAATTTCCAAATCCATTCCTGAATGTATTCCTTCAAGTTTCTCACCTGTACTTCACTTCCGGGTGGTTGCTGGCAATGTGTTGCTTTAGCTCCAATACATCCGGCAATTTTTCTTCACAAATCGAGCATGTCTTTGGAGCGAGGCTCGATTTTCGATTTTTTCTTGCCGACATTACTTTGTGCTTCGAGGTGCGACGATGCTGCATCGAGTCGTGTGCCGTTTCGAACGAGCATTCACAAATTGAGCAGTAATAGTTTGCCAACCTGTGTAATTTCTGACCATGCTGCAGCAATCGTATCCTGTTCGGGAAGGTTGCGCTACACAGCTCGCAGGTGAAGGTGTTCTGCACCTTAGCACGCACCTCCTCAATCGTTTCCTCGCTCACCGCCGTACAGTGACGCTGGTGCTGGCGAAGTTCGGCGTTGTATCGAAACTCTTGCTCGCAGCAATGGCACCGGATGCGTGTGATCTTGCGAATGATGATCGGTACCGAGCGATTGATGACGGCGATCACCTCACGGTGACTCGCGCCGAGCAGATGTTCGGTCATTTGAAAGTTTCCCTCACACTCAAACTTGCAGAAACTGCACCAAAACTTGCCGCTCGATGCAACGCGCGCCTCGTGCTCCGGCGAACGCCAGTGTTCCATAAAGTAGACCTCATTATTCGCGTAAAACTTGCACGGCTGACACTGGAACGGGGACTGCAGCACGATGCGGTGCATGTTTTTCAGCACAACGTCAAAGCACTGCTCCGGGTGATTTAACATCCGCCGGTAATGGTAACGGGATATCAAGTGTTTCCCGAGCAGATGCGTCGGCAGACGCGTCTGACAGACGACGCACTTGGTGTAGTAGCATTTGCGTTTGCGTTTCACCTTTGTCAGCGAATCGGTTAATTGACTGGCGGTGGTCACTTCGTCGACCGCTTGAGCAACGGTGCCAGTGCGCTCGGTGCACGGTTGGTCCCGTAACTGCTTCGATAGTTCATTAGCGTAGAGCGGCGGCTTGATGGCACGTTCCAGCTCAAATTCCTCCTGGGCCCGTTTAAGGTGCAGATTTGATTTAAGATGTCGCTCGTACACAAACCGGGAGGCCAACCGGCGGTTGCAAATACTGCACCAGTAATTGTCCTCGTAGCTTTTCACCGGCTCGTGGCTTGGTTTGTACTCGAGACGCGTAATCTTCGACCCGGGAACCCACTTACCTTTGGTGTGACCGGGCGGCGGCGAGAAGCTCTTCAAACTATCGTCTTCCTCCTCGTGCTCGATGGACTTGTCCAGCGGTGATTCCGGTGGCCAGTGGCGCCAGTGAGACGTACTGCGCAGTACGTTCGGTGATGGACG
The DNA here is from genome assembly GCF_943734695.1 of Anopheles maculipalpis. Lineage (NCBI taxonomy): Eukaryota > Metazoa > Arthropoda > Insecta > Diptera > Culicidae > Anopheles > Anopheles maculipalpis. Next base: position 11,835,574 of record NC_064872.1, read on the forward strand.
GTTTTCCGGTTTCCACTTGCCACCGGTATGGGTGCGCGGCGGTGCATTGTAGTCCTCCTCGTCCTCGCTGTCGTCGTCCGATGGGTCTGGAGATTCCTGATGGAATATCGGATACAGTTCCACCTTTTTGTGACCACTGATATCGCTGACAGCTTTCATAAGCTTATCGGACTCGTTCGGTGTCGCCAGCCAGTCGTCCGGTAGCTGATGGTGTTGCTGCTGTTGTTGCTGCTGCTGCTGCTGATCCGGTTCGAGCGGCGTGACGAGGGATGTGGTAAATTTGCGGGTCTTCGGTCTAGACTGCAACAGCGCTATCTTTGTGGCAGGACTGCATCCTCCACCGACCACCCCGCCACTGCCGGTACTGACACCCGGTTGGGTGGTTGTTGTCTTCTGCTTGCTGCTGCTCTGGAGCTCAAGCGACGAAAAGAACAGATCCGCTCCCAACTCGTACTCGTAATTCACCTCGTTCTTGTAGTCGGTTGCCTTCGAACCATCCGACCGATGATGCTCCGGGTCAGTATGGTGATGATGATGATGATGAGGCTCCAGCTCGTAGTTATGATAGTCATAGCCCGGTACTTTCTTATGGTGCTCCGGTTCCTTGATTGTTTCGGTAAAGTCGAACGTCCCATAGGGTGCCGGTTCCGTCGTTGATGCCGTTTCGACGCGCAGTGCTACGGTTGCCTGATCGGCATTCGCTCCAGCAGCACTCGCTTCATCGGTGCCACCTGAAGATTTGGCCGGCTGTGCGCAATTTACCTTACGGTGCTTGATGTAATTTTCAATTCCCTCCACGGTACTACCACACTTAATGCAGAGATGAGTGTCATCCAGCTCGGTGTCCTCTTCGTTGAGCATTCTGCCGCAGTGTGGCTAAGTGGGGATATGCTACCGCGATGTAACGACTGGGCGGGCACTGAGTGCGTGTGCGAAGTTTGCGGTCGCGCCTTTGACACAGCACCGTTACGATCCACGACCTGCGAAAACAGGAAGTAAATCAAACTTTAGACATAAGCGAACATTTAAGAAGCGACCCCAAAGCACCAACAGGCTTCATATGGAGCCAGCCCATGCACGGTGACAGTCGAACGATGACGACGATGACGACGACCAACGGTCCAACGGATCGAATCGGGGTGCCTTGAGAGTTGCATTATAGGTGAGTCCTACGCCGTTATGCTTTGCATAGCAAAAGGGGCGAAGCGAGGTTCATTATGCCGAAGAAAGGTACGATGTGCATCCGTGGTTGGTTACGGTTTGTAGAGCAAGTCCCTCGTGTGGGTCGGAAAGCCCGGGTGAATCATTCTGCACCGAAGCTAATGTATGAGCGGTATCGGTGTGTATGTGTGCAGCGCCCGAGAAGGTGATAAAGAACTTTCTGATAAATATATCATGTGAAAACATTTATTGTCTCCCATCGTCTCGTGGACCCTCACATTGGCTGTTGCCCTGCCACAGTGAATGTTTTCTTGGGGGAAACATTTGCCAGGTCCATGCTACAAAGTGCCTCACACAGTTTGCCCAACAACGTCACCGCATTTGGACAAGTTCGGTTCGTTGTTTTACAGAGATAAAATATCAGTCTCTGTCCGGGTTGAGAAAACATGACGATGACGGTAGAAGATGATAGGATAGTAGTTGAATCGATGGAAACCGAGTGGTTCCCCGGTGTGTCCCGTTCATGCAAGCTCGCTGGTAGATCGCTGCGGCGGAGCACGGCGAACGAGAGAAATTAGGAGGAACTTATGGGGAAAACGAATCCATTACCCTGAGCTGAGCTGGTCGGAATCGAAAATTTAGACACGGAAGACAAGGAACTTTCCTCGGGAGGCTCCAACATTCCAGCACTTACTGTGGCGCTAATGTGGTAAGGTGCGGAGGACCGGGGGCTGGTTGTGGCAGAACAACAAAAGGACTAACACATTAAAGGATTGAAAGGGAACCATCGGCAGGTGGGTGCGGGATGGGCAGGAACTGACAAAGAAGCCACTGGTTACACGCTAAAACATTGTTCACTCAGGGAAACGTTCACGTGTGAGGCGTGTGTGACCACCACTGGAAGGGACAGTGCCGTACAAGCGATATCTTTTAACATACTGCCCTATCGGTTCGAGAGGTAGGGAGAGAGAGAGAGAAAGAGAGTGAGAGCCTCCGTAACATTCCTCGGGTTGTCCATGCACGGTGCAAAGAGCAACCACCTTCTAACTGACCACCTGCCCCACCCGGTCGGGTGGCTACCGGTCGGAGGAAGCTTTGCTGAATGTTATGATCCCTGAGGAGGATGATTATACTGCCATCTAGAGCTTGTTACGGTCATAAAACTGAAATCCTTATTTTGATGAATGGGCAAAGTTGTTGTCTAATTGTTGGAATAAATTCTGTTTGATATATCACATGGTTATTACACAAATTTATGTACACATAGACATGGCCAGCAGGAGCTATAGGCAAAACTTACTATCTTCACACCATTTGCGAACAGTGGTGGGCAAAATTTTAGCATCCGGTTCGCATGTTCACACTGACGAGCAGGATTCAAAAAATCTCGAAAAATAAATCTAAAACTCACTTAGGTTTCAAAATTCATTTATTATGCAATAGAGTTGTACTTGAAAAAAACATTGCATTAGATAAATCATGGCTTTCTGATATTTTAACAACATTATCAGCGGTAAAATCTTCTCTTCCGGTGCTACTGTTATCAAACTGCGGCTGTGTATTAAAACATCGGTAGTAACTCTTTTCGGGGGAGTCCCAGAAACCAGACCACGCACGCTTTCATTTCGTTCGACTGTCTTTGTATAAGGTCGCATCAGTCGTAGCGGACACTGCGGAGAGGCTGATGGCGGAATTCGAGCCAGCGAGCGAGAAATGGTCATCCCTCATCAGTGAACGACATCATGTATGGAAGTTTTCTTCCACGGGGAGGGCGCAACATTCGGACCGGGGAAGTCTCTTAGGTCCAGCACGGCAGAGTTTTATACGTTCGGAACAGCCTGAGTGTGTAACTTTCCAGGAACCCGTTTCGGGATTTTACCGGTGCATAGGCAAGTGTCCATGAAGGCTATACTCCTGTGGAAACATTAATAAATATATCTAATTACACACCAGCCAAGGTTGCCGTGTACCGGGTAGCGGCACACTCGATCAAACAACTATTCGGACAGTCCATTTCGCCGGCAATGCGAAAAACGAACATTGGTGCGATCGGCATATCGGTTGGCCGGGGATGATTCGCTCCCTTTGGCTGTTTGTATGAGTGGGAATGTAATTTTACCATATAGCAACATATCAAAAGTTACAAATGATGCACTAACATGTCCCCGTACGAGTGCCGAAGTGAAAATTCATCATCATGCAAAATAGTAACAACGGAAACGATGGTCACACAATGGATGAAGCAGCATGTTGTACGAATGGGTTACCCAGAGCATGGGCAAAAGATTGCAAAAAGATCATAAATTTCATAAGCTGTTAATAACTCATGATTAAGTCGTAGCAGCACAATGATGCAGCTCTACACATGGACTCTCAGTGTGCCTTTTTCGGAGCAAAGTTTGCGCCAAAAACGATCGTGCATAATGTTTTACAATTGTGGTTACAGTAATGCGCCGTCTGAGCTGCTGTTAACACAGAGGAAATGGGGAAGAAAAATGACTACTCTTAATGTTCTAAGAGATTGGAACAATCTCGATAATCAGACACTTTGTATGGATAAGCGAATAGGACCCGTTTGTGGCAGCCAAGTGAACTTACTAAAAATGTTGTCCTTTTTCTCGGTTTTTTTGCAAATAAGTATGAATTGAAAATAAAAGTTTTGATCCGTAAAAATGAGCACAAACTTCGATTTTTTCCGTTTTGCAAGACTTTTTTTTGAGAAAAAATTCCGGGCCCGGGTTGGCCTAGCAGGTCGTTCAGCCAAGAAGAAGAAGACTTTGATTTTATAGTCAAATAACATTAACAAAACAAAACATTATTCAAAAAGATCGAAAAGAAATGTAATATATGCGATCAAATGGAGGTCATACAATGTTTTGAAAAGAACAACATATAATCAAAGACAATACGGCACTGGACCGTAATAATCAATCGTAAATAAATAAATAACATATAATCAAATGAAATTAATACATAGAATGATTAATTTTTCAAACAATTATTTGCTAACAATTAAATAGAGAATGAAGAAATGTATCAAACTATTTTTGTTAAATGTTATTCATTTCCAACACTTTCGTGTCTTGTTAGTTGCTCGAATTAACGAATTGGCGTTGGAACGTTCAGCTCGGCGCACACGGCCACATGCTGGATGTGGGATCTGATTTGCCGGATATTGAAAACAATAAAATTGTCCCTGAGGTCTCTTAAATTTTGTCCCAGGGACTCTTTCCGGTTCGACTGAGTAGCTAAAACTTTGCCCAACATGCGCTCTATGCTGGACCCATGCTGGACGATTCGTTGCCGCTTTCTGCCAATAGTGTCCAGCTTCGGTTGACAATCTTGTGTGCGGCTGGTGTAGTGTTAAGATGTAGGGTTGTATTATGGTGTGGAAGGTTAGGAAAAGGAGGTATGGAATGGTAATGGTAGATACTGATATCGTTGTTGGACCAACATACTTTGACGATAGCGGATCTTGTGTCAAGCACCCAAATGGACAAGAAGTTTTCGTTCGACCAATAGGAATTGTTACATCCGAACACGCTACTTCCAACCAAGGACTTGTGTTGATGACCACGAATCCCGTTGGTTGCATGGTGAATCTGGTTGGTACCAGGATCCAGTGGCCGGATGAATCTAATTGACCCTAGGGACGAAGTCGTCAGCATACCGAGCTTGTAACGAGTAAACGTTCATGCGTGATATCGTGAGAAGCCAGTTCTGGTTGCTGGAACGAGGACATTAATATTCAAAATCCTTAAAAAATAAAGTTAACCAGTTAATCATCAGATTCAAGAAAAAACAGAAAATCTACACAAGTCAAGCGTAAGATTAACCAATCAGAATGATTTGTCTACAAAAATAGTACGAAACCTTTCCTGTCAGCCTGGACGAGCGCTAAGGCTGGAGGCTCCAATAAACACAGGATATAACAATTGCTATTTAAAGTACTCTCATAACTCGCTCTGATTTAATGGTTCGCGCTTCAAATTCCTGCGGTTATTAGCCACAAATACCGCAAGCCGTAACGTGCACACCGTAATGTCCGTAACGCGACGGAATGCGCGATCCCGTGCCGTACGCCAAACGGTGCAAGAGCTCTAGCGCCGAAAATGACTACGGCTCGTACCCCCAAAAATTACTGACCGACGCCAACCGTGTGGAGGCTTTCCGTACAGGAAAGTTCAAGCGATTTTCTCCAACAGCATCGAACATTTAGGGTAGTGTTCACACACGGTGGAGAATATGTGCCAACGGCGCACGGTTCACAATTCGCAAGGATACCCACCACCGTACCTGGCCGGTGGTACGCCTCTTCAAAGGCCGGAAGTACATGTATGTTTTGTCGTCGTATTAGCGTGTTTAGCTGAAGATAAATGCTTCCTCCTGCTCGTTGCGGGCTGGTCTCGTGAGCTTTCGAACTGATGCGAACGTGGTCCAAACGGGGAGTCATCGTAGACGAGCCACAGTGGCTCCGCGTGCATGACGAGACGGTGTGGCAAATGCATATTGCTCTAACGCTGACTACAACGGTCTACACACATGTTGAGATTGAGTTTGGCCGGCCAAGGTTCTCACAGTTTGCCAGTGGATGCCAGTGGACAACACCGGTCGCGTACGTAAGGCTCACGTGGTTCGTTCGGAAGATATCTGCGTACACTAGCGAGCTGATTGTTTATGCGTCCGGATACACTTGGCGCATTATTTGTGGTGTGGGCTGTGGCCCCGTAACGGTACGGGAAGCACGTGAACAAGTGTTAAGTAGAACATTACTGAAAGGATGTACGGGCATTTAAGCAACAAGATGCGTCGGACAAAATATGAACTACAGGCTAACGTTTAACACATTTTGATGAGGGAACTATAGTTCACACGGAATCATGGTAGTGTCGTTTGGAAAGCTTGCAACCTATCGTGTTATTTTTTCAAACGATAAATTGATTAATTTATTTAAAAATGTATCTTTCACACCTAGCTACTTCATGTTATTTCGCAAAACTGTTATTCAATAAAGGGTTGTGTTTGGATTGAAATAATTTGTATATTTTTTATATTTTAATATTGTTTTGTTCATTCCAATTCAGATTCACCAACACTGTCCATCAATCCTCCTAGAATTCCTCCTGGCAATCACATTTTGACCGGTTCAATGTGAGCCCAAATAAAATATTTTGACCTGCGCTACATTGCATAGTGCACGCATCGCCCTAAACTTGTCCGAAAAGCAACGCCAAATCTCTGGAGAAGTGGATACTCTTCGTCCTTTCTAAATGTACTGCCGGTCTTCAACATAGTCAACCCTCGCCCGGTTCGCACCGCACACTGATGTAGCTCAGCCGGTACGTTCCGGTATGAGTCAACCAATTTACGCCATTTAACGGCAGATTTAAATCAAAACACCGGAGAACGGCCTATTTCCTGTGCGCTCTGTTTGCATCCTTGCCTTGTTGGTTGCAGATTTGATGTTTCGCCTACGAGATACCGTCAGCGTTACGACTCTTCGTGGGATGCGCTTGCAGAGAGATACCTGTAAAGTGTACAGTATTTTCGGGCCTTCGGAGCATGATGTGTACGAAAAGGCGAACGATACACCGGTACTGACAAATTGACGATATAATATCGAGAGTAATGAATAATTTTAGCTCCCGTGGGATTCATCAATCGTTGCCAACTGTTTTCCATGAAGGAGGAGGAAACTCTGATGCTGCAATCGTTGGGAATATGGTGAAATTATGAAAATGAAGATCCAGAATGATGATTTTTTGAATAATTTATGTAATTTTTGTATTAAATTTAGCATTGTTGTGAAAACCTTAACATTGTCTGCAGAAATATTTAAACAATTTAGTTGAAAAACAGTCATTTTAACATCAACACTCGAATCGTCCAATCGTTCCTGAGTTCCTTAGTCAAAAATAAAAACAATTGGAAAAGTAAATAAGTTTGAAGTACAGCCTGTATAGTTTGTTGAACTTATGCTTAATAGATGATGACGTGCATTAGCAATATTCAAATAGTTATTCAGCACGAAAACAAATGCCCCAACTCTTTTGTGCGGGGATAACGTCACGAAGAAACATTTCTGCTTCAAAGCATTGTTCAGCATTAGCATGGTAGCCTTCCATCAGCGAAAAACTTTCAATCAAACCAAACCGTCGGAACGATCCATTTTGGCATTGCGTGAAAATTCTACATCACTTTTCCATGATCCCGCGTTACGCTTCTTTTTACTGTTCTTCAACTAATGGAGTTTGTTACACCGTGTGGAAAAATCTAAAAGAAGAGCAAAAAACAGCACCACGAAACACTAAAAGTCACAAATTTGGAAAACGCCGTAAGCAAAAAAAAGGGAAAATTTAAGAAAATTCATTTCTTTCGCTCAAAATCCAACATGCCTGCCTGTGTGTGTGTGTGTGTGTGGGCACATCCACGCAAGTGTTCAAAAGTTTTCCCAACAGTTTTCTCCGCGCTTTCCAACCATTCCGTGCCTGCGTTCGTCAGTGTTTGGCATCTTATCAAATGTCCCTCGCCCTACCAGATTCGGTCGCCTCGCAAGAGTAGTACATAAGCGTCAGTGTATCGACCGCCGTCCTCATCGTGCCCCGACATATCACGGGCGTCTTGTATCGATGCTGTCCCTTGCTCGGTACCGGTATACCCGGAACTACATCTGTAGTTGTATCTCTCGCCACGGGTGTTGCGGGCTTTCGGTGTGTCTGTGCCCGGGCGCTTCTCCTTGCGCTTAATTTCTGTCGTTGGCAAAAAAAACCAGGCATGGGGTGCGCCGGAAGCCCTGCGGCACGTCAAAAAAGGCGTCCGTGCCAGCCTTCACAGTGACACGTTTATGTCTAATCGATGTCAGGATGCGCTCCGTCGACTTGACGGCGAACGTCATTACGCACCTTTACGGCACAGCATCGTCCCTATTCGCTCGGTTTTCTGCCGAAAGGCGAATCTTGCGCTCCCTTTCCTATCTACCAAACGCTCTTCGTGCTTCCAATTTCTCCACGTGGCTCCACGCTTTCGGCGACGGGCCACTGGTGCGCAGGAGACGTACATACCTTTTGCCTGGCTCGGGCTGTCTTCGATTCTGTCCGTCGCTCGTCAAAGCGATAGCATGCGCCGGGCAGGAGCAACAAAAGTCTCGCTATCGCTTTGAGCCGCTATCAGGACCGTTCGGCTTCGGAATACCGTAGGACAGAAGCGCCCAGGACGCACATACACAGCACACCAAAATGCTAGCTCGTGCACAAACACCAGCCCATATCAATCGCACTCTTTCTAGCGTTGGCCTTCGAAATACGGTTCCTACTGCTTTTTTTTTTTCGTTCACTTCTATTTACTATTTCATTCTAGTCGCAAAGGATGTGAGGCCCCAGCACCGAACGAAATACGTTTGCGATTTGCTTGCGTTTGTTTGATTTTTCCGTAGCTCCGTTTTTTGCCGATCTCTGGATTTGTGTAAATGATTCTTCTCGAGAGAATTTCTCATCAGCCGTATTTTTCGGAGACGATGCGGAAAACTGCTACAACGGTTACACATTCAAAAGAGGTAATTTATTTTACGAATTTTCGCCCATCATACCTAGTCTGAGTACAGTGTAAATTTCCACTGCAAAACAATGTAAATGTAGCGTTTGAAATTATCTGATAGTGGCAGGGATTATCGGCACGATTTAAAAGGCGTTTGCAGTGGTAAGTTGTGGAATTTATTTAACTCTTGCTCAAAAGCTGACAGCTTTTCCTATTAGAAAACAATGATTCATTCTGTCCTTCCCTGGGACACTTGCACATTATGAAGCAACTTTCAATTGTGGCCTTAAATTTGGTGTAAAAAAAGAGCAACAACAAATTCAAATCATGTCAAGCGGAATAAATAAGAAATGATGCTCATTAGATTTCTGTTATCACACAGCAGCGCCACATCAGTGCGCCTCGCCACCGCCATCGCCATCTTTCCGCCCTTTTTTATGACGCTATTCACCGTATGTCATATTTTTAATGGCCCGTGTTACTTTCCATCTTGCCATAACTTCGGGTTGAATGTTGTTGCTACATGTTTCTGTTTTCTCTTCTTATTATACTATCTTGAATTTTTCCAACCACAGCCTCGTCACGTTTCCATGTTCTCGTCAGCGCTGTTCCTCTCTATCTCTTTCTCTAAAGCTTCCACCCCGAAACGAAACACACATAAACACGCATAACTCACCAAAGGAAGGGAACGTAGAAAAATCCCCCCCTCCGATAGCGTTTGCCTTTTTGATGCGTGTACATTGTGCACGTTGGATTTTCGCACAGAAGCTGGGCGTCGTGTTTCGAGGTTGATTCTCGGATTGATCAAGTACGGTCCGTTTTTTTGACGGGGTCGTAACAGGTTCGTCTAGTTTGGCCGGCTCACAAGAGGACTCGGGGTGAGTAATGGTTGAAAAAAAAAAAACTTTCCACGGTGTGAGATTATGAAGGGATGAAGGGATCGTCTACGGCTGTCAGGACGTACCGGGGGTTCATTCGGAAGATTTATGGCGTTGAAGATGGTGGATCGTGCTTTTGACACCGACCACAAGATGACGCTAGCGTTATAGTTTGGAAAAAGGGAAACGATGTAAGGGAAAAAAATGTTTAAATTATATTTCTTGTAAATTTCGGTCAGGATATGTTTTATTGGAGACGCAAATATCGAAATAATGACGTTTTGATTTTCTATAAAAATAATTGGTGTACTTCAACCAAGTTCATTGAAGTTCTTTGTACGCTATAACTTCATAAGGAATGGAGTTTCGGTGACCAATAAACTGACATTTTTCATGTTTTATTTAAAACAAATATCCTTTGCTAAGTGACAAATGTAGGGAGCTTTATCGTCACTCTCAAATATTCATCCAAATGTAATGCATATGGCGCAACGGCAACCATGTCATAACGAACTTCGTTTGCCATATGACGCCTGACGAATGCACGTGCTGCACGAGCTGTGTGTCTGTGATGATAAACACGTTGGTTAACATCGTACATTGTGTTGATTGGATCGGTAATAGTCGTTCCGTGGCTCATAATACGTTTGTAGGTGCTGCATAGATGTCACCGTCCCGTAATACGTGTACATCATCGCGTATAAACATAAAAGAAACACTTGCAGAAGACACAAAGAAACAAAAGGGCAAGATAAATATTACACCAACTTCTGCGCTATGATTGGAACAGGGAATAGGATAGGTTTCAGCTCGGCTAGAAATTACCGACATTTGCTTGATTGAAAACGAAGTTTTCCCCATGGCGGATTCGAATTATTTTCGAGGTTTACCATCAATCGCCGAAGGTGCAAAAAGGCTACGGATGGACAATGAATCCGCCTGCTTGCTTATCGCGTCCGGACATCCAAGCGCTGGCTTGATGTGGGTTTGGCGTGGACACCAATATTTATGAGGCCCAGCAAATGATGATGAACCGAATGGTGATTCTGAATCCGAAATCGATACGAAACATACTATCCGTAATGAGAAAAAATGTGTGTGCTTGGACACGGAATGGCAAAAGGAGACATTCCAATATTCGAGTGATGGTTTGGGATGTGAAGCCAAGTTCATTGCAATATCCTTTTTGTTGAGCAGAGCAGAGCCTTCTTTCAACGGAGGAGTCCCATTAAATCAGGACCAGACAAACTTTTTCTCAAAAATAGTCCCCGGCAGCATGTTTCGTTAGTCCTCCCGCAACGGGTGTGCTATAAATCGGCAAATTGCTAATGCTCACGTTGGAAATTGTGTTCCTTTTTTTGTTCTTGCTATTGATTTTCCACCGCAGCGCTACCACAAATAGTACCAAAAACCCTCGCTTCGATCACATCGAACCGATAGAATTGAGTTCCATTTTATTTTGATGGAAAAGCTGATCAAAAATATTGAAACGTGTAGGCTACGTTCGGTGAAACGCTGCGGGCTTTTCGCCGGGCCATGCTCAATGTCTTTTCCGACACGATTTTGCCATTTCGCGGCGCGTTTTCACTGTGCCTATCTTCGTTTCATCTATTTCCATAATCGTAACCGTATATTTCTTGTCGATGTGATACGCTTCCGATTTCATCGACGCATGGAACACCACCCAAAAAGGAATCATTTGCGGTTGAAACAAAATGCGTCTCGAGCCATCGTTTTTTTTTTTTTTTTGCTGGGACAAATTGGAAGATTCCATATCGGCTGCCAATCAAGGCGTGAAAATATAGACAGAAGGCTCGTCAACAGTGTACGGGAAAGGTGGTTGAAAAAAAAAAAAAACTCCCGCACTATCGCAAAAGATTGAACCGAACGGTCGAATGTGTTGAATAATGTGTGTTTTTCGGGCGAATGTAGGTGGAAAGATTTTATTCACCTTTTGGTAGCGAAGGTTGCGACCTGTGTAGTGTTGGAGAAGTTATCAGAAATCGAAAAAGCGATGAAGCAATATCTTATTTTGTAGAAGAAAATCATAGCACTTTGATGTTTGATTGAAAAATATTGATTTGTGATTATAATGAATGTAAAAGTGAATATATTATTCAGTTAGAAAATTCCTCTGGAATTTCTGGAATGCTCTGGAAGCAAGAATTCATTATTTTGTTGATTTGTCTAGTTTTTTCAAGGCTTAATTTTACGACTACAGCTCGCAACTGCTTCAATGAAACTCTAACACTCATGCAACCCCATTTGCAGAAACCTTTCAAACACACGTCGAACTTCCGAATTGCTAAACTGGGCGAAGGAATCTCCCACCGTACGGATGGAGCTGCGAAACAAGCAGCAGCATTTATGCCCAATATCGTCGCCCGGGAGAAGAAATGAGATGCTAGTAAATATAAACAATAACTTAAGATAACCCTCATAAGTCTTGTACGTGTTATTGCCGCTTAGATGCTGCAAAACAAAGCGTTCGTCGAGGCATCCGATCACGATCGAGTTATGTTACGACTGTGAGTGTTCGTATGCACGAATGTACGTCTCTCTGTTTGTCTGTCTCAGGTTTATGTGTGTGTGTGTGTGTGGGGTAGTATGTGAGCACATACGGGGATGGTAACCACCGTTTCTGCTACTGCTCAGCTGCATTGCCAGCCGTATGATGGTGCCGTGGTCGATTGGATGGGAAATATTCCACTGGTTTGAAATGTGACGGGACAGAAAAACAGGACGACCTTTTGTTGGATGATACAGCATGAGGAACGTGCTGGGAACGCCATGAGAGGGACAGCACAGGAAAGGATTGAACGAGGACGAAAACACCAACAAAAAAAAACGAAATGAAGAACAGGGCCGACATGATGGAGAAAACGTTTTTCCTTCAATGTCGAATATGGCATCGCCGAGATAGGAACCTTAGAGACAGAGTGATGGAAAATAGATGGAAAATGTGTGCCATATAGCCGACGTGGGGAAGAGGGAGAGGGAGGGGGAATAGTATCCTTCCTTTCATATTTATGTTACGACTATGTTATCTACGATAACGAGTTCCGTTTGATTGGATGCCGTTACAGTACGATGGGTTCACATTGCAGGAAGCACAAGCAAAACCCGGAATCGAGTTGATACGGGTTGCGCCCGATGAAGATTTCAGAGTGTTTTTGAATAAGTTGTGTGTGTTGGTGTGTATGTCTACATACTTGCTATGGCGTCATATGAGGAATGGTGGGCTTGTCTAAGACCCAAAAGTGTCCCGGATGTTTCGAAAAACTATATACGGGGGACAATATGGCTGAAATAAATTTTCTCAAGCCCAGCCGCGGGGCTCAACAACTCAAATTATTTTTGGTTGGAAACTTTTGCAGTTTGAACTCAATCTATTTAAGTAGAGAAGAGTTGTTTCTTATGTCAAAAATTGGAAACTGTTAAAACTGCAATTCTGAATCAAACAAACACTGGAGAGAAAATAACTTTTTCTCGCAAATTAGACAAATAATAGCAGCGAAAGCTATTTGGAGTATAAATTGTTAATAAAATTAACCCCACAAATTACTACATTTTTAGGTTTTAACAATTGTTTTAAAATAGCTAATGTCATTCAAATAATTCTTCAGCGTCCGCCAGCTACCATTTGCGGAATTAATGTTGCAAATTCATACATTTCTACTACCATTTCAAGGCTTTTATTTTGCGGAAGATGCATTGAAAGAGCACAGCATTCACCCAGAGCTTCTTCTCGTGATGGCCATAGCCCAGGAAAACCTATCGCTAGCCGTCGGTTTTAAAATTTATGTCACCACCATTTTGGCTCTTGGCGCATCTTTCTCCTTAATTACTCTCACACGGACGTTCAATCTTTCGCTGCGGAGGTGAACCGAACAAAACGAAAAAAAAAAAGTTTTCACCGTGCAGCAGCATAAATCGATCACCACAGAGCACACGCAGGAGACCACAGAATCCGACGAAGAACAAATCGGATCGAACGGTTTGGCCGTCTTTGCTTAGCCCAACCATTATCAATGCCATTTCAACTGTGCAGCCACTAGCTCCTTGCGCTCCCGGTGGACTGTAGAATTTTATTTTCATCCCTACTCCATCCAGTTCGCCACCATCAACCACTTGCCCGCTAAGATGCTGTGCGTCTTGTAGTAAAGCAAAGGAAAACCTGTACCTACACCCATACACAGCTCCAGAGTTTTCAGGTCGCCTCGCCCCTAACCCTAACATTTGAAACACATTTCGCATCAAACCGCACGGCGGCCAAGCGGCACGGCGTGGCACATAATTTACTGATGTGTCTAATAACAAAAGCGTTCAGTGAACTGTGATGCAATTCCGGCTGCTACTGCTCCGGAAAGTGAGCTTTTCCGCGAGTTTGAAAGACACGGCGTCTCAAAAGAAATCGGTGCGGTGCGGGTGAAGTTGGCGCACTGCAAACCATGGCCGGGCATGGCCGTCGCAAAGGGTCGGCAGCTCTGATAGATGCACACGGGAAAAAGAAAGTGCTGGCCCGGTGATGCCACCGGTGATAAAAGGCGGAGAGAGGAGAAGGAATGGAATGGTATTGACGTAGCGAAACCATTTTGGCCCCTTTTGCCGCAAGCCGCTCCCGGCCAGGACGAAACTCAGCAGTCGAATCGCCGCACACCGAAGCAGTCCACCGGGAAGCCGGGTCCCATGAATGATGTCGATGTGAAGGGAGATCGGGACGGATGGATAGCACCGGGAATAGGGGGCGCGGTGTGGTTGCGGGGTACATTTTCTGACAGATTTATTACATTCGGCCTGTCTCGGAGTTTGAATTATGTCTGAAAATAGACGAAATGTACTATTTACCCCTCAAAGTGTCGGTCCGGGGGTTTTTCTTGGCCGTCGGCTTAAACTTCGCTTGAGGAACTCGCACCGCTTGTCGTCACTCTCGCTGTCTTTTCCACTTTTCCGTCTAACTTATTCGTTGCGACTGACACACGTACTGTTGGGCAGTGTTTCGAATTCGGATTTCCAGTTCGTCTCAATCTTCCCAAGCCTGATGATGCCAGGGAAGTGGATCGATTTTTGTCCGGTTAGGGTAGGTACTTTGGAAATGGATAATGTTCCCGCCGTTTGGTGCTGCTAGCACGAAGATTTGTGTGTCCTTTTTTTGTGGGATTTTCTCATCTGACTATTTGCACAGGGACTTTCGGAGTGTTTTGCTTTTCGGAAAGGCATATTAATCCACTTCACAAGAAGGTATTAAGTGTATAAACAGAGGGCGCACAGATCAGTCGTAGAAAGATAGAAGCATTTTCTTATATATATCTACGTTTCCTTAAAGTTATTATATTTATCTACGTTTCCTAAATATTCCTTAAAGAAACGGTGCATAAGTTTTCAGACAACTTTTCAGCACAACGTTTCGAAAGAAAAACATAATTGAACGCACACAGAAAACAAAAGATGTGAAAAAGGATAGAGTTTTCTGCACGCACCACCGTGTTGTGTATGTCTAGCTTAATGGGAGTTTTTCTTTTCACTACACTTTTCAGACACTCCGATGATCACCATTATCATCGTCAGCAAAGGCAAAGATTTCATCCGATGCGATGTATGTGTGTGTGTGTTCGTGTTGTATTTTCCTCCCAGGCCCTCTTTTTGTCACGTTCCGTACCGAACCCATCCCAATTTAAATTCTAAGCCTCCTTCCCTCCCGCTCGCAAGAAAACTGTCAGGACAATGTCCTGAAGTTGTTGGCATCAAGCTTCACCATTTTTGGTTCGTCACTCCTTGCCAGTGCAATGTCCTCGTGTCCCAGTTGCTACCAACGTACCAATCTTTTGCAAATACGTTTTTCACGTTCTGTTGCTCGCCTTTCCGCATTCGCTCCGTACTAAAGGACGGATTCCGGTGACAAAAGAACGCAAGCAAACGGTTCTCATCAAATCCATCTTGGCAAGTGAAAGCTGCCTGGGGAGGACGGGAGAAGCGCACCGGAAATACAAATCAGCGCGAGTGGGACGCAAAATCTCTCTCCGGCTCCAGTGCGATTCCCGAAGTTCCGACAGGATTTGTCGCCATCCTGCATCCTGGCAAGTTTGCGAAAGTATCGTACGAAACACGTGCGGAAAAAAAACCGACAGCGTTTCAGTGCTGTTGGGCGCTAAACTTTTCCCTTCTATGACAGGCGTCGTTTTTCACGTTCGTGAGGTGTTTTTTTTCGGCTCATTTTCCTTACCGTTTCTTACGCTTGTGCTCGCACACACACACACACCTATACTCGCTCAAGGATTGCCAGTTGACACACGGAAGCTGTATAAAAATCACCTTTACGGTTTATTCCCAACTGAGAGATGAAGAGATTCGTTCAAAGATTTAGGGATGAAACGGTGTATGTGTGCGTGCGAGTGAAAAGGAAAGCAGAAAGAAAAACAGGACGCACACAAAAAAACAAAAAAAAAAAACGGGAAAATGGCTAGAAACGCCAGATGGAAGAGCTTCTGGCATTCGTCACGTTGATATGTTGATATGCCCAAGGGCTATGCGAGGGGTTTCCCATTGCAGGGCATGAAAGAGAACAAGCGCGCGCGCGAGAGAGCGATTAGAGAAAGGGATGATGATGTTGCACGCTGGCAATGGCGTGCGGATGCGATGTCGGATGGAAGCGAGAGTGATGGAAGCAATCCGGTGGAACGATGAAATGGCACTGCCCTAGCGAAACAGCACCAATTGTAGACTGTTGGTTGTGTGTCCTGTGTCAGGCGTATGTCCGTGTGTGTGTGTGTGTGTTTTCTTCGTCAACTTAACAGAGCTATCATTGCGGCAGAAACGAAGCGGAGCGAACAAGATAGAAACACAGGACACATCGGAGCATGAGAGAACAGTAGAAACCCTTCGAAAAGAAAGCGCACCGAAGGACGAACAAACCCCACAGACCAAAAAAAAAAAAGCAAGCATAGATGATGAGCGAAGGATGACGATTGCGATTGAGACTGTTTGTGTGATGTGTTTGTGAAGGGATCCTGCCAGCTGAGTGAGGATACCGGCATTATCCTTGTTTGGCGTGCACGGAAACGGACTGGCGATGGTAGATGTTTCGATGATGTTTGTAAGTTCTTTTGCGCGTGGAAGGATGTTCAGGCGCTCGGATGCGGTGGTAGTGGTGTCGCATTCGAGTGATGGTTGGCTAAACATGACGTGCGACTGACGCTTTTGGCAGGGCTTATTTTTTGGCAAATGGTTGTCTGAGAAGGAACTGCTAGCTATGAAATAGTTTTTCTTACAGTCGATTTTTGAAGTGAAACGAGTCGAGATGTCCTAGTTTGTGACCGATGGTATTTGGAGCGTAATTGGAAGATATTTACCATTAACAAAGGATATAAATTATCAAAGAAAGTGTATGTACTTTAATTATAGAAAAATACAGAGCACACAGTTGCTTTATCAAGCACAAAATCAATCAAATAAATGAACGAAAAATGAAAGACAAAAACGAATTGCACAAACTCACTTCTTTGTGTCTGAACCAGCAAACGAACCACCGGCAAATGTCAGCAAATCTTTGCGTCTTTGTTCACTTGGCACAGCAAAACCAGCTCATACAAAGGCGCGTAATTTCTACCAAACAAATACCGGTAACCCGTACCGTTCCGTCTTCGTGCCACTGCAAGCGACGAAAATTATTGATTTTAATTCCGTAAATTAAATTTCCCTTATTCCACCATTATCATGCAAAGCACATCCCGGGCAAACGACGCAGCCCTTCTGCTGCTGCCGCTGGTAGAAGAAATAAAGCACTCGAATCGTTGCGCATCGTCGATGAGCATTGAAGGGTGGAAAGGATTCGTTGTGTATTTACATAAAAGTATCATATCCGTGCCTGAGAGTAAAAGTGATCTACTACTTGCTCACAAGTTTTGGCCATTTACCCCGTTCCAAGCCAGGTTCGTGGCGTGATGGCGTAAAGCGAGAACGTCAGTCCCGCTTTGGCGTCATTCGATGGCGGTGGAAATGGGATGACGCGAAATTGAGCTGAACCTAATCTTCGGGTGGCGTCTTTTGTTTGTAGGAAAATTAGCCATTAATATATTAATGGGTCACAAGTTGCCAAGCTTGATGCAATCAGCGGCGATGGGCGAAATGTAAGATAATGCCTCGACCGTTTGTCGTGAAGGCATCTTGGATGGTTGTGTCTGATAAATGGGTGTATGAATAATAATAACCGTGCAGGATTAATCTAGAGAAAATACTGTGAGCTTATATATGAATACCCATCCAACTGATCAAACTGCTACACTTGATATGAATCAGTGTAGACATTAATGTAAGCAAATTTGTATCTTAATTCATCACTCCAAAAGGACTCTTTTCGTACGCAGCGAGTTTATTGATGCTCTTTCTTATCCTTATCGCATTGAGCTAGACGAACGTGTAGACAATAAAATTAGAACATTCAAGCAATTAAATTTTACGATCCTTTGTCTTGTCTATACCGAGACTGAACGGGTCGTAACACTACTGTCATATTTTAGGTTCGAAATTTAAAAATAAAATTATAAGCTATTATTTTTCGTCATGCCAAATCAAACAGGTTCTCCTTTCTTCGAGCTTTTAATCATCAGTTTTATGGCACGTCCGCTAAGCAACGGTTTTAAAAACCATTCACACTCTCTCAGGGTGCGTGATCGATTGATGACCTATGAAAAAAATGCTACTTAAAGACGTATCGGATCAATAAAGAAAATTTATGGCATAGGTACCGTGACACTCGTGACGTTTGGTGTGAGAAAACAAAAGTTGGCACTTTTCAAAATCACACAGCACAAGCTGAATAAATTAGAGTTCCCGCACTGAAAGGTGTTTTTTGATGGAAAAGCCATAAAACCCAAAATCCCACTCTCCCTTGTACCACGCCACCCATCAGCGTTTCATTATAAAAGTTTCGATAGAATTTTATTCTGGCCGGGCTCTTTTTTGTTCGAGCGCTTCTTACTTCTGAAGTCACCGTACGAGTGTATCGTTTTTGGAAGCGATTTTAATGGATGGATCCGTTCGGCGTATTAGGAGCGTATTATCGAACGCCCCTCCCCACACAGTGGAGAAGGTAAGCCCGAGATGCATCAAACGTAGGCCATAAAATTGTACAAGCAATAAAATGTTTTATGGTGTTTATCTTTTACCATTCATGAGCAGAGTGATGGCGCGTGTGGCTTCGTTTAAATTGCGCTTGTATCATGATGATGATGAAAATGGTGTGTGAGTGTGAAGATTAAACATTTTTTGGTGCCTGCTTTGTCTTGAAGTTTCACATTTAATTCATCCTCAAAGGTAAAGGAAATAGGTCATTTTTATCATAAGGACTTAAATACAAGCCTTTTTCTTAACTAATAAAATTCAGTGTACCTGTACAGCAAGTGAATATTATTTATAAAGTCCACAAACGAAATAAGCCAATATTTTGAATCTTCATGTATCGATGCTGACCACGGTGCTTGAATACATATAAAGCTATAAACTACAGAATTTGATTGATCTAAAAGGTCACATATGAAGAATATCGTCCATAAAACCAATCAAACCACCCAATCCGGTATTGATTTATTAATTCTTCGGTCGGATGACGCTTGATTGTCGTCAAAATCGATAGTTCGGGCGAATGATTTTGTGTTGTCACATATGGTCTTTGAAAAAAACACAATAAATCGCTGGAAGTTGCTGAGACGCACATTTAAAACGCACCCCATGAAATCGTGATATTCTCCTAAAGGCCACAAATCATAAAGGAAACTGGTTAGAATGAATGACATCGGCCATAATTACGACGTAAATCAAAGTGAAGATAAAATTTTAAATGAGAAAACAGTCGATTTACCGCCTTCCAAAGCATCACAAGGAGAAGAATAAATGTTTGGTGTTTAGAAATATTGTTCCTGCATGGCCCGCTGGCAGCTCATGTGGGATTAGGACGAAGGTTCCCGCATTCCATCTCGTTACAGATATCCCTGCATTTATTCATCATCACATCATGCGGTCGAGACTTATGTCGAACCATTATACGACGAATGCACATCTTCAACGGACAGGCATCGCCAACTCCAAGGTTTGTAGCTGTAGCGACGGATATCACGACATCCACCACATCCTCTGGCCATGTGTGGACTTCGATGCGGCTAGACCCGGACTCTTAGCAGCCATTCGGCCATCAGGAAGATCCCTGGCGGTGTCGATGCGCGATATCTTCGGACAGAAGGACTACGAATATGCGCGGATTCTGTTTGACTTCGCCATAGAGATGAGAATCGTCCTTGGATCCCTTTCCCTCTCCCTTCCCATAGATTGTACGCACTATCGTCTGATTTCTTAATTGTTGTCGCTATTTCGGCCTAAAAAGCAACAAAAATTGGTTTAGCTGATCTAAACTCGTAACTGGGGACATTGTCGTTGGCGGAATGTAACCCTACAAGGTTATTGTGGCTTTTGGCTCCACGCGTTTTGCAGGCGTCAGGGTCTCTAACGACAGCATTGGATCTCTGAACTAATAATTTAGATTCGGAAGAGGTGAAGTTCTGACTGGCGGCCTTACTATTAGCGGAATTTTAAAGGTAAATGCTACTGTTATGTTCGGACTCTACGGAATGATGATTCGGATTTTACGGAATACAGCCTGGCAGTCAAGATGAAATAAAAACATATTGTTCCCTCTTTAAGAATGCGTTAAAGGAAAGTAGTACAGCACTGAGATTAGACCACGCAGTTGAATAACCGTCTAAAAACTGGAACCAATAGTACGGTACTGCTTCATTATTTTAGAACAACTCAATTAATACTTTCTAGACAAATGTTTAGTTTTATTCGACCTGAAGAAAGGAGAATTTTAAAAAAGCTAGAAAAAAACACCTTTTCTTGTTACGTTTGCTGCTGATGTTGGGACTATCAAGCGAGCAATCAGTCTTCTAATACGAACAACCTTAGAACACTCTCCCGAACAACATCTTTATCGTCAGTTAGAAAGTATTTATCTCCTCTTTTTTCCCTTCCTTCTCCCTTTGCGTTATAAATCAACATGCACACCTTGTGGCGTCTTGCGTGATGAAAGATTGTGGTTGCTTGCAGTGCGGGAATGCGGGTCTTGGCCGCTGGTCACACGGAACGCTACATCCTGCCCATATCGCTGCAAGCTGAAGGCGATCCGTAATTATTAGAATCCTGCCAACGAGCTGACGTCGAAAGCGAATGGATGATTACGTTTAAAATGGTATAAATCATCGGTTTTTTTTTTTGGGGTATTGAGTTGTAGGATTTTACGTTTCTCCATTTCTTCGGGACTTTCCGTTGCAGCTACGGGTAGCGTACGCTGGCTTTCTTTCTTCAACATTTTATAACGTTTGTCACGGATCATTCTAGAGCCGTGCCTGCCAGTAAATGTATGGTTGTCATATTTTATCCATTCCTTTAGAGATATCGATCTCCTAAAACTTGTTAAATGCTTTTGAATGTGTTGCCTAGCCCGAAGCATTTTCGGTCTTTGATCATGTACATTAATCGAGCTATAAAAAATGCTTTTATTTATTGTCCTAACTATTACCATACAAGGTTTGGGAAAAAAAGCCGGATAAAAGCGTATTGCATTTCCTGCTAGACCCTTTTTTGGGAAGATCAATTTCGTTAGATTGCCACAATGAACAAATGTACAATTGTAGCCGTATCGAGGAACTACTCCCGCCCGAAGCATCGAATGTTTGGACAACGTGACCAAATCGAACACATATTAGAATACCGTTCAGTGCCTCTATTGCGGTCCAGTACCAGCGCATACAACAGCTCTAATTACGACTCGCCAGAAACTATGCGATCGCTAGCAGAGGTCGGTACGCAAAACTGGACGGTGAATGAATTGTTATCATTTTACCGAATCTCTGCCATAGGTTGGCTCACGCTTTGGCTTCTTGAGCTCGTTTTTAAATCATTGTTTCTGGGTTCCGTTATGGTTGTTATCAATAATTCGTAAAAAAATATTTCTCCCTTGCATCTACCGGCATCTGGCTGCTGAAAGATCACCATTTAGTGGACATGTTCGTTTATGCGGTTCGTGTTTGCTCTCTCTTACACCCATTGCACCCGGGGTTTGTTTTGTAAAGTGTAAGCTTAAATGCTTTGCCCCCTTCCACCTTAGGGTTTTGCAGGTCGTTAAAGAACGGGAGGCACCATTACGTTTTCGGCATACCTTTTGTTGTGCAGCTACCGAAGCAGCCGCCGCAAACGTGCTTGAATATTATCAGAAACGGTCGCGGCTGAATCGACGGTAAAAATAATGCTTAAGCAATCGTTGCACCTTTGGATACGAATTAATCCAAACAGCAAATCCCATTCCCCCGTGGAACGAAGCATGGACTACACCACCACCACCACAGCGTTGTTTGGTGCCCAAAGCCATTCACCACCTTTGCGAGGATCTGGTGCACGGTTTGGTTCCGTTTTGCCAATTTTCAATATCGGTTTACACAGCCGGGCCAGTACACCGGTGTATACCAGGCGCGGATGCATAATTGGATGCAATAAAATGATTTAACACTTAAATGATATCATAATTTAGCGAAATAAATTGTTAATAAACGTTTTAATAAATACCAACATTAGGTCGCTATCTTAATTCAACATCTTCAGCCACCTTTCTGCGTTAGTAAAACTGTTTACCGGTATGACCGTTTTATGTTCGTCTTCGTGGCAAATGGTCACATTAATGGGAAGAGCGTGGTTGCTGTACTGGCTGTGGCAAGGAAATGGTACGGTGGATTTACGTCTTGCTGCTTGCCGAGGGAAAGGTAATTTGTACATTGTAATGTTTGATGTCATCCGTACTATGGGTTGAAGAGCATCTGAGAGGAGTGTGTAGGTGAAGGTGATATTTTCATGGATTCTATTTTTATAGCCAGCAAACCAGTAAACGATCAAACTGCTGTTAAAACACTGTTACAGAGTTGCTACAGTGAATTTAGAAGAGTTCAAAAATTTAAAAGAGACTTTTTAGAAGTTTTCTTTTGAAAATTCGCTAAAAATGCTGTCTTAGGGAGCGTCCATAAATTACACAACCCTCGAAAGGGGATGGAGGGGGGGGGGGTACTTTCTAGCGTTACGATTTGTTACACAACGGTGGGGGGGGGGGGGAGGAGGGGTTAACTTTGAGTAACACAACAGAATGTTATAAGTAACAAAATTTCAGAACACGCGTGTCGATTGCTCCAAAATAATAATATTATTTCATAATCATCAATTTTATGATCCCTTGGTCAGTGCCTCATCGTGTTTTGTATCATATCTCTTTGTCAGAGTACAAAATTAACAATTTTCTGCCGTGTTACGACTGGCGCCGCTGTCGCTACTAGCACTGGACCAACCACTTTCGTAATATTAGGTATAAAAAGTTAAATGAATTTAACATTTCATCGAAAACAAATTTTATCCATTTATTTATAATTAATAATGACGGTCCAGTGCCGTATTGTCTAAATTTTATCCATTTATGTAATCCGGAGTTTATTTCTGGTTGCGGTCTGATTAACAGATGGCAGAGAGGAAAATACTGGCAGCAAAGATTCCGCAGTGCACTCCGGAATTGAATCGGAAGTTATTATCGGAGATTACTTCGGATTAATTTTTGACTACGGAGTATACTCTGCAGTACTTCGGAGTAGACTCCGGAGTCACACTCGGAATCATCCGGATTAATTACTCAGGAATAGCTCTGGAGTATACTCCGGAATGCCACGGAGTCGGATTAAACTGGCTCCGGGAAAATAGAAGATCACTAGTTTTGTTACGATCGGGGGGAGGAGGGGGTCCTAAAATCCAGATTTTAGTGTAACGTAATTTGTGGACTGCCCCTTTTGACACAAATATTGTCTATTGGTAATGTTTCAAGGAATCCAGACAGCATCCTAGGTGGTTTATACAAGCAATTTTATTTTTTATTACAAAAGGGACATACTCATTGGCAACTTCAAGACTAGCGCAGGAAGGGATTTATGATTAAGAATTTTTTTTGATAAGTTATGGTAGTCTAGGCAGCATTGTCCTGTTATTAGACTTTTCGATGGCATTCTGCACCTCTCTATTGTATGATATCGTTCGTACATTGAAGGCTTAGGGTGGATTTTTGAAATGAGTTACTTCACAGAAATTAAATTGAACGTCTTATACTAAATAGTTCTCAATCGTTCTTTGTTGACGATCCATCCTGTCTTTGAGCACGTTTTGCCCGTACGTGGGCAAATGTGTGTAGCTTTTTAAAATTGTTTCTTCATCAAACGTGCCATCAGCTTTCTGTAGTTTCGTTCTATAGCGCCATCTCTGTGGCAGTTTCATTCTCTCTCTCTCTCTCTCTCGCCCTCGCACACACCTGCACCTTCTTTCCCCGATCGCTGCAGGATGCGCTAACCTGTCCTGTCGCTGAAAATGGGATTGTCACATTACCGGACAACCGCCAGATAACGACCGTCGAATGGAATGAAACCTTTATGAGTGCGCGCGCGATTGGACGTCTCCCCCGATGACGGGTCTTCCCGATCGTTGATGAAAAAGCGGAAGCGACACAAAACCATGTGGATGTGGCACAGGCAACGCGCAAGGAAGCAGAGCGCAGAACCCATCATCTGTCCGCGTGCACCACCATGTATGTGTGTGTGTGTGTGCGCGCAAGGTAAAAGGAAACGACCACGATACGGAGGGAAAATTAAGCATCGTAAAAGTTTTACGAGCTTTTAATTTCCGACGATAATATTCAAACACCAGCGCTAGCGCACTGCATTACCGTGGTAAAATGTATTTCAGCCCCTTGTCTCGATGGCTGGATTGATCCATTTTAGGTGAACTGGAACCTGCCTGGAAGGAACCGCTAACGACGGCGACCCGTGGTACACAGGCGAAAACCGGCGGACACCGTTGCGACGGGGTGCGTGGTGGTACGTTCATAACAATTTATGACAGTGAGTT
This sequence comes from Anopheles maculipalpis, assembly GCF_943734695.1. Classification (NCBI taxonomy): domain Eukaryota; kingdom Metazoa; phylum Arthropoda; class Insecta; order Diptera; family Culicidae; genus Anopheles; species Anopheles maculipalpis. The sequence continues at coordinate 11,860,119 of NC_064872.1, forward strand.
ATGGCATCGGGATTCCTGAGCTTGATATTTTAGTGTTATTGGATTAAAAACCATCAAATTGGAATGAAGAATCCCATACTCATATTCCTTCAGAGTGTGGCAATCATTAAAGCAAAACCAAACGATTCGGTTGGTGGGACGGATGGAAACGAATTAAAAAAAAACGCCGATAAATATAAAAATCTTAAAGGTTCAACGGGTGAGGAATAATATTCACCACGCTCAACGATCCATCCTTCTCGATCGGTGCCGGTATCGGCGCCCAATCGATCGATAAAGGCGAACGAAGTCAGCGGTTAAAGCAGACGAGAAGTGAGTTCGTACGCGTTGTGTCTCTGTGTTTTGTTTTTCTAATATTCGGATTAAAATCGATGGGCATGTTTGACTAATTTCCGATCAGGTTACCGAGTATATAATGAAAAACAAGATCCCAATTTTTGTTTATGACGCTTTGAGTGGATTTCTCGTGATCGCTGTTATCGTATGCTTTCTTATTTTTTCTTACTGGTTTGGGGATGTTGTTTGGTTCATTTGTATTCAAGTCTTTTGCTGGACATTGTCTTAAGTACCTACATGATAATGGTTGTTATCCTTTAAAGGTTTTGGTTTTTGATATTTACATCCATGCAGATGTGATTTTATTTGATCGAAAAAGTATATATTTTAAAATGGAGTTTTGGTAAGCCGTTGCTTGGTGGTTGTCAATGGAAAATTGCACAAGAGAACAATAAATTATCACTTTTCTGATGAAAAAGAACGCTTTCTAGCTTACAAAATAATTTTATCAAATAAATTCGATCTGCATTCCATCTCGCCACAGATTTCCCTGCATTTATTCATCATCACATCATGCGGTCGAGACTTATGTCGAACCATTATACGACGAATGCACATCTTCAACGGACAGGCATCGTCAACTCCAAGGTTTGTAGCTGTAGCGACGGATATCACGACATCCACCACATCCTCTGGCCATGTGTGGACTTCGATGCGGCTAGACCCGGACTCTTAGCAGCCATTCGGCCATCAGGAAGATCCCTGGCGGTGTCGATGCGCGATATCTTCGCACAGAAGGACTACGAATATGCGCGGATTCTGTTTGACTTCGCCAAAGAGATGAGAATCGTCCTTAGATCCCTTTCCCTCTCTGTTCCCATAGATTGTACGCACTATCGTCTGATTTCTTAGTTGTCTTCGTAACTGGCGACCTTGTCGTTGGCGAAATCTAACCTTACAATGTTATTATGGCTTTCGAATCCATATGTTTTACAAGCGTCAGGGTCGCCATCGACAACATTGGATAACTGAACAAATAAAATAGGTTTGGGAGACGTGAAGTTGTGACTTAAGGCAATCTAATGCATCCAGCCGCCAGCCACAACATCCAAATACTGGCCACAAAATGGAGTATCTGCAACGAAGGGGGTTATCTTAGGAACCAGTTTCCAGTCTCCAATGTGCGATGTTCCTAAGAGACGCTAACCCCTCCAGAATCCAGAGGACATGAAGAACACAAGGATACATGGCAGCAACAATACCAATCGAGCTCACCCGGGATAAGGTGCACTTAAACTGAGGGAGAAGGAAATGTCTACCCTCTATTCTTCTTCTTCTTCTTCTTCTTCTTCTTGCCATAACGACCTCTAAGGTCATGCCGGCCATCGAAATGGCTTTATAGACTGCCGATACCACGTAGTTGGTTAGTCAGACCTCACTACGGGAGGACGGTTCGGATGGGATTTGAACCCCGGTCCTGCCGTTTGAAGACAGGCGCCGCTGTCATCTACACCACCGGGCAGCTCCCATCTACCTTCTATAGAGCATATTATAAAAGATTTGTGAAGCTAGATATAAGATTAGATTTTTAGGAATACGGTCTGGCCGTCATGGTGAAAAAAAGATCTCAATATTGACCAATGATCCCAGAAATGCCAAACCAAGCCCAAGCCCAAGGCCTTAGTGAATCCAAAAGATAGTGAAATAGTACCTAATAGGAATATTCTTTTGCAGTTATTATAGTTATTTATTGAAAAACAAATTTGGAATTTAGCTAAATTTCAACGAAAGAGTTTTTTAGCGGTAAAATAAATCCCTCAACTGCTGTACCATTGCTGCGCACAGATCATTAAACAATCAATAGAATGAATGCACTCTAATTGGTAAGTCGAATGGGAAAAAAAAGTCTCACAACGCAGCACTTATAGGCCCGGATCCATCGAAATATGCTCGAACGCCATGCTTTGATTTATGATTTTCTATAATAGTTGGGCAAGCCACTAGTGTGCTCTTCAATCAGAACGCCGCAACGGTCGTCGTCTTTCTTTCTTGCCTTGGCTTGCACGTGAGTGGGCGATGTGTGTTTCCATCGGAAGGGATAAATCTTTCCCAAATCTAATGCACCGCGTCGTAGCGGTAGCCCTTTGGGAAAGTTGAAACCCGCATCGCAGAAGAGGTTTCACGATTTTTAGCCTCCCACGATCCGCTTTGATCGTCATGGTCTCGCGTGAGGGACAGTGCGACTAACCAATCGACTAACCCTCATCGACAACCCATCTCCGAGCCGTCATCGATAGTCGTCATAGCTGTTGATCGTTTCCAGCTACAGTAGGCTGCCACATAAAGCAAAAAAGGCCGCCTAAGCTCCGGCTTTCATCCCTGACCGTGTCGGGGTGCGTGTGTCCGTGTGTATGGTTTAGTTAGCTGCTGTGGGGTGTTTGTGCTTCCCGTGCTGGATCTCTCTCTCTCTCTCTCTCTCTCTCTCTCTCTCTCTCGCCCCTTTCCCATTTTCCTTTCTTTCCGCACGTTGTTTTGTTTCGTTGCATATAAATCATTCATTAAGAAAATGAAATGGAATGAATAGATTGAGTTAAGTATAAATCTTCATAATTTATGGTTTTTCTTTCATTGTGTTATTGATATTTTGTCCTCTTCTTTCGCATTTCGATGTCTCTACCTCCCCTAACGTGTGTACGGTTGAGATTTGTTTCGCTGTCTGCCGCTTCGGCTAAGATTTCCTTTAAAAGATGCTGAAAAACACTCAAAGTCGTGTCAAAAACCTATGCCACATGGAAAGACGCATCCCGGCTGGGGAGGGTGCGGTAACATAACAAAATTCTTCATATTCCAGGCATTGGCACAAACCACGACCACGAGTTGATGGAAAGCGATCGTAATTTGTGGTGTTTGGGTGTCGTTGTAGGGGTTTTTTTTATAGTCTGCCCTCTTCAAATAACTCTCTGAAGCAGACAGCAGTCGGCAGAAGAAAGACTACCGGAGATTTGATTAGGTTTTGTTGTTTTTTTTTTGTTTATTTCAGCATCAGCAGCAGAATTGCAAAATGTTGCTGACAGAGTGGCACACGTTTTACGACACTATTGATAATGCGTATGTTTGTATCCCGTCCAGATTTTGAAGCGATAAAGGAAAACACCAAGAAAGGCGTTAGCTATACAGGTGGCACGATTGTGAAGCGCTAACGTTTTTGGGCGCTCAGTGGCGATTTGATTGGTAGATGAAGAGTTTTAAATATGGATTTAGCTGCTTAATTTATGCGTTTTGCATAAAGATGAGCCTCAATATGCAAACAGACAAATGGTGAATTATAATTGAAAGCTACAATTAATGGTATTATTTTAATTACACGTTTTGTTATGGTAGTAGAAACTTTGCAAGGGTAAGTATTGGATGTTTCTGCTGTTTGTGTTTTAAAATAAGATGTAGAAAATATAATTTTACCCATTTTTAAATCCAGGATCAGTAATTCACTCAAACGTCGCAATGGTTTACGAAACATGCCGTAAATTATACTAAAACAATCTTATCCCACGGTATCTGCTTTTTTTTGTTACATAGGAAAAACAAAAATGCCATGTTGTTGCCTCGTTATGCAAATATCGATTTCCTGCTGATCAATGGTGATTAATTGAGCGCCCATATATTTCTACTCTATTTGTATTTAGGTTAGCGGCCGGATCTCCTACCGATCGGGCGCAGAAATTTGTGAAATGAGTTTGGAATGGATTACCGATTGAGCCACCGTGAAACGGTACTACTGTCTGAACGACACATTCGCAAGCATTCGGTTCAGGCCCGGTTCGTCAACGCTGGTGAATCGAATTCGAACCGTCAACGTACGTACGGACACACGATTGGTCCTGTGGATTTTGTTCCATCTGATACGAGCGGATGTACGGGCATGGATGGACGAACATTAATCTTAATTATAAATTAGAAAATTCCCACACTATTGTTGATAAAACGACAGGTGCTTGAGCTCAGGTTTTGTGCCGCTTGCAGTGCGGACTATGTATGTTGGACGCTCCCTTTAATTGGTATCGAGAGGAACACAAGACACAGTGTCTGACAGCTTGAACACTCTCATTGCACATCCATTGGAAAGGTCAGATTGATGTGTAATTAGTTTAAATAATAGTGGATTCAAATAGAACGTTATTCCTTTTTCAAAATTAGAAGCACCAGTCGCATCACATGATGGAATTAGAAACACAGCGTGCAACGCAGAGGCAGATCTTCCTACAAGCGGACTAAGCAACCGCGTGGGACACTTGAATCGAAAGGGGCCCCGTGCTGAAGCCCAAAACGAAATGGTAATTCCTAGCGAATCTGGAGGGTTTCGCTGCTGATTGGAGAGGACTGTCAACACTTTAGATTTTGACAGTGATGGGCTCCGATATCAATTCTGTCAAAGGCCTTAGATTCGTATTTGCTCACGCGGTCACAGGTTGTTGACTTACAGGACCCTCCATGAAAGGGCTCCAGTCCAGACAAGACCATTACAAGACCCATTCAGACTTATTTTCTTAAGATATAGGACACATTAACTAGCTATCTAGCTTTTCAAAAGTTAACTTTATACGAAAACCATAAAGCCATTATTTCTTTTATTGATTTTAATCATTATATTAAATTATTTACTAATCAATATTCGACCAAACGATCAATGGGACGAGATACTGATCATGTTATGTCTTGCTGCTTACTGGTGGAAATCTGCAGTTGATATTTGTGATTCAATGTTCGGCCTAAATGGAGGTCGATAACGTAACCAGTCTTCACACGACAGTACTGAGGTTTACATCCAATCCAGACCGTTCCCGATCGTTAATCCAAGAAGAAAAAGGTTCAGTATTCAAACTACAATTGTAATTTACCATTAAACTATTTCTATTACAAGGAGCTACAGGTACATTGATGCATTCAACAAATCATCTTCAACTTTCTCTACTATCCGTCCGAAGACGATAGCACAAACACATGCCGTAATGCACAACATTCCTTTTCCTTAGCCACTGCTTCCACCAAACATTCTGCAACTTTCTCTTCCAAGGCCATTCTTGAGGCCTTCAAACGATGGTACAATATTGTTTCGGAATCGATGCATTTGTGTGTGTGTGTGTTGGTGAGGAGGCGACTGTTTACCAGCGTTAGATCGGTTATATGCGAACAGCATAGCGTGACGTAACCAGCATGGGTAGGTCGTAAAAAAGAAAAACGACAGACCGACTTGGTGTCAATCGATATTTCAAGGCCAGCGGCGCAGTTATGTTTTTATGGGCATTTTCTTCCTTTCATTTACTTCCTCGTTTCTCGGTCCAAAAGACGCAACAAACGAGAAAAACACACACACACACCAGCCTAAACACACACACAAGACTTACCCTATCGCGGGCTGACCTTCCCGTGTGCAAGTGTCTAACCTATCCACACACATACCAGCTGGTGGGCAGTCTGCAGGATCTAAAATTTGGGCAACAGGCAACGTCGCTGTTTGCCCTCTCGGCAACCAACCTAGAGCACTGCCGCACCACGGTTTGCAAAGCCTATCTGCTCCAAGAAACCCAGGTCAAGGGAAAGGAAGGAAAACCCTCCGCACCACGGTGTTGCCTTCCCTACCGTGAACCGAACAACATTAGAATGTTTTATTGCACGCGTAATGATTTTTTCATTCCCCATTCCACTAGCCTCGTTTCATCGGCATCCAGCTCGGGCAGGAGAGGATTTTCCAACGAAACTTCCTTTCTTAACGGGAACGGAGATTTTTATGGCCATTACGGGGGTAACGGCGTGTGCAGGTTCGTGTGTGCGGTGTGACTCTGTCTGGCCTTTCGTGCCGGGGGTGCGTAACGTTGCGTGAAACAGCGGCGAGCTTAAAGTTTTTATGCTCCTGCTAACGACATCGCTTTAAGAGTGTTGAAGGTCAGGCCAATAATGTGGAAGGAAAGGAGCCACTTAAGGAGGCAGTTACGCACATACGTTGGAGCTCCCTGGGACGGTGTAATGTGCTACGAATAGTTATCACGTTGTCGGTCGGATGAAACACGAGATACAAATTAAAGCCAAAACGCACCGGGAACTCATAGGCATAAAGCAATAAACAATACACTAATAAAACATGCATAATGCCGACAACATCAATCATAATACGGTGAATGCTGTAGAAGCTTGGAACACAACACAAGACGCGATTGAGCCAAGCCACACCTTTAAAAAGGGCGGTACAATCACCGTGAGTGGCGTCACATCACTCACAACTACATCAAACTACCCGTTGTGAGGGGTGATGTTTGGCACACAACCACACGCACACACACACGTATCGTGCTGCTGTCAATTAGCATTGTTTTGATTCTGCAAGCGCGTTGGTAAACATTTTTAAAACACAGTTTTGCTCATCAAAACAAAACTTTTTACAATGTCCGATGCATTCTGTTACGTTCTTCACGTCAGGGAGCATCCCAGGAATATGGAGTACAAGCCCGGGAGTAATGTTAAACGTGCCAAAAGTACGAAGAAACACTCCCCACGTCGGATCGATGCAACATCAAAACAAACCGATTGGAGGTACCACTTAGCAGGATTCTATTGTTTTTTGTGTGTTTGCCTTAACTTACCCGGCTAATGGGTAGCAAGTTGATGAACAATTGTTCACGCAAGAAGCACTGTAACCACGGTACACTTCACTTTTTCACCCGTAAACACATAGCTTGTAGCACAACCACGAACGCCAGCACAGCAGAACTGTCAAACTCGTGAGTTGATGAGACAGTGTATGTGAGTGTGCAGCGGGTGCTCAGTGAGTGATTCCGTGAGTTTCCGTTTCCGGACGTCGAGGGGAAGAATTTTGGATTCTCAGCTGATTGATACAAAAATGGTGCAATATTTGTTTGGTAATGCAACGAAACTATATAATTTTTTAAGCTCTTTTTGGCTTCATCTGAAAACTAAGTGTTTCTTTCCTGTCGTTTAAACCATTCCACATAAGTTGATCGGCCGTTTGGTATCTTGGAGACCTCATATCAGCAAGCGACATTAACATGCTTATGCTTTTCAGCAGAACGATTAGGCGTCACAATTGAAAATGACAATCAAAACGAACACAGCTGCAGTTGCGAGAAATGCACACGCATTGCATTGAGTCCCGTACGGTCAACACGGTCGGGGATGCATCTTTGCTATGCTATTCCATCGAGAGGGCACGGCCACATACACATGAAAACGAATGTTTCCTTCTTTTTTTGTTCCGTACATTCGCACTGTTGGAACAGTGAGTCAATCGGATGAATTCCACGAGCAACGACGTACAACACAACCGAACGGATTGCACTGGGACAGTGTTTGTGGTGGATTTTTAGTGTTTTGATTCGCTTTCAGGTGGTGGTTTCGCTCGGGGCAAGTGTGTTTCTGCTCAGCTATCGTTCGTGGCTTCCGTTGTCTCGGAATCGAGGAGAAGTTCGAACGTTTAAACACAGTCACCTCGAACATCACAGCTCTATGTACGGTCGGATGCTGTACTTTAGAGGAGCTGGGACATGTGAACGATGTGCGACGGATGCGATGAAATTGATGGAAAAATCGTATTCGAATAATATTGCTCCGTGAATCAATTAGAGCAAGAAGGAACAATTATATTTTCTTCATCTACATGTTAGAAAGTTGAGTTATCAAAAACCGGATTCTGTTTCTTGATACCTAATTCTCAGCATGCTCTCAAGATACTTTCCTTACATTATTCAAACACATCCTCTCACTTCAGTTTATTGCTAGCAAACGCTCTTAGCTAGTTGTATGTGTAACTCATGTTCGATCAATCTCCGGGAAGGCTTCAAAATGCTGAAGCATGTTGAAATGCGCATGCTTGGCACAAAGTTTTAAGATTTTTGTTTTCTGTATCTTCGTTGCTGTCAAGTCAGAATCGATGGAATTGTATGGGCTACGTGGCGATATGGCGACGCGACGTAGATGGTACAAAGTAAACAAATTCTTATAATTTTTTACTTCATTTTCAATTTACAAAGTCTAAATCAATTGAAGAGATGTATCATACTGTCTTGCTATTCTGTGTTTTAAGATGTAATTTAATTGCAAAAAAGCATTGATGTAAGAACGGAGTTAATATTGCATCAAACTTCATTAATTGTGTATCAGAAATACAAAAATCAGAGTATATTATATTGCCAATATGTCATCAATTCCCTAATATTCATAAAACAAGTCTTCGCTTTTTCTATTTTTCTCAGCTGTTTGTAGTTTTCAGTTAAACGATGTGACGTATACAACGTGGCATAGAATAAATATAAATCTCCTTTTTTCGTACCATTTAAATGCTACGAGACGGCAATAAACCGTAATACACGAATTTAATTTTAAATGCATTTATGTCACTTTTTTATAATTTATCCATTTTTTTATTCATTTGGGGATAATGCAGTAAATTAAAACAATTCATTAACAAATGGTATTTGTCAAAAACCCTAAAAAGGTATTTGCATTGAGGAGCAAAATCAACAATTTCTCTCCATAAACTGGACATCGTTACACATTCCTTGCACATTTCATCCCCGTTCATGTGTAAGTATTTCGCGCCTGTCTTGTTTCAAGCCTCGCTGCTCACACTTTTCGCATACGGCCGATTGTCACAAAATCGCAAAGCTTCCCCGCTGGTGGTGAGAAATTTTCTACCGATGCGAGATTTAAGAAACGAGAGTAAAAAAAAAAAGGAAGAAACCCCTGCAACCGAACGTTCCTGATCGAAGGAAAGAATTTCCTTTCATTTATCGCACCTTGATGCCGTTGGGTCCCGAGCCCTAGTAAGGAATGTAACGATGCAGTCGATACTAGACGTAAGTGGACAACACAGCACGGATGCCGTGTGCATGCACGGATTGTCAGCCGATTGTATGGCCCACAGGGGTTTGCAACCAAGCGTTGTCCTATGTGTAGTGAAAATTTTGCTTTCCTCAATGTTGCCTACGGGCGGCTAGGGCGCAAAAAAGAAAAGGCGAAGGAGGAAATGTGTAGCTTGAAACATGAGCTACGCCTGAATGTCGATCGATCGAAACATATGTTAGGAAAAGTTTCCATTCCAATGTGCGCGTTGTCTTCCTTCGTGCTGTCGACAGAGTGGCAGCGGGACCACCATTACCACCGTCCTCCGTTCACCTTTTTGCAACACCTGCGAATAAAAAAGTATCTACCCCTCGTTCGCCCGGAGGCTAAGGATTGCATGTGGCCCGGTGGAAAAAAAGGGTTCCGCACTAAGCTAGCCGGAGGTGATTTGTGGTTACATTGGCATGGCCAAACCAGAGGGGGAACATGGCATGGGTAACGCTACGTGAAGGAGTAGAGTGCAATTTTCTGCCCGCCATTGTTGATGATCGCTTCAGGGGACAGTTTACGATTGTGACAGGTGTTTGCTGTTTCAGCGGTTGAAGAGTAGATTTGTTTGATTTGTTGGTAGAAATGTAACTTTGCCGACGTATGCAATTTTTTAAAGGCAGAAACAGCTGAAAAGTTAAAGATATGGAAATGGGTTTTGATTTAGTTTGTTTGAAAACACAACAGGCAAACCCTTATCGCAAGAAGATAGAAGGGTTGAACGCAATCACGAAGTTAATATTGAAAAATTAAGCAGAATAAACGTACATCGAGAGCCTTCGAGTACTTAAATAACGCACCAAAACAAGAAAACAATAGAATCAAGTATCACAAAAATGCATTAGCAGCTGATACTGTTCCAAGCAGACACAAGAATTCGTACCAGAGATTCCATATTTGTAGCCGAAAGTAGCTACCGTTCTCGGAGGCCAGATAACACCTACTTGCCTATCACTCGATACCGCTCGATCGAATTCTGAGTTTATCGCAACCTGCACTACACCCATTTATGTAGAAAGGCTAATGCTAAACCTGCGTGTGTCTGTCGAAAATAGAACCAATTAACCAGTATGCCTCCACAGGTGGAGTTTGTGATACATCGTCGCTGATTGTACCTAGCCAATTGCTATCCGTTTCTCAACGCGTGGTAAACATATTAAGCCAGAAAACCTTAGCGCTCGTGCTGGACTCGCCGATCGAATGGCCGTATTTAAGTCACTTTCGATGTGCGCTAGCAATGAAAAATGTCAAAACTGCCGCAAATTTATCTTCGAAGCGCACTGAGCCTCGTGAACATGAGCAATAGCTCGTGGCTATCGAGCGTAAGGGTAATCACGGGCAGGTTTCGATAGTGCCTGGTGGAGGAGCGCTGTAGCTGAACTGGTTTAAAATGGGAGCAGCCCGGCAAAAAGTGTACTGCGGGCAACAAACATATCGGACTAACCGAAACGGGGGTACGTTTAAGTCCTCCGTGATGCAGAGCGTTACACATTGCAAACCCATTTCTTGCCATTGACGATGACGTCCGGATGTGATGTGGCTGGTTCGGAACGGAATTGAGAGTGGGAATTGAAATTGATAGTACCCCTCTTGGAGGCTGAAGACCGACCGCGGATGCTTCTTAACCATCGTTTGACGTTTTGTAGACTGTTGTGACCAACCGAGCGCCTTAAATGTCGCGTCGCGAATGGGCCGCGCTCGATAAGGGCTTGATGGCTGATCGAACACGATCAATTTGATGCGAGCTGCTCCTAAGCGCTCCGCTGTCGCGTACACATTCACGCGCGCTGATACTGTCTGATGGCGTTGAAATGCATTTAAGATGTTTTTCGATCCGGTTTTGTACTTCGAGCGTTTCTGTTTCCCCGCCGTCCGTCCTGCTTTCCTCCCGAGAATGTGGATGGAATGGGCGTTTGTCGATGGATGAGGAATGCGAATAAATTATGGTTATTTAAGATGATAAATTTTCAGCTTCAGATCGAGATCAGCCATTAGCTTCGCCCGTTCGCCCTGTACGGTGGCGTTGCACGAGTACGGTCCAATCGAAAGCCACCGATCTGTTTTGGGAACTAATGTTATGCACGGTTGCTTCTTTGGTGATCGATTTTCGGTACGCCCGGCGCGGTGGCGAAATGAGTTAATTTAACCCGTCTCGCCAGCCTGGTGCAAAATTGGACACTGTCTGACTGAATATTCATTTCGAAAGGAAACCGAGGATTGATTAACACCGGGATTTTGTCAAGCAACGAGCTCCGGTGTTTTTATTTGTGTTTTTGTTCTTTTTCTTCTTCTGTGCTTCTGAGTTATCAGATTTGGTTTCGAAGTTTGGTTGCCACTGGTGTTGCGTAGTGGCGTTTTTTTGTTAGACAATGTTGTTAAGGTTTGTTTTTTTTTCTGTTTGCAGTCGAACGCGTTATTGACAGGTAGTTTGAAAATATATTTTCTCCACGGTGAGTTTAATGGTTTTGTTTCCATTGGAGTTCGGTTATATAAAGGCAGATTAACATTGGCTTCCATGACGGTCGCTTGAACGCGATGAAATTCACCCACGTATATTCCGGGGAAGAAGCATCAGTAATTCTTTTTTGGAAAAAAATGTCAGTCACAAACGAGCTTGGACTGGACACATCCGGCACATTTTAGGCAGACTCAGCAAGCGATCGCACCGCTCCGATCGATCAGTTCAATAATAGCAACACAATAATAGCTTGCAAGGGCAGCAATAATAGCGACAAAATGCAATAACAAAAAGAAAAACCAATAAGAAACCGTTTTTGGTTACAAATAAACGAACAAAAACTATTGTAAGAATTGTGTATAAATAATGCGGTCTACGAAGCCTTCTAGAGAGACAGAGAGCAGTCTAGAGAGAAGGTACAACAAGCAATACCTTGCGTTCAATTCTTTCTAGAGTTTTGAGTGTCCCCCTACCCAAGGTAAGGCCCTAAACCTCCAACATGCCTGTAAGGGATATTCCTTCTGAATATATATAAAATTGTCTGGCCGACTTGCTTCGCCGATGTGCATCGAGAGTCCCTCTACCAAAGGTAAGGCTTCGATGTCTTTAACGTTCCAGTAAGGAAGATTCATCTCATCTAGAATCTTCAGACTGCCTGGACAGTCAGATAAAAGAAAGATATTGGTCCGCACAGCTAGCAAATCATGTTGTTCTGTTCGAGTCGCGATTATAAGTCCGAAATTCTTCTTCCCCACCACATAGCGATCGTGAATGCAATTCTTCTCCACCATATTAATATTTGAATAAATAAATTTAATTTAATGTTTTAACTCCTGTGAAGTTGTATTTTGCTTTCCTTATGAGTACGTAAGGAACATATTCAATCATTGAATTTTTTTATTTGTGGTATAGAGTAGTTTAAGGGATGAAATTTGAGTTAAAGAAAGATAAAATAAATATTTACAATTTTATTTCTTTTTTTACTATTCTCTTATTTTACATTTACAAACAAATGTTAGCCAATTTATATAAAAAGATATTGGATTAATATGATTTATGTAGTAGTTTCTATAGCAAATTTCAACACGCATTAGACTATTATTGTCATCTACTTATATCCTTTCAGCTACAACTTCATTCCGTCTCAAAATTGGGGTAGCTGCGAGCATAAAATCATTCCTAAAAGATACATATCTGCACCCAAAAATTTATGTTGTATCAATGATTGCTACTTGAGTCCTTCTTTCGAACCAAAGACTAGATGAACGCATGAAGATCATTATTGCATTATTTTGCAGACTTAAACATCAAATGTCTCGATTTTCTAATGTGCGATATTCCTTTCCGAGGGAGACATAACTGCCTGACAGGATTGTAACAGCCCATAAAGCCTGATGACCAGCCCATGTTCGCCTGTAGTTGTGTTAGCTGTTCTTCCCTTTTCTGTTTTTCAATAACCCTCCTTGCATGTGATTTTAAAATGCTTGCACAGGGAAGGGTGGTGCCGGATTAAAACGGAAAGGACACTCATAAAACAAAATAAGAAAACATGCCAAAAAAAAAAGAAAGAATAAAACATTATTTCTTCACGATGGATGATTCTAAAATGTAATCAATTCCTCCACCAATCAACCTTCTCCGTGTGCACTCGTCCACGCTTGCTGTCTCACCCTCAGCCCTGGACACCACCATGGCGAGTTTCATTTGAAATATGTCAGATCCTTGATTGTAGTTCTTTGTGTACGACTGACTGTGGAGGAACGCGCGTGTGTGTGTGTGTGTGTGTGTGTGTGTGTGTGTGTGTGTGTGTGTGTGTGTGTGTGTGTGTCGGGATGGATGTCTGGGCAGATAATTTAAGAGAAGCATAAAGCAAATGGCGAAACCAATTCCTCTGCCCATAATAGGTAATTAATCAAACCACAGCTAAGGGAAAAAAAGGAGGGTCAAACATTCGAACGCACTGGATGATAAATAATTGCCTTTTTGCCAGGCCTTTTTACGCGATCGGTGTAAGCGCGTGAAGCATGCGGCGTTTCGGTGAAACGAATCGAAATGAATCAATGTTTTGAGTTTGGTTTTTTAAACGAGCGAAAAAAAAAACGATCATTGTGATGCGCATTGCTAATATCCAAGAAATAATAATATAAAAAAACACAAACCAAGTTTTTGTAAGAATTTGTATTATTTACAAAAAAAACACAGAATTTTTTTTAGTATATAGTTTTATTATATACTTAAAGAAACATTACGATTATTAATTACGAAGCACAAAGCCCCGGAAAGTCTACACACCACAGGAATTGCTTCGGAGTGAATCATCCAGTTTCAAGTTATCAAAACAATTGAAGCAAGACCCAACCATAGCGCGGTTCGCTGACGTTGATAAATTGACATTGAAGAAACGGGCGAATGTAAAGCATAAAAATTGATTGGTTTCTTCAGCTGGCCCAATCAGGAGAGAAGATTGCACCCCTGGCTTTCCCCGACCCCACTTCATCCAGCATAATACGCTCGCTTCGCTTTCATCAACTGTTCCGAATGGGTCAATTCCCGATGCCTTCTGCTTGATTTGTATATAATGTACCATTGTGTACACGGCAGCGAAGGGAAATGTTTCGGGGTTAGGCCGGGAGACGACGGGAGCTTCAAAAAACCCTCACTCAAATGCCTAGATCCATCTTTCATCGAGCTCGGGTTTGACGTTGAAAACGACCAAACCGCTTCGTTCTCTCTCTCGTCCATCGATGGCACAGAAAGCGGTGAAACCTACGGACACCCTGGTTATCCCTTTCCCTGATACAATCACTGTTACTAGGTACGGTGGCGAGAAAGAAAGAGTGCTGCCGAAGCGTCTCCTTGTACGAGGAATCCAACGAACTGCCGGGTAAAAACCGGACTCCCGGGCTACATGGAGACACAGCGCAGGAACGCCGAACAAACTCTATTTGTAATGAGAGATGACAATGATTGATTACCTTTGCGTTGGCTTTGAGTTTGATTATTCACTCCCTTTTTCCCAGTGTTTTGTGGAACATCATTGGGCATTCGGGCGAGTGTGTGTGTGTGAGTTGGTTGATGGTGTTTGTAAATGGCAAGCGAATGTTGTGTTTGTTCCTTAGCTGGGTGAGCTGTGTGTGAGGGATTAGTCGGCCATCGTGATGCGACCATCAGCGCCATTATCGATGCTCGAGAAGTGGTGAAGATGACGAGGGTAGCGAAATGATACTTTATTTTCGCAAGCAGAAAACGCATGTACTATTTTCGTACGGGGGTGAGGATTCTGGTGATGGCAACCATTGCTTTTGCTAGGGCTGAATGTTTTTTTAAATTATTGTAAACGTTTAGGATTTAAATATGTGTAAATAAAAATTGTTTATCCGCTTATATGTTGTATATCCTCACAGAGAAATACTACACCTTTTTATTTAAAGGGAAAGGAGCTTTCAGATTTACCGTGATACTCGACCTTAGGCTGCAGTCCTCTATGATATGAGTTTAACTCATTTTTAATTTTCCCTTCGTTCAAACTCGTTGTTAATCTGTTAGATCAAACGTGTCAACACCGTACAATTTCATCACAAACATCATGCACATCAGCTTCAGCTTCAAAATGCTAATTATGTGCAACTGATCGATCAAAACTGATGTTCAAAACAAGATACCGATTAACCGCATCACATCGCACAATTTTGTGTTTGCACATGCTGATCAAACTCGAATCCATCGGACGTTTTTTTTCCACTCTAACATTGGTTAAAACATAGTTGATTAAACTCAAATGTTCGAACATTTCAGCCAAACAGGGTGTACAAGCCAAGCGAAACGAACGAACTTCAATCCGGATCTTTTATGGCGCAGAGGATAAGATCAAAGCGGCCATCATCGTGAATCGGCTCGGCCCGCCGTCCATGGTGGAGTGTTTTTCATTCAATTATCTTTATTTCAATAATTATAACATTAATCAATTATTGATGCGTGAAAATGAATTGAAATTCTACAGTAATTTTCACTCGCCACGCGTGATGCGCTTTTCGGCAGCAGCCGGGAAACTGATTTCAGATTCAGCTTCGCATGCAATGTCTGAGTAAGTTTGGAGGTGAATTTTTGCCTTTGCATAAATAAATCTACATCACAGGAGTATAATGCATTTTTTTTTTACGTATTTTTGTCGGCTACGGGTTGAAGGGTAAAAACATTTAATTAATATTTTTTTAAATTTGTAGTCAAAACTTTCTTCTTGTACTGGTTATTAAAAACAAATTCAGCGCATATTCTTGTATAATAAACAGGAAATACAAAGAAAAGAAATAGCACCAATTTTAAAAATGTATTTTATTTACACATTTCTTAAAAATGAGTTTAAATTAGTTTAAAAAATACTACATACTCGTTTTTAGTCTCGGAACCTCAATGCAGCTACACACATTGATAAAATGAAGGGGAAAAAATGATAAAAGTGTAACCATAACACTTAAAAATTAATTTTTTCCTAATGTATTTAATTACAATATAACAACAAAAATAAATTTCAAAATTTACAAATGATTTTAAATTATCTTTAAAACATCCCTTCCAAACAGCTGCATCAAAGCTTTCGCAAATGTTTAAGTAAAACTCCACGCTCCCACATACCACACCCGATTGTTATAAAATATGCACCACCCGTGGGCTTCCAATTTTCTGCCTCAGTACATTTGGCTGGCTGAAGGGAGTAATTTAAAGTGATACTGCGTGAACCTCGTCATCGTGAACTGCTGCAGAAGTGCGAATTGCTGGAGAAGAAATAGCTTAAATAATTAATTTAAAAAAAAGGAGCACGGTAAAAAGCTGCAAGTATTCGCACCGGTTTTTGTTACATTGGTCGACCCTATCGTTTTTGCACTATTGTTTGTAGGGCGTTGCACGTGTATGTATGATCCTGTCGGCTGATGATTTGCTCAATTAGCAACAGGAAGCTACAGTGCTGCACGCAGCAAGGATACTGCAAGGTCCTGGAAGGTGCGAAAATTGAACCAGAGCAAGCAAGCAAACCAAAGTGTACAAGAATAAAATAAAAAAAAAACACTATAAAACAACATACAGTAAAAGACAAAAATTGACTATCAAAACCAACACGTACGCGCACACGGCCCACCAACAGAAAATCACACCCAAACGCTTGCGGCAACCACCACCGGCTTGCAAATACTGATTGTTGTGGTTGTTTTGTTTTTAAGCGTTTTGGAGTATCCTTTTTTGCTCGTATAGCTTCGTTCTTTCTTTTGCTTCCATCAGCGCAACAGCGTGTCACGCTGAATTTCACTTCAGCGGACCCCCGGGAGCCGGAATGGTGGGCCGGCATGGTGTGTGTTCGGGATAGATTGATATCGTTTAGGAAATGCCGCCATACAATGTGCGCTGGTTTCGAGAGAAAGAGAGAGAGAGGAGAGTGTGTATGTGTGTATCTCCGTGTATGTTATATTAAATTGAAATCGGCAATTTGACAAAATCGTTTCATGCTTCTGTCCTGCAGCAGTTTTGGTTGCTTCCACCAAGGATTGTGTCCATTCATCTAGCCGGGTTACGAGTTGGGGTTTGAAAGCAAATGTGTGAATCACTTGCGAGGGTTGACAGGAGTAGCGAAATAAAAAGTAAAACGAGAGGGGGAAAAAAACGAGGAAAAGGCTTTTCCACACGTACACGATTGCTCTACCCATCCCCTCCCCCTCCTGGCACTGTGGCCTGCTGCAAAAAGTGTGGCCTGCTGATTGCCTGCACTTGGTTGTGCGTTTGCGTGTGTGTGTGTGTGGTTAGTAGCGGTTAAAGCGTAAGCCTCATGAAATCCTTTTTTTGTTGTTGTGTTGCGTCCCCATGAAACATGCTGGGGGAGTTATTGGATGTACCAGCATAAAGCACATGTCTAAACGTGCCCATTCTCATGGGAGCCTTGGTTTCTGACCCTCGGCCCTAGTGCATTGATAGTTGTTTTTATGGACGTGTGAAGCGAGAATTGTTTTTCGTTGAGGAAATGGCGCATGATTTTTTGTTTTTGTTATTAGCTTACTTGTTTTTGGTACTGTATCGAGGCCATCATCCCATCACAGCTGCCACCTGTTGTGCCATTAAGGAAAAATTAATGTATTCTAACATCTACATCGATCAAGCTAGCTTTCACGAGAAGCTTAATGGCCGTTGTTCTATAGCTTAAACGATCAATCTTTGTAGTGTTATTTTCTGCAGCAAAGATTAAATATTGTTTTAACTCCTGGCAGCGTATGCAATACAAATAAGACTGGTTTTATGATTTTTTATTCAATGGAACTATATTTTTTAGTGCAATAGTAATAGCCGGAAGGATTCGATTGGGCGCTGGACGATAATGACCTACCAGGAAGGTACAGGTTCCACACGAGGCTTAGGGGAAAATAGAGAGCTCGTCGAGAGCTTTTGACGTCGTCTAGACGAGGAGAGACGAGACGACGAGTTCATTCAAATCGCTGATAGGTGTCTTTGGTGCTAACTAATTGTCTTACGGCCACCATGAAATTTTCGGGTACAAATCATTGGTTGATAATCGATCGAAATTTGTTGAATTGAGTTCGACTAAACACTGATTGGCGCGGCCCGCTGGTAGAAGCGACATCGGCACGGGTATTTAAACGGCAGGACCGGAGTTCAAATCACAGCCGGACCGTCCCTTCGTAGTGAGTACTGACTATCCAACTAGGAGATATCGGCAAGTCTAGTAAGCCGTTCGATGTCCGGCGCGACGTTAGAAGGTCCTTAAGCCAAGAAGCCTCGGGTCTAGTTGGTCTGAACTCCCCAAAGATTCATTCGTTCGTATTTTATTAAAACAAATTGTTCAACCGGAGTTGATTTCTAGCCTGGAGGTACTAGTTGATCCACTGATCAACTGACATTGGAATAGAGTTGAAATTAAATATCTTAAAGATAACTTCGCTGATCTCTAGACTTTGCTGGGGCTTGAATACGATCATCATCATCATCACCATCATTGAAATATCTTAAGTAGTTTTAATTTTGTTGTCATTCGAAGATTTATTCGAATTCGAAACATCTTTAGCAATATTTGGGACTCAAACAATGAAAAAGAATCAAAAGATTTTGGTGATAAATTGTGATTTCCATTTTCATCTTCTTTGCTAGAGCTTTTCAATACGTATGGCTCTCTATCGAAACTCATTAAAGAGCCACGTCGTTCTGAAAATCTGAAACACAAACACACACAGCTATCCATCCGTATCCCGAGTGGCGGGATGTCGTTAATTTAAAACTGGTAGCTGTTAATTTATGCTTCGGTTTGCAATTTTTACATCCGCTGCCTGAATCGCGCGAAGGGATTATGCGACAGTTGTGTGGTTTCTGCCACGAAAAACAGGTTCCCGGTGTTCACGGTTTCACGTTGTCCGGGCATGCATCTCTTTCGGTCAGTGACGAGACCCACCTAACACCCGAAAGCGTGCAGCCAAATGGACCCCACAGTACAACCACCGGTGCTGGTGGTGTAGATGAAGATGATGACCGTTGATTGGTAGCGGGCAATCCGTGTCGGGTAGTGTGCCAGATCTACTCTCCTCGCCAAACGAGCAACTGCAACTGTCGTGGGTCCGAATTCGGGTGCACTGCCCCATTCACGGCTAGCACAGATCGCGGTGCAAAATGGTGGATCAAGCTGATGAAGGTGGCAGTTTCTTGATTGTTATTAATTGTTTTGCTGGATGCATCTCGGGCGCACTGAATGGCAAACGCGATACGCCATGACATGAACGTACGGCCATGCCGGTCCGTGATGGGAAACGATGAGTTTTCGTGCTGAGAAAATGTTTGTTCCAGATGCTCGTCAACACTGACGGGGCACTCAGCCACATTCCTTGGTGCATTTTTTTGTTGGTGCGCGTATCTGTTTGCTGGACATCCGGGAGGCGTGTATCCGTGCAGTCATGCGGACGGGGCAGATGGATGACATTCGTGCATCGCGTGCTGGAGCGCCCGAGCAACGCTGACGATTGGCCGAGATTAAAACAAGATTTCTCGCAAACGCGAGGGCTCGTGAGTGAATGGCAAACACCGACAGTTTTGCTACCGGCAATGATTTTATGCTTGGGCGCAGAAGGGGTAAGAAAACCATTGACCGCAGATTCAAAAAGAAGCGATGAAAAAGAAACACTTGAAACACATATTCACATTCCTGGCGGGTGAACTTCCGATGGTTCCTTCACCCAACGTAAGATGGCGCTAGCAGTATTAGTGGAAGCAAAATTGGTGGAAAAGCATTTGAAAAGATGTGTTTTTTGCAAATTAACTTTATTAAAAGAAACACTAGGATGAAATTAAACACCAACTGAATGTTAAGGTAATGTATTACTAAGTAAAACATTGATTTAAGATTTATTTATTATAAATACATGCCGTAGTCGAGATAGTTGGGTGTTAGTAGCCATTTTTAGAATGCATTTTCTCCTACTCAAGCGTCTTATCTCGCACAGACTCAGATGAATTCCTTTTTATTTGTAGGTTCGTAGGCCTATTGTAGCGCCGCCTGTGTATAAGATTGATCTCGTCTCAATCATGTGTTGTTTGGTGATTTTGCTCGCCTGTTTTTTGGAGTTCTGTTGAGTCATATGACTCCTGTGCTTCGCTCAGCTTGCAGATATAGAGTGCTTCTTGTAGTGTTTCATACAAGAAAGCAACACATTACAACATTTACTGCCTGGATGCTCCAGGAAGGGTGAACTTTTATAGGTTTAAGCCATGCTCTCTTTCAAATTTGAGAATAATTTTCATCTGCATCTTCGATTTTTTTCACATTCCCCTTACATTTAAATCGATTCATTCCATAAACTGCACAGCCATAAAAATAAAAACGAATAAATCTCCTGCTCATCGCTACGGCCAGAAGAGAAAAACTTCTGCCTGTTATCATTCGTTTAAGTGGGCCAGTTTTGTTGTACTGTCCATCAGCGAACCATCAACTTTCAGTCGCCTGTAGCAACCGGTAACGTTCAACCGGTGTCAACGTGCGTCTTTAATGATCAACGCAGCTGAAAAGGGGGAGAAAAATAAAGAAACGAACGCTAGCCTTGTCGCGGCGTTAATCAACGTTCCATCATACGAACGGACGAGCTTGCGGCGCTGAATGCTGAGTGTAAGATGTGTAAGATACATGCATATAATTTAATGTGCGCACATAAAACTCAAAAACAAGACAATAAATCAATAATAAACGCGTTTGACGTGTTAATTTATTTTATTTACATTCCTTCAAATCGCCAGAGCGAAGTGGACTGGGCCATGGTCGAAGCCGGAGCCGGAGGAGTGAACGCACGTCCCGTCACCGGGACGGTATGGCAAATCAGGTTAGGTACGTGGGAAGATTATGGATTTCCAAAGATTATTACCACGCAATAAACGGGTCACAAATAAACATATCTCTGCTGATAATACGTTTTTTTTTGCGCGAAGAAACCCACCACTCAAAAGCACTCACTCGGTTTTAGTGCAGCAGCCCCTCGGGAGCAGGCTAATCATCACGCGAACGTCCAACCGAAACAGTCCGTCGGCGTGGTACAATTTAAAGATACTTAAAACGAAATGACATCATTTTGAAGAAAACCATCAGTCGTTTTGGTCCGGTTTTTTTTTTCTTCCTTCCACTCCAGACATTCTGCTGTGCAGTTCACTCGGTCGGTCGGGCTTCGATAGAGCTTCATGTTATGATTTTTTTTATTTATTGCCTGAAAGAAAAATTTATGACCATTGGCACTCGTGGGGTAGTACAGTGCCCGGGGTGCACAGCTCACAGTGGCGTCAGCAGCCTTGCGAGACGGAAACAATCCAGAGCCAGAGTGTCAGTCATTGGAAAATTCTCGAAGAAGAACGATGTGCGATCTCTTCCACCGCGCCAAGCACCGGCACCTTCGCACGGAGCGTTCGAAACGATGTTTGCTAATAATGATATTTGCAGCGATTCTTCGTTGGACTCATTGCTTTCGGTGGAGGGCCGTGGAGGTGTACATCGTCCGAGAGTATGCAGCGCTGCGTGAGGGAAAGTGGAAGATGAAAAACGTAAATGGACAAGACAAGAAGACAACCATTTCGGCCCACACTGAACGATCGCTCGGTTTCGCTCTCCCTCTTTCTCGTGAATGTTTGGCAGGCCAGAATCAGGTCGTACTGAATTGGTTGGGGATTTCACCCAATCTCCAAGATTGTGTCGCACTGTCAGGGCTCCCGTCACAAGCAGACCGTCACACTCACACAACAACCGAAAACCAACCGCGCCGGCTCGGTGCATTCCCGGCTCGGAGTGACATTAACGTTCTGATATAAGATTGAATGATTTACAGCTGTCAAGCGGCGAATGTGTTGCTGGTGAGCTGGTTCTGTTCATCTTTGTGGCGCTTGTATCTTTTTTTTTTGTCCAGCCTCATCAGTTGCTATGTCTCTCAATGGGATGGATGTCTCAGTTACGAGTGGGTCTTCCTGAGAGGACCCGAGAACATGAACCGGTCAATGGAGGGGGATGCGAATTGTATTTATGTGTTTATGTAATTTGCCTATAAAGCCCTGGTGCGAGATGAATGACATACGATGTCTCGACGAATCGCTACGTTTGGGAGGGGGGAGGGGGGAGGGGGAGGGGGGGGGGCGATGTACCCAAGGCGATGCCGGCTCTCCACCAGCCAAGCGTCCTGCTCGGCCAGTGTGTTAAGCTTGCGAACCCTCAAGGGCTAGATCGAGCTCGTGATTTGTTCCGAAGTCAGTGGCGTCGCTTATGTTCGCCCTTCACTTGACGACTGGTGATGAAGTGAACGCTCTGCTGCACATGTGAGATGTCGTAAATTAAAGACCACGTCATTTGTGATCGCTCAGGCTCGTCGGGCACCAATTGTGTGAACAGCCGTGGTGACGGTGACACTGGGAGCAATCGATGAGTGGGTATAAGCGCTGGACCTTCACCTCGCGTTCCCGTGCTCGAGGAATGCTAGCTGATACCGTGGTGAACTCTGGGAAATGTTTACTTGAACCAAGAAGCTTAATGTGGGGTAATGGGGAAGCTTCAATAGGCGGACAAAGTGTGAGGATCACTTTATAAACAATTTGTCAACATTGTACCGTAATTGAAATATGCTGTTCTGATGATGATATGCATAAGCCTTTTTTCGAATGATTTCTGTAAAAGAAGATTGCTATTTTAACGTAATATAAAATGTCAAATCGATACATTCAACCCGAAGGTTTTTGTTTGTTTGCTAACGGAGGTCCATTTTCATCCAAATTTCAAGTCCAAATTTTAATTTTTGTAAAACCATTCCCTCAAATCACCCATCTGAAATGGGAGCGTCACAAAAACACGCTGATGCTATATTAGGGCAAATAGGTTTTCTGAGGGGGGGGGGGGGGGGGGGGCATCCAGTGGAAATAGTTTAATATTCATCGTTGCCTCGTCTCCGACACCGGCACAGTTGTCTCGTCTGCTGAGCCGATCCGAAGCCATAACTTTCCGTGCCGAACAAAGGCCTCAAAGGACGTTGGGTTTAGTTTGCGTCGTTTTGCATTGCCAGATCCGGGGCCCGTAATAAATCATCGCTGCTTCTGGATATTTTTTGAGCAGTGATCATTCGTCACTGTGAAATATGGATCCGCAGGCAAACAACCGCAAAAATATAGCTTCCCGGTTTGCTGTGTGTTTGTGTGTGTGTTCGGGCTTCGGCGACCAGCACAGAAAACTAACGATCCTTCATCTCACGGTCAAAGGATGGACGTACCATCCGGGCCGGGTTCCAGTTGCCTCCCCTTTTGTGCAGCTTGGACGGTTTTTGGCTGTGAAAACTTGTCTTCGATGCTTGCCATGGTTCCCTGAATGCAGAAGACACAAGCACACACGTGAACGAAGACTAACAAGAAAAAAAAAACAATTCAAATGGCCATTTACATCCATCCATCCTCGCGGAATGGCTAGTTTGTCGGTGGCTAGCAGAAGAGAAGCCAAATTCGGTCATTCATAACCCCTCAACTGGTGGCGAAGAGCACCATACTGGCCTGGGACGCTGGGTAGAGCAAGCAAGCGGATAACGGATGGTAAAAACAACAGCAAAAAAAAACATGCATCCCATCACTGTACTAGCCGATGCTTCGGATCGCCCTCCGGTGTCCTGGGACCACCGTTGACCGGGAACCACAGACCCCGTGAACCGACAAAAAAACGTACACAACCTTGACATGATAATTGTAAATTATTTATTACTCACGTGGCAATTCAAATATCCTGAGTAACGACCATCGGCGCACAGCGGCCCTGCAGGATGCTGCACGGTGGATGGACTCGTCCAGGCAATTCGGCATATCGCTGGATGCACCAGTTTCGATGGATTGGTTTGATTCATAACAAACGGCGGGGGAAGTTTCGGGCGACCTGTGACCACAAACGTGCTCGCCGAACGGTTTGCGCGATATTTTGCACACAAAAAAAAGGGGGGGCAGCACTATGCAGTCGAAAATAAAAGTAGAAAACAAGAAGTGAAGTGAAATGATTTGTGTGATATGAACACATACTTCAAATGTAAACGAGATCGGACTCGCGTGGAATTCGCGCACGTTTCGCGGAGTCCATCGGCTAGCCAGCGAGCGTATCCACCCGTTGCATTCGATTTATTGATGCACCGGAAGGACAACTTTCCCTTTGCTTCGTTCGGGATGGGGATGAGTAGCAGCCGAGTGACAATTGCAATAGAAAATTGTTCGCCCTGCGAAACGTGGACGTGCACTATCCTTCTGCAGTGCGTTCGATTCTCATCAGACATCCGGCGCTTTGGAGACGAGCGATGCCTGCACCGAAACCAGCCAAAACGACATGCAGATGACAATGCATCGAAGATATGATATATGGCGACAGTGAATGCATTTTTATGCGCTTTCATAGTATTGTTTTAACAATTATTTTTACGACTCTCGCTTAAATCATACACTTTTATGGGGTTTGTTTTGGTGCCCCGTTACGGGCGTGCGTCACTGCTGAATGGCAGCTAGGAGCTTCGTTTGGTGGGATGGGGTCGGTTATGTCATGCAAAAACGTTTCCACGTGTGACAAGTGCGTAAGGCATGAGTGAATTGCAGTATCGATGTAGTTATGTTTTATGTTGCATTTCTTGTTTTTTTGCCACGACCACGTCCATGGTTAACGGTGAGCATGAGACAGGCAAGCGAGACGAGATCCTCGATGGATGCATTCGAAATCGATCACATGTTTCCTGGGCTATGAAATAAATTTAAAATTTTGTTTGCCTTTCCAGTTGCGGGGATTGAGAGCGGGGAAGGCAAGCGGAACTATGGGCAAGAATATCATTAAAAGATAGGATTTTTAAGGAATAATTCATAATAAAAAGCATTATAAACTTTGTGCAACATTTAATTAAATTAGTTTTCGAAAAACAAAAGCCGAACGTGCTGAGAAAAATAAATGAATTTAACGAGGTTTTCATTATTTGAATAAATCTTTCAACTGTCTTGCTTTTGAATATAAAAATCTTAACTATAAACATTTCTAAAAAAAATATGATTTTAGTGCACAACTTCAGCTTAAAACTCTGTTGTATATACGATGAATTACTCTAGCAAGTGAGACGACTCCTCGTTCGCTCATACTCCTCAGCCAGCCATCTCACCGTTCAGTTTAAATATTATACCGCGTAAAATATTACTGTGAAGGATCGGTTATTTATGGAACAGAATGGCACCTTCACGTCTCCCTGCTGGCAGCTTGCCTTACAATCACGCAACCCGAAGCAGAACGAGTGCTTTACTTTTTATTCCACTGCAGCACTGCCGTTTGAAAGCTGATTGAAGAGCGGAAAAAGGAATAATGTGGCTAAAAAAGAGTGACACCGATCATAAAGAACTGGTCGGAAGTGTTGCAAAAGCATGAACTCTGTGTCTCTATCTATCGCACCGAAGCTGACATTGGCTTTCGGGTGGAAAAAAAAAAAGAATGTTTCGACGGAGTTGGAGCGCGGACGATGAAATGCACTCTGCAGTGCACCCAGCACCGGAAACTAGACACGAAATGACACTTCCTCGAGAAGTATGACCGAATGGCACCGTAGAACACAGGCATCTGACATCGTCTGGCACCGGTTTCGGGGTGCAATGCTGGTGCATCAGTGCGCTGCCGACAAAGGCGAATGTTCGCTTTCAGATTCGCTCTCGTCAACGATTGCTTTCTGGAAGCTGGGCCGGGAAATCCGACAGAAATCTTAATTTATAGCCTCTATTTCGATGCAAAATTTGTGGGATTCGTTAGTTTCTTTTCGCTTTTTTTTGTTGTTGTTGTGGTTGTTGGTTTGCCGTACTTAGGACTCCACACTCCCTTCCTTGTTTGATTGTGTGTGATATTTTTCTTGCTGTTAAAATGGCATTTTATTTCTTTCGGTCCAGCAGCAGCAGCTTCTGGGACAACGGTGATCGATTACGTTGGTATATGTGCGTTATGCTGCTGCTAGTTTTTTTTTTTTTTATTGAAGTTGGTACTGGTGGCTTCTCTTTCGCTCTATTTCATTTTCGGGGTTGATGGATTTATGCTGTTTTGGGATTCGTTTCAGAAAGTGTGTGTTTGTTGTATAGCATGTTATATTTTTATGTTGCGTTCGGTTCGATTATCCTATTTCGTGCCCAGCACGGCACCGCTGGTACCGTGTTATCCCTGGCCGATGGGTTTTATGATTTATACTGGAGGAAACACTGCAACCGGAACGACTGTGACACAATGATATTTGGAACGAATTTTATGCTCTGGCGTCCATAATTCCTATTATATACGAAGGTTTATGATTTGTGGCGAATGAAGAAAGCTATATTTGTTGACGGTACGCTGGAAACATGTGGTCATAGAAGAGTGTCGAGTAAGATTTTTAAGCGTGTTTTATTTGATCGGTTAAAAGCTGTAAAATTTAGAAGATTGAAAAGTTTTTAGACAGCACTGTTTATTGTTGTTTTTAATCCGGTTACTTCTCATATCATTGATTGGTACATGATAAAATAGAAACAGATATTTATAGATAGATATTTATGAATTTTATACAGATTTGGCTTCAGATACTTTTTCAGATAATTTGTTCTTTGCTTAACGACTTTGTTGCGTCCAGCAACAGATCCTCGCCGTGTTTGCGTTTCGGATATTACAGTTTTTGACAATATGGAGAGTAACGCGTTAGTAGCTAAGTAACTTTTCGAAACCTATATTCAAATTTTACTGTAGTTACGCTGCGTGATGAAGAAGGGCTAAATCATCGTGTGCGCCTTCCTTTTATTCGCTGACGCTGCGGTCAATAACCCTGCAACACCAACACGATCTCGTCCGACAGCGTATCCTTCGGTTTACCTCGCTTTCGCCCTGATTTCGTCCTGCTGTCGGTTTCGACTAATCCGGCCCGATCTGATGACGTGGACTGTTGCGTACGCGACAGACTTACTAGGTCAAGCCGACCAACGAATGGTTTACTAATCTTGTTTATATCACGTAGTTGGATAGTCCTTACAACGTGAGATTGGTCCAGGTGGGATATAAGCCCCGGTCGTGCCATGTGAAGACTTCCATTGCTGTTCCCTCGGCACTGGATAAGAGTCTAAGAATCTTAGAATTGCCAATCATTTTTGCACTCTTTTTGGGAGGTTTTATAGTGTAAACCTCAAAACCCAACGAGTAAGATGAATCAAATTTTATTTCGATCCAACCAAATATGCTGGATATTGGCTTCGAACAATTTTTTTTTACTCTCTAAAGTCCACGAGGAGAAATGCTAGTTGCACTCAGAGTTTTATGGCCTTCTTTTCCATCAGGAACTTGCCCGATCAAATCAGTTAACTGTTGCAAAGATAATTCTTTCATTTATGCAATACGCTTCGATTACATGATGTTTAAGATGTTTCTGTGTTAGCTAATTTGTGTTATGTTATAAGAAGGTAAAATTGATTTGGTCACCAATTTCATACAAAGAGAGGCGAATGTAAGCGACAGGCGAGTCTCAGAGACTCGAGGCCTCTCTAAATAAGCGAAAAAAAAATCATACAAAAAAGAAAACAAATCTTTCTTTCACACAAAACATATCTAGCAAATTCGATTGATAAAAAATGTGACGGACGAGGGAATCCTCTCATTCATCCTGTTAAAAATCAATTTTCCGTTGAACAGAAATAACGATGTATCCACAATATAAACTTCCACTAACGAGTCCATTTCACAAACAAACTAATTGCTTTCATTGTAAAAAGTACATCTATCAACATGTATAGTCATCTCTCACCGGTGGTTGATGAACCGACTCGGACTCCTGGATCGTTCAAGGTATAAGTTTAGAGCGATTTACATTCTTCGTTTTATGACCAAAAGCTAGAGTGGAATCAGGCAGTTGTTTACAATCCATTTAGAAAGATGAATTGCTTAGACATTTTCGGATGTCCTTCCCGTACGAGTGCGTTTGCAACTACGACGGTCAGGGAGTTGTCGGCTTTCGAATGTTTGCTCAACCGGTTTTGCCCGGTGTTGGATCACATCTACTGGACATCATCAAACAGTGGTTGCACTTTTGCTTTGTTTCTTTTTACGACTCACTAGGATAAGGGATTTTAACGATGTTTTTTGCTCTCTTTTGCGAGTATGATTCCTCACATTTCGTCAACGTTGTCAGAGGCGCAGTTCTTTTTTTTTTTTTTGGTGCCACATTTGTCGCGTTGCTTTGAAGCCTTCGTGTTTTTACATTTCCCGCTGAAGAAAGCAATATCATGGGAGGTATTGTAAAGCGCGATTGTTACCATTTTTGCTACGCTTGCAGGTTGGCGAGCAGGACCTCGATCCTAGAGATGATTCCGTTTTCGCTTTTTGTGTGTGTGTGTGTGTGTGCTTCGTTACCATTCCGATACAGTCACTTCTAAGTGGACAAGCCCGGTAAGCATCACCATCAGTTAAGCGTTCACTTCACATGGTTGGAAAGCCGTTGGAAAGTATCGGCATGGATCGGCGGTTTCCGGCATTTCCACCACAGGAAGTGTCGTTTGATACGGTGAAACAAGCGAGAAAGGAGTGGAAACACGCGAAAAAAAAATGGCACACTGTACAATGTTCACTTGAAAATGGCCCGAACGTGCGGTGTCGCGTTGAGTTGTGACATGGACAACCTGCCAAGCGACAGTTATAGGCCGTCAAGGATCTATGTATGTCATTCGCGCGTGTTTCAAGCGTAGTACTGTTTTTTTTTTGCCACTGCAATCGTGTACGAGAGCAGTTCACTTGCGGTGTCTCGCACCTCACAATCTTACTACAATGCGGTCCGCGGCAGATGGGTGGGGATATTGTACGTTTTGTTCCCTGCACGTTCTCTGCACGTAATGTTTCACACCACGTGTCAGCTGCTAGCTTCATTCGCTCGATTCCCAGGCTTCTGACGCTGGATGGACCCTTGGTAAAGAAGTAAATAATGAAAGCCGTTTCGTGGCGTGGTTGGTTTGTTTTCATTTTTGATTTTGCTACGTCTAGCCGCTCGGTGACATTTGGTGTCGGTTGTTGAGCCTCGGCTATGAACGATCTGTTTGTTTATGGCGTCAACAAACTGGTTGGCATGCTTCGGAGGGTGTGTGTGTGTGTGATGATGACGGAGGCTCACTGCGGTCATAAACAGGACCTCGCGGTTCGTGGCTTATGGTGTGACAGGTAGCTTACCTTCCCATTAACCCGGGCGCTTGCCTTGTTGTAGGCAGGAGAACACAGTAGAAAACACGGCAAACGCCACGTCCACGTGGTTTGCTGGGAACGATTTATGCTAGCGCGCTGCACGGTGATGCAAGGCAAAAAGGTTCACTGCACATGATTTACATCTTGGTGGATGACTTTGGTGAGTGAATGGCAAGTGAAGCACTAGGTGCGCGATCAGCTGGACACTACGGATTCAGGAGCTGTGTGTACGGCTCAACAGTTGTCTGGGCCATGTTGGTTGTGTACAGAAAAACGGGTTTATTGGGTAATTTAAATGAATCAGTAATTCAGGATTTTAAACACAAAGACAAGTATTGAACGAAGTAAGCAATTTAATATGTTTTCCATGTGGTCTTGTGGTGTCTTTTCTCGAGGCTTTCTAAATACGAATTATCGAAAATCATATTCTCAAGATAGACGTAAACCACGGTGTAATTTTGATTTATGACATACTGTCAGCCTACACGCCTAAGTACTCGATTATTTGAATAAGTAACATTATCCAGCAGCATGAAAAAAAACCTTATCACAGCCTCACTCAAGAGTCCATAAAATGCAGGCTAGCTGGCGAACGGGCATTATAGCCGGTGAACTCTATAAATCTTAAGCCCGTTTAATGTCCATTGGTTTTCGAAGAGCAGAGCAAAAACAAAAAGAGCAGTAGAAACTCGCTTCGATAGCAGATGAAAACATTCGAACGGACCAATTCGTCATTCACCACTCTAAATGGGGGGTAAAAAAAAAACACGAGATACGAGTCTGCACAAGGAAAACTCCAGCTAAAAACGGATCATTTTATGATCGGCTTTTATGTGCTTCGGTGCTCCTCTTGACATACTTTTGGACTCGGGGTTCGCC
This sequence comes from Anopheles maculipalpis, assembly GCF_943734695.1. Lineage (NCBI taxonomy): Eukaryota > Metazoa > Arthropoda > Insecta > Diptera > Culicidae > Anopheles > Anopheles maculipalpis. The sequence continues at coordinate 11,890,352 of NC_064872.1, forward strand.
TATCATGCACTTTCCGTTTATCATTCGGCCGGTCACACTTTCGTTCTCCTTCTTTTGCCCGCATGGAGATAGGTCAGAGCGCTATCACTTTCCTTGAAAATCGGCGAGGAATGCATACACCAACCCGTTCCGTCATCGTCTTTGGATTGGAGGCAGGAGAGTTATCACCCTTTGCAGAGGTGGCCGCTGCGTGGGTGAGGTGGGTCATGATTTACGACACTGCTGGATGCCGCACTATTCGTTATCGATCAAATTCTAGCGCGTGTCAGGCTGGCAAAGTTTTATTATCACATAATTAGTTTGTTTAGTGTGAGGAAATGATTTGCCGACGCGGGGTAAGCGGCTGCGGTGCACATACCGGCCTGTGATCATTTCGTGACATAGTGACAGTTAATGGCGCAGCCGGTACCGGTATGCGATTGACTTGATTTTCGAAGATATTGAAGCGGAATGAGCTCATCAGGCAGGAGGTCCCACGCTGGAAATCGGACAGATTTATGGCGCTCGATCATAAATCAGAGGCAGCTAATATTAAACTCCGTCAAGTATATTGCCCTTGGCATTTTCCAACGTTCGACAGTGGGTTTGCGGGTTCATATTGTCTCTCCTGTTCTTATTGGTTCGGTTCGGTTCGGTGGCCGGTAGGGTGCGACATTTTGGGAGGGTTTGCCGTTTTGGAGCGGAAGGCAAGACCGACCGACCGAAGCTGACGGAGCCGAATCAATTACGATGAATAAAGAGTGATTTGTGTCTTCTTTACCGCACGGCGCAGAGTTACGCAGAAACTGGGCGACATTTTCTGAAATGGACCTGGCCAGTCCGAGAGACGACAGTAAACAGTTGTTTCTCGTACGATTTTCGCATCCTACGCGTTTGCAGCGCTGATGGCATAAATAAGGTAACAAATTCTCCTACAAGATGTATCACGATGTACGGTTGTGGCCATGTGTTTTTCGCTGTAAATGTCGACAGTGCGATTCGAAATGGTATGAAGAATTTTTTGGAAAATGATGACTGATCAGTGAACGATACGTCTGGATTGAACTACGTTTATGATGATGTGAGAAATAAGATTAATAAATATATGAACATGAGAAACACTAAAACTAATAATTTAATACTAATACTGATCAAAAGAGCTTTGTAGGTTGGTCAGGAAAGGATATCGAGAGCTATTTTTGGGCCATAATCATCCCCAACCCGAAGAAGGCAACGCAACATATCGAGACTTGCTTCATCCCGCTACTGCTTTGCTAGTGAGGATGGCCAATTAGTACGCTATTAGGTGATGATATCGAGCGCTATTGAGTTTCAAACAGATTCGAGAGCATACTCTTAATTATCGCCGCGTAATCACCGTGGTGAGTTTGCAGCCGTGCCTAGCGGCAAAACCGCACCAGGTCCAGAGGCGCTGACCTTCCGGTTCCAGTGCAAAAGCTCCCGCTCGGGCGGACGGCGTGAATGGCAGCAATATATTAGGTCATACGCTCGCGTCGTGGTTGAAGCCTGTGCCCTACTCTGCATCCGATCGAATCGCGGCACGGCCGTAGTTGAAAAACGAGTTTAGCAACTTTTGTTTGGGTGCGGATTACGAGCCACGATGCTCTCTCGCAGTAGAGGGGGTTTTTTTTTGCATACTGCCAGTTCGCCTGCAATCGAACACTCTTCGAGCAGGTTTGAATCGTCATATTTTACCGTTTTTTTTTTCGCTCACCGCAAGCCCACTGCAAAGAAGGAAGAGGAAGCCACCTGTGCACCGCTACGGTTCTGTCCTAGTTCTCGCCGGCTCGTGGTAAACGCGAGATGGCAAAGAAGCTGAAGTACCGTAACTACGTGTCAGTCTATCAATCATTTTAATTGACAATTTTATAAGATCCTCGCACCTCGCACGCCAACCAGTCCGCTTGGCTCATTTTATTTCCGCTGTCCGTTCGTTACCAGTACGAGCGAACAGCTGGTTCCTTACCAGCCGCTTGTACTTGACCGTTTCGGCATGCTAGCGAAACGAATCGGCCAAAAGATGACCCCTTTGGCGAACGTCCTTCCGTTCGCGTCCGACCGAGCTGGGCTCGTAAATTAAAAGCCACCTTCGCTTTCCCTCGAGGGGGGGTCGCAAAACATAAACGTCACAGCCACAAACTAATTACTGACAATCGATGATTTATACTGACCGTAAATTTAACCCTTCTAATCACTCCACCGCTACCACCGTACCGCGGGAAGACACCGTTTCCTTCGCCACCGTACCGGGTCGCGTCGGGAAGAAAGCAAAGAAAGTCACCATGGAAGGCTTTCTAGCAGTGTGAAAACTGCGTTCGGGCACGGGCTGCCAATAGTGCTTCGATTAAAAATGCACCGTTCCATCGTATGCGCGGGTGAACCCATTCTTAACCCGATGATGATGCACCCGCCCCTTCGTTTAAATTGCTACCATGTGCTGGCGCGCTACCATTGGGACCATCGGGTGTTAATGGTCCGGGCGTCCGGCTGCGTACGTTAGTGGTCCGGCGATGCTTGTGTGGCCACGGCGATGTGGGCCATCGTTTTTGAAGCGAATGTGAATTATTCTATCCATTGGCACAATAAATAATACGGTTGCAGGGCACGATATGAGTTTAAGTGCAGTATCGGCTGGCCAGCTGCAGGCCCGGTTCGAAGTCGGGCTACGGTTCCTTTGGCCTTCTACGGAAGTGACAAGCTTTTAGCACCCTGCTAGTGTCGATAAATCATGCCCGATGTGATTCAGTTTGGATGTGGCCGCCGCTGTGCTGATGTGCGCGTTACAAGGACCGTCTGCATAAGCGTGAGACCATGAAGCCATGATGATTGATGGGATACCAAATAGAGGCAGGCACACGTTATTTTTGAGCCACCTTACTGTGCTGGTGGTGAGCGAATTTCCGTATTTTAAGCCCCGCCAAGGACGAAACGGTTACGAACGATTAATGTGGGTGGTTCAAAGTTGGCTTAGTGTTGGGAAGGGCTGGAGCAAATTTTGAGTAATGTGATTAATTATTTTAAAAGGAGGTTGATTGGCTGTATATAGTAGAATAGACTTCTTTGAAGAGTAAGAAATTATTCGATCAGAGTTTTGGTGTAAAATTTTAAAACATTATCCAACTTCTAGAACAACACTACAGGCAACTTAAGTAATGTCCTGGAGCCAATGGCCAATTCCATTAGGCTAATATTTATGATGATGGGTTAGTGTCTACATTCCCCTTATCCTGCGCCCAAATGGGTTCAATTAGTAGAATTCTAGATGGTCCGATCCAGGCGCTCTAACGATAGCATCATCGCTAGCAGTGAGCATTCGAAAATGAGTGGATTCTTGGAGTAATGGTAGGTAAGCATCGATTTTGATGCAAGGGCTTCGTCCCATTACGCTGAACCCAAACGTGGGAGCTTTGGCAAACTTACCCATATCGGTCGTAAGGCTAAGCTTACCATTCTTCAGCCAAAAACCAGAGCACACACACACACACAGAAGAATCCACACCCGGTACAAACAAATTGCCGTGAGCGGTGTACATTACTACAGTACACGGCATGACTATATTATAAGCGCCAAGCATCCAGTAAATTATTATGATGCATGTGCCCATACACCCAGTACGCTGCGGCTGCTGGCATCGAAGTCGTTCGTGGACGATTCTTCAACGTGATCCGCAGAAGTGCAGCACATTGTACGGATTCCTTTCCGATCGTTTGCCGCTCGGCCAGTGCTTTTCACTGATGATTTTCGCATCAGAAAGCTCTCGAGGGTGGTTTCAAGGTTTTTACTGCTGCTGCTGCTGCTGCTGCTCACGGAGGGATGGGGCTTTGTTTTCTCATTTCGGGAAAGTCTTTACGTGTGAGTACATGTTGTAAGAAACGTTGTATAAATCGTTCGCTTCTGATGTATCAATGGTAATAAATTTCAATGGCATCAAATGCCTCTTTGTGCTACGGACGGGTGGACGGGGGGGCTGTATTCCCTGGGCAATGTGTTACGATCCTGCCAATGAAAGATTGCCGTTCGACTATGCAGCTCGATGCAGTACATTCAGTTTTGTTGTGCCGTTTCGCTGCAGAGGTAGTGGTGAGGGTGGTGGCTGCGTTGGTGCAAATTTGACACAAATTGATCGTTTCGTTGAAAGGTATTATTTAGCTTTCTTCGTCTCTTTCCAGCGGGCGTGCCAAATCAGAAAGTGTTAGGTGTTTGTGTTTTGCATAGTGCTCACCGTACCCTCGAGGGAGACTATTAATAATAAAATGATCGTTGAGCTGTACCATTAGGGGCCGCTTACTCTTCGGGGCAAAAATCGATAAAACGAACAAATAATATTTCATTATGCTTGAGATATTTTTCATTTCACATACGTATGCAGGACCGAAGGTGTATGTTGTGTGTGTTTCTATTGTTCGTTAACAAGCTTGGCTAGTGTGGGTAGAGCTGATCAAATCAATAAACAATTTCCTTTAATTTTTACTATATTTTTGCACAAATATCACATTTAAACTCAATGCAATTGCTTAACGAAATGCTGGAGCTAGTAGTGTCAAACCAAGTCCAAATCAAACCAAACAAATTATCGATTAAATCATAAAAAAGTAAATTCACTCCTAAGGGTGACAAAGAATCAAACCCCAGGGACTTGCATTATCTTCTTCTTCTGCTTCTTTTCTTATTGTTTTAAAGACCTTCTCAATCACGCCAGCTATCGAATAGCTTACAAATGTTATCGACGATCGACGTTGGATGGTACTCCTCACTTCAGGGGAACGGTCCAGATGGGATTTGAACGCTGTCGCTTCTGCCACCCGGCCACCCTCAATCGTCATCTAAGCATTCTCATTTAGTAAAAAATCTCGTAATCAGGAGTACAAGGTTGATCCTGCTTGAAGCGCATTATTTTATTTTTATACATCATAAACGAAGCTCACCCATTCGTATCCTAAATAAAAGCTTGGAAGGGACAATTTTCTTCATTTTCTATTTATTTCTTAGAACCTTGACATTAATTTTAGTAAATCCAAGATTCGTACAGATTCATAACATAAATAAACTGCGTAAATGAGGAATAATTGCCGAAATTAATACAACTCGTAAGCCATAATCGATAGTAATCACTTGCCCCACTAAATACTCACACAGCACAGTCACCTCCATTCAATTCCGTTACCGTCTAGCACAGCATTAGATTTGTTTGCAGTAAATACCAGCTCATTTCGATATTGCAAAACGAAAACTTATTACTATTACACACAATAAAGAATACATTTTCACCCCATAATCACCTGCAATTAGATTGGTCCATTAGGTTTTCGTTTGCATCCGTGTGTTTTGCATAAATAATTTACGGTTTCCGATAGCTTGTCTGTTCCGAACGACCAGCACCCAGCAGCCCGGGCGCTTGCAGTAGTTCATAAGGACGAACGGGCGTGGCGTTGGGGCCAGGGGTACGTGTCAATCGAATGCAAATGCAAGCGAACGGAACATCAACAACACCACGGGCCGTGCGTTTCGGTGGCGATGCAGATTCCAAATTGCGACGAAATGAAATGCATCATATCCTTCCGTTACGTGCCGTTTCGCTTGACCTTTTGCTGTGCCCCGGTGCGGTGTGTTCTCGTCGGGTCGCGTGGTCCACGCGCTTTCCCGCCACGCCTGGCGTGAAGCACTCGAACAATTTTTCCACCAAGCGGTGCCGCATGTTTCACATCCTTTCGAGCGGGCGTGTGCGAAACGAAGCGCGGAGTTGAGGATGAGATGTTTTCCGCCGCTACAAGCCAGCCCGGCCAGTACGGTACGCAGATAGTATTTTCCCGAAAGTCCCGGAGAACCCGATAAGTTTTATTTATATGCGTTTATATGTGACAATGACAGTTAATTATTATTAAAACGACATCTATATGGACATGACATACAATCAGTACGCGATTCAATGCGTACCGGGAGAAGGATTGGGCATGCAACTTCTACCGTCCCAATTCTGGATGGAACGGGGAGCTGAGTGATGGGTACGGGAAGGATGGGTTTGAACCACGGAAAAGCCATCCTTTGCAGCGAGACGGTAGGAATAAAATTAGATACGCCTAGGTTTCACACCCCGGTTCGGAACATAACCCAACAATTCTTTGCCGAGAGCTCGTACAGTGTGTGGCGATGAGGGTGATATTGAGCATGCATGTTCCGCTGGTGCAGGAGATCCCCAAAAATGGGTTGTTTCGTGTGGCACCCTTTCCTGGGTGGCTCTGCCACAAACTGAGATGTGGCGCTTCCACTCCCATGGCGCTAGCCTGCTGCCATCTTTCATCGCTACCAAACAGCTATCTGTTTATGCTGATTTGGCAAACAGTGTTAGTGCGTCAAGCGGAGATTCGGTGCAGCGGCGAAGGTTGCATCCTCCGGGCATCACCATCGCGCGGAGGGGGGCTAAATTTTCACATTTCGGAAAGCATCGGGGGCAGCTAAAAAGGGTTGCTGTTTTAGGGCGGGGGTGCGGGCAGTTATGCTATTATAATGTTTTTCGGTCGACCAACCGCGGTGTTATTTTATAATGGACGACCGAATGAATGAATGAATGAGTGCACGAAAGCAGTGGTTGAAGGACGGACCGGGGCAAGTGGGAAGCAGGGCAGCATTATAAAATTGCTCGCTGGTAGCATTATTTGAATTTGGCGGGGGCAGATACGCTGAGCTAGAGAGCGCATTATATTTCATATCAAAAGCGTTCAGCTGTCGGAATTGTGATTTAAAAGATCAGTTGTGGTGTGCAGCAATGGTCGAGTGTGATTCCGTAGGCTCTCGCCAGCTTTCCACCTTCATCCATTCTGTCCATTCTTTGTATGTGTGTGAGGTGTTCGTATGTCAGTGGCATAACCGCGATGATGAGTGGGTCGTCCAGCTGCATCCGAGCGTTTGCATCACGAGCCTGCACGGCGGACGAGCCTTCGAGCGCGTTTTTAGAGGTTACGTTGAAGTGGCGTTTATTTTTGGCACATTTTGGACGCTGTCCCGAGTTGGCAAATGAGCTTTTGGGGGGCTGTCACCATCAACTGCTAAATAAATGAATGTACAAGCTTCCGAAACCCTGACACGGACACTGTGTTTTTGGCGGGATATCTTGACACATTAGTGAAGAGCGGACAGCTATTGCATGAAGAGGGTTTTAGGTTTTGGTTGGTCCTAGCTACAGCAGTCACAGTCTCAGTGCAAAAGAGCTTGTGAGTTATTACATTGGTTGTTAATTGGAAAATCAGTGGATAAATTTCATCTCGTTTAATGTTAAATCAGGACATGGATAAGTACTCTGTTTGCTAAACGGCAGACATTTACTTCGTTTGATAAGATTTAGGAAGATTATTTCGTTATAACCTAACACACTTGCGTTTGCTAATGCTTTTGTAGGTTTTTTTTTTCATTCTGTCTTGTTAAAGTATTTAAATATGTAATCAAAAATTCTTTTATTATTATATTTTAAGTACGCATTTCCTTCCATTCTCCGTAAAAGCACCGTATACGAATAAAACTATGGTTATGCTAATCAATCAGCTACGCTCATTAGTGTTAATTTTCTGTCATTCTATAACCGTCGTTCGCTTTAAAACAGCTCTTCCGTCTTGCTCCTTCTTTTACGCTTTAATCAACTGTTTCCCCAAATGCGGTTTCGTCCGCTGGAAGATGAAGCCGATGAAATATGTTGATGTTGTTGTACACACAACAATAATATTTTACAATAAATTAGAAGCCGTATCGCACACGAAGATCATTTGATCTAAGGTACAATCGGAACGCAAGCGCCGGTTAGGTGGGATCTGAAGACGATGTCAATTAGCTGAAAATGAAACGAGAATCGAAATTTCCCGTGGTTTGACAAATCATCCATAATTCACCATTATGATCTGATGGTGATGATTTAGTGACCGACCGTTTTGGACGAGCGATTCCTACAAGCACAATTAGGCGGATGAGTTATAGCAAGTGGCGGGAGGCTCATGTTGACTCAACCACCAAACAAACAACAAACTTGGTTATCTTTGAGTAACTTTGAGTATCGTTCAATCTTTGGAATTACTGTTGCTTGTTCAATAGTGGATCAGATTTTGTTGTTGCTTTATTTCTTGACTAGACTGAGCTATCCTGTGGCTCAGTGGTAGAGGTATCGATCTTCAACACAACGATAACGGATATCGAATTTAGAATTATGTTTACGAGTGAAGGATTGATGATCAAACTATGGTAAAATAAAATTATATAAGCCTTAAAATAGTAGCTAAAGACCTCTATTATGATGCTAGACATGCCTTAAAAGAAGACATTAAAGAAGGAGAAAAATGCTTGGTTTTAAAAATCCTAAAGAGTTTGGGAAAATACGATACTTCTTTTCCCAATCCGTTTTGCTACATAATTTGAATCACGTTTTAATGGGACGTTGGCGAAGCATTCGTGGGCAGAGAAGCTCACCCGGTACCAACCGTTTAACGTTGGTTCAATTATTATGACCAGCCCGATTGATGGCTGCACTGTAAAACCTTCGCACTTGATTAAACATAAATATAAGGCTACAAGTTCCTCCAAACCACTTTTGCGGACCGCCCCAGCCGGGCGTTTGAATCATTCGATTAATCCACATAAAGGTATTGATTTATGGCAACAGGCGGCCGTGTACCATCTCAGCCGGTGTGGATTTAAACACGGCCGGGCGCAAGGTTTCGCACTGTAAACGCGCGAATGTCAAGGTTTCAGCCACGGTGCAGAAGGCAGCGGAAGTGCAAGAAAGCCCGCAGGAATGAAGCTTTGTGTTGGTGTGGTCGGTTGGTAAGGGTAGCGTGACAGAATCATGAGTTCAAAGACCTCCCATTTGGTGCGGCAGGCAGAGTGGTCATGCGTGATCAAATACGCGGCTTTTCTTGGTGCAAACTATTTGCGGGTCGAGAAGTTTGTCACCGCTCTCAATGCAACTGCTGCAACACTGTGTGATGCGAGCTAATGCTGAAAGTTGAAGATGACAGCGCTGCTATTATCGAAATGTGGGTCGTAAAGTACGCGAAATGATTACCGATTTCTGCGGGATAAACTCCGCGCGTCCGTGCTGATTGGAGCTGTTCCATCGCTTATTAAGTAATTATTTCAGATGCAGATTGAGTTTTATTTCAGTATGTTTATCGAATGTTGAAGAAGGGCACGTATAGAAAGCGGAGCGCAGCGGTTTATGGCGTGACTAATGAAGTAATTAGTTTAACACGTGGGATTGTTGTGTTTTTGGAGAGCGATTTGAGTAATTAAATCACAAAAAAAAACTCAAACAATCACCTCTTAAACATACATAACTGTGGACGAAAAAATTGAATCATTGCATAGAATGGATGAAAGCAACCCATCATAATTTTTTTTATTTTATCAACTGATTTTGCAGAGTCACAATCCACAACACAGCAAGAAAGGCGCATTAAATTAATAAAATATTAGCAATTGAAAGACATCTCCGCAGCCTTAAAATATGCTCGGAGTCTTCAAAGAGTTGGAAATGAGTTCTACCTTTCGAGGCCACATTGCCGTCATTAAATACGATGCAATGAGTGTAGTAAAAAAAATAAAAGAGATCCAATAAATGCAATCATCAGTTTTTGGCAATGTCAAAATCAAGCCACAAGTCGAGCACTCTCACGAAACAGATGAAATGCGTCCATTTTTGTGGCTGGTGTTATTCGTTGCTAAAAATCTCGCCCCATTCTGCCGTCCTTTATAGGCCATCCGTTCGTTTTTACATCCTACTCTCCTAACCAGTTTGAGTCATAAAATTAACTGAAAAATTGCCTCAATAACTTTAATCAATGTGTCAACGGGGATCCTTTTGGCATATTGAAAACGGCATTATTTCATACCGAATTGAAGGTATTTTTTTTTTTGTTGCAAGTTCAAGCTTAACTGGGGTTTTGTAGGTGAGGTGGGGGGGGGGGGGGGGGGAGGTCGATTTTCTTTTTATTGTTTTAGGTTTCTGGTTTAATTCGTCGTAATTTACGCCGTGGGTCGTTGCCGCACCGTCGATCAAATGTAAATAAGTTTAAGAATAAATCGCTCTTTCGCTCGGCTATCAAGCCGGGGTACCATTTATTGTTATTTTTAAATTTTCTGCATAAAAGCAACACAATTTTATGAATGTTTTGAAGGTATAGCCTTGTATTGATATGCCAAATAGTGTACGTAATATGTATTTTCAAACAATTTAACGCTGCACACGTGCCCGATGTTGCAAAGTATTGTCTGTACTGGCAAATAAAGCGTACATTGCAACAGCGACAGCCGCTTCCGCGGGACCTTGTATGTCAACAAGCAACGCGAGGTAAAGCCTTTGCTTGGAAGCGAACATAAATTATTCGCCAGCTAATTCGCAAGACTGCTCCAGTTTGCTGTTTAGCAATTGCGAAGCCATCGAACCGTGCAGTAAAACTGTGCCGCAACTCAAAGGACAAAAGGACAGCAAATGGGCGTAGCGGTAAGAAGCGACTGACCGTTTGGTCGATTTACAATAGAAAACTGTCCGCATAAATGATGATTAAAATCGTACATTCAATAATTTATCAATATTATAATAATATTATTTAGTTTGCAATAAATACCGAAATTGCGTGAATAGAAATGAAATTTTGATGATTTATGGCGGTCCGGCTGGATCGGTACACCCGGGTGACTCCGTGTCCGATGCGCCTCGATCACGGTCGGTGTGCTGGCAGCGTGAAGTTTGCACTGGCGGTGGCCACGTTTGCACTGCAACATTTGAAATACGACGCTCGCCACTGCACTAATCATTCCACGCGCGGAGGGGAATGAATCCGTTAATGCGCGGTACGGTGCAGGGTGAAGTGCAGCGCGAAATTGGTCAGCATTGGGCTAGCACTGTCGATGTGCATTTGGAAGTAAATCCTCCATCGATAGTCGACCGGGCTAGAGGTGGGAGGAGTACAATTTTTAACTCCGGGTGTCGGTGGTGAGGTGTGTTTTGTGCGACTAAACCGCTGCTGCTCATAAATATCAATAGCGGTGAAAACGGATGTACTAGAGAAGAGGGCTGCCCAGCCCTCCGGACACCGGACACGAAACGGAGGGATTGAACGCGTAAAAGCACAATCAATTCCAAAACTGAGCGCTGTATCGCTGTAAAGCATGTGGATATAACACATTAAAAAGAAAAAAAAAAGCAAACGAAACAGTACTACAGAGCATTTCTAGTTCTGTCGCTGGAATGGAGCGGGGTTTACGATTTGCAATTTTCCAACGATTGTAACTCAACCGTAACCAGAACAATCGTCATCGAAATGTTTTGATAATTCGTTTAGTTTTTGATTTCAGCTCAAACAGTTTTACGGGGCGAAGGTGGACGGTGGCCGGCCGTGTTACGAAGGGGGATGATATGCGTTTGGTCGAATGTGATCAGGTGGGAAACATTTTTATGTTCCCGATGTTGGACTAATAAAATTTCCCAACCTCCCTACATTAGCGGGGTGGTTCCGGGTTTATCTTTCCTCTTGTACGGCAAAAGCGATTATAATCTCCCGTAAGGGAGTTGATTTACATCAGTGATGTGCTGCCATGTAACGAACTGCGCCAACTGCAATGATATTAATATATTATTATGGCGTCAACTGTGCTTCCGTTTTTGAAGAGGTAACAATGGCATGGAAATTGTTGTGCATGCTTTTTTAAACTATGTCAATAAAGTGTTATTTAAGTGGTGAAGCTATGCAGTAATTAGAAAGTATAGGAATTTATATTTTTCAGTTTTTTTAGTGCAAAACAAATATTCAAAAAAAAAACCATCTTTAAGGAGGCCCGTGTATCGAAAGCCTTATTGATTGTTCTTCCGATTGTTTGTCTGGCTATATTTTGATTATCATATCCTTTTAAATAAGTCAAGGATGCTAGTAATGACAGCTTTATTTGTTTATTTATTTATTAATTTTTTATAACAAATAGTCTTGCAAGTCTTGCAAACTTGCGCTGTACCTGTTTTAACCTTGCTACCGACATCACCCCGGCTCGATCGATCCTACCCGAATCGAGGAACGATCGTACCCAGCAACAGTACAGTATGAGGCTCAACCAACGGTTAGCTTTGTCGAGGATAAAATCCAAATGATCGTTGAATGTGAGTGTCGAATCTAGCCAAACATCAAGATCCTTGATCTTGAAGATCTCGATTCTGGTCGATGCAACATAACGAGTATCTCCAAAGGATCCTATTGATCCACGACCAAACGAAATCACATTACACTTCTGCGGACAAAGTAGCAGTCCATTAGAACTGTACCAAACAGAGAAGGTATTAAGACAATTTTTGGAGACCACAACAATACGAGGAGAAGAAAATAGGAAGGAAGATTTTCAGGTCGTCAGCATGCTTGAGGACACCATCAGAGGGAAGCACATGAACACAGTTATTGATACATAATAGAAATAACGGAGGATTCAAAACACTGCTCCGCGGGACACCTGACGAACCAACGTATAGATCAGAAAAAGAATCCTGAATTCTATCTTGTTAAGGTCTATTGCGATGATAAGACCTTAACCATGTCAGAACAGGACTACCCAAGACGAGTTTCTCTAGTTTGGCTAGCAGTAGGTTGATCGGAATGCTGTCGAATGCTGCATTAAAGTCAGTATAGACGGCATCCACCTGACGGTCAACGGACATGTTTATGAACACGGAAGAGACAAGATCGCGCCCTTCTTTCTAGGAGGAAGATCCTGTAGAAGAAGAAATATGCATACAGTCAGAAGCTCCTGGTGAAAATTTGAATTTAAAACGGACATCAATACAAAATATTGTTTGTACAAACAATACAAACATGCTACAAAAAGGAGCACACAGGACACAGCAGTAGTATTTCACAAAAATGGAGAAAAAAAACCAGAAAGACATGCACTACTAACAAATCAACCAAGAGTGGCTTTAGTATACTGACTTGAAGATCACCGGAAGAGCACGGAGGAGACTTTTCATCTAATTTGACCATTTCATACAAAAATTACAATCAGGTTTACATCGGATTAACAGAATGATGAGTCGCAGTATAAACAGACTATTACAACACGCATCATACGCTCATTTAAGTCATAAATAAGCAACACAACATTTTTTTAAAAGACCTTTTTCACACACCCGAAACCTGTTTTCACTGCGATGCACCGTTGATGTGATACCGATCGACTGATTCACCGTAAATACCCATGAATTTCCCACTATCTTTCCGTGTCACAACTGACCCATTCCCAAACGTAGTTTGACAACGTTCCATCATCCGACATTTCGCAATCCGTTTCGCCATACTGCCAGCGTGCAGAATGATGTTCACAATGATTTATACTGTCCATCATAAATCAATCAAACTTTGTGCGATTGTCGGCGTTGTGCGACGGAGCACGGTACGAGCATGGGATGCATTAATGTGTACTTTCTCATCGTTTGGATCATCCCACACACTTCAATCGCCTTTCCACAACAAAGAATTGTCTCCTTTATTATTCGATAAAAAATAAAATAAATAAAATAACATTAATTTATCATGAATCTTAATGCAGCAATAAATCGCATCACCACCATCGGTTGACACATTCGCGTCGTCTGTCTACTCGCCTTGTGCTTTGAGCGATAGGAATGATTGAAGGTTTGCACAAACTGAAAAAGCTACGAAGAGAGAAAGAGAGAGAGAGAGAGAGAGAGAGAGAGAGAGAGAAAAAAGTCAAATGATCGCAAACGAAAAAAAACTTATTGGTGAATGTTGATTTTGACATTTTTTCCTCATTGCCATCGGTGACAGTAATCCATCAATCTGGCTGGCCACCTTTCTCGGTGCAAATGCATCGGAACTGGAAAGCATCGGAAACAAAAATAAAACGCGTTTTATCACCCAGCCAGCCCCAGATGGAAAGAAAAATAGTGCCAGATAATGACTGCGGTCGGACATGCCGTCAATCACTCGATGCTTCGATCTGTGACAACTGTGCTAAAGTGTGTCCATCCACACAGCTTCCTGACGCACGGTTTGCTCCATTCGTACAGGCCACACTTCTCGGTGCATTTTTGCTGCCATCGGTGAAGGGCAGCGAGACAATGGAGACCTTACGGTCCTGTGTGCCTGTTGTGTGGTTGCCTTTTTGATAGGGTCCCATTCGCTTTTAAAATGCTCCCAAAGGCGAAACCAACCTTTTTTTTGTGTGGCAAATTTTGAATTGGCGAAACCCCTTTTTTGCTGCTTCTCGCATGAGATCAATTGTTTTCGGCTTGTTGTGGATCATTCTTCGTTCCATGGGTGAGGTTTGATGAGATTCTTTTTCGCGTGTGTGCCGTTTTCTCGTGTACCTTGTCCACTTGGACACTTGGCTGTCGTTAAACGACGTGTGCCGGATGTCCTGCGGGAGTTATTTTTGTTCATCAAGGTTGGGAAAGCCGAACCGTAGGATAATGATTCAATCAATCTTTGACTGCGGATCGTTTTATCCGATGTTTCATCGATAGTTTAGAGCTGACAGGATGCAATTTGTCGGTGTGATTGAATTGTGATGTGGAGGTTGATAAAATAGAGACGTTTTATGCTAATGTAATAGCTCTTTCATCATCACAAAACATTTTTATAAAATAAAATGTTATGTTGAAGCTTATAAATTATTTGCTTGGTTTGATTGCACACTAACATGTCATGTAATATTTATTTGCATAACTACCTTAACATGCCTTTAAATATATTCGTTCGCGTAATAATGAGTAAGAAAATATGTGAAGGCCATGTTGCCTACTTCCTGGAAATTCCTTGTTTGCTCAACATTCACAGCAGGCAATCGAGCAACTGACCGAACGCCTTTTACCAAACATGGTGACGGATGTCATTGTAAACTTTCTCTTTCTTTTTCGCTCACTTTATGACGCATCCAAGGCGTGCTGGTTTGGTCGTAAATCAATGCGCAAAACTAGTCCAATCAACCCAAAACGGGATGCCTCACCGGGAACAAACTGGTAGGTTGTATTGCTTCGTTTGATGCTTTGACTGATGCCCAAAAATGGAAATCGGACAGAATCGGTGTGCTTCGCGGCAAGACTTTTGTGTGCAACGGGTAATGAACCATCGAAAATTAGCTTGTTTTGCAGCTATAAAGGAAAACACAATTGGCAAAACACGGATTGGTCATGCTTTCGGTAGAAAGTGTGACGTTTCGATGCTAGCCTGTGATGCTTCAAGGGATTACCGTATCGTAAACAGCTTCAAGCTACCCTTGCAGTTAGTCCGGATTGTTCTGGAAAAGAATTCAAATTTATGGTCCCACCATATATTACACACATGTGCGTTCGGTGTGGTCGAAATTTGCGAATGTAATCTCTCGCAAGTCGGCTAGGGTCTTGGATCTTGGATGCGTTCGATTCAATACAATTCAAGGGAACTCAGCTGTGCGGCAAAAATTGTAACATTGCGTCCATTGGGGGTAGAGTAACACAGAGGATACACTGTTGATGTTTTTGGTCATGCGTTAAGCCCTATTTTCCAATCAAACCCGGTAGGAATCGGAACAAGTTGCGTTAGGAAAAATCCTTCTTTTGCAAACCAATTTAAGGTTCGGTAAGTGTGGTATGTCTTTCCGTTGAATTTCGTTCATTTCAACAAGCTTGCTGCTGCTGCTGCTGCTGCTGGAGGCAACCGATTCGTTCTAATTCGCTCAAATTAGGAAACGATGTGAGCAGACCGGGACCATGGATGCATGGTAAGCCCGGTACTGCCCGCAGTCCGTACGAGAAAGGGGTTTTTACGAAGAATGGCGTGTTGGCTGTCGAAGAACTCGCTCGTTGCGGTGCTGTTGTGAAGTCCATGGCGGCTAGCGGGAGGTGGTATCGAAAAACCGTTTTGCGGTTGCACACTGGCAACTAGGGGTGATACTACAAATTGATAGCGTTTAACAAGATTTGTGTTTAACATATTTAATTAATTTAAAAGTACACGATTGTCTTCTGCCAGACAACATGCACGATTGCTGGTGTGTATCCCAGCCATACTGCAAAGGTGCAACACATGGAACGCACTGAGGTGAAAAAAGCGAAGCAAAAAGATTTAAAAAAATGGGAATAAAAAACAGTACCACTTCAGGTTATGCAGTAGCTGCTTTAATAGTGGGTGAAAAAAGGAACAAGATCAGGGATGGCCAAAGTTTGGGAATTGCAGTGGGAAACAATGGTGTATTAACCATAATGAGTCCACCAGGCATTGGTAGGGAATGTGAAATGTGAAAATAAAAACTGGTAGTAATGGATTGTTGAGTTCTTAAAATTCATCAAGATTTTGTTGTACAATCTATACAATTCCGATTAATTATCTCTCATTTCAAAAATTCTCTCAAACTGCAATAAAGCAACATAAAGTATTGCCAGCTCTATCGAATTGCATCATAAATATTGATCCGTTTAACTGTTTTGTGTGATTATCTAGTGTCACCACACCTCACCATCCATTCCTGCCAGTGCAGATGCATCACACTAACTGTACTAACGATAGCATGATGCCCTAGCACCATCACCATCACCATTCATTGCAAAAGCAAACACTCCCTAGATGATACGGCATGAGCGAAGCTTGTTTGGAGTCATCAAATCTTACCTTTCCCAGACTCCGGACGGACGCAAACGCACGGGCAGGAGTTTAATCTGCCCTAAAATTCATCAGTCTTGTTTAGTGGCTCGTCCTTCTCGGCATGCAGCTCATCCGCACCGGGGCCGAAAAACAATTCAATCTTCTGTGGGTCTTAAAACCACAATGATTATTTCATTGTTTCTGTTCCAGTGTGATTGTTTTACGATTGGTTTGCGTGAGGTGAGTGTGGGCGAATTGCTCGAGAAATGCTTTCCAACCCGACCGAACGTACGATGGATGCGTGTAGTAGGTCTGTTAGGGGGTTTTTTTTTTCTTCTCTGCTGTTGTTGGTTTGCTTCCTACTTCCGATTTATTCCTGCTGCTTTGGAACACGATTTCCGAATCGTGTCGTACATTGCATTGCGTTTTGCATTTTGCACTGCACACCAAGCGGTCTCCCGGATGGTTGTCATGTGTGCGACCCGTCTAACAGCAGGGTTAGTCGTATCAAAACAGCAGTCTAGGAAAACGGAAGCATCCACAACGAGTCAGTTGACATCTTCGTCGGTTGGATTTTCCCTAGGCCCGAAGACAACCCCTTGGAGAAAACGGGCCAGCCGGCCCGTGTTCGATCGTTCAGCGTTTCCCAGGACATCGTTTTTCCCCGCGGTACGGCATCCATCGAGACTCGATGGATGGTGTTTAAACTGCATCAACAGGAATTATGTATTTGCATAAACGCACAACACAGTCCCCCTCCTGCACTTTGCGTGCAGAAACCAGCGGGGAAAGGACTGCATGTACCGTAGCCGGTACACATCCAAGTCATTCAATTTGAAGTTGACCGTGAATGAGCAGGCGAACAGCAAGGCTGATGGCTGGTGTGTGCGGTCATCTATCTTTTGCCCAACACGGTGCCAAACGAGTGCCTTGATGCACCGAAAGAACTCCTACTCCGGTCGTTCCGGGTTTCGTATCGCTAGTCTTTTTGGCGCGCAGTGCCGTACGGAGTGCATCGTTCGACTTGCCACCCTCACGAGGACGATAAAGATTTGTCTGACGAACGTGTGCGGGAACGCACTACAACGATGACGGCGACACCGGTTAAGAGAGGCGTAATGCTTTTTCCAGCTGTCAGTCAGTAGTTTTGGTTTGTCGCGTGCCTGGCTGGTAGCTCGGGAAAATAACGAAAGTGTCTGCAAATTGGCAGAGATTTCCGCAGCCAAACCGGGGAGTTTTGAGGAGCGGGTAAAAGAATGAGTGGCTAAAGTGGCACACGTTGATGTACGGCAGTGTGCACGGTGCGAAAGACGCAGCATCATGCAACGTGGTTGCACAAATTTTGGAAGGCACTCGGTGGATTCCATTCATTAGACGGCTGGGAAATAAATCGCAAGACTGATGTTTCCCTGCTGTAGGCTCATCAGGATGTCCGGTTCTCGGTGGGACTCGTCTGGACGTTGATGCAATTGAGCTCGACATCGAAATGCACACTGGTCGCTGTAGGTGTGTGTGTGTGTGTGTGTATTAAACGCAATAGATTCATGACGGTATAGGACGAAATGAATGGACAGACGGTCGAATGCTGACCGCACTGCGAACGGATGCGTTTTGCATGTCCTTTTTTGTGTCGAACGGACGAATGAACAGAATCCTGTGGTGATACGTATAACACACGTTTTTGGACCACTGTTTGCTCTGCCCTGGCCAAAAGGGTGCCGGAAGGTTTGAGCCAAAGGGAACGTACACATGGAGTGGCACAAAATAATAAACCTTAATAGGACGTCTATTACTTGCCGTCCTGTTATTGGTTTCTATTATTGAAAGTGAAGTCGTTTATTCTCCTGAGCATGCCAACCAGCTGTGGGATGCTGGTAGGAGAGCGGCAGGAGCGGGAAAAGCAAGTGTTTCAGGATGCAGTTCTCGCTTCCGATGTACTTGTGGTGTGGTCACTAGGACAACAGACAGTAAGTGCAGGATAAGTTGGGCAGGAAGCAGAAGTAGGATGTTTACTTGTTTTTGCCGCAAATGTGATGACTCTCTGGACCAACGCACTTCAGATGTTGAGTTTTTGGAGTTGAAGAAGAACCTCTCTTCGAAATTCTCAACCAGTAAGGGTATGTTTCGTTTCAGTTTTTATGTCCCAAAATTGCACTTGTCGGTGCATAGTTTTCGCTGGGAGAAGATTTGTGGCAGTGGTGAGGAAAATGCTTTTATGTTGGCATTTAAAATGAAAAACACTTGTTGCATTTGTACGGGGGTTTCTTCAAACCTATCGGCAAAATTCATGAGACTCATGTTCGTGCAAGCGTACAACCTCCGAGCGGGCTTGCCATGTTTATCTTAAGTGAATGTTTAATGGTGTTTACATACGATGGAACCACAGGGAAGCTGTAAAAAAATGTAAAAATGTTATTGAAAAGCCAGATAGAACCACCGGAACATTTTGGATAAATGTAGCGTAATAAATGTTTATCAAAATGATGGAATTGTTCAACATTTAATACTTGTAATGTTTTTGTTTGAGTGTTCAATCGGCATAAAATTGCGATTGTTGTTAGGATGATACTTTGCTATGGATGCGTTACGAATCGACTTGATTTGAGTTTGATTTGAAGACATCATTCAGCCGCAGCATAACACCAATGCGTATCATCCGATTTAAAAAGCCATTTAAACGCTCAGTTTTAATTATTTCAAAATAAATAAACACTCAAGTTATTTAAACGACGTTAGATAAAACCAAAAGCAAGCAGCACCGGTGCCCGGCTTTCGCACGCGTGACGTCAGATATTCTTGATGCTATCGCGTCCACGAATTCGGCAAGATTTATGCGCTGCCTTTATTGTTTAACCGATTCGCTTTTCGACAGCCCTTCCGCTGTGCCGGATCGCCGCGGGTTGATTACGGCAGCGCACTTACCCATGTCGAAGGCAAAGCAAATCCAGTGATTGGATTCCGAAACGCTCGGCACTCGGTTGCATCGGACGGCGGCACGCTGCTGCATGTGACTCTTTATTTTTTTCTTCTCCCGCGCAGGACACATTGAAAGACGACGGATTTTGCTGCATTCCTACCTGACTTGGCGAGATTCGTGACGGTATCGGTAAATAGTATTAATCGCAACAAAAAAAAAAAATAACATTGGACCAAAGGATGGTAAACTTCAAGGCTCACGATAAACAAAACTCGTCCACGAACGGCCGAACGTGGCGTGGCAGGGCAAGGAACAAAAGGATGAATACGAGCATCGGGATCTACCGGGATGCATGATCGTTTCAAGCAAAGCGCTGTGCGCGAGGATTTATGGTGAAGAGCCACGACAGGTGAGTTTCGCGACAAGAGTGTATGCGTATGGTGGTGGACACGCAGCCTTTCTTCGCATCAAACGGACGGCAGGCTTGCATATCACGGTGGGCTCAGAAGGGGGGGGGGGGGAGGGTCTGTTACTGTTGTTGTGGCACGAAGCGAAAGGAGAACGTCTTTCTCAGCATTTCAGGACATAGATTTACCATTATGGTGCTATGGTCTGGTGAAACAATCGATAATTTATTGAAAATGAAACAATACCGAAAAGCCAACTATCGGTAAAGTTGAAAAGGTTTGGTTTTCTGGAATACGGGAAAGAATGAACGAAAACAACAACAAAAATATACAGACGAGAATCAGCTCTTATCTCGTGCATTGTGCGATCATGTGACGGGCTGCCTCAATGGTGGACGCGATATATTTGAGCGGAGTTTTTATGCTGTTACTAACGGCAGGATGCATCCACGATAAACAGCATTTTGGAGGGTTTCAAATTCTACGAAATGCACACGGTACTCATATCATGATGCACTGGATTTTTGAAACAGGAATTGAATGGTTTCAACTGGTTTCTCATCTGATGCATCAAAAATGTGTCTGGAAAATATAAAATAAAGCATTTTTTTGTGGATTCAAATCGGTTTACTGGTGCAATGTAAACTAGCGCAACACTTCTCAAAACAAACCATGCATTTTGTTCTAATTCAATTTCTTTCCAAATCCGGCCAAAATAATAAATCGATCAGGTTGGGATTGGAAGTCACTGGCAGCAGCATTTCTACAAATTATCATAACGTTTGGATTGCGTGCCCATAAACACTTAATCTTTAGCGGTCGGCAGGCCAGGGTAGTGCATCATGTGTGCGCCGGAATGCTATTTGTAGCAGCGCGGACAACGGCTTTCACGCGTTTCCGCAAAACGAGTTTTGCGGTGTGATTGGCTGCAGATTTGCCTTGGGAAACTGCATTTAATAAAGAAATTAATTTCCGATAGCGATTGATTTACGAGACTTTATATGGCGATCGTCCGCAGGCGCGCTAACCTGTGCCGATGCTCTGCTGTGTCAGACATGATAAGTGCTTCTTGTTTTAGGTTAAGTGTGATCGTGTGACTTTCGGTTACGGTGCAGTAAATGTCTGCAGTGCAAGTAGCGAGTGAGTGAGAGAGGGGTAGAAAAGATAGATTTAGTTACTGACAGGTGCCATTCATGATAGACGCTGGCCAGAGTGTGACCAAAAGAAGTAAGCCGTTCGGTTGGTGTGGCGGTACTGCAAGAACGAAACGCTTTCGCTACATCTTGAGCGAATGTAGGCGATCCGCTAGATGGATCGGTTATTTGAAACAGTTTTACATTACGGATCGGATCTCAATCCGCTTAATGAGGGAGTATTTCGGGAAAAAATATTGATCGTTAGCTTTAACTGTTATTGTTTCCGGTGTGTGAGGGCGACCACATTCGATGGCATCGTGGTGAAAATATGTTTTATCTGTTGGCTCAGATTGTTCTAAACAATTAACCCGTTTTATTGCAACCATGCTTCGCCGTGTTCGCGTTTGTGTGGCTGATAAATGGTCAGAAAAGCTCTAAAATGTCGTATGATAAATTTAATCCCATGATATACGTTGATGAGAACCGATGTCCCGCGGGTTAGGATGGCAACACGATGAGGATCATATTTTTCTCGGGGTCTGGCGTCCCAAAAAACAAATTCGGTCCGGAAATACTTTGCTCTCCGTGACCGGTTGTAGGAATCCCGGCGAGAAGCTGTTAATGAGCACTAATAGGGGATGATTAGAACGATGCCGCTTCAAAGAGACAATATTGCGTTTTAAGACATAATTTGTTGGAAATATTGTTGTGATTTATTGCAATAACTGCTGTTTTTGAGTACTAGTTGACACTAAAAGTATGAGGGAATAAAACATTCAAATTAAAATGCCTGATTGGAGCTTTGGTTTTTTTTCTCTCAAATTGTGTTTGCAAATGTTTGAGATTAAGCTTTTATTTAAATATGAAATTTACGTGCGAGAATGCTTCAAACATCTATCTTATTTATAATCACCTTAGTACTTCAATCCCCGATCGTTCTTTTTCATGCTACAAACATCCAATAGATCATGCTTGCGGTAATTTTTCAGCAATAGTACACAGTTCCATCCGAGCCCGACTTGCAACAGTCAGTAACAGTACCGGAGGGACCGGGAACATCAAAAACAATAGCAAACATGCAATACATCTCACACAAAGTTGGCCCACTGCATTAATGATCATTAAGATGCAAACTTGGCGTGGTGAAAATTTACTGCCCCAAAGTTTATCGCTATATTTTAATCTACAGCAACATTTTCCGATTGTTACTTCCGCTCGATAAATTCCGAACAATACCAGAGCCCTGTAGTTGGGTGTGTGTGTGTGTGTGTGTGTGAGTGCAAGCGTGTGTTTTTTGTTTTAGTTTTTCTCACCCATTCATACGACAAGGTTCACTGTTTTTACTCCCCTCCACGAACCTCCTCTTGCTACGATAAAAGGGTAATGTCAGACATCCTTTCGGCCGAGCCGTTCGAGGATAATTGCAAGTGTGTATTGCATAAATTTATGCAATCCATGTCCTGGCTAGCACTGTTCTGCCACAGCATAAGGTCACACAATTCTTGAACGAGTGGAAATGGACCGAAGCAATGGTTCGGTCTCGTAGAAGCAATCTGCATTTTGCAGCGCACACACACACACATGTGCTACACGTCAAAAACAAGAGTTCCTACCAGACCATGCTTTCAGCGCTCGCCATGGCAGTTGCATTAGGTACTCGAATCTTTCCTGGTGTGCTGGTGGTGGGACTTGAAATATTTTAATTAAAAAATCCTACAGAAAATTAACCACTTAATGCAACTGATGACTTCTCCTCGGATGGATTAATCTGCATGGCAGGCAAGCAACAGGCAGGCTGGCACAGATCAGCACGAACCATGCGATCGTAAGGAAAAACACGAGCGACACAGCACTTGGCCGCTTTTTTCTTGTTGTTGCTGTTGCTCCATTCCATTTCTGAATTCCGTCACGTCACAACCGCTGTCACTCAATCCATCACGTGTTGGGGTAGGATTATCCGTTTATTTTACTTCTTTTTCAAAATAAACTCTCCACAAGGCTCCACAAGAGAAAGAAAAAAAAACGGAACTGCGCCAGGGATCATGCTTGACGATCGCACTGGACCGTTTGCAGTCTGATGTGAATAAGATTGAAGTTTGATTTGGTGGCAAAACAGTTGGCTAATCCGTTTGTGTTGCGCTATCTACGGTTTATACAATCCGTAGGGATCTGTTACGGCAAATGTTCAAGTAAGAAAACAACTGCAAGAATAACACACTGGCCAACTGAAAAGGAAACCGATACGATGTGTAGTGGTTCTTTGGAGCAGCATGCCAAGACCGATGGCACCGCAAACTAGTTACGCAGTTTCGTTTTCATTTACTACCACCAGGGAATTGAAGGCGTTATGTTTCGCTTTCTTAGTGCCATTCTCCTTACTGCATTCTTAGTATCTTTAGCTGTTTAAGGGCACAAACAGGCAGGAAATAAAATGTGACCTTGAAGTGTGTGTTGAAGGAAGGGATCTTGATAGGATCTTGATCATAGTTCTTGATAGCCACCCTGCAGTATTGTGGATGCAAATCTTGCCCTTGGGTTTCATCAACCCATCAATTCAACCTTAAAAAAAGGATCGTTGCGAACCCATCCAACTCATCTGGCTTAGTTCTGGATCTCTAATTCCGTAACTAAAACAGAACGAGCCCTCAGGTACAAAAACCACAATAAAGGGCCCGCAAAAAGCTTGCCTAAAGCAGCATCAAACAACGCCAAACGTGCATAGGGTTTTTTTGGTTTTAAACATTTTTAAAACAGTTTTAACTCTTGTCACTCAGCTGTCTAGAAACTGTTTTCTTCCGTCAAAAACAGGCTCTTTTGCAGTGAAGTGCATTGCGAGAAGCGTGTTGCTTTGAAAAGCTGAAGATGAGTGGTTTGCGTTGAGCGGTTGTGGTTTGATAGACACGTTAAGCTGGAGCCTGGACGGGGTGCGAAGTGATGCATGTGGCGAGAAGGAACTGCAGTCGTCCGGTTGACGGTTTAAAAGTGATCTGACGTGGATGTGATTTGCGAGAGTCGAAGCATTCCCTTTTAAAGAAGGAAGAAACGTCAGCTTTGAATACTTGTTTTTGGTGTTTGCCACACCACAACGAGCCCTTCACGTTCGTAGACGGATGAGCTGACCTTGTTTTTCGCGCCTGTATGCACATCCAGTGAGTCACCGCCCGCCGTGGTGTTGAGGAATCTAATTAAAAATATGCAATAAATATGCAGCATGGTGAAGACGGTGGGTGCAAATTTGCATGTGTTTTCCGCTTGATGTACCGTTGATGCCGAGAGACGGTTGATGTGGTTTTTATATTCGGCTTTAACTGCAATCACTCAATCAAAGTGTTGGATGTGCTCGGGAGGTGGTCGATGCAGGCTGAACAAATTGATATAAAAACATGAGGGATTGCTTGAAGCAACTTGGAAGGAGGAATATTGCATCAGATTATGCATAAAAGTATACAACAATTTTAATCCTTGGGATCGCATGCTACAATCCTGCCAAATAAGGTTTTTTTTTATTAATAAGTATAGCTTTCCTTATGTATGAGGGAAATTATTGTCAAACAGGTTAGAAATTGGAATTAGAATTTGGAAAACATTCACCATCACATCCTTTCGAGCGATCTGCACCAGCAGCAGTAGAAAGAATCCTTAAAACAAGCTGCAATTAAACAAGCAATTTACCTCAAAAACGAACATAAATTGACGAATAAATTACTTACACTAATTAGTCGCTGGTATACACGCGCATTACCCGTTCGCTCACCGTGCTGTTGGCAAGTAATCCTGCTGCTCTGTTCCGGGCGGGCGGGCGAGAACATTTGGCTTCGAAGAGATTTATATCTTCATTCCGGCTGGTCGCTGGGAGACTGTTAAAAAGTTCGGTACCGCTACCGATTTCGCACACATTCCATCTGTCCGAGATTCCTTCGGTACGCTGTCACATACCAAGATCTGCCCGCGTACCCGCGTTTTGGCATTTTAAACTAATCACTGTAAAGGGGCTAATTTTATAGCTCGCTTCACGACAGCATCTTGTCGAGCAGCGAAGTCACTGCCGCCACGTTGGATGGAAAGCGCACGAGCAAATATCTTAAAGTTTTTTGCGCTCTAGGAGTGTTTTATGCCTCTTCTACTCCCGTGGGAATACTTAATTCGCGTGATTACAGTGGCCAAGGTTCGTGCAGGTGGCTGAGCTAGGCTGCATAAATAAATGTTCAGACATCTTGCGCGTGCAATGAGCATGATCATACTGCTCCAGGTAGAACGGTGCAAGCCGAACGATCTCATTGAGGCTATAAAGTTGTAGCATTTGAAACAAAGCCAGCGAGTAAAATCGATTGATTACGTAGTGACAAAAGGAGAAATTATTAAATTATTACTTTGTTTTGAAAACCGTCGTTTGTACGATTTGCTGACCTGGCTTAGGAATATCTTATAAGAACAATAGCTGATAGCAGTATGAAGAAAGCCACATTAAGGGTACGAATTTACGATACACAAAAGAATCTGTTACGCCGAGTACGCCAGAATTGGGAGGAGTCACGAAATGCACCATTCCGTCCATCCATCTAGACTAACAGATTGTATTGATGATAGTTTTTCCTTTCCTACACAAGTTCGGTGATGCACGGGAGAAACATGAGAAAATGTGCATCGTGACGTGACCATTCCACCAGCTCTCGCCGCAAATCCGGCTGGAGTTTATTTAGCTTCACGAGCAGTGGAAAAGCGGTACGTGTGCCCTTGCCAGTAACCAAGTATCTGCACTCGCCCGAACCAACCGTTTTGGACGAAAAAAATTCAACGCGAACACCGCCAGCGAGAGTGAAAAGGATCGACGGGTCAGGACACTTTCCGGACATGCCGGGGGAAGAAAATTCTTATATACACAATATATTTGGATTTTGTGACAGTTACTGGTATCACTCTCTGGAAAAAGTGTCGGAAATTAAAAAAAAAGGAACCAAAAAACAAGGGAATAGTTTACACAACAGCCAGCGGAGCAAAGAAACCGAATGAAAGACGACGATTAAAAACTAGAAAGAGAGAAGGATTGGTTGCGACGGTTCAGGATTTATTGACACTGCTGAAAGCATGGTGCATTTTTTGTTTGTGTGCTGCCTCCTTGTGGACATCCTTCCGCCGAATCGTTGGCCTTCGTAACAGAGCACTGCTCAGCAGAATTGTAGCAACTGTATTTCACGGGCGACCATTTTCGGGTGACTCCGCTGTGGTGCTGTCGGAAAATAACGTCACTAGTGCGCTAGCCAATGCACACAGCTTCTTGAACTACGGGAATGATGCGCTTGAAGGATGGCTATTGGTCGTTCCGGTATAAGATTCGGTGACCCGAGTAGAGTGGCGTTTGTTTGTCTCCAGAGAGCATGATCAGCAGTTCTAGTTCCTCGCGGAGAGTTACACTTTTCCAAGCGATAGCAGCAAGACGTCTTGCAATAACCGTAATTGCCATTTGAATTCCTGTCTCTTGCAGTGGCAATAGTAAATTTATACAATACAGCCCACTATTTAGTGTTCCTAGGAAGCATCAATCATTTTGAAGAAAACTACATTTTGCACAAAATGTGACAGCAAACAAAATGAAACATTTAAAATCGGAACTCATCCCTTGAAGAGCTCCAATCAAATTTTTAATCGAGCCTGACAGAGGAATAAATAAATGTTTTACACTTACATTTATGTTTTTCTTTGAAAAGTTTTGTTTCGCGTAGATTTTACTTTCCAACTTGCTATCATACCCGAATCGGACTTGTCAGTTGCATCGTTTTCTTTAATCTTTACAACTTAATTAGCTCATCCAGCACACGTGTGCTGTTCGTCTGTCATACGCAACAGAATTGTACCGTTCCCGAACGCGGTCACATCAAACGCAAGCGCCTTTGCGATTGTGAAAGTTTTTCACAAAACAACCGCTGCAGCTGATGTTACCAAAAAGTGGAAAGAAATTATGATTTCATTGGAATGTCTTCTCCGACCGCTACGTCATTGCTTCGTGTGCAAAAGTTGTGCTTCTGCCGGTGGTACCGCATGAAAGCCAGCACCCAACGCATGAAATATTCGATGAAAAGATGATCAAACGAAAATGAAAATCATTTCAGAGTAAACTTTCGTCCTGGTATCTTAAGCACGCAGCGGTACATTTGGCGAATATCTCTCTCTATCTCTAAAAAATAACCTCTTAGAATGCCAAACACCGGAGTTCATCTTGTGGAGAGGTAAGAAAAGAAAGCAAAATAGCAGTCAGTCGTTCGCATATGGGTTACTGTCACTTTTGGACTACTGGGAAAGCATTAGACAGCGTTCCCGGTGGTGGGTGCGCACTGTATCGGATAAGTCTGTAGTAGGAGTTTAAACGAAGGATAGAAACGCTTCGGGGGCAATGTTCTGTTAAAATCCGCTTAATACATTTGCTATCAACGGCCGTCGCCGGTGGCTGTCAATGTATAAGAAGATTTTCATTTGATTTTTGTTTCACTGGCGGTGAAAATGTCAACCTTCGGCTTCGGGAGGGATACCATGCTGTGGGACGAGATACACTTTGAAGCGTGTCGGAGTTTGTTTTACGTGCATAGCAAAAAGTGTTGAAATATAGAAACCTGGAAAATCTGGGTTCGAATCTCGAATGAATCGTATCATCAAAACGCAGCAGAGAGTCTCACAGAGAGGTCTTTAAAATATTTAATTTTATATAATTTATTCTGGATGTTTCCTCTTGCATTTTAGCCTTCAAATATGACACTTCTCATGGTTTGTCAGCTTCGATCTATTCCATTGAAGGTGTCAAGGTGACTTCTCACCAACACCAGCTAATGGAACGAGTTACCCATTAAATCATTGTTCGCACTGGTCACATCGATTACGAATAATTAATAGTCTTACGCATATTACTTTGATTGATTTATTGGAATTCTCATCGTCTCGAGTAAGATTGGCTTCGGTGGTTGTGCAGGGCACACTTGAAGACGATGCATTCTACGGACACACGAGCAACCGATGCAAACTGTTGACGAAACAAGTGAGCCCTCAATCAACACAGCACAATGGGGAAGCATTTTCTGCGCAAGACGTTCTGGTGCACTGGTATTTCTCGCCTTCCATTGCTCTCGAAAAGCGACGTATTTTCCCGCATGTCGTCATAGTTTGGTTCTGATTGTTTGTCATCTTTATCGTACATTAATAACTTTAATGATTTAGAATATGCACATTGAGTGAGATTAATTCAATCAATTTATAACGCTTGTGGTCGTAATATCAGGTGACATGTTGCACGTGTGTGTTCCAACGATCGATGCAAAGGGCGGAGAACCCAAGCTCTGGGTAGGTTTGGTGAAAAACGGGACAAAGCTAAAACACCGAAGCCTTGTCCAGCCGTGCCTAGTAATTCATAGTACCAAATGTCGGGGAACAAGCAACCTAACATCTAAGCTTCAAACAAGCTTCTTGAGAAGCTTCGGCTGACCACCGATCTGAGTCACAGAGGCGATAGTGTTTGGGTCGAAAGACGCCACGCACACGAAAGATTCACGGCGACCTTACGGAATTAGATGTTTATGCATAAAATTCAAATTAGACACAGCGGACGAGGTGGCGCCCCCGAAGCGGTGGTTTCCCTCACGTTTGTGGCGTTGAAAGGTGATTTCCGGTGGAAGCTGGACAGTGAAAAATGACCGGTAGTGTTGGGGGCAGTAGGTTTAACAATCGGTGGTTTGTCAAGATGGATGTCTCGGGTGAACCTGGGCGAACGATGTATCAACGTTTTACCACCCGTGGAATGGCTGCTATGTACGGGTGGTGTAGGAGATATATTTTTTCCCTAGCAATTCAAGCTGTTGTTTAGATCTTGTTTGTTTGACTCATACGTTCTAGAAGATGAATATCTTCACGGATTAATCGGTTGATTCCAATTTGCTTATGGTTATGGTCTGTGGTGTAATTAATGTACTTCAACTGCACGCATGTCCAAGCGTAGCGTGTCAGTAGGCAGTAATTAGAGGAATGATTTTGTAAACAATTTTATTTTGTCTCGGAGAGCTTGGGAGAACACATTGACAAAGACCGTAACTTGATAAAAGGAAATTAATTTTCGAGTACCATTTCACAAAAATGAACAATATTCCCAACAAATTCCACTTTGATGTACCACGTGCTGAACCCTGTTTCTGCAAATCCATCCAATCCATCCAATTTTAGATCATAACCGGCCTCACAGCTCGTGCTTTATATATTTCATTAGTTTTCTTGAAGCAACAATGTTCGATTTATACAAAACAGACCTTGCCGAATAGATAGTTCCTGGAAAAAACACCATTGCAAATCGAAATATTATGTCTACGCTACTCCAAGTGGTCAATGTCAATTGCTTTATGAATAACTAGCCAACGTAGCTAACCCTAGGGGTTTGGAAAATATCACAACAACGTAAAGATCACCCATGAAGGTGTCTATCGCAGCTAAATAAATTCGCCAGCACGAGCAATTTTCTTATTGCTGCACAGGGCAATTGGTCTGATCCAACCGAACCGATGATGCAATAACATTTCTCGCCTGTCCATGTGCAAACGATATGCCGTCATAGTTTATGAGAATCGATCGTTCGTTGAGGTAGCTGGCAACGAGTAGAGCCGTGTGTGTTAATGAGCGCAATTCACAAAGTGTGTTCAATCAAGCAAGTGGTAGCATTTCTATTGCACCCAGAATGATGACCCGTTGGCGAGGGTGCCAAGTGAAGAGAACCACTAATTCCTGCAAACTAATCTCAACCGGGCACGGGGAACAACCCGAAGAACTTGCTGAGAATGAGTTTGATTTATGGGATAGAAATAAGTATCATTCGGTGTGTCTTAATCGGCTGTAGAACGATCTTTATGCATACACGCTCGCACGTACACGAAGCAGACGCGACGCAAGGCCTCCCGCACAGCAAACCAGCACCAGAATTCTGGCGTAGCCGCGAACGACGCAATCCGTTCGTAGACTGCCTGCGATGGCCCGGTCGGGCCGGCGTAGTGGGCGAACCGGGTGAAGCGGGAAAGGCTGAAAATTGAATTAGTTGATGGGTTAAATATTTATACATCGATTCGACAGTGAGCAAACAAACGCAAAATTGTTCCTGCATGAACGGCCCCACACCGCACAGTAGTGCGTCTGGCGATACAACAGCTTCAGTACAATGCGTATTATTTTTAGTATTTGACAGTGGCGATGCGATGCGATGCGGTGTAAATTTCACCCCGTGGCTAATCGCTGGAGACGGATGTGAGCGGTTTCAAGGCCGGACAGGTGATATTATGCACCTTGAAAATAGGATATGAGTGAGTGTGCGTACGCGAGTCTGTTTGCAGAGTTGTGCAGAATCATCATCAGCAGCAGCGGAAGAGATAAATTGTGGACGAATTAGTTTGTTTTCGTTTAGAGATCTCTGGGTTAGAAATTGACCAATCAGAAACTTTGTTGTGCGAAATGATGGTTTAAGGTTCTCTCTAAATCATACTTGTTTATCAGTAATGAACTGGTACGTGCTAACAGTAAGAATGAATCAAAGCAAATGTAGGTCTGGGAAATGAGAGAATGTATTATGCGTGTTTTGTTTAACATTGCTTAGAAAATGTTTTTAGAATAATTAAATGTTTTAGACACGGCGCAATGTTGGTCAAAATGAAAAATGAATAAATTTTGTTTGCTAGACGCTTATTATAACCCCTTCAATTTGCTTGAACAAGATGATAAACTTGAAAATACCAATGGCTATCAAAGCGAGCTTTAAAAACGTGCTTAAAGTGTAGTTTGGATAGTCATAAAAGTGGTTTTACTGTATGATCAAAAATTGTTTGAAAAATAATTATTTGAATTCGAATTTTTATTTGATGAAAACATCAAACAGCTTAGCATAACTAATTTGACTAGAATAAGTTTAGAACGAAACCACCATTCATCACTGATTCAACGACATTTTAATGGCAGGTCATGATGGTAAAGCAACACCCAGAATACCAAAAATTGCAATAATTTTCAATAAAACAGGCACGGAAAGCAAGGTCCAATATTAACACGCTGGCACCCTTACTGACGTTCCTGAACTTATGATTAGTTTGGATAAAACAGACTGCGCCTTGCGGGTGTGTCTTTCATCGAGAATCTGAAAACATGGGGTTCTTTTCTGAGAATCTCTAATTTGGTAGCTCTAAGCCCATGACGGTGTTGATGGCTGGCCGTTGCAAAACTATTTTGTGTGACGATTTCGCTACTTGAAGAGTTTCTGAAGGATGGTCGAAGGTGTCTTGGCCACAGCACGGTAGTACGGCTGCAGGCTGAGTGAGATAACGGCGAGAAAAAGGGGCACAACTTTGTTAAACGAACAAAATCTGCACCACCACGTAAGGAGGGAAAAGATCGCATCCAACCGAACCGAACGAACGCAAGAGATGGGCCGCAGTAAAAGAAAAAAAAAACATGCCACAACTGCTAGGAACGATAGGAACAGCTAATAGCACTAAATTGGTCATAAAAATAATAACATAATTGCTTGGAACGGAACCGTCACATTTGAGCCTACCGCTGGGTTTGTTTATTTTGGGCATTCTGCATCTTTGGAGTGGATGTGTTGTTTATGGTTGTTGTTCATCAAATCATGTTTAGTGCAAAACTAGCTTTATTTTACGTTATAAAAGTATTATCTTTTAGGAAAATGTGGGGCGTTTTATTTAAAATAGCAAAAGTTTTTCGTTATCAAGTAAGCTTACACTATCTTCGACATTTCTTGTTTTTATTCGCCCGGGATAAGGCAAAGAATAAGGAGGAAATGGCTTATAAATATGGTAAAATCTATTCAACACAAGCGGTGTTGACAATACGGGGCAAGACCGTAATAATCAATTGTAAATAAATAAAATAAATAAAAAAATTCTTGAATTATTTGTTAACGAAATGCTTTGTTTACTGCTCTATGCGGCTATTTTAAGATCAAGCTCAAGCTTTATCTTAGCCAATCTGTAAGTTATCTTACGGATACCATTTTTCATAAACTGGAGGCTTCCAGTAGCTAAGCAACAAAAGGAAAAATTATCACCATAGAGTGTAAATGGTTTATGTTTCAACGCTTCTTGTCTGTGGTTAAGGAATGGCCGGAGACGAAGCTAAAACAAAGCATAATATCTAAAGCATCTGCGTTGTGGCTTAATTAACTGATTCTTTAAAGACAAATGCTTCAAGATAATGCAGTTGTTATTTCTAGTTTTCTTTCTGCAGTTGCTGTATCTCAACATTTCGTTTTTTTCCCTCCCAGCTAAAGCTTTGGACTGCTTTCTGTAACGTTACACACATTTCTGACGGAATACGAATGAAGTGAAGCGAGGGAAAGACTTATACAGTGTGACTGTTGGGGATAAATTAATGTACCGTGGATGATGATTGGGTGAAAGCCTATCACAAACCTTTTTTTTGAAGACTGACGGATTAGATGGATGAAAATAACAAATAATATGTATCTTGAGTAGAAGATTAAATGATCTAATATGTAGGATTTCCCTAATTGAGAAACTTCTTTTCATTTTCTTGATCAAATTAAATAAGATTCATGTTGTTTTCTGTGTAGAAGTTGTTATGAAATTTTCATCTTATAATTATGTTAAAACGGGTGATTCCTTCATTATTTTTCACCACTTCTAATACTTTTTATTGCTATTTTTTATAACATCTCTTCTCATGATAGGTTGAAGAAACAAATATTTATATAAATTGTACATAACTTTCATTTTGTAAAGCTTTTTCAGGACCTCTTCACCAGGCTTTCGTTGACTTCGTTTTATCCGTAGCTGGTATTACGGGAGGCGGTTCGGATGGGATTCAAACCACATTCTTGCCATGATGATCGACGCCACTATCGCCTGTACCACAAGATCTACCACGGAATAGAAAAGTATTGAGCTAAAGAGCCAGTTTCTGCCATATGCAATTTTCTATTTTGCAGTATAAGAGCTCCTCACCCTTCACTGTAGGAAGAGTTAATAAATTCATGTTTTCAACATTCCTGTGTCAGTCGATAACTTAACATTAATGTTGAATGATTAGCATACGATCTTTTTTTTGTTTTTATGTAATTTAATATATTTTAATTCAAGTCATTTGATGGTCTTTTTGATGGATCGTGTACTTGTAATATAATTGAGAATTCTTTCTGGAGTTCACAAATTGCTAGCTGCTGATTAGTAAGAATTGACTAATTCGACCGTTTTTTGTTTCTATCGCTCTAATATTTGTTTCTTCATACAAAATAGACCTATTTTTGCTTAAATATAAATCGGAACCAAATGCCGTCGGCAAATTGAAAAGCTGAATTTTATCATCACTTTATCAAGTGTTTGAGCTAAATTAAAACCGGCACAATTTTCCTTTATTTTTGCCAGCTCTTAACAGCATGAAAAATTTCTTTATTGCACTAGAAACATAATAAAATGCAATACTTTTGTGATCACCATTTAACACACAAACTCTCCGCCTTTCATCAATCGATCCTCATCCTTGTGTTTCGTGGTGTGTTTATCTGGTTATAATAAAACAAATTCCTCTCTACAAAACAAATGCTTTTTTCTACAACCAAACTGCTCGTGGTACACCCGCACGGTTTCGGGGAACGCAGAAAGGGAACGCACACCGGAAGCGTCACAAGGACGGAGGAAACAGAACCATAATTCATTCATTTTTACAACCATCACTTAGGGCGCACGCTCCACTTTTTGTCGAAGCAAACCCACGTACCCTGTTGATGTTTGGGTGATGAGAAAAGATCTACCAATACCTAGCGGTTCGGCATTCGTGTCCGTACACAGTGAAACGCTAGTGTGCATAAATACATAACATAACTAGCCAAAACCCGCCTGCCGACGGTACTTTGCGACGCAGCACGGTGGTTTGTCTTACTCATGTTGGATTTTTCCCAACAGGACGCGCGTTTGACGAGTGTAGTGGTTGCGATTGATTGGGGGTGGTGTCACGTTTACGCACTGCTGTTTACGATTGTGTCAGCTAAAAGCCACTAAAATAGAGAAACATTATTTCAACCCACTACGAGCCACAGGAGAGAGGTTCCCATTCAGTAGCTTTATGATCGTTGCTCGTGTCATTTGGACTTCTGAAACGTCACAACGTTGGCGACCTTTATGCTTTGATGAGCGAATGAGAGGCAAAACAGTATGTTAATAATCTTTTCTTTCTCCTGTGCCGCTTGCGTGTGGGTGTTATGTTGCATAGCTCTGCTGGGATCGTGTTGCTGTTGTGTTTTGTTCGCTGTTTCCCCTTGAACATGCTGGAGGAGAAACATTAAAAGATTGTGTTCGTATATGTAGAGCTGTAGTAGTATGTGCGTACAGAAATAGCACGAACTTCCCCTTCACGATGGTTTCGATTCGTGTCGCAGGGGAAACATGCTTTACGTTAGTGTTGGTGCCGTCCACTTGGGGTGAGTTACAGATGGAAAAGTCACCCCTATCGCTTATTGCTCGTCATACTTACAAGTGCAGCACTCATTCAAGATGCGCAAAAGGGGAAATGTTACCGGTTCCTTTGGCCAAGTGCTTGGTCTTTCTTTGCAATTGCGAAGAAACCAGAAACAGCCTTCGCGATTTCCAATCCTCTTAAACTGGTCAACTTGAAAGCACGGTTGTTGTGCGTTCTTTTTTTTCCTTTCGTTTCTTCAACACGACCGGCAGACGACGCGAGCAGGAAGGATGAAAGTTTGCGTCCCAGCGCAACAAGACAAGGTTCAATTTGCGATACGCCGGCTAATGAACGAAGCGGGGACCGGTGGGGCAAGGGTTTGAAATAACGCGTGGTGAGAGTCATAAAAAGAAACACATGATTTATGTCGTATCGTTCGTCAACTGTCTGATCAAGCACGACCACGGGACGGGACAGTTTTAATGTGGTAATTGTGTTAATGTGTTTATGTGTATGTGAGTGAATGTGTGTGTGTGTGTGAAAAAACATAAATTCGGACGTGTTTGCTAAGAGTTACACTATCGATCCGTAGCTGGTCATAGTACAATGTTAAAGTTTTGCGGAACAAACTGTGAGATTGCTCCATTTATTTTGCACCTTGTGGGATTTGAAGGAAATTATCGATGAAATCTGACATAGATGGCTGTCTGTCTTAATCCTTACATTAGAAAAGAGTTTTATTGTTAATGTGTCATATCGATCAGTATAACTTAATAAGTTAAATTGTTACGTTTCGTAACACAAGATTTTCAAACAGCATTTTGAACAAATTTGGTTTGATTTACTGTTTGGATGTTGGGTTATAAATTTGAATAATAAATACATTAAAACTCTGCTAAGCAAGCAATAAGCTTTTCTATCGTTTACCATCTTGAACATTAAATATTTAATTTTCTCTTTCGATCAACTTTTCTTTGTTTTTAACAATTTGTCTTACCATGCAAGAAAATCATCTCTGAGTGATGAAAACATTGTTTTAGTTTCAAATAGTCTCGATTACCAGAATCGAAGCAAAACAAATTGGAAAAAACATACAGTAAACAAACGACACCAAGCGGATGCAAAACAGGCAGGGTGATGCGTAGAAAGAGCATGAGTACAACCCACCCAGCACAGCTGACTCCGTAGTAGCGAAGGAGAAAGAGAGCTTCATCGCATAAAAAGCCCACAGAGAATCGTAGTAAGGATGACAGGAATGGAGGAAGAAGGTAAAGAAGGTCGTTGCAGCCGTCGTCATCGGCTCTACGCAGTAATATGAAACGGTTGTGCGTATGCCGGGCTCACACCACGGCGGCTAGATCTCTAGAGAGTGCGTAGCGTAAAAACGTTTCCTCTCAGCTCCTGCGGTACAGTACAGATGGCATTCTCTCGCGGAAAATCCGCGTGAAAAACAATGTTTGATTGGAATGCGTAAATTTATTGTTTTCTTCTTTTATTTGCAATTAAAAAAAAAACACTAAAACATGCCGGTTTGGTTGAATTTTACGTTTATTTTATATTATACAAACTTACTTAGTTTTATGTTTACTCCCTAAGAGTCCCATTTTAGATGTTACCATAATTACTATCAACTATTAAGTTTTGCTGTGTTTGTAAATTGAGTGAATATTTTTAAATGAAAATAAGTATTCAACAACATATAGCCGGAACAAAAAATTAGAAGGATTTTTTGTTGTAGAACTCCTGCATTGCATGGATGATTTTGTATCCCACCAACAGATGGCAGCACGGATCAGAAAATGCTTAAGAATTATCTTACTTTCAGACGCAGAATAAAATGAGAACGATGTGCCACAGTTCTATCCAATATTATTTATACGAGTTTTGTGCATTTTAAATTGATTGTTTTGAAGTAGAATTGCAGTTGATATTTTTTGCGAAAGCGTTAAAAACATCACAACACAATACATTCGTCACCAGCAACAATTCATTGGTCATTGGTCAAGCAGAGCACTGCTCGAGAAAGTTCGTCAGGAACGAGAAACACATTATTTCATGTTATTTTACGAGCCTGGAACCATAGCAAATAACTTCAGTACGAGCACCCACCAGTTACGAAAGAATGCGCCAGGGTGGTAGCATTTCAATCCGCCCGCTTGCGGTGAAGTTTCGTCGATGTAACGAATTAGCTGTGCCTCATTTCCATCATTTCGAACCGGCGGGCGTTCGTTCGTCAGTTCAAGCTATGAATTTATGAATATTTGTTGCGGTCAAACTTGACGACATGATTAGCTTGCGGCGATCGGTAGCTGCACCCTCCTCCGGTGTGGTGGTAGGAACTTTCGAGCCACAACCTTTCAGCCGAGCCTGAAAGCGAGAAGGAATGTGCTGGAAAGGTGCCAACGTATGCAGAAGAATCGTAAAACAGCACGTGAATTACATGAAAGTTTGGAATGCATAAATTCAAGGGTGAATAAAGCCCTGCTAGGTGGAAACTGTGGAAAAGGTGAAAACGGGACGTGAATTGTAATGGAATCGGACGGGGAAAGGGAGATTAACATGAAGGAATTATTAGAACGATTTTCCAAATTTATATCTTTGGTGTATCGAAGCTTTAAATGAGTTGTGTTTGTTTGGGGTGTTATGTTGGTGCTTCGGATCTCCAAGCGGGACAACCATTTTTCCAACCACCTTCAAACAAAACAAATTGAAAGAAAAAAATATTTTAATAATTATTTTCTTTTTAATATTGTAATATTTGTTTTGCTCTTTTGGTAGTGTCTTACTGTGTCTTATAATCGTAGCATAAAGTACTTTACAATACCTCGAAAGGACTCTACCATTACAGGGTGTCCTTGCAGACCATCGTTACCACTGCTGATTATGATGCTTCTCACTAGGCTGAAATTCAGTGGAGAAACGAAATTAATTTATCAACACACTTTATACGCGTTGATCACGAACATTTCCCATTTCGGATGTGTGGCGGACGGTAGCAAAGGCAAAAACGGGCCGCAGGGGTGGCCTTTTTGTTGGTTTTTCCATTTTCGTATTTACTGTGAAGGACTGTAAAGTGTTGAAAAATATGACCACCAGAATATTCTGATGAGGACAGATAGAAGAGCTCCTGCGGAACGAATAATTTGGTGATTTTTCCAATGTATCCTGGTTTCGGAGTTTTCCGCACCTCGCCGATCACAATATCACAACGCCCGGTACGAGCTTCCTACCCCGTCAGGGTGGTTTGTTGAACCTCATTTCATATTCTGCTGCTGCTGCTACTGCTGCTGCTCACCAGTAATGCAACCAGGTTAACACCACCAGAGGAACCCCACTTTTGTGAGGGGGAGGGGGGGGGGGGGGAGGTCAGTAATTATGATGGCTGCATAATGAAGTAAAAGTGTCTGAGGTAATCAGCTAGCAGGAATTATTTCAAGAGCGTTTCCATCCCCAACAGACGCGTCCAAGTGTTTACCGGTGGTACGTGACAGTACATGGATGGTGTAAATATGGATTGATTTGGTGCCCAAAAATCTGACCCCGGTGCAATTGTAACCCTTGAGGGATCATAATTTGTCTGGATCAGATTGTTTAATTGTTACATGATTGTTGTTGCTTTTAATTACTGTGAACGGAAGCTGTGTACGGAGCTTTTTATTGAAATGATGTTAATGCAAGAACTAATCAAATAAGCATTTTAAAATAAACTGAGTCATTGTATTATGGTACGCATACAAATTGCACAGTAGTGCAACTAGCTTCGTTTGATCAATACT
Organism: Anopheles maculipalpis; assembly: GCF_943734695.1. Lineage (NCBI taxonomy): Eukaryota > Metazoa > Arthropoda > Insecta > Diptera > Culicidae > Anopheles > Anopheles maculipalpis. Next base: position 11,928,627 of record NC_064872.1, read on the forward strand.
CAATAGTAGCAACATATGCTGCTCCTGAAATAATCCTCTATCCCCATTGGCCAAAATGTGCTACATTAAATGCTCATGAAGGAATAATTTGATTGTGCTTCTTTTCAATTGAAGTACACTTCCGATTATTTAATTACCTTTTGTTTTCGTCCATTCGGTGTCGACCGGAACGAATATACAATTCCCCTTTATTTGTAACCACGTTGGAAGTGGAAGGTTTTTTCTGATTTAATTAAAGTATTGCCATTAAATAGTTGACCCAATGAGTACCGTCCTTTTCGGTTTCGCGATGTTACAAATTTTGTTCAACTTTCGTAACGATTGGTTGTTGTTTTATGCTTTCACTTGCTCAAAATGTTATTTAATCGAATTTTATATTATTTGTAGCAAATTAAACTTATTGAAATTAAGAATATTGGAGTCATATTATGTTACCGATTAATACCAGTTGTACAGCAGATTTTTTAAATTCATCTTTAGTTTATCCTAGACCTGCTCTTATATCGAAAACAAATGTATTTGTTGATTGAAATCAATTACAACCGAGCATTGTTTAAAACATGGAGACACTTGTTCTGGGACCTGAACATCCAATGATGGGACAGCGGAATTCGGGTGCAATTTCAACACTGCCGTGAAAGGGAGGCAGGCGATTTCCACAGTACAGTGGTCTTCATATCAGTCCAGCCTCGACACAACTAGTTCGGATGCGTTGGAGTCAGGTTCGGGAGTGTTTGGCGGGTCTCGAGAGTAGCGAAGTCGCTCTTGCTGCTGCGGGATGGAACCAGCCGACCATTCTTGGATCCGATTCTGGTCAGGTTGAGCTGGAACTGTCACTGCTGGACTGTTCGGGGAACACGGGCAAATAGTTGTTTATGCTGTCATAACAATGATTTTGTTTGCTAAAGCCGGAAGAGATACAAAATAGCCATCAAACCACAATTGCATATACAGAAGCAATCAACATCCATCGCTGCAATAGTAACACAAATTGTGCCAGAAATAAAACAACTACATCCACCTGAGGAATATACCTTACAATAATCAATAGATCTGGAATACAACCGAGCATGCCCGGGATAAGCCAAACAACAGGGAGGGAATACCTCGTTAATTTAGTTTTTAGACACAGTCATCACATGCGGTATTGAGAAAACGGCGCAACAGAAATAAATAAAAAATAAAAACAATTGTGCGTTTTTTGCCTAATAAATCTGTGAAAATCTATTCAACACAAGCGGTGTTGACAATACGGCACTGGACCGTAATAATCAAAATATATAAAAATAAATAAATTGTGCGTTTTTATAATAAAAATCCCAAAAATTGCAGCATCACAGTTTATGATTGAAAGCATCAAATTAATGTTGATTAAGGAATGAAAGAAAAATATAGTTTTAATTACAAAATCGAGTTGTATATGGAATCCAATCCATACGCAGCCGCCTGAAAAATGAATGTCAACAGCTACAAATAAGTCACCGGTGCTGCTTGTAAGCTTTGCGGAGGACTGCGAAGACCAAGCACATTAAACACATAACTAAGTCGTAGCGGAGCAGGTCTATAAATTTGCTTATCAACGTCGTCGATTCGATGCGCTTTTGAAGATCGGTGTCGTTTGAATGGAACCGCGCTGCTCTCAAGCGTGTGAAGCCACACGAACAGGTGAAAAGATTGATGGTGTCTTGAAGGCAGAAAGAGGGAAAAAGTCTTCAGATTACACCGGTACATACCGTGGGCCCGCTTTTTGATGTTCTTTGCTTCCCGTGAACCACACTTTACATTAGCGATCGAAGAAAAAAGCCACTAAGTTTTGATTTTTTCTTTTTGTTTTGCGATCGATTTGGGATTCAACGTTGCCGTTTCACGTTTGCTTCATATTGTTCCATTTCATTTAATCCGTGTGGCAATTTCCTGTTTTTTTTTTCTTTTCAGTTTAGACAATCTCGTCCCATCACCCGATCGTGATCGGATTGGATGTTTTTAAAATGGGAATTGTATGAGGAATTGATAACGATACCGCTTCAATAACAATAAATCCTTCGACGGACGCATCCTCTCAAACTTTTTTTGTTCTTTCCTGTGCTGGAAAGCACAGAAAGAAAACAAGTTGATTGGATTGGTTTGGCAATCAAAGAGGAGCATGGATAAGATAGGCTCTTAATTTGTGATCATGGGTCGATCGAGTCCGTCACAAATTCATTGGTCGTTCGGTGCAGGCTTTCTGTTGACGACGAGTCACAGTTAGATTTGTGATTTGGTTAGGTCAGCGAACGTTTTATGCCAATGAAAAGGAATGATATTTTGATATACTTTTGATTTCGCAAATAGAGTGTCTTGGTTTTCCCAAAAATGGTTTTAATGAAAGCAAAGAATATGAAAATGATCAACTTTGTAAAACAACAAAAAAAAGAACAAGATAATTAATTCCACAAGCATTTGAGATTATTTGAAAAACTTCTTTGTTACTTTGTCACTAAATAGTGCGTAGAGTGACCTGGTTTGCCCCTGGAGTGTGTAAGTGGACTACGATGGACGATGTGCGCTGCTAGGCCTAGAGTCGTTAAGACAGCGAAGTTGCCATGCCCGAAAGATGTTTATTGCGGGGCTCCCAGACAACCGGATCGATTCGTGTTCACTACGGTTGGACGGTCCGAATGGGATTTGAACCGGAACCCCGGAAGCCTAGAAAATTTATGAACGCTGATGGTCGATTGCACTAGTTATTGGTCATCAAAGTTATCAATTAAGTGCTCGGGGGTCTTCTTCTTCTTCTTCTTCTTTGGCCTGCTCAAGATTGAGCACGTCGTGTCGACATAGCCAGGTCTCCAATCGGTTTCCAGGAAACTCGATCTAGGGCTGCAGGTCTCCATCCCCGGCTGCATCCGATCTCTGACACGTTTCTCCACTTAATCCAGCCAACGAGCTTGCTGTGCTCCTCTACGCCTCGTGCCGAACGGGTCGCTGAGGAGCACCTTTTTGGTGGGGCATGAGTCCGGCATCCTCATCACGTGCCCCAGCCAACGTACCCTTCCGGCTTTGACTACCGTCAGGATATCAGCACCGTCAAACAGCTCAGCTAGCTCGAGGGTTCATTCTCCTTCGCCACACGCCCTGCTCGCACACACTCTCAAAGATAGTCCTTAACACCCGACGTTCGAAAATGACGAGTGCATTGGCGTCCTCCGTCAGCATAGTCCAAGACTCGTACCCGTAGAGGACTACCGGACGTATCAAGATGCGGTAAATCGTGCATTTCGTGTGTTGTTGGAGTCTTCTGGATCGCAGGAGTTTGTGGAGTCCGTAGAAGGCACGATTCCCCTGAACAATGCGCCTTCGGATTTCGCTGCTTACGTTGTTATTCGAAGTTACGATCGTACCAAGGTAGCAGAACTCCTCTACCACCTCGAGATCATCGCCGTCAACTGATACTCTGCTTCTGAGTAGGGCTCTATCACGGTCAGAGCCTCCGGCAAGCAGGTATTTAGTCTTCGTCGCATTGATCCTCAATCCAATTCTAGTGGCCTCGCGTTTCAGTCGGGTGTACGCCTTGCACACCGCCACAGTTGTCCGTCCTATGATGTCGATGTCATCCGCGAAGCCAACTCGAGGTTAAGAATCAAATTCTACGTATTTATCAATTGAAGCTATCTTGGGGCGGCCCGGTGGTGTAGGCGACATCGGCGCTGGTCTTCAACCGGCAAGACCGGTGCTCAAATCGAACTACGTGGTGTTGGCAAGTCTAGTAAGCTATCCGATGGCCGGCGTGACCCTAGAAAGTCGTTAAGCCAAGAAGAAGAAAGCTATCTTAATTTTAGGACACAATAGTTGACCAAACCAATCAAGACTATATCGAGTACACGAACTCACGGAACGGATGCTTTCGAAAAGTACGTGGTGAAAGCATCTGGCTGATTCTTAGAAACAAAATTTATTGATCGAGTCATATAGTTTATGAACTACTGTTATATGTCATTGAAAGTTATTTGAATGATTTGATCCAGTCCCTGGATTGCAATGCAAGAGTCATGGTCAAGTTACAGATACCCACTAGGCTTTATAAAGTTGACAAAATGCAAGGTACCCTTGCCAGACGAAATCAGTAATGCCAAAATTGAGCGAAGTCGATGCGTTTTATGGCGTCGTGTTCTTTTCCGACGATTGTAATCCAAGCAAGAGTTGACAGTCGTCAAAGGTCGTACGACTTCCACTGTCGTTGTGAGCAGGGTCTTCGTCGTGCAACAGGTAGATTTTCGCGAGTTTCACTTTTTACGCCTTAGAAAATTGAAAACCGGTTCTAATGTGGCGGGAAAACTCCTCTGTGCGTGCGTGGGTGCATGCGTGTCTGTGTCTCAATGCCTTCAAAATTGTGAGTTATTGTTTCAAGGGTTTGAATAGATTCTGTTACAATAAAATTACTACATTGCAACTACACGGCAGAGTAAATTTTTTGCATTAAATCTGTGCTACTGAACATGATTTTTTATGGTGGAATGATTCCTCAGTTTGTCATAAATAGTACCTCAAGTTTATTTTTCTTACATATGAATTATGGTAGATCAAAGTCAAAGATGTGTTGGATGAACGATTGACAGTGAAAGAAGACGCCTTTCTCGCATAAGGAAATTCGATCATACACATTTCTTCTAAACGAATGTCAAAAAATGGATCTTAAGCATTTCAAGGCTAACTTCAATCAAAGATTGTTAAAAGAGAGCGTCGCTCAACATCACAACAACTTTAACTGGTTCAAATTCGGTTCATAATACACCTCATATTTGTAATGTTAACCCTTCAATCCATCAGATAGTATAATGCAAGAAAACCTGCAGGTAGAGATCAGTTTACTTGTTGCACTCTACAGGACTTTCCTTGGACATTGCACCCAATCTTTATTATTGTACAATCTAGCGATTGAGACAACCCTAGAAGCGTTTGCCGAATGACATAATACGATGAAAAATAGTGGATTTTATGAGGTGGTGAGATAGGTTCTCATCCATACACTACACCCTGGCATAAGGACGTTAATCCGAACGTTTTTCCGAGAAAATAAGTTGACCTGCTTATAAATAGAGCTCACCACGATGCAATGATCGATGCAGCTGTGTGCAGGTTTAGAGAAAATGAGCACAGTCGATAACAGAAATCCTTTTGTGTGGCTGCCCTGCTGTTGGTACTTGTGCCTGACACACATATCAACCTGATTTACCCGTGAAAGGATCAATATTGGCTCCTTCCAGTGACTGCTAATTGGTACGAAATTTGATGGCTAATGAAGCGAGTTGTGATCAACGTACTTTCTAGTTTGTTTTTGCACGAGATAATGAACGAGTTTGTCAAAGGTTATCGGTGTACGTGAGCGTTCCTTTAACGGTCAATAGAATGGATGAATCAAGCAATGCAGCTGAGGGGGTTTGCTGTAAAATTTATATAATGTACAATTAATCTCAATGTGACATAATGCAAGCTGACAACGAGTTTGTCTCTTTGACCTGATTCTGCTAGCGTTCATCTCCCGGCCAAAACACACACATCAGCTCGTGTGCTGCTTGTGGGATAAAAATTGATGTTGACATTGACAAGAACTTTAATCATGATTGACATCTTGTTTTGCCAAGTGTGCAACCCATGGTACGCCGTGGTGCTTTCGTCGATGGTTTTCGGACGACTGCACTCGCCACGAGCTTCATACGATGAATGCATCCGATGTGCAGTAAACTATTGCCATATCGGTGCCCGGCCACATCATATCGAGCGACGGTCACTCTAATGATTCCGTTCCCACCTGTCCCTTCTGCACACACTGCTGACCTTGTCGTTCGTTCCGGTCTGGAAGAAACTGGAACCGTCGTCTCGCCATGTCTCGCCATCGATCTCAATCATACGCCTTGACAAGGCTTGCCAGAGACTCGCGCGTCAATCATTTTGACATCCAATCACAGGGGCGGTGGGGGAGGATTATAGCATCAAAGCGAAACGGAAATGGGAGATTGCCGACACAACGCTCCCCGTTGCCCGTTGTGCATCTTGTTCGGTGTACGGCGGATGTTGGAAGATTCGATATGAAGGTTTAAAGCCAATATCCGATTTTTTTCAAACTTCTGCTTCACTGTCATCGGTTTTATATCGGGTAGCATAAAGAGGACGGTTTTTTGTTTCTGTTTCCCGTGGCGTGTGCCTGGGATAAATATGCTTTTTCTTTCGCGCTAACACCTACCAAATCGTGGCTGGGTATAAATCACTTAGCGCCGGATCATTTGTCAAGTGGGAAATGTTTTCACTTTTGATAAGTATCAAACAGCGCCTTCTACGGTGTACTGCTGGGGGAAGGCATTCGAGGTAGGACAAGAGGTTGGATGTTGGTGCAAGAACATAATGGTAATACCTTTGTCATCAGGTCTTATCGTATGGGACAAGTTATCGATGATTGTTATTTGTTTTTTTCCCGTGTGAACCTTTACAAATGATTTTAAAACGCATTGCTGCAGGACATTAGCAATTTGCTGATCATTTGTTGGACTGTTTTTGCGTAAGAATAGTATTTTAATTAGCACACGTTGAACTTAATAAGAAACAGCAATACGGCCATGCCATCACAAAATAAAAACTAAATAAGAAATAAATTAAAACTAATTGTTACAGAACGTTTGAGCTTTCGTTTGAGGTTTGTTTCTCAATCCTATTCATAGTTTTTCAGCTTCAATAAAAAAAATAATTATTTTTCCGTACTGTATTTAAAAACTGGAGGGAAGACCCTTCATTAATTTATTTTTATTGTAGAATCCAACCTAAATTGCACTTAAAATATATTTTTTCTTACCAAATTCGGCTGATTTGGTTACACCTTCCTTTTTTCTCTAAAGTTTTAAATTCTTTTACCGTCTCTTTAAAAATATTTGAATCGTAAAATCATAGTTTTTATATCAATTATGTTACACAAGTGACATTTTACTCATGCTAAAACAAACAATTCAAAAATAATGTCGCTTCCAAAGATCCATTCTGCCAGCAAAACTGCAAATTGCGTAGAAGAAGGAACATTTGGCAGACTTGCAATTTGATTTATATTGAATTCGAGAAAATTTAACGAGATTTCATCCATTTGAAAAGCCAGCTTGCTTCATCTGTACTTCATTTTGTGAGTACCACTGGTGTGAGTATCGCAAGCATTGGTCCTTCACCCGAACCTAACCGTTACCAGCCGTTATCGGTACAATGATTGTAATTATAATTTATGTCTAGAAATTGTTCTGGTCATGCAGATTTTCCTAATCACTCACATCAGATCGTGCTAGGACACCGTACCGTCCAGGACCGGTGGACAGCCTCCACCATCAACATTGGCACATTGTCTGTATGGGTAGCAATATTTATTGACAGACGAAAGGATGTATGCGGCGAAACGGTACAGCAATGGTGCCGGCAAGGTGCATGTGTTGTTCGTGTTTGTGATGAGACTTGGTTATTCTCGATCGAATGACTATTATTGCAGTGCAATCAAGCAAACGCACATTATTTTACGTACGTATAAATAATGGCAAATCACAGCGATTAGTGTGAGGCAGGTGTAGCTTGTACATCAGTAGACTCATTTTACCACATAATCACATTCCTGTACTTCATTGATTGCATTTTATTGATGCGTTTTGTTTGCCATTTGTAACCAGTCGGCTTAATTACAGAGGGTCATACAATTTTAGGGTATTCTGGAAAGGTTAGATTGGGTAGAAAGTTTGAATTCTGCTTTGAAGTAGAAACAAAAATATTAAAGTATTTTAAAGAAAAGATATAAAAAAAACAATACGGCCAGGCCGTTCTTACGAAAAAAAGATATAAAAAATCTACTGTTTTATTCCTTTCAGTTTCCGGTTCACTTTTATCAGTTTAATTGTTTATTTGAAAAATTGATTGATTTGTTTTGCGATTATGACTAGTTTCTAAACAAGAAGCTCACTAGTTGGGTGAAGGGTTTTACTTCACTCACTCACTCATGTTGGCCTACTCTTTTAAAGAGCACGTCGTCGTGACATGGCCCGGTCAACGATAGATCTCCAGGAAACTCGATCCCTGGCTGCAGCTTCCCATCCATGTAGGCACCCGATCTTTGACAGGTCACCCTTCACCTGATCCAGCCAACGAACTCGCTGTGCTCTCCGACGCCTCGTGCCAAACTGGAGGTCGCAGACGAATTCCTTCATGGCGAGGCATGAGTCCGACTTCCTCATAACATGCCCCAGCCATCGTATCATGCCGGTCTTTGCTACCGTCTGGATGTCCGGTTCTCCGTATAGCTCAGCAAGCTCGTGGTTCATCCTTCTTCTTCACACTCCATGCTCGAATACACCGCCAAAGATGGACCAGAGGATGCGACGCTCGCACACGCCAAGAGTATTTGCATCCTCCGCTCGGATGGTGCAAGATTCGTGGCCATATAGGACCACCAGGCGAATCAGTGTGCGATATATCTCACATTTCGTGCGGCCTCGAAGTCTTCTGAATCTCAGCAGATGCTAAAGGCCATAGTAGGCACGATTCCCCTGAACAATGCGTCTCATCATCAATCCAATACTTGCTTAGGATTTTACTTATGATTGACAAAACCACCTGCGGGATAATTTTTATCTTTGAATTATGGGAGAATTTGGGCATGATTAATACTTGTCGCGGTTTGTAACTATTTTTCAAACGCAAATTCGAACAGAAGAACTACATGAAATTTTTCGTTTTTAGGGCATCGTAAAATTGAAGAAAAATGTTTGGATATAATTCAAAATTTCCGATGCAATTATTCCACTTCAGCGAAACAGATAGATTGATGGATATTTTCAACCCCGCATTTATTTTCGAATAGTTTAAAATGTGGAATGGTGTTTGTTTTCAAGTCTGCAACATCAGTTCAAGTATCATCGACATCATTAAACACATCACTGATGAAACAACTGCATGTAGAACGGAACTGTGAGTCTTTCCATCGGTCGATATGGATCAACTGCCGGATAAGCGGTGTGATTGAACTGAGTGATAGACAACTCCAAAAAATCAAAGTCCTAGTTTCATGGACGAGCGACCAAAAGTTGGGATTTAATTTTCTATGTCTTACGCTATGCTGCTCTTCTTCCTGTAGCATCTTTCTTATAGCATTCTTATTCTAGTACGCGGTTCTAATCTTCTGCCGTTAGTACACCATGGTGTTTTGAAGAATGGAATTGAAGCTTGTTCTTCTGCAAGACTGCTGCATTCGTTTCACTATACAGCGCCAGACAAAAGAATGAATGTTTTATTAATTGGTCTGTCAATACGTGCATTATCTATTCATTCTGCTTGCGGGCGATGCATTATTGAGTAAAAAGTGTTAGAAGAACTGACAGTGAAAAAGCGACTGACAGATTGAAAACGTTTGCATGAGATTGGAAAACAATATCAGAGTGCAAAATTTTTAAATGGAGTGAAAATATGAACTGTAGCGGAGATGTTTTTAGTTTGAAGCAAAATAAAACAATTTTTTTAAAATAACATTCTTGGCTGGTTGAAAATAGTTCATTTAAGTACTCAAACAGACAGCGTACTCAAAAGAAAGAGAAAGATTTAAACACATGAAACTATCAAACAATCTAATCTACATGACGAATATAATGAACACACTTTAACAATATGTCACTGCTAACACATGAGTCGATTTCGATGCAGTAAAAGCATTGCAAAGGAAAAATGGCTTCCTTGCTTATTGTGAAAATTTGATTTGTGTACTAAAGCACTTCATTTCATACCATGGTTTTCCCGAAAGATTTTTCCGTGAAGGAATAAAAATAGGTTGAATATGTTATGAGTGCTGCATGTTGCGAAAAAAAAAAAAACCTTACCGAAAGGTTTCACACAACTAAACCGAAACTCAGGAAGGAGTTAGGTGGAAAATCAATAGAGGTGATTTTTATGCTTCACAACACAGCAGATAGGACGTCGATTTTGGATGGATCTCTCTGCCCCATCTTTCCTCCAAGCAATCAGCGCATCTTTTGCCTTTTCTCAAACCATCCAACACGAGATGACGGTTTCGCCCACTGACACGACATTTGACCGGCACTGGACAGAGTACTAGCGGTCGTCCAAAGAGTGTGAGAGATAATGGGTGGATGGGCTATGCTTTATTTGTAGCTATTTTATGTTGGACATCAATTGTTGTCGACATTACCCGCGTCGGACACTCCGGGAGTAGTGTCCCGAATGGTGCCTTATCCTTGGGAAACATGTATCGTTCGAAAGTGCTTCCAGATGATCGGTCCAGTGCCGGGTTTCGCTACACATGGAGTGACATGCATGCACACACACACAGCTCTTACGCTAGGTGCAACGAGAGGTGGAAAACAAAATAGGAGAAGATATGAAAATTAACGGTAACGACGATGGTTGGGCCAAAATAAGATGCGACACATCCGAGTGGGGTCATGCAAGAATAGCAAGGGCGAACCGAACACCTTCTGTTGTTTTATTTATTTTGAGCTTGATTCATGGGATGGCAGTATGTCTTTTGTTTATGCTTTGCGTCTTTTGTATGCATCATACGTTCGCTTCAATTTGCCTTTTTTTATTTTTCGTAATATATCAACAGACTTACAAAAAAGGTTTGAGATTTACAATAAAATGTTATAGTTTATGTAAGAAAAATCATCAGCTAAATCAGAGAATAAAATGAACAGTGATGCACGATAGAGAAAGAACTGTGAAATATTCTTATGTACATATATTCGGCACTAGTTTTTCAATGCATTTTCTTGGCTTAATGAACTATTAGATCCAGCAGGTCATGGACTGCTGGATATCTAAACTTGCTCATATCCCCTTGTTGGAGTTCTAAAGATGAGGGAACTGCTCGAATAGGATTTGAAGTACGGTCCTGCAGTGTGTAAGCCGGCACCGCTATGAGCTCTACTACTGGGCCCGTCGCAGAAGTTTTCAGCTATCGCATCAGATTATCACGTTAAACAAGCAAAAACAGATGTGGATATGCCAACCAATTATCGAAACGTCTGTCATTGTTCTGATGAAATAAAAGTGATGATCTTAAGAATCACTTTAGAAAAGTCTGCCTTCGCGTTCGATGGACGGAACCAGGCTTACTGTAAGAAAATTTTACTGCCCAACAGTCAAACACAATTTCGTTAATTATTTTCAATGGCATCAAACTGCTGCCTTCCGTCTAACAGTGCTGCAAGCTTCACCGTGAGCCGCGTGTTAGCGATTAAATATTTGTAATTAAATTATCTCAGCGACATAGCCGCGATGCGAAACAGATAAACCGATGCGGAAGGAACGCAGCAATGCCATTGCAGATTGCGATAGGCACGTGCTGATTCTGCCATGCAAATGAAACCTTCGGCCCAGGCGTTGTCGATGAGGCATGATGGCAGTTGATAGCGTTTTGTCATCGCATCGTTCAAAATTGCCATCCCAGCTTGGGCACACTGTGCGCCAGCAATGTTTGACGCCCAGCATCTTATCCATCTGATAAATGCTGTTTATTTCAAACTCTGGTCCAATTTCCGCACGTCCACGCACAGCCGCTTAGGATAGTGGTTTTCATTCGGCAAATTATCATTCATAATGACAGTTATCGAATCGTGTTCTCGCATAAAAAGCACCTTGGTCTCGTTCAATCAAATTATCATTAAAAATTGCTTCCTGTCTCAGTGCCGGTAGCTTTAGCCCGTGCAGCAGGCTGAGCAACTGAAGCTGACATTACCAAAAATTAATTTTCATTAACGATGTCAAACAGCGATGTGACGCTCTTTTGTCCATCAACAGGCTATTTGATGGTGAGTTTAACGTGCACTTCAATGTGTAGCTGCTTCGTTTTATGTAACATTTTCTCGGAAAACTTTAATTAGACGGTTCGGAGTAAGCAAAAATAAAAGGCATGTAATTGTTTATGTAACTATAAAGGAGATAAAAACCAACCTCAACCTTTGTAACTGGGATGGATAATTCCGGAATAAATACATAATCAACATTCTGTTAAACTTTGACGTGTTACAGTGGGAAAGTTATCAATTGCTTGTAAAATTCTTCTCGCTCAACAATCATAATTAAACATCAAGACACACATCACCGAATGCGCACATACCTTAAAGACACAAAAAAGAATAAAAAAGAATTTTACTTTGTAATTATTTATTGAGCCATAATTAACTGAAAGAGTTTACATTTTAAGCTTGTACACAAATTATTCGGCTTAAATATGCTCCGCTCGTTTGTCTCGATGATGCATTTTTATCAGTGTAGAATTTATCAAGAGAACATATTTATTTCTTTATAGCATTTCTTTCCGTATTGAATGGGAAGCAACATATCCGACTTTATTATTAATTGATTCGTTAGCGTTATTAATTATGGCGGCACGGCAATACGTAGGCGCTATATTTGCTCTACATGGGTATGATGTGAATAAATAATACCTTATCCTTAAGCGGTTCATGAAACAGGGAATGTTTGCAAGGCAAAAGCAGCTTTGTGGCACGTGCGCTGCCCTCTCAGAAGCCGGCAGGAGAACAAACGTACGAATGCATTTGCAGTCTTGTACCAGAAAAATATTTAGCATATCATAAATGGGTACAGTTTTGCCTGGTGTAGCTTTGCTGCGAGTTTAGTCATGGCAAACATGCTTGGTCTTGGGGCGGCAACTTATAAACGCAACGATCGTTCGATGCATATGCGAGACTGTGGCATCATTGTCACTCGCACAGCAAGAGTGTGATATTTCCAGGTAGTCTTACGGCGGCTGGCAAATTTCTCACCAACGCTCAAATGACTGGTGTCTAGCGGGATGTTTAATCGCATCACATTTTTCTACAGCCCGGCAGCAGGGTATTATCAATCTGGCAAAATATGGCTTTCAAATGCTTGAACGCCAATCGAAGCATATCGTAATTTTTAATAAGCTTGTAAACATGTACCAAAATGTTATATTACAGCCCTCATGAATTGGTTTCGTATCAAGCGGTTAATCAGGGGAGTGATTACAGTCATCTATTGTGTCTGTTGGAAGGTATGATTCGTTTAAGCAGAAAGTTAACAGTCAATAAGATCATGAACGGCTGCTCGGTGGTGTAGGCACCACTACTCCAAGGCAAGGAGTTCAAACCCCATCCCAGGAGTGATCTAGAAGGTTGTTATGCCAAGTAGAAGAAGTTACTAGAAAGCGATGTTGGAGCGATTCGGAAGCAGAAGTGACATTGGTGCCAGTCTTTACACGAAAGGATCGGCCTGATCGTTTTGCTAAATATTATCTTATAAGAAGCTTAAATTAAATGACGATAAGTGAGACTCCCATGAACAGCAATTCACAAACAAATGTTTCACCTTTATTCTCTGGATTGGTGGCTAGTTCTGAGGAACTTGCTGCTGGTTCAAGAATCGATTCCATCAATTCCAATCCATAAAGGACAGTGTAAACATGTCATGGCGTATTACAAAATAATGAGTTGAATATTTTTACCTGCATCATAGATCATGGGTTTAGGTCATTATCTACAAGTGATCAGTCAAAGTAATGAAGACAGAAGAACACTAACAACTGGCTCTTTAGGTTGAGAATGATATTGAAAATTGATTCACTGACTTTTAACGTGCATTCAAAGTGATCATTTCTTGGAAGAATGTTTATCATACGAAAGCACATATCAAGAAGCGTTGTTATGATTGCGGAATGAAAGCATTGTTCATAGAAAATCTGTGAGTTTCAAATGATCAAATTTATGATACTATTTACATTGAAGCTGGTGTCATATAACAACAACTCATACCAGAAAGCAGTTTGTTGATCATCATGTGAGCAAAGCGCACAGTTTTATTCGCATAAATTATCATACGTTTCTTATCTCTGCGATATCATAAGAAATTATACGCCTAGTTACTGTTCGCAATTTATCTAACAGTAGAGAAGGACACTGCTACCTTGGACATTATGCACTGTATGACTCACTTAATTCATGTGAATTTTGTTTTTTTGTTTCGTTTAGTAAATATTCCTTTAATGCTGCATGGCGATCGGTGTTCAAGCTTTGGTAAATACAAAATTGGGGTTTCAGTGAAAATTATGTGTAATTGATTTAGCATTAACTATTCATGTGGATTCCCATACCATTTTTGACCGATTAAGTCAACTGACCACGACTCAGCGATTAATTCAATTACGATAAACTTGTAACAAAACACGTACTTATCAGATAACTTAAGTAAATATACGTCTGAATTAATAATAACCTTTACCGTTGGTTTCCTTCATTACAAATTTACTCCCCAAAGCACACAAATCCTAAAATCCTACAATAAGAGCTGGGCTAAGCATGATGGGGTTGTAGAAGAGTGATAATGTGGGCTTATTTGGTGTATGCAGAGAAGCGAGTCGTCTGTCAAAGTCATTATTGTGAAGTCCTTCTTGGCTTAACGTCCTTCTACGTCACGCTGGCCATAGAACGGCTGAATATGCTTGCTGATAACCACGTAGTTGGATAGTCAGTCCTGAATTACAGAGGAATGGACTGGATGGGATTTGAACCCCAGTCCTGTCGTATGAAGAACATTATCAAACATTAACAGCAATTTAAAATGGAGACGCATGGTACAACCAGTACTCACAGTAAGATCTAAATATTATACAAAAAATCGTCTGTTTCTTGTTTGCTTCCGAATCCCACAGAATGAAAAAAAAAACAAGGAAGGAAGAAGAGCATTTCACCGAATAGATTTTGTACGGTGGTATTTTAAATTTATAAAGTTAAAGCCCTGTGACCTGCAGGTCATAAATAGATTGATGGTATCAGAAGCACGAAGTAAATGCACGCAATCATTAATTGATACACCCTGTTGAAATCTCAATTAAGCAATATTGGACCACAAAATATTAATCCACGATACCCAGCCTGGCTTAACGTTTCCCAACGATCCTACGAACTCATTTCTTAACATTCTTGACTCAACGGTGCTCGAGCACTGTGTCCACTCTGCAGCTTTTGGATGCCCACTGAACCCGAGCGAGATAATTATAACCGTATCAACTTTCCAAATGCCCATTCATCGCCCAGCGGGAAGCACGGTGTTTCGTTTCGTCGCATCTGCACTACACCGAACAGCAAAACACATCTCCAGACACCGAAGACCAGACTGGCGATCGGTGTATCGGAGCCATTGCTTCGAGCTCAGGGCAGAGCGTGATCAGGAAGCATGGCTTAGAGCCAGTCTGCGCACGATGGGGCCGGTGACGCTCGGGCTAATGGCGGCGTCGTTCAACGCTACTACCATCATCGCGGCTGGACGGTGGATCTCACGAAAGCTCCAAAACATGACAGAACTCCATCGCACCGGAGCTGACCGGTTTGCCAGTTGCCGGTAGGGGTGACGGTTCAGAAAATATATCTCGCGACGTCGATTTATGACAAAGCTCGAAAGCTCCACGTTGCAGTACCACTCGGTCTCGCGGGAGCACGTGGAGCGACGATCACCGAGAAGGCGGTGACACAAAACGTACTGAAATTGAAGGAGTCCGATTGCTGATGCTCGTAAATTAAAATGTCGGTCGTCGTGTATTTTCATAATCTTGGGGCCGGTCGGTTTCTCTACAGCCTTCGCACCGTTCCCCGGACCCGTTCGGACATTCAAAAACGTTCGATCCGTTCCATCAGTCAGCTATTGGTCTTGATGCCGCTCCAATTACTCTGCCTGAAACCGTTGCCAGTTTTAAGAGGAAAAATGGAAAAAGTAGACAAAACATTGTTTTATTTAACCAGATTAAGCCTTTGATCGTAATGAAAAAGATTCAATGGTTTGTGTTGACTGTCTAGAATGGCTTTATTCGTTTGTTCGCAGAGTTTTTTTTTCTCAGAAAGCATTTTTCGGCAATTTAAATTAAAAAAATCATTGTTTCGTTTACTAATTGATTGAATGTTTGAAGTAAATTAATGTTTGTTAAGTTTTAATTCCAATGCTTCTCTCCATATCATGATTGATTTTAGTTTTTATTCGATTGTGAAACTCTATGGACAAGTTAATAATAATTGGTAAAAAAAAAAATTTTCAATGGAGACGCATGGTTGTTTTTATTTTTTACAATCTATATTTTAGTATTTGGTTTAGCATAACGCAAAATGGTCGATCTTAGTCAAAAAGTAACATACGACATATTTTTTCCATGTCAGATTAAACGTAAATTTATGTATAGATGGTGGAAAAGAAATCGCACATATTTGTTTTCCCTTCATTCCAGCTTGTTCTAACACTGTTCGTTGTACCGTGCTGAATCACACATAATTCTCCGTTTTACGATGAGGAGCTTTCATTTTCAGCTCCATACTTAAATTAGTAAACTTTTCCAGCATGAATACGAAAATGCTCAAAGTCCAACCAACGCCAATAACAACCCAGAACGGGGCAAGATCACCGAATTTTACGACATCACCATCTTCGTTCTGTACACCAACCTTTATCATCATCTGACGCTGAGAAGACCAATGAAGGAAAAGCCCTGCTTCAAAAATGGTATGAATGTGTTTTTCAAATATCTCCTGTATCATAGATCTCCGAAAAAAGCTGAACCCTATCGGATGTGCGGAAAATGTTTCCTTAAGTATGTTATACTTTTTACGCTTATTGGTGAAATCGTAGTATCCTGGCCAATTGATAAGGTTCATCGCTGACCGATGGTTATGGATATGGGCACTATCACTTCGCAAACCATCAATCATGACAGAATCCATAACGTTAACCGTAATGTTTTTTTGCTCAAGCAACAGAGTGAAAAATCTAACATTTTCTCGACCATAAATAATAACTGGCAGTTGTTTCTGTTTCAGTTGCTCAAGGGTTTCAATGTTTGGATGATACGGAATATCTGAGATCAGTGATATGATAATTGATTCATATCCACTTTGAATGAGAAAATAAAACACCATCAAACTGATGACGATCATTTTTTCGAGCGTTCTCGTTTCGTTAAGATTGTATCGTTCCAGACCACAAAAGGGAAGTAGTATAAGATCGTTGCGGAAGTATTGATCGCTGTTCCACATTACAAGGAAACTGATGAGGATGGTCGTAAGCAGCAACGCCCAGGAGGCCGGTGTGAGTGGTTGCAAAAATATTTGCGGTATTGTGAGCGGTTGCCCACACGGTGCAATAATGACGTACTGAATTAAGTCAGGTATAGTAACAAACAATTTGGGAATTTCGCTCATTGTAACACGATTCAACCAGATAACAGAGTTCATTGTCTTAGCTTTGGCCATGAACTGTTTTATAGCTTTCTTGGGATGCAACGATACATCCACACGGAAATTTATATTGGCCACACGGGCAAACGTAGCTAATAATCGAATGTCTATTCCTTGCACTGGCGCTGTTTGTAATTTGGTTTCAATAAATGGTGATGCAAGCATACAAGAAACGTTTACACGTTTGCCGTAATAGTTTTTTTGATAGTTGGGATAAAATTCGTGCACATTGCGAATGGAAAGGTTTCGATACGTGTTCAACAATGGATGATAAGTTAGTGGTTGTATTGATTGTTGTTGTTGATTGAACACGATGTACATTACTTCGAAAAATTCAAGCATAGCAAAAGCTTTTGCTAACGTTAGAATTTGTGATATTTGAGGTACATCTACCACAATTATCAACTTCATCCTCCTGTGACGTCTTGCTAATTCTGCCATCCATTTCACAAACGTTGTGTTTACTTGCTAGTTAAAACGGAAATAAAGAAAAGGAATGACGATGTTAGTAAAAAAAAACATACACAAACAATTACGCTACCTACCACCAATACAAAAATGATCAAAACAATTGGCATCGACAGGTGGTCAATAGCGGAAGTGCATGGCTTAGATGCAGCTGACTGTGTGAATACTATTTTGCCAGTGTTCGGAAACGACAACAATCGTTGCAATGGATTGACCCAGGCAGGATGATTCGGTCCACCGACTGGTAAACTAATCCAGATGTCTGTTGCATAATGTGAACTGTTTTGAAGAGATGAAATAGTAGTTTCAATGTGTGAGACGACGTTGTCTATAACTGTCATGCTAAGATTTTTGTGAACAAATATCAGCATTAAAAGTTGGATAAATTTCATGTTGGCAAATGAGCGCAGATTGAAGTACTGAGCTTGCGTGAGAGTAAATAGTTCCTGAGGGTGCACGGAATATTTCATGATATTTTTTTAAATCGTAAATTGAAAGTTGATGTAAGCGACAATCAACGAATGCATAGTGCCCATGCATGGCAGAAGGAAAGGAAATTATACTATTACATTACTCATTCATAAGTAATATTTGTTGACCCATGATGGATGATAGTGGGCAGCAATGAAAGGTATAAATATTATGTATGGCACGTATGACTTACAGGTCATGTCTATACATTGAAATAATAAACGCGATATGAAAAATAAAATAGAAATGGAGACAAAAGCTTTCTTCATCGGCTCAGGCTCTACAACCTCGAGAGAATTGGACATTCCATTACTGGAATCCCGATACTTGAATAAACCCTTCCTGGCGTGTAAAGAGTGGCAACGTTACCGTCTGTTATAGGTAATAATACTTGAAAGTTATCGCGTACGCAACGGTCCACGTCGTCTGACAGGTCTAATCATCCTATTTGTTTAACTTATACATGTAATCATGTCTCTCTCGCGAAAGTATCATCTGACTTAGGAGTGTGATCATCTGACTATGATGGTCTTCTAGGTCTCCTCCACCGCATTGACTCCGAGTTTTCGGAGCCTATGTGCATTAGGGCTCTGTAAAGCAGTCTAGTTAGACTGATACTAGAGTTTGCAAGCATAGTCTGGCCACCCTCCTCTTCCTCATCTAGTCTCAGGGTCGAAAGAGTGCAAAAAGCGTTCACACACTTCGCATTTCAGAAAATCTTTGGCCATGGTCACCAGCTCCCTCCTTATCCTGAACGCATCCAGTTCGTGAAACTTGACTCGCTTGAACTGCGACGTTCTCATGCCCAGGCCTCCTTCATTGCTTCAATCCTTCTTCAAGAAGTCGATGTTTCGCTCTTACTTTCCTCTATTAACCTTTATGCACCTTCTCGCTCTTTACATCCCGCCCTCCATTAGCTGTTGCTAGACATCGCACGCAGTTTGACAACAAAGGTCCGCTATTAACATGCGTCCGTCTCTTCAATGGCTTTGCCAATCTATTTGACTTTGATTCTTCCCTCGCTGTGTTTCGATACCACCTTCGGACCCATATTCCATTTATCTGAACCTCTTATCCTTCACCCCATATCGTTTTGTCAACATGGCTATTCGAAACATCCCTTCTCCTTTTCTGCTTGTCATCTCCTGTCATCTATTCCTGTTACTTAGTTTAAAATTTATAACTAAGCTTCTTTTTAGTGAGAGGCGGCCCGGTAGTATTGGCGACAGCGCCGCAAGTCTTCAAACGGCAGGACCTGGGTTCAAATCCCATTCGGACCGTCCCCCCGTAGTGAGGCCTGACTAACCAACTACGTGGTGTCGGCAGTCTAGAAAGCCATTTCGATGGACGGCATGACCTTAGAAGTCGTTAAGCCAATAAAAAGAAGAAGTAGATTCTTTTTTGTCAAACCAATGGTCTTCGCACGATAGGACCAGGGTTCAGATCCCACCCCTAACATTCTCCCGTAGTGAGGATAAGCTATTCATGTTCATGGCATTAACAAGTCTCATCTACACGTCGAACAACTTATTTTCTTGAAGCAAAATTATTTCAAACTTTATAATTATTTCATATAAAAAATCATATATACCATGTTTGGTTAAATACTAAAATAACTCCCAGCGGAGTGGAATGGCGAGATGAGTTATGGGTGCAAACGTGGAGAAAGATTTCTGGTCCCTTTCATCCATCAATCCCAATGCGCAACAGCAGCCGAAGCGAAGGCGACGTTTCGTCCCCAAAATCACTCATTCAGCCGGCATCCATCACCTCCAGGTCCAGCAGCGCCTCAGCATCATCCAGTCACGCACGGTAGCGATGTTTTCGTCATATTAAATATTATGGTCTAGTTATTTTCCCGTCGTTTACACTCTGGCTCGCTGATGACGAGACGAACCGTGGCATTCATCATGCGAATGGTTTCTCCATTCGTCACCGTGCTGCTTGTCCGTTTGCTTGTCCGTCTCCCTTCCGACACCGACCATCCGTACGGATTCGTCCTAGCAAAACTTTATTCGTCCATCATCGATTGCATTTGTGGGAGCTGGAGTTTTGGTCGTTATGTGTCTCTCGAGCTTGCTCCTTCATTTCTCCCATCTGCCTCGGGGGGTGTTTTGGAATCAGACATCGAAGGAAGCTCGTCCGTTTGGAGTGAGCCTTTGGGGAGCGTTGACGAATGAGCTCATTGAAACACACATACAGATATCGGTGAAAAGGGGAAACAGGTCGTCGTTGCTCCAGTATGACACTGGAAGCAAATCAATCAAAACTGTTTTTCTAATTTTCTTGATGTTTAATTTTACCTTTGAGAGGTAGAGCCATATTGGTGTCGTTATTTTCGTGGTTACTGTTTGATGTACGTGTGGAAAACTGTACGTGTTTGAGTGTCCAGGAATTTTAGTTATTTATTTCAAAAGAAGAATCGGTTGAAGCAACAGAAAAATTACTGATGAGTTGGAATGAGGTGACTAAGGAATGTTTTCACATTCGCAAACCATCGGAAGAAGCATTTTCGGCTCAGGTGGAATAATTAGACATTATCGACTCCCTGGTTTAATTGATGCTTCCTTCAAGACTTGTTCGTAACACTGAAAATTAACTTTCAATGATTTGTGTTATTATGAATTGAATACAGTGTTGCAAACAAACCCAATCAGCTGAAATCGTATCTGCAATGATTCATTACTGGAACTCATCTTCAGCTAGACACCGTCGTCAGTTCAACAATGTTTTTCAATAATATTTATTAACAAAATGGCCCATTTGTTTCTACCAATACACAGCCTGCGTTCTTGAAAAGGTTACAACCGATTCGTTACATCCATCCAATCTGGTACGATCAGCTGCGTCCAATGAGAAACAGCGATCGTGAAGAAGCTTTGTGAACCAGATGGAACTGATGCAATCGATTCTTGAGCGAGAAGTTTATCCTTCAGATTCCCTTCCGTTCTTGGTGAATAACATCCCAGAGCAAAACATGGCCGCCAACGAACAAAACGAACGATCGTGTCAATAGTTTGAATAATGACTGACGACTGGGTTTCGAAAAAAAAAGTTCATTTTTAAACGAAAAAGGTTGTTTCACAAAATGGACGAGTCAAAAAGCGATTACAGATTCCACGATGAATTTAAAAGGAATTGCTGTAGGGGTTTACCTTTTCCAACGTGTGTGTTCATGGGAAAGTTAATTTTCTATCAATACACGGGTCGTTCGTTTCATGACTTATTTCATTCCTATTTTCTCTTGATCTTCAGCCGTAGGTATTTTTCAATAACATACGCCACATCGTATATGTATGTACGTGCGACAAAGAACACTTTTACCTTGCCTTCCATTTTTTTCTCTTCCTTGCGTGGTTGGGTGAGAAGATAAATTATCGCTATTAATTAAAGTCTATTTCCAGCAATATGAGTTAATAATACGCACACTTCAACCATCCTTGTGCTGTCCATCGTTCCCTTTCGGAGTATCGATGGCGATAAATAACTTCTGCGAAGCTGGATTGTCCTTACAAAAGTATGATCAAGCGAGCGGGATAAGCAATACAATATGTTGCGGGTCAAATCTCTCAGAGTAAACGAGATGTTTGAGGCCACTTTTCTGCAAGCGTTGAATCTCTTCTCATCATGAGAGAAAAACAAGAGTTAACCAAACATTCAAAATTGGAACTGTTTATACGTTTATAGCTTGATGCATCCATCAAAGTAAAAAAATGTTTCATGTTCGTTTTTGTTCCGTTGGTAACATCTACAATTAGAAGACAGACAGAGAATGAAGGAACAAGAGAAGGAGAGAATGAGCTTCTGAACAAATCATTTTTCTGACCATCCTTCTGGCCTCTTCACTTTCACCGTCTTCTGAAGGATTCCCACAGTCCAGCATTAGGCACGGTAGATTGAAAATCCCGCCATCAGTGGCCCAAAAGTCCATTGATATGAAACCTTGGCTTGATACGGCTGCTGATGTTAAGAACTTTATCCCTGTACTCCTCGGAGTCGTCCATGGGGTGAGTCGAACCTGTTCTCAGGCGGATATCCGAACAAGTCGTGGGGTAGTGCATGACCATAAATCAAATAATCAGTACCTTTACATTGTTTAAAATCACATAACTCATATCGGTGTTTTCTGTCTCTCATGTAGCTTCGCATCTTTGCGTGTGGATGGGAACGGCGATCTGGCGGGTTGATTGCAACGGA
This sequence comes from Anopheles maculipalpis, assembly GCF_943734695.1. Lineage (NCBI taxonomy): Eukaryota > Metazoa > Arthropoda > Insecta > Diptera > Culicidae > Anopheles > Anopheles maculipalpis. Next base: position 11,951,024 of record NC_064872.1, read on the forward strand.
ACGCATTGACAATGATGAAGACGATCAGTCCGTATGCTCGGTTGGTATTTCGTTACTTGTATTGACCTGAAGCTCTCGCATAAAGCATTAAGTTTATTATCAGAGAGGGTATTTGTACATAACAATTCAACTTTTGCATCAACTTCTTTACTTCAATCAAGCATTCCTTGTGATATATATTTTTTATTTCTTCGTTTTGTTGTCATAAGTTGTTGTCACTTTTTCCGATCAGTTCTCTAAGCAATGGAGTTTGAATAATGTTTTCTTTGATTGATATAAGCGAGAACGAACAAAACAGCTCGTCGTGTAACTTCAACGAATGTCGCAAATCTCTCCATACTCTATGTGAGCAAAGCATTTAGTAAACGGTCAAATATCCCATGCATCCAGAGCGTCAGCCATGGCGACAAACCGATCGGACTGTCGAAACCGGTCTTTTTGCACGTTGCCTCGCTTACCAGGTGGTAGCCAACGGAAGGAAGTTGCCTTGAGCAGCTATGTTAAGCGAGATGGAGGCGTTATGCCTTCGTGCCGATGAATGCATGCAACGATCAACCGATAGCACCGAATGCACTCTCCGAAACTCGTTCGTCCGTTCGAGCAGCTCGAGCATGCACCTAAACGAAACAGGGTGAGAACCAGCGAAACGATGCACCATATTTCAACGCGCTGGCAAGCTCCAATTAATCAATAACTGAAGAATAATCAAGAAATGTTCAAATCGTTTAAAAAATTACACCACCTCCCATCGGCCACCAATGTTCCCCCCATGTGCCACAAGCGCTCATCGGTTCGCTTCGAGTGAAAATGGACCTTCGTCGGTCACGCTGTCCATCGTCAGAGCTTCTGTGGGGGCAGTGCACTGCACTGAGGAGCTCCACAACTCACTGCGGGTGATTCTTTTTGGCCAATCGTGTACGTGCTTGTACTGCTCGTAGTACCTCGCAAGTGAGTGATGCGCGACGGGATGTCTGGATCGGGTCTCCAGATCGGGCCCGCAAGCGTTATGGTAGACGGAAGAAGAGTAATTTATGGGCCCAACCTTTTGCACATTTAATAACTCTTTTTTCCTCCGGTACTCATGGCTGCTTCTCGTTGATGGTTCCATTTCTTCAACACTTTTACATAAAACCAAAGCCCGCCGGTACCAGGTTGGCCAAGGGTTGACTGGGAGGTAGGGTGTCCTCGATGTGAGCACCGCCATCGTTTCAAGAAAGAGCAAGCGGTGAGCCATGAGTAGCTGTTCGTAACTGATGGCCAGCGCAGCGCGAGCCGATTTCCGGAAAATGAATCTTCATAAATCAACATCAATGCTGTATCGTGCAGTGCAGGGGATATTACGGCTGGTTAAGATTTCCACCGTCAGTGGTCCCTCGATAACGACACCGTGAATGTAAAATTTGATAAACCTTTTTGTGCTGGTACGGTGGCTGGTAGAATTTCACAAAGACGGCGTTATGCACAGAACGCCTTTTGTTTTTAGAACAACTTTTGATCAAATGATGAACTGAAAATGAAACATATTCGGAAAAAATTCTAGGAAATGTTCAAGTGATCTGACTTGATAAAGTTATTGGTGGATCATCACTGAACACAAAAGTTTAATGTGCCTCTTAAAGTGGAAACATCGCTTCAAATTGTAAGACTATCCTATATGTCCAAGTAAGTCGGCGTTCGAATGTTGAATACCGATTCCAGATCGTCTTACTTTACATTTCAACCAAAAAGCGTTTGAAGAATTCATGATGATCTGAATGGTCTGGAAATCGATCGCGTCTTATACCCAAAATGGTGACTCTGGTTGAACGGTGTCGGACAGAGGATCTCGCTTGAGTTCCTATGAAGTTTTATCTGAAAGCAATAAATTACATCCAGCTTGACAAACCGAACAAGACACATCAAGCCAGAAAAGGGATAACAGAAACGGCACAACCCGTGTAGCTGGTGTCGGGCAGCCTGTCGGCGGTGATCATCATAAACATATCAACTGAGTTTGATGTACTGGTGCTCTGTTTTGATAACTTTCGGTTTGTCTTTCGAGTTACATTTAGGAAATTTGACTTCTTGCATGTGGATAACTTGAGCAATAATAAGTTTCCTTTAATTTTTCGATGAAGGTTTCAGACTGCTTCTTTGTACAATTTTTCATCCTCCAAATTATCACAAGATTTAGTTATATCTCTCAAAAAACGTTAAATATCTTTGTGATTGTAACTCACCTGCAGCTCATTTGCTTTGTTTGTCTCTTGCTTCTTGACCTGTCAGTTGAATTTTGTTAAGGAACAACAATCTTATCGGAAACAATAAATTTACAGATTCACCATCTCTCTCTTGAGCGTCTTTTTATGAGCGTTTATCGACGACAGATGGCACAAGGGATATGTGGTTTTAAGTCCATCTGTGTTAATCCTGACGGCGCGAATGAACGAAATTTTATACCGGTTTTGATACCGTCTAAGGTCAATCTTTACCAGTTTCTCAAATTTTGGATAACTATTTAAGATTATCCGAAACTTTAAGATCTTTAACGAAGAAGGTTTGGTTTAGAGCATGTCGAATATATTTTTCCCATGGTTTGAAACTGTTTGCCGAGTAGACAGTTTGATTGTTTAACGTCAATAAAAGGAATGTTTCTTTTGGCGTAAGGCACAGAAAAAGTTATTTAAATCTTTTTGATTTTCAAATATATTTCAAAACACTTCAAGCCTGGGTTAGAGGCTCAGAGGGTTGAAATTTTTAGGACTCCAGGCCTTTTTTACCGTGTTAATGTAAAGAAAGAATCAGACAGAGAATAAGGTCATGAAACGTGTTTAAGTCAGTGCTCAAGTGATGTGCCATTCTATGTAGAAATGAATGAAAGTAAAAAGCTGATTGAATTGTGATTTATGAGCTGTTTTGTTACCAAAGCAATAATTTATAGATTAAAATGATGAGACTTGATACCAGTCAGGGCACAGCGTCTCACACTTGCTAGACAACGGGAGACCATTTTTAATACTGTTACCACCGCTCGTGTCCCGTGTCTTCCCGCTTCTTCCCATGACGCTCTCATATAACAACCAATGCATCAACGAAACCAAGCTGCCAGTAAGGTCACACACCAGAAAATACATACTCGTGAATATATACGAAGCAAGCCCAGTTGAGCATCCTCTACATCGACTTTTCACTCATCAGAACGCTTTTCGTTTCGCACTCCGATGCATGGAGCGATGTGGCGTTTATTAATTTTATTAAACACATAAATCGTAAAAATGAGTACCCTTGCTGGTGCACTCCACGTCAGAGATTCGTTTCTTTACGCCCCATGTGAATAACCACCATCAAAAATGGTCTTGAGCCAAAGAAAATAATGACGAGTGTGTAAATGGTAAGTTTTTCTAAACACAGTAAAGGGAGAATAGCTTCATGTAAGTTCAAACAACTTGAAAAATATGTCCCCCTTTCTAATCATTTTCCAGATCTCATTGGTTGTCAGAAAAGCAAAGAATACGTTCGATCAAAACAGAAATTTAATACGTTGGAGCTAGTACAGTGTATCGCAATTATCATCATCGCAAGCAAATAATATTCAACAGTACGTCTGATAATCGATTCGACACCCTGGTGAGAAGCTCCAAGAAGTTGTAAGACTACCTGAAAATATCACACTCGTACTGTGAGAGTGACAATGATGCAACGGTTTCGCATATGCATCGAACGTTCGATCTGTTTTATAGTTGCCGCTCCAGCAATTTTAAGAAACTGCATAATTACACCCATTTATGATATGCTACAAGTTGTCTGGTACACGCGAGTACTTCGCCGTCTTCGCTTCGCAGGTCAGAAAGTAGATTCTTCAGTCGCGAAGGAAAATATTTTCTTTATTATCGTCATTCACATGTAGAGTAAATATAACGCCTACATATTGCGATGATTGCACCATAATTATTAAAGCTAATGAATCAATTAATAATGAAGTCAACGGAATTGTTTTTCCACTATCGTCGATTACCTCTTTGGGAGGGGAAAATTATAAAAATGGTCTTGAAATTTGTGGAATTATCAAATGATGTTCTTCTTGAGATGGGCCGACATCATTTGGCTCTAATAATCACACTCAAAAAAGAATTGTAAACCTACCTTTGTCGTTGTTGATCCATCGATAAGAAGGTCGTGGCTGCTGTTTGGACCGCATCGTTGCACACAATGTAAGTGCGGAAAGTGAAGATTTTAAGCTTAACACAGGAAACAAATTAGCACTTGGATCGTAAAAGTGACTTGAAAGTAGTACATAATTTAACTAAACATCATCACATTTTAACTTCAGTGACCACTCCAGTCCCTGGTAGTGATATTCTCGACATCTGGAAAGATAGAAAAAATCAACGAAATAGTATTATAACAATGCTTCATTTGATTTCTTTAACCTATTTAAATAAAACAACTTGCCCAGAAACATAATAATTACGACACAGAAGAAACTCTGCCCATAAATGAACCATTCAATTCAAGCATAGAATCCAGTCTTAACATGAGCTCCATTAGAATTGATTTCTATAAACAAGTCGGTCTTAAACAAGTGACCAATTGAATAAACAAAAACATTCACCAGTCCACCATCTAATGAATCAAGCACAAAGTAAAGAAAAATAGATTATGTCCTTTTTGTTCCTTCGTATTCCTGCATGACCCCACTCGGATGTGTCGCATCTTATTTTGGCCTGACCATCGTCGTTACCGTTAATTTTCATATCTTCTTCTATTTTGTTTTCCACCTCTCGTTGCACCTAGCGTAAGAGCTGTGTGTGTGTGGATGCATGTCACTCCATGTGTAGCGAAACTCGGCACTGGACCGATCATCTGGAAGCACTTTCGAGCGATACATGTTTCCCAAGGATAAGGCACCATTCGGGACGCTACTCCCGGAGTGTCCGACGCGGGTAATGTCGACAACAATTGATGTCCAACATAAAACAGCTACAAATAAAGCATAGCCCATCCACCCATTATCTCTCACACTCTTTGGACGACCGCTAGTACTCTGTCTAGTGCCGGTCAAATGTCGTGTCATGGATGGTTTGAGACAAGGCAAAAGATGCGCTGATTGCTTGGAGGAAAGATGGGGCAGAGAGATCCATCCAAAATCGACGTCCTATCTGCTGTGTTGTGAAGCATAAAAATCACCTCTATTGATTTTCCACCTAGCTTTTCTGTCCGTCTGCACCTTGGCATGAAACCCTTCTACACTATTTTTTATTATAGTCTTGTGCATGTTTGGTCTTACTCACATCCTTGCATTAGAATAGCATTTCAAGTGGAGGAAACGTGCGTGCTCACTTCAAATTTTACCCAGTTATTCAACTGCTCACGAATATTAAAGCTCTCACGTCATTGCAGCAGAAGAAAAATACTTTTTCCAAGATAATTGCAAATTTCATGAAATACACTCAGCAAGTATTTGAAGAAGCAATAGCTGTGAAGAGCTTATATCAGCCAATGTTATTATAAGAGCGTGTTGTTTGACACTAATTGACAAACGTTAACTTATTTCATTGGCTGGGAGGAATTTCCTCCTCTAAACCCTTAAGGGAAACTTATTCCGGGTAAACACAGTGTAATCGTATTGTTAAACTTTTATTGTTTAGTGACATAAACTTACCTGTGTCTATTTAAAAACAATTTCAACAAATAAATTCCTCCAAAAACATATTAACATTTGAATTCCCATTAGCAATGACATATCAGAATTCAATGTGTCTCTATAAAAATTTGCAAGAGTGATCGATGAACAATTTCATCACAGAATTAAGTACGATCACGAATTGATTGCTAGATTAATAGACAACTAATACTTTCTCTGTCAATCATGAGAGTCTTTTGATGAAACAAGCCCATTGACCATCGTCCATTGCATGATCGTCAACGTTTTGCATGATTTTTCCATTTCAGCCTGTCATCTGCTATGGTCAAACACGCATACCTCACAAAGAGCAAAGAATACAATCGCAAAGGCCGAATTGAGATCCAAACAATATGCCTTGCCTCAAGATCAGACGTCTTAATCAAAGTGTGATGCTCGATTTCTTCAAATAGATTGCGTCAGTAGTATTGTTGTTCCGATTATTAATTCCATAAAGGTATATGTTTCGTTTCTCTAGCCTGTTTTGATGATGAAAGATTGAGAGTTCATCACGATATTTCCTATCGTTGTACAATACGATTTAGATCTCGATAATTATGTTGTTAACAACGTAAATCAACGTTCACGAGCAACTTCATCCGATGTTTGATACCTTCCGTTGGAAATCACGGACACGTGAGGGCGAGGATCTTTTGGCTACGATTTCGAAGCTGTCCGACCGCTGAGCTAGACAAATCTGATTGATTGATCTACGCTTGAGATCACCTGAAGAAACCGGTGCACTGAACATGCCTAGGTCTTGCCTAGTCACCGACGGCTTACAGATTTTGATGACGTTGACGAATTTGTTTCACAGCTCATCGGACTGACTCTAGACTCTTCCCAACTTGTTTCCACCGTATGTCGGTTTGGTACTTGACATACTGATGCATATTTGCAGCGATCCGCTACATCACCAAATGCAACCGGGATGACATTTGCGTGCAGTAGCAGAAGTTGCTTAGAGGCATCAGAGCGTCGAGCTGACACTGACGAGAAAGCGTTAGCTGTGACGAGTCGTAAATTTGTGACTCGTCATTTCTCTTCCCTGCTGTGTGTGGCATGTGTAAAGAGAGCAAACAGCTGCAAAATGATTAGCAGCGTCAATCACACCCAGCTTGTGTCTCGTGGGGACAAAAAGAGATGATTTCCCCGTAGTTATTTATACCTATGGCGTGACATATAAAGCACCGTCACCGCTAATAACAATCATTACCCGAGGCATTTAATTGCGAACAACAAATAGGTGTCATTTAGAAGTGTGGATCATTCTCATATAATTTGGAAGCATTGCCAGAGTTAAGGAACTAAGGAAGATTGGTGATGTGGTGCGGTTTTAAGCATAGTCAATGCAAAAGTCACCAGGAATTGGGAAACAAACCAATGTGTTATTTATATCAACAGTTTTGAAACTTGTGTACAACAACTAAAGTTACTCAAGAAAGAAGTAAATTACGCAAAATAGTTGATTTTGATAACAATATGTGGGTGAGCTTAACATTTTACTTCTCTGCGAATCAAACACCATACTTGCGTAACTTGAGATGTTGTTAGTGATCTTCAAGCGAGTATTCTATCTTTTTATTGCAGGAAATAATTTGTAATTCTACAGATATCATAATAATCATCATTAAATGGTGAAGCTAATCAAAACTGGCGTGAACAACCTACAAAGACCGGTAGACTACAACATACCGGTACTCTCTCAAAGGCTTCTTAAGAAGTTAGCAAAAATCCAAACGACACCAGACTACAGGATCAAAGTAAAAATTCCTTCCTGACACCATCTGACACTCAAGGCCGGGACGCATGGCTCCAACGCACGCTCATGATGCGCTGGGTTCACGCTTAGCTGAACGATGTGTATCATATTTGAGCGGCATGCGAGGCAGAGGCTAGGTATTTGTGAAATTCGCTAATTGCGTATTGCGTTTTGGTTGTCGCCTGTCGGGGATGGTAAATTAATCTTGGAGACAACCACAACACGTTGCTGTTCCGTCAACTACGGCTGGATTGTGCCTATTGCCACAGAACGAAATACTTTCATATCGTCCGGGATTTTGACAGATGTAGATAGGACTCTTCTTCCCTGGCTATCATTTAATAATTACATGGGATAGAAATGTTTGATTTTGGATAGAAAAATTGGTCACAAGTTAAGGTATGATCACTCCCCAATTTATTGTGTTCAACTATTTATTTTGATGATATTACATTCACGAATGTGGTCTTAAGTTACCTTAGAAGGGTTGGACGTTATGTTTACAAATTTGACTGAGACTGGTTAACGACAACCACAAAAAATCCTCTATCTGCCCTTGATTAATCTCGACTGCCAGCAATAAATTGCTGACACACGACATGTCTGCTAAACTGCGTCAGTATTTTCGATTGAATAGATACGTGCACCATGCGATTGATTCACGCATGGTGTGAGATTAAACATTACCTTTACACTGTGCAACTTTTTTGACCGAACGATCGGGAAGCTGATTATTTTTAGAACTCACATGGAGCGTCAGGAGGAGCATCACACAGGATGGAGCGACGAGTGCGAATGCAACGAACGAAATAATGTCACCGATGACAACAGTACCAAATGACAATATGTCAGTATGAATCGTAAATCGTGAGTCATTTATTTTTCCATTTACCACCCTGTTTGCGTTTTAAACTGATACATTCACTTTCTGTCAGTATGAAAACTTCCGTTTCAGGTTGATGGAGGTTGGTTACTGCAAGCACTGGTGGGATTGATGAAATGCCAAAGAGAAATGAGCGACACGAGTGAAGCCAATATTGGAATTTGAGTATTTTATGATGTGCGAATTATCGATTTGCTAGCTGTTGAATGAATAGTGTGAGTCTATAGCCTAGAGTAAACATTCCACAGCACTAGATCTTTTCGCTGGGCTAAATCAAAAATATATTTGAGTATTGATTTTCCAGCTAAAGAACAATAAAATGGATCAAGAATTCGCTAAAGCATAGTTCAAAAAAGATTCTCGAAACAGTAACATGCAACTTATTGTCAACCAACATGTTCAAATAACCAATTCACTCCAAGGTGGGACAGTATTGTTGTTTTACTTACCGAAACAAACATTCATCAACAAAAACCAGGCTGAACTCCAGCTAATAATATCATAATAATGACTCCCAGACATGCAAAAATATTGCAATTCGGTATACCATGTAGTGGAATGTTCAAGTTGTAGAGCAAGAACACTAGGAGCTATCAAACATTTTCTCTTTCTGAAAGTTAAAAGAGCTACCTTTGGTTTCGGAAAATATGTTTAATATGTTTCCAATATTCAGACAAGAATTCATCATCACTTTTTCAATGTCTTAAGGTACCAAATGTCAGTCTATTCGCGATTGGCGATTCCTTTTCATAGCAGTAAGTTCAATGAACAGTGTTGCATGTTGCAAATGCGCTGCTATGGTCGTTCCTGTCGGTAGGATTTCTTCCTCAAACCCCTATTCCTCATCACGCGCAGTCGGTAACTATCGGGTGGGTTTTCACACCAGCTATCCCACACAAGACATCTCCGCTCCGACAGCAGTAAGAAAAGATGTGCGCCGAAAAGAAACAACCTTTCTTCGTCACGTAACAAACACATGCACTTGCCAACACACGACCAACCTTGCTACAATGTGATGAATCTTCCGTTCCATGTGTTTGCAATAAATCAAATCAATCATTTCATCATCCAAGACACATACCAACCCACACTTCTATTCTGGTTCTGTTGTGGCGATTTGTGTTGCGTTGAAACAATTTTCACGTGCCATTCGTCGGAGGCATCCACCGCTGCAAGTTGTGTTGTGCTGATGAGTGTCTTTCTCATCATTTTAAAGAAACTTATATCCTCGTTTACGAAGCAGTATTTGGCACAAAATATTTTTCTAATGTTGTTAAACTTTTATTTTCAACAGACAGGAGAATTATTTTATTCTTTGGTGATGTACTTTTTCCGCAGTTTAATGCAAATACAATCTCAGCTAGAAAGGTTTCAAAACAATGTATTTTAAGTACACAAATTGCCCCATTGAGAAGTATTGATCACTGATTCTTAATTATTAATGAAACTAGAAATTATTTTACAGTGCACCTCACAAAGTGGCGTCAATAAATCATTCATGCATTGACAGATCAATTAATAAAACATCATTCTTTTATCTGCAACATAACAAGACAATGGGTGAAGCATCCAAACCGTCCCAAAACTCTTTCTACCACGAGAATGATCTCACAAGTAGAACAGCACTGACCACGTGAAGCAAGAACCTATGATAGGATTAGCAGCATAAGAAACGGAAAAGGAATGGGTTAGGGACGTCCGTCAAGACGCTCCTCACCATGAGTCGACCATGCTTTTTTGATGTTTTCTATCACTCAGTCCGATCACACAGCTGTCCGTCCAGGCGGTTGATCCTTACCGACTGATGAAAAGAATAACAGCTCTGTTCTACTTACTACACCGGCGCACATGATGATGACGATAATGATGGAAATGATGATGGAAAGTCCGTCGCTGACCGTCTCCCATCCAGCCACAAGCATCACGCGAGCCAAGTCCAAGTCTCGAGCCAAATCGTCTTCGAAAACCCTTCATCCGAGCGAGCGGATTGATGTTTGATGGAGAGGCCTCTTTACCGTCGACTTCGATTCCGTTGGAGAGATGCCTTCAAATCGACGAATGGCTCTCTATCTTCATCACAATCATAATCAACTACGCTTCATATCGATCCAATAACAAGCCGTTCGGTGTTCGGAAACAACGGGATGGGGATGGGCAGCCAGCACCCCGGACGCCTCTTCTTCAAACAGAACTGACACATAGCGCACGAATCGCCAAATCCTTATCACTCCAGTCACAAAATACTTTTCCGCGTCAGAAATCATCATTCGAGTTGGTCCAGGAGGAGTCCGCAGTCTTTCCCCCGGCGCGAGATGTGATGCGCACCGTTAGAAACTATCGAACTTGACAAAACGAATCAATCAATTCTTGGACTGAATGGACATCGAGTCGGAGCTGTGTTGATGGAGAAGGGAAGTGGAAATGGATGAAACAAAAATTGTCTGTCGGTCTGGCACCGGACGAATCGTTCTACTTCGATGGATTGATCCGTTGGATGGATGGAGATGGACGAATCGCACACCCATCATCCATCCAGCACGGTAAGGGTCCGGTTTGATGGCAACTGAAATGAACGAGGATGACAGAGCATGTTTCTACAGTTCTGGTTCTTTCCTATTCTTCCAGATGAGACGAAATATTCTTCATGTGATGCTCGTGGCCGGACAGGAGATGAGCTAGCGTCGAATAAAACATGTCAATTTGTCCGCTTGTCATGCTCTACGACAAAATTAGTCAAACAATCTTAACTTCTTTGAAGAAATCTTCAAATAGCGAAACTATAAATAAAACAAACGAGACAAAAATCAATAAAACTCAACACACGCACAATGCTTGATTTGACCAACCGTTACAAAACAATTACAATAAAGATCCAATGAAAAACAGCAGGTAGACAAACACATTCGAAATGAATGCATCAGTAAAATGCAATCCATGAAGTGCAGCAATTTGATTATGTGGTAAAACGCACCTACTGTTGTCGAAGCGACACATCCATGACTCTAATCGCCCCGATTTGCCATTATCTGTACATACATATAATAATTTACAGACGTACATGGAGCCAGCATCGGAGCCAGCTAGTCCCATCGGAAACTCCAACGCACAGACTGCGTTGCAGTCACCTTGCTGGAAGCAACACGAAGGCAACGACATCCACGTAGCTCACCACATGCATTTGGGAGCTACTATTCGACTGTCAATAAATATTGCTTACCGCTACCGTAATGCCCAAACGAAACACCTTCGACGAACTGGCCGACCGGACCTGGCACCGGCTGATGTGAGTGATTAGGAATTTCTCCAACGTCGGAACAATTTCTATACATAAATTATAATAACTATCGTTGGGTGCGCTCGGTTTGTAGCTCGGACTGTTCCCAGGCTCAAGATTCGGCCAGAGATTTTGCGTTCGGGTAGTTCACATCGGCTACTGAAGGACATCCGCTTGAGCGAAGCTGCCTTCAATGGGTGAAATCTCGTTTAATTTTCTCGAATTCAATATAAATCAAATCCAATCCGTCCAGATGTCCATATTTTGAATTATTATGCAACAGTGCAAGCTGCAGTCACATTGGCAGCATGCCGTGTAGCTCGACCTTAGAACTATCTCTGCTCACATGTGTGGCCGTGTGCGACTGTGTGTTTTCATGAGCCATCTCCAGGGCAGCTAATCTCCATATGATTGGGTCATGCCAACAAACCTATCCAGCATTGGTAGCTACTGACATCTGCATTCCTCTCTCGGCCATCGTCTTAGACTCTTTAATCCTTTTGATCTTCGCTTCACATTGACAATGATCATCCGGATAAGTTCATCAGTCGAATTGTTTACGGCTATCACTCTTATCAGTGCGAGTATGGTTCGAAAGGGCCTTGTCCTGGCTGCATTGCAACCGAATGCAAATCCCGCATACTGGTGGTCGATTTCCTCTTTATCAAATTGACTCACCGTCCTTTACGCGGTTCCCAACCATTACACTCACTGACACGCTACATCCCTTTCCCTAGCAGAGAATAGAGTCTCGTCCTGGGCTCCATGATTGAACTGATACCTTGCCGTACTGAGCCGAGATTTATGCTATCGATGAACAATCGCAATCATTATTGTTATCATAAATACGTAATAATCACTGTCATATGCATCATTCTTTCATGAAATCGTTTGACGTTTGCTGCATTCACGCCTGCATCACAACCTGGATGGGAAGATTCAATGTCACACCCTGCTGGACTGCTGGAGACTGACGGCAAGTTGGCCGGCATTACTATCATATTCCGCAGTGATATAGTGAACGTGTCACCGCGAAGGCCATTTAATCCACTCGTTTGTGATTATTTGTGGTGGTCGCTGGTTTGTTATTTTGGCATCAATTGAACTAATCGCACATCGTTTCAGCAGGTTTCGGTGCCACCGGTGCTGAGATACAATCATAAACCGGTCGGGCTATCAAATGCCGACCGGAAGCGAGGGGCAAATCGATCAGGATGAACGCATTTACTTCACCCGGAATCCAGTTACAGGCGAGTGCAAGTGCCAGTGCACCAACCCACCATCACATCCGTGACAACATCAGTCAGTGGAAATGCGTACAAATGCGGATGCCACTCATTCTCGCGCAACCGGCTGACCATCAGAATTGCAAATAATTATTGTAATGCATCAATCAGAGATCCGGTTGATGTACAGATTGGTTATAAATTTACGCACGCAACCCCTCTCGCATGCCAGGAGACTCATCCCAACCCGTCCGCTGTTTAAAATTGGATAATAAAACAACATTCACCCATCGCTGGTGCAGTGTTTGCTGGTCCGCTTGAGCGCCGTGTCCGTAAATCCGTTCGCACAGAACACCGAGATCTGCTGTATTTGGACAATGCAGAGCTTCAAGGCAAACTCAATATACATTAAACTCATCGGAACACACATAAAACACATCGCCAGTCGAATCGACGAGTATAAATCTGTTTGATTAAATAATTATAACCGTGCGTTCGAACATTCTACTGTCATCGGTGTTCGTATTCAAATGGTGAATAAACGAAAAACTGAGAGTGACAAAGACGTGACAAAAGTGTAATAATGTTTCAGCTTACTTTAAACTCTTTTCTTTTGGAAGTGAGGGGTTTCAAAAGAAGTGTTTTTATAGTTTTGCAACTTAAACGCTAGATATTCTTACAATACAATGTATTATTGCGCGTGCCAATCTCTCGTTTGTGAGTTCAATTTTATCATCACAAGTATATAAATTGATGGATTCAGCCAATTTCCAATCGGTCAAGCTGAGGGCAATGGACAAAAACTTCTTTTTGATGTCTTCTGACACACACGACGTATTCATTTCCACCTCTCAGCCCATTCCAGCCCATCCCAGCGCGTGCCATTTACCTTTGATCGATCTGATCTTCCCACCCGTCCCAGCCGGATGCCATGTCACCCCAACAAACACGCCGAGAAAGCTATCCAACACCCACCTCAGAATGGTCCTCCTCCTCCAGCACACCCCGAACTCCGACTACGAGGTGGCAAATGGTCCAACATTTGCATGCAACTCGATCGACAGCGAAATCAACGAGACAGCTCAAGTGCTGACGTTGATGGACGAGATTGGTTAGGATTCGAGCGCGGCTGAGCAAGCAAATGGACAGTTAAGCAAAAAATAACGCGCTACACACGCAAATAAAAACGCGCTGCCCTCTCTCCCGTGCTGGCGAAAAGTGTGGAGAACCCTTATCAATCAAACAAATCATCACACGTTTGACATTTTAATGCTATTTTACCGCTCGACAGAGAATCGGTGGTACTGGTGGCCGGGCGGAAGTGTTAGCAGCGAATGAAGTTTTTCGTTTACATACGGTTGAATACTGCAATTTCAGTGCACCGCGGACCCAGAGCCCAGTTTCGCCCAGCGCTACAAGTCACCAATCGATGTGACATCAATGAATTGAAGCGCAAGATCTCAGGTGGAAGGAACGGACGGACGCGACGGAAAACGTCAAGCAATTCGAAACAAGATCAATGATGACGGATTAACTGTCCACCTCGGTACACGCTGCCCTTGGTGATGCATCATTTGCTTCGTTCGCTTCAAATCGACCTGATGCAAAACTACTTGTCAATCAAACCCATGCAAGCAACTCGTTCGATGTTGCTAAAGTTGTCACCGGGCACTGCTGCTCCATCGTTGCATTCCTCTTTTGCATGTCCTCGCGGCTTGTGAAGGAAAATACGCAAGAAATACACAAATATCCGGTATCGTTGATTGAACTGGTCCAGAGCAAGGTTCCAGCTGATTAATCCAGTTACAACAAGGGTTGGCTCATTCCATATTATCCGTTAATTTTCTGATAAACAGCAAATAACATTTACAGTCGGCGTTAGACAACATATTGCTTTTCTTAAAATCAGTGACTAAATATCAAAACGATCAATAAGGAGCAACACTATTCCAAAACTGTTAATATAACAAATATTTTGCAAATGCATTGCCTGTTATAACTAACTGTTTGTTACTTTTTTTTTCTGCATGTCGTTATAAAGTCTGCAAATATTATATTAAAGGTAGGCAAGTGACAATCGGGACAACAATACCTAAAAACACTAAAATCGCATTAAGCCAAAGTAAATGTTGACAATTTCGACTAAATTTGCCACTTCAAATTGTGCACTTCATTTGACAAAAATAGTTCCTATATTCGAATTTTGTTATCAGGTAAAGATACTCACTTTAAGCAAGCAACAGGAAACGGTCCCAAACTGGAGTTTAGTTCCCTTTCCCTTGTTCCCGTTCCTGTAGTTTCGTTTGTACGATGATAACAGCGTTTCACCTTATTTCATTCCAATCCTTCAATCATTCTTCAAGACGGTATTCAATGTCGTGATGGAAGATGATGTCTGCCAGTGTCAGACAGTTCTTCACTCTCGCGGAATAAACCGCTTCTCAGTTATCCATCTCGCCTCTTAGAAGCCGGAAGCCGGTCTTAAAAACGAACTCATCTCTGTTGGGCCAAACTACTCATATATTTACACACCTTGCTTTCGCTCCAGTTGGACGAGCGTGAGCGTCTTCGACTTCGAGCGACTTGCTATCCTCATTTTAACGACAGCTCTATCGTCCCATCTTCTCACTGTTAACAACGGATGAAAGTTTTACGGGGCAGCAAAAGGAAAACATTTCAATCATTCTTAGCTGGAGTGTGACTGACAGTTCGATATAGAGCATAATGCAAAAATGAACCGAACTATGGCGATGTCTTTGTAGATCCTTTGGTTGATATGTGTAAATGAGGGTGTTGGTTTGAATCACTTTCGCCTGATTTTTCACTTATTCCTTTCATTGTTACCTATTTCTCTAAGTCTAGCAGAACCACTTCTTAATCACTACAATGGACATGCGAGCAATTCGGGTTCGATTGAAGCATGTCTCTCCCTCGAAGATTCTAGGAAGGTCAATCACTATTGACTCGTTTTTCATCAGTTCAGCTACTCACTCAACGCATAAAAAATCATCATCAGCTTCTTGTGGGAGTGTAAAATTGCACCATCAGCAAGTGACAATTTCATGCCACAGTTCATCTCACCGTAACTCAAGTACCTTTTCCATTTTTCTCCTATTCCATCGTCCTGCGTGTTTCTGTGATTATCCAAATTACAATCTTCACAGGAGTCCTTGAACAGTTTCTGACAAAAAAATGATCCCTTCACTTTGTCGAAATACCGTTTTGAGGAGTCAAACATTATTGGTATAGATAAAAATATTTTTAAATACCATGTAATAAAAAACGATAAATTCGTATTCAAATATACTTTGGGAATAATTGAGAACAAAAAACCACTTACAAAAACCAAAGAGAAAAGGTCTGTTAATCCACAAAACACCAGTCCTTCCAACAAGACAAGTAGACATCAACACTCCGATGCTCTTTCAGACAGTAACTTAAGTCTTCACCTCATCCACAAACAAGCGCCTGAACACGTGCCACAATTTGGTGTGTAATTTGCAACACATGTGTTACCGGAAGTAGTTCCCGACTGCTATCCATGACCGTTTATCAAGCTTCTCCTCGAGTATGCGTTGAAAAATTCTCCAATAGACTGTTAGCAAAGGATTCATCATAAATAATTCATTCAAAATATGGTAAACAGTTTTGAAGCCCGTGAGACTCAGACACGCATGCACCCACGCACGCACAGCGGAGTTTTCTCGCGTCAACAGGACATTCGAACCGATTCTCCAATTCCTGCGATGCAAACAGTCTGAACCGTAGAAAGCGAAACTCGCGAAAATCAACCTGTTGCATGACGAAGGCTCTGCTCACCACGACAGTGAAAGTCGGTCGTACGCCCTTTGACGACTATCGACTCTTGCTTGGAGCACAGTCATCGGGAAAGAACACGACGCCATAAAACGCAAATTGTGGTTTCAAATGGACTGGGCTTTCTCTCACTACCGAACTGCACGCATCAACCTCGCTCCATTTTCGCATTATTGATTTCGTGTATCAATGGTTTCCATGCGTTTTGACGGACTTAGAATCCATCCGAGAGTCTAATGAGTGTTGGTATGTATTCTGTTCAATAGAGACGGGTTTTGGTCCATCACGTAAACATACCAGCTCAGGATACATCAAGAGCTAATCAGTCAAACTACTTTGACTGACAGATGACTGTGGTTTGTTCATCGCATAACTCAATGAATAAACTGTACTGTTTTAAAATCGTCTAGATGAAGCATGAGCAGCTGTTCACATCTCTAGCGTCTCAACACATGTTGCAAAAGCACACGCGAGATGATCTATCGCTGATGCAAGCGAATAGCTGGTTAAGCATCTTGAAGCAGTTGTGACGGTTGAGTAGAGGTTTAGGAAGGATTTGCAAAAATTCATTGCATTTTTATTGTTCCAGAGAATGAGAATGTTGGTGGAATTGAACATTAAAATGAAATCAAACATACTCCTTTATGTCATGATAAATGTAAACATGTTCTCCGCTACTCTTTCATTAATTTAATTCATACGTCCTTTTCGTCTCAACATTCCTCTTGCATCCTGCCTTATCAAAGACTTCTCCTGCCATAGTTGAATGTCTTTGAAGAACTGCTAGTTTTAGTGGAGAAAAACTCTCTCATCTTGCGTCGAATGAGTACATCACATCACTATGCTCGAAGCATCTACTGTCCGGTCACCTGTACCACCAACCTCATCAGTTCTTACGTCAGTTCCAGCAATCACGCTTCGGGCCTAATCCTGCTGACATTTTAATCCGGAAATAATAAAATAAAACGTTTGATGTTGCGTCGTTCTACTGTTCCTTGTCATTTTCATTGTTTAGGTAAATCGTCCTGACGCAAGGTCGAGTAAGAGTCCGATGATATGTTGATTCGTGCATTCATAGATGCTGTGTCTAGAAGAACTGAACATGATCGAATGATTCCAAATGTTTGCTGGATTAAAACTTTATTCAAGGAGTTAGGGGATTTTCACAAGGTACAAAAATGTATTTTTTTTGTGTAATCTATTAAATTTGGTGTCGCAATACAAAAGAGCACAGAGTGCCGATATCTTCTTAAAAGCAATCCTACAAGAGCAATATTTAATCAAAATCACAAGGAAAGCTAAAACTAATTATTGAGATATGAAAACGACTTAGCATAAACAAACTATTGATCTTACAAACTATCTTAAATGATCTGCATAGAAATGCTCATCTAAAATGTTTCTTTATTTGGTAGGATTTGGCGAAACTATGTCGATAGACAGCCAACTAGTAATCAAGTAGAAATGCTTCGAATGTAAGTCACAAATAAAACCATAATTCTGTCACATACGAGAGAACTTTCATGCCAATAGCACCCTCAATCCGTTCTTGGTTCTTGGATGAAGAATGGATTTTTCAAACAAACACATTTTCGTGATGTATTATTCCAATCGGATTGCTGACGTAAATCAAAATCCTTCTCATTCTACACGAATCGATGGATCCATCAGCGTGGATCTCGTGAGTATGGTTGGCCGTTGTGTCTCTCCTTGCATTGCGGTTTGAAGTACGAACTTCCTTTTGTCTATCCTTCCACCGTTACAGGACCAGAACGTTGCATTGTTTGATAGCACGCGTCTGAGGTTTTCAATATCCGTTGCTTTTACTGTTTGACATGTCACCTACTGACTTTGGCGCGTTTTGATAGATCTTTGAGTTAACTGTGTTGGGTTTTGGGATATTTTGTTGATGGCATCTTGTTGTTTCAGGATTTCAAAGCTCGTAGACTTGCTGTTGTTAACTTTCGTTCAAAATACATTTTTCTTCTGTTCTTCGATACACAGTGGATAACATTGGATAAGAAAACAAAACAACTAAATCCACTTGAGCAACATTCAAATTTTAAACATTCAAACAAACTATTTGCTTTTAACACATTTTGGTATAACCTTATTTCAAAACACAAAAATCGCATTATTTCGAACGAAAAAAGCCATTCAATCAAATGATTTTTATCCTCTTCTTTAAGGATAATCTCTCATTGCTGATTTGCATTTCAAATCTGCATAAGATCAACTCTCCAAATAATCACAACAATTGAAAGAACGATACAGCATGACCCACAATCCTTGTTGGTCAGCAGAAGACTCTCCTTCATCCTCTACGACAACGCAACACCGAGTTCGGATGAAGAATCGCCACTCGAGAAGTATGTCCTGTGTCTGCTCAAAAATTCGACCACCAACAGCACAAGCTGCTGCTCGTCCTCTCTGTCTGTTCCCCCTGTTAACATACGTTCGTTCTCACAATCACTTATCGTTGTCCTAATTCTGCAAAACTAACGTCCATCTTCTTAAAACAACCAATGAACTCAAACATGAGAGAGGCATTTGTCAACCCTCCTTCTGGGCGATGGCTGGCGATCGAAGCGACACACATTATTTGCCATAAGAGTGCTAAGCTTCATCAAGCATAGCAAATACTGCAGCAACAAATCTTATCCTCATCAAAGCAAAAAGCTCTTAATTCGATCGTCCTTAATACGTTTTCCATCCGTTACGTCCAATTTCAGCTCTTCAATCTTCGGGTGGAAAGTGCAACTATCAGGAGGGAGGAAATCGAAAAAAAACTTGTTTTTTGTTGCCTGGAGACATGCACCACAACATGGATCAGGATGGTACACGCAAGAAATGAGACAGCGGACGAATGCGTTTCAATATCTCCTCATCCTGACGCAGAAAGTCTTCGGAAGCGGATTATCGAAGGCAATGGAAGTTCGAAGTAGAACAAATCTATGGGGAGTCATCATAAAATCTTTTATATTTAGCTCTGATGGATGTATTTTAACACTATACGGCCCTTCACGCTTTAGAAAATGTTTTCCTTTGTGCTTTTCGACGTGCCATTTGTTATTTGCATGTCCATGGACACTTTTGTTTTAAGGTCAGCGAGCCACAAAATTGAAAAATTCACCTCATCCATGATCAAGTCCTTCTGTTTGCTTTATGTACAGCATCGTTTTTTATTTATCATTTCCTTTTTGTTCTCTTCTTCCACATACTTGTACGTCACAAAAGCACCGACAAGATGATAAAAATGACGATTCTTAAGCCCACAAATTATGTCGCTTACCACCCAATATCCCACCGCTAACCTCCGCAACGAGGAAGCATCGACAAACGCCAGTGTGCGTGCTACACTGACACGGCAGCCATGGTGGATATTAATGTTAATCAACATTTCATTGATCCAAACTGCCATCTTTTCCATTTCGAAAGGGAACACTAACCAAGTTAACGATCGCAGAGCTCCACCGTCACATGCCATTCATCGCCATTGGCTCGAACCGTGCTTTGGCGCGCTTGCCAGGTCCGACAATGATCAGTAGATGAGTTTCTGATGGGCTCGATCGAACCATGATCACAAATTAAGAGCCCATCTTATCCCGGTTTCTCGTTCACACAGCAAATCCAATCTACCTGTTTTCCAGCAGCTTTCCAACGAAGCCGTTCGGAACTGGGAGAGAGGATGTGTCTGTCGGTGGATTTATTGTTATTGAATCGGTGTCGTTCTCAATACCTCCTTTCGATGCTGGGACCGGCGATGATCGAATGGTCGGGGTACGAGATTTTACGGGCTGACTATTGGCGGCCCTGGCACAGGATATTAGTGCGCCGAAGCTGATTAAAACAACACGATCGACACGCTGGATCACGGATCGATCGCGGCAAAATTGTTTTCATTTCAGATGGTCACTAATGTAAATTATAAGCCAGCAGAGAAGAGTTTCATCAAAACGGTTCTATATGATTCGGGTGATCTTCTTTTCCCTGGAGATCTGTTTGGACACCATCAATCTTTCCGGCTAGTACAACGAATCCACACCAATGGGAACAACGCGGCTTCATTCTAACGACATCGTTGCTCGAATGCGGATCGAATTGAAGCGTTGATAAGCAAATTTATAGACCGGCCTCAGCTTAGCACTTTTATTGATGCCGACAGCATGGGATCTGGCGGAAGACACCTCTACAGTAGGTTATTTGAACCCCATTGGCATTCTTTTATAGATCGACACAGTTTTTGTTTGGAAAATTTTGAAGGTTTTATGTAAGTTTTACTGCTTCTATAAACTGTTTATGGTCAGACTGTGAAGTCATTCTGAAGGTTATGAGTTATTTCGAGTGATACTTAAATTTCAATTAGATGTCATAAATCCAAAACGAATCTTTGTTTCATGTAGCTTTCACAACAACATTTTTCATATCTTTTTCTTGATTTTCTACATCATCAACCACATCGATTGTTTGATAAAGAATCTGTAAATTATGGAAATATTTTCGTTCGGTTACTGTTCTAGCCATCGTTCATTTGACTTGACACTTGGAAAATAATGACGATGAGCAGCTCTAATTTCGGGTTGCGTCATAAATTTTCCGATAACATTTCAACCGTTTTCGTCATTCATCTTCCTTTAAATTCGCCTGGCAATATCTGACCAGAATCCATCCTCATCCAAAGATGTAGTGATTTCAGTTCTCGTGTGTATAGTGATGGGTATGGAGGAAGAAGAGTGACATGCAAAGAGGAAAGGAAGCACGGAGATAACACCGAAATGCACCGGAACTCGCCTGCATTACAAAGCCGTGTGTGATGCACTGATTTATAGATGACAGTAATGTCCTGCGAAACGTGACGTTCCATTGATTAAACGGTTTCCCTTCCATTGCTCCAGTTGTTTGGGACTAGTCGCCGTAGAGTCGTACGTGAACCACATGCGTTGCTCGTGTGTCAACTTTTCCATTCTATCAAAACGTTCATCTATTATGGCCACCGATGAAAGCAAATCACGTCAGTAATCCGTCATTCTTATAGTAATATTTTACACGCTGAGTCGTTGAATCCGTCCGCAATTCATTACTTATGAAAACAATGTAAAAACGGTGGTCTAGTTTCACAATTGTGATCAAACAGAAATCAATCCAAGAGCACTAGTCGCAACAAGTCGCAAGTTTTAGATAAAATAAAGACAGCAATTCTAATTTTATTATGAAGTCTTGCCATCAACACCATCTCTTTATTCCCTTGAATTTATTTTTAATAACTACAGAAACAAGGAATTTGAATAACCATTTATGAGGATTTAAAGACACTTTATCCCATCCAAAACGATATTTGAATAAGCCAATTGTTATCGAATGAGCTATGCATAATTCATAAGATTAAAATATGATTTTCTTGTAATTATCCTATTGAAAACTTAACCCAAATTTGCAGTCGAAATTCATCATTTAAACATAGATTAAGCTTGCAATACAATAAAAACGACATTCATGATGCAAGTCTCACGAGCCTAGCCATCGCTCCATAAAAAGCTGTTGATAGACACACGCTTATTTTGTAATCATTGTTGATAAGTGTGTGGTGCAAAAATCAACGATAACGAACTCTACTTTTCAATTGCAATGCAATGTGGATACAGCCTTTGTTGTAATTAAAAATGCATAATCTGAACCACTTCTACTTCATATCCGTAGAGCGGTTTGGTTCACAAATTGCACTGTGATAATGACCAATTTTGCTTCATTCAACCCCCGACACCACAATCCATTTCGACTTGGTTTTATGCTCGTAAAATGATGTAAAGTTATATAAACCGACTTTGACAAACTTCAGGAGCCATGGTGCCTAGAATTGAATCACTAGCTGCTGAAGTATTGGCTGCATATGGAACGTTTTAAGCTTAATAGTAGCGTTAAAACATCGTTGTTTCGTACGTCACAATTTTAAATTTTATGTTCGTGCTGTCTTTACGTCATGATCGGTGCTGCCATCTGTTGGCGAGAGATATGAATCAAATTTACACTGGCCTTTTTCTTACAGAAAAACAACTGATGGAGATATTAATCGAGGGATGAATAACAACAAAAGCAATAATTGTTGTTGTTGACGATGAAATGAGACTGGATCAGCGAAACAATACCAACGTATTTCGACGATTTCGCGACCACAAGCCCCAACTCACCGAAAACACGAAAGGAAAAACGAAATAAACATAAATCCACGCGTTCCGATCAAACCTTCTGGGGTTCTTTTTTCCACCCAGCTTTCCCAAACGCCCGGGAGACAGTTGTAGAACTGTCTGTGAGCAGAGAAGGAATGTTTTTACGCTAAGCACCCTCGCTCACACCCTTCCGACCGCGCGTGTGTGTGTGTTTGTATGGTGTGAGCCGGCTTACGCACACCAGCTACGTTTAACTGCGTAGGGATGACGGCGACTGCAACGACCTTCTTCACTTGCCATTCATCCTCTGCCCTAATCCATTTTCCATGGCATTTATCCAGCTAACTCCGGGGTTTTACTCTCCCGATTCGCTCTTCTTTTGAACTCCCGCCCGTGCTTGGGGTTGGGTTTTGCTCTCTTTTCTGTGCCTCCTTCCCACTTGTTTCGCGCTCGTTTTGCATTGCCGGTATACTATTTTATGATCCGATATGTTGTTGATGCTGTTGCTAGTGCACTGGGTTGAACGGGACAAATCAAACACTTTTACAACCACAAGCTCGCCGTTAGGATATACATGGGATAAGCGGAGATTTTTTTACTTACTTGTACTGAGTTTGTATCTTAACTCATGTCTTATTTGAAGAATATTCAGGTCCTTCAATTAATTATATAATCCACTTGATTGTTTAACCGGTTGCTCTTGTCCAACGAAAATAATCAACGATGCTTAAACAAACTGCTGTCTAATAAAATTCAAATATATAAAAAATATTGAAAAAACTCTTCTTTTCCTATTTGCTTAACTTTCATTTGGTTTTTAAACGTTTTAAAAAAATAACAGTCTGTAGGTACTGGTTTTAAACATGTTTAAAAGTGTGGGATAACATCATAAAAGTGCTGATGGCAGCCTACGAAACAAAGTTAAAACTTGCTTTTAAACTATGTAGAAAAATAAGGCTGTGAAGTCAATCAAAGTGTTGTTCGTTTTCTTTTTCCAAAGATCAAACAAACGAAATACAAAGTTGTTGAAGAGGTTGAAACTACTATTCAAAAAAATGTAACGATCTGTGGTGTTATTTTAACCAGCACACTGTTGATCAGTCGTAAAATTCTCGCCAGGAGACTACACTTCATCAACGATCCACACCAAGATGAAACGAACGTCCGAGGTACTAAAATGCAATCTGTATCGCGAATTATTTCTTAATAATCACCACATCGACGAAAGTCACTTTTGCATTCGAACGATCACGGCCCCGGGAAGAACCTCTCAATCCGCTCAAATCGACCATCATTTCGCACAAATTTATGAACCATGCTTTGATAATAGCTTGGACCGCTGCATCTGTCGATGGATGCCGCCGGTGCATTTCCTACCGTGCTGCGACTGCAAGCATTCGAAAGCTGACAAACTCCACTAATCCACCTTTTACCATGTGAGTTGCCGGTACTTACTGACATCATTTTATATCCCGCCGGCTCTTCAACCGTCAATGCCTCGGCGACAAGTATGAGGTTTTTGAACTCGCGACACATCATACCGTGTCGCACTTACACAAAACAACATTCTTATACGTTTGTATAAGCTATAAGAGCTATAGTTATTTTGTACCTCGAGTGAGCTCCTGTTTGATGGAAGAACCTTGACATTGGTAAACACAGATTCTTGCTTACTTCGTACAGAGACCACATTCTCTTCATAGAACTGGTGTTAAACACCCTTGGCTCGTACATCACGATGCTAATGTTCATTATTCCAATTGATCCTGACACAAACTATCCAAACCGTAACAGAGGGTTTACTAACATCGTGCAGAAATAGTGCCAAGTGCGAAATAGTGGCTACTTAATGGAACTTTCTGAACAACTCCTCAATACAGAAGCATCATTAGGAGCCAACGATTCCGTACTGAGTTATGAATCCGAAAGATCACACCGATCGATGGAAGACTGTTTGTTGAAGAAGCTGTGGATGAAAAAAAAATATGCAAATGCACTCTCATCGACCGTTTTGACCATTTGGCAGATAAATTGCCCATCCTCCTAATTAGCCATTATTTCACATTATTCTTTAAAACGTAGGGGTCTGCTCCCTCCATAAATGAACCTGAGCGACGATTTTTCCAAGTCGATGAATAGGTTTTTGAACCTGTCCTCTTGGTTGACGGTTATGGTTGAATGCGTTATGTGTGTTACACCCGACGAAACCTGTTTTTCGTTCGCGGACAGTTGTTGTATCAATCAGTAGACACCTGTTTGATTCGTTGCAGTAGACGTCAGTTTCTCATCTACATAAATGTTCTCAAATATTTGTAAAGGCAATCACAGACGATGAAGTTCTGAAACTAATGTACAGAATAACAAAGAACGCAAATTTAAACTGCATTCATACCGCTAAAGATCCTTTAACATTTAAATCTTCGACACAAGTTGACACACAACCATACTTTTGTGATCAACAACGGAACAATGGCAAATATCTTGCTGCTTGACGCCTCTGGAAGGCGATCAAAAAATGGCAACAAAACAAATTTCATAATTCTCCTATCGTGCAATAAGTATCGGTATGTATCTCTTGTTTGTATAGAATGACATATTAATTGTATTTGGAAAATAGATATAGTCTGCCATCGACATAAAGTTGATATCAGAGCACTAATAATTAAATATTCAAAGCCTAATGCTCTGCTTGTAAAGCTATTATTTGACAAAGATATTAGGCGGCGCATGGTAGGCGCTAAAGTCCACTCATTGATGAAAATTTGTAACACTTGGGCACCCATCAAACACAATCGTGCTAGATGTGCTTGGTTGCACACATGACAGTATCTTTTATTTACAACATCTCACTCATGCACCACACTGTTTGCTCCATCATCAGTTGACAAGCAAAGGGCGAACATGACCCACTGGTTTTGTATCAAATCATGAGCATGATCTGGTGCTTGAGGGATTTCACTGATGTTCAATACAGGACAGACTGCAAGAACGAAGGTACCAACGGAATGGTTCTGTTGCCCCCAAAACATGGACGCACGTTGAGACGCCATTTGTCATTCACCTTGCACCATTCTTTATAGGTAAATTATATAAACACATAAATACAATTCGCATCTGTCTCGGACCTCTTGATTTCTTTTTTTACTGAGACATCCATCCAAGTGACGACGTGTCTGGAAGAAAAAACACAAGCGCCCTCGACGAGGCGAGCTACACTAGCTCGCCAGCATCAGCACCCAAAGCTTGACAGCTGTAAATCATTCAATCTTATATCAGAACGTTAATGTCACTTCGGGGTCCACAACGGGAATGTCGAGGCAAGACAAGCCGCTATTTGGCTGTGTACGTGTGTGAGTACTTAGAGTGTGATGGGACACTGACAGTGAAACAGTCCCGGAGATTGGATGAAATTCACATTCATCGTTCACGACCTTGTTTTCACCCCCAGATTCAGTGCGAAAGAATGTTGCGTGTGGGTTGAAATGAATGTATTCTTTTCTTGTCCATTCGTTGACAAAGTGATAAACTTTCCCGTACGCTGTGTGAAGTGTTTGATCGTTCGATCTAAATAATTTCATGAAAATAACTAATTTGGCAGTGAAGGAAGTAATTTACTGAGGAGCAGTAACTTTGAAAACATATTTTTGAGTTCAAGAATTTTCTGATTATTTTCTGATTTAGTTACTTTGCAGTGTTTGACAGAACGTCGCTGTCTTAACAGCCTCATTAGGTTGATTGATAATCGCTGTTTTTCGATGCATCAGTTTTGCTCATCTGCTTTTGCGATCGACAACTATGACGACTGTCAATGGCGACTCAAAGATAAACTGCTGAGGATCGGGTCCTGCAAGAATAACTTCTACACTGCCATTTGCGCAACAATTGAAAAGAGGAAACAACGCAGAAGAAGCACCAAACTTATTGCTGGTCCTGTACGCCACGCCCAAGTAAAATCCCATCAATCAAGTATAAGTCATGCAGGCAAAAACTTTGTACACTATTGAATTCCACATAAAAGCCCATTTACTCAGCCTCAACTCTGACGATTCTAGCAAGAATACCGATCTTTGAAAAAATATGGATATTGTCCGATCGATCGTACGACGATCGCCAGTTATTTATTTCCCGTCCATCTTTCATTCCACCATACATTGCCTTTTTTGGTGTAGCTCCATGTGCTTAGTTGGAATCGACCTTCCTCACATAACGCAGACATACTTCATTCTGGGTTGTCATTGCCCCGAGATGCTTCATAATTCTCGCGATTCGCCCGGCACACGATTGTAGACCTGTCGATGGGCGGTACGTGTGACAGAACAGCATCAGTCGAGCACGATGTGATCGGGCAGCACCCCGTTAAACCCGTTCAGCATCGCTCTCGAGTGGTACGATTCGAATGCTTTTCTTTCCATTCCGACAATCATTTCCATTCCGAATCGAAGGGGTGTAGCTTTTTGGTAATTTAAAATCCTAACTCAAAAATGTATGTGCGGGTTCCTCTGCTTTACTTCGCCTTCTGGCTTCACCGAACACCGAAGGAACGCAACACTACGCAGTATGCGATAATTTATTAACCTCCACAGAAAGTGTGATCTGTCATGGGACCGAACGATCGATGCTGAATTGAGGAACGAAGATCACATCCGACCATGGATGGAAATGCTAAATTATTACTGTAATCCCATGCTGGATCCCTCGATCGTAAGATCAGAACACCCGAGGGAGATGTATGCCTATGTATGATGTGCTCTTGGGCAGCACATTCCCAGTTTATGATAGAACGGAATCGGTCTTCCAACTACGGTAAGCGAGCGACCAGACCTTTATCATGCTGCCTTAGCCCTCAAGCCACTGCTGACAAACGATCACAAAGGATTCATAAACAAAAAATGGGGAGTATTCGTTGTAATTAAAATGTGTAACCTGATCGGAAATTAGTCAAAAATGCTCAACGATATCGATCGAACATTCAGAGAACAGGACTCATACGCAGACCAATGAAGGCTGTTGTTGTTGTTCAAAAATCGCTTGGCATTGGACTGATAAAAAATCACGTAAAATCGAACTAGCATATGTGACGGATCTCTGATGATCTGATGGTAGAGGCAACACAGGCACCAGCCGTGACCTAGGAGGATGTTATGCCAAGAAAAAGAAAGCCTCTCATTTAAACAAGCCTTTCAAGTTTAATATAGCAGTAACGCGCTTGTTTGCCAGATCGGTTTTAGTTGATATATGGTACATCCAATAACAAGAGGCTTTGTTCCGACAACAGCATTTCATCAACTGTTAACTTTTTACACAACCACATGAATCCAATTCTTCATTGGTCCGCGTATGAGTCCTGTTCTCTGAATGTTCGATCGATATCGTTGAGCATTTTTGACTAATTTCCGATCAGGTTACGCATTTTAATTACAACGAATACTCCCCAATTTTTGTTTATGAATCCTTTGTGATCGTTTGTCAGCAGTGGCTTGAGGGCTAAGGCAGCATGATAAAGGTCTGGTCGCCCGCTTACCGTAGTTGGAAGACCGATTCCGTTCTATCATAAACTGGGAATGTGCTGCCCAAGAGCACATCATACATAGGCATACATCTCCCTCGGGTGTTCTGATCTTACGATCGAGGGATCCAGCATGGGATTACAGTAATAATTTAGCATTTCCATCCATGGTCGGATGTGATCTTCGTTCCTCAATTCAGCATCGATCGTTCGGTCCCATGACAGATCACACTTTCTGTGGAGGTTAATAAATTATCGCACACTGCGTAGTGTTGCGTTCCTTCGGTGTTCGGTGAAGCCAGAAGGCGAAGTAAAGGAGAGGAACCCGCATATACATTTTTGAGTTAGGATTTTAAATTACCAAAAAGCTACACCCCTTCGATTCGGAATGGAAATGATTGTCGGAATGGAAAGAAAAGCATTCGAATCGTACCACTCGAGAGCGATGCTGAACGGGTTTAACGGGGTGCTGCCCGATCACATCGTGCTCGACTGATGCTGTTCTGTCACACGTACCGCCCATCGACAGGTCTACAATCGTGTGCCGGGCGAATCGCGAGAATTATGAAGCATCTCGGGGCAATGACAACCCAGAATGAAGTATGTCTGCGTTATGTGAGGAAGGTCGATTCCAACTAAGCACATGGAGCTACACCAAAAAAGGCAATGTATGGTGGAATGAAAGATGGACGGGAAATAAATAACTGGCGATCGTCGTACGATCGATCGGACAATATCCATATTTTTTCAAAGATCGGTATTCTTGCTAGAATCGTCAGAGTTGAGGCTGAGTAAATGGGCTTTTATGTGGAATTCAATAGTGTACAAAGTTTTTGCCTGCATGACTTATACTTGATTGATGGGATTTTACTTGGGCGTGGCGTACAGGACCAGCAATAAGTTTGGTGCTTCTTCTGCGTTGTTTCCTCTTTTCAATTGTTGCGCAAATGGCAGTGTAGAAGTTATTCTTGCAGGACCCGATCCTCAGCAGTTTATCTTTGAGTCGCCATTGACAGTCGTCATAATTGTCGATCGCAAAAGCAGATGAGCAAAACTGATGCATCGAAAAACAGCGATTATCAATCAACCTGTTGAGGCTGTTAAGACAGCGACGTTCTGTCAAACACTGCAAGTAACTTAAAAATAATCAGAAAATTCTTGAACTCAAAAATATGTTTTCAAAGTTACTGCTCCTCAGTAAATTACTTCCTTCACTGCCAAATTAGTTATTTTCATGAAATTATTTAGATCGAACGATCAAACACTTCACACAGCGTACGGGAAAGTTTATCACTTTGTCAACGAATGGACAAGAAAAGAATACATTCATTTCAACCCACACGCAACATTCTTTCGCACTGAATCTGGGGGTGAAAACAAGGTCGTGAACGATGAATGTGAATTTCATCCAATCTCCGGGACTGTTTCGCTGTCAGTGTCCCATCACACTCTAAGTACTCACACACGTACACAGCCAAATAGCGGCTTGTCTTGCCTCGACATTCCCGTTGTGGGCCCCGAAGTGACATTAACGTTCTGATATAAGATTGAATGATTTACAGCTGTCAAGCTTTGGGTGCTGATGCCGGCGAGCTGGTGTAGCTCGCCTCGTCGAGGGCGCTTGTGTTTTTTTTCTTCCAGACACGTCGTCACTTGGATGGATGTCTCAGTAAAAATCAGGTTGATGAAGCGAATGAACCGAGCACAACAGAGTACAGCGGGCAAGTGGAGGTCCGAGATAGATGCGAATTGTATTTATGTGTTTATATAATTTACCTATAAAGAATGGTGCAAGGTGAATGACAAATGGCGTCTCAACGTGCGTCCATGTTTTGGGGGCAACAGAACCATTCCGTTGGCACCTTCGTTCTTGCAGTCTGTCCTGTATTGAACATCAGTGAAATCCCTCAAGCGCCAGATCATGCTCATGATTTTATACAAAACCAGTGGGTCATGTTCGCCCTTTGCTTGTCAACTGATGATGGAGCAAACAGTGTGGTGCATGAGTGAGATGTTGTAAATAAAAGATACTGTCATGTGTGAAACCAAGCACATCAAACACGATTGTGTGGATTTAGTTCACTAGCTTTTCCAGCATTTTTAAAGTGTAAAAATTTGGTGCTACTGCTACATGTTTATTGAAATAATATGTGTATTTGCACATGAAAGGAAATTCGTCGTTTTTTATGAAAGAAGGTCTAGCCGTTTTGCTACGTTTTTTATCATTTATTTTGTAAAATAACTGAAATAATTTTCCATTATTAAGGGTCTATAACAGGGCCAACTTAAACAGGCACTGAAAAAATGAAAATCAATTTAGTTTTAATTTTATATGTATGAAAGATTTAATATTTCTTCAAAGAATTTTGGCATTGTTATAATTGGTTATAACCACGATATGTTTTCTTATTCTAGCAAACACACACAAATAAAAACCAATTAAAAAAAATTGTGAACATTTTCTTCGTTAAACAAATATTTCATCCAAACAAATCTTTTGTGTACATTTTAAAATAACTGTGTCGTCATTTATTTTTTTTTAATTTTATCCTTTTATTTTATTTTGTTTAATTTACCACCTTGTCTCTATGTACGAGCTGCTTGATCATCAATGTTCAGTTATATTTGATAAACACATTCCAAGTTTCGTTGCAAGATCCATACGTTTTGATTTGATACTTTAAACACATCCATCGAATACCTCTGCAAAGCATCACGTATAAGAGAACTTCAGCCATTTTTTGAATAATTTCCTAATGATATTAATCAATCAGCAAGTCTCATTAGCGGAGTCGTTCAAGAATGTTTTTTCATTTTCTTGAGGGTTGATTTCGAATCAGTCCTTCCATTCCTCGCCATCCGTTCGTCGCTCCAGCAATGCTGAACGATGTGTGGTGTGTATTGAAGAGTTGAATGATTTATTTGATGTCCATGTGCAATGGTGAACGCCAAATGTTATCTTAAAAGATGGCCATTTAATCTGAATGATTTGTGGTTGAAATCGTCATGACCGGCAAAGTCATTATCTGAGAAACGGAAAGAGAATCGGAATTTCCTGTGGTTTGACAAATACTCCATTTTTGATCATAGCGATCGGACAGTGATGAAAAAGTGCCAGACTGGTTTTCTATGATCAATCAATTGAATAATTACTGCTTTACTGAACACGTGCGTTAGTGCGTTAGGACATTTCCTTTTCGAGTCTACTTCTTGTTATGCTATAGAATCGAAATCGAGCTATACATAGCTGATTCAAATTAAGGGGACTGTCAAATTTGTTTTACTCCACCATCAAAAAATAAATTAGTCAAACATTTAAAACAAATAATTAGATTCTGTTAGAAAAGAAGCAAAGAAACATTATCTTATAGTTTTTACACTTACATTTTGGAGATTGTCACATGTAATATTGTTGATAGTATATAATATTACCGGTAATAATCTAGAAAATGTCTCCAAAAACTCAAGATAGCTTCCTGAAAAGCAGACACACTAGCAAAGATAGTTCCATCGGCTCTTTGAAATGAAATTATCATTTTGATATTTTTGTATGTAGAATTTTTTGTTTGTGAATTGTTAGGAAGATTCAGAGCGTATAGAAATGAATTTCTGCCAAAAGTCAAGATTAATCACAACACAAGAAAACAAAAATAAATAAGAAGCAATAATTTATTCTGATCTATTTCAACCAAGCGGTCATGAACATGACCATCCTTCATGAACTCTTACAAGAATTATCGTAAAACTTTATGCCCAAGAGAAACTGACGTCTACTGCAACGAATCACACTGATGTCAACGGATTAATGCAACAACTGTCCGCGAACGAAAAGCAGGTTTCGTCGGGTGTAACACACATAACGCATTCAACCATAACCGTCAACCAAGAGGACAGGTTCAAAAACCTATTCATCGACATGGAAAAATCGTCGCTCAGGTTCATTTATGGAGGGGGCAGACCCCTACGTTTTAACGAATAATGTGAAATAATGGCTAATTAGGAGGATAGGCAATTTATCTGCCAAACGGTCAAAACGGTCGATGAGAGTGCATTTGCATATTTTGTTTTCATCCACAGCTTCTTCAACAAACAGTCTTCCATCGATCGGTGTGATCTTTCGGATTCATAACTCAGTACGGAATCGTTGGCTCCCAATGATGCTTCTGTATTGAGGAGTTGTTCAGAAAGTTCCATTAAGTAGCCACTATTTCGCACTTGGCACTATTTCTGCACGATGTTAGTAAACCCTCTTTTACGGTTTGGATAGTTTGTGTCAGGATCAATTGGAATAATGAACATTAGCGACGTGATGTATGAGCCAAGGGTGTTTAACACCAATTCTAGAATGTGAAGAATGTGTGGTTGAATACGAATCCTATACGAAGCAAGAAAGATTTTGTTGTTTACCAATGTCAAGGTTCTTTCGTAAAATTGCAACTTCCAACTGCAACAGAATATGCATACAAACATAAAAAAATGCTGTTTTGTGCAATTGGTAGGTGAGTTCAAAAACCTCATACTTGTCGCCGAGGCATTGACGGTTGTAGAGTCGGCGGGAGATAAAATGATGACAGTAACTAGCGGCAACTCGCGGGACAAACAGTGGATTAGTGGAGTTTGTCAGCTTTCGAATGCCTGCAGTCGCAGCACGGTAGGATATGCACCGGCAATCGCCGACAGATGCAGCGTCATGGCTCATAAATTTGTGCGAAATGATGGCCGATTCGAGCGGATTGAGAGGATCTTCCAGGGGCCGCGATCGTTCGAACGCAAAAGTGACTTTCGTCGATGTGGTGATTATTAAGAAATAATTCGCGATACAGATTGCATTTTAGTACTACGGGCTTTCGTAATGTTGATCCGTTGTTTATTGGTCAAATGCTTAGCTAGCAGTGAAGTGAAGATAAATTCACACAAGGAGATACTTTGCGAATTGGATAACAAACCCGCATAGCTTTTATTTGAAACTAACTAGGATTTTAGTTGTCATCTAATTTTGTTGGTCACAGATATTGTGGGTGGCAATGTTATTCATCACTTACATATATTTTTTTGTGTGGTTCTAATTTATCATAACATATCAGTTGTAACACATGTTTCATCATGTCAGCATTCAATGCTTAAAAACATCTAAGCTTTCCATTCGAAATGTACAGTTGCTTCCGGTAGCACAAAAAAAAACCTTTCAACGATAAACATTGTATAGTTTCACAAGCACCCTAATCTTCAATCACAGCATCGAAGGAACGCTCACGTTTCGGTTCCGAATTTTCTGAAACGAGTTTGAACTTCCGGTTACGCATTGTACGCATATTTTAAACTGTTTTGACACCTATGATAGAAAAAAATGGTAATATTATGACAAAGTGAGCAGAATGTTGTTGCATAAATCTGTGTGATTTTTTTTATTGATTCTATTATTGAACAAGAATAAAGCACAAAGTATTGCAAGTTTAAAGCTAATCTTAACTGGTTAATCGATCAACCACTAATAATTATCTGTACCGCAATAGCAAAACCTCGCCATTTGACGAACACTTACTGTATAAGCCAAGCACATCTAACTCATTGTCTCTAACAGGTGAAGATAAAGATATATACGAAGACAATAAATAATGTTAACGAATACTAAAAGGCCGTCCTTTAAAAAGCAACATACAAAATTTTTATATTTTACCAACATTTAATATAACTTTATAATTTATTAGCTTCAGCTTAGTTTTCGGTACAATAAATTGTCATCTTCTTCAAATCACCTTTATTGCCAGTGACGAGATTTTAAGCAGGATGCTGTATTTTAATCGCAAAAGTCTGGACTTGACGAACAAACCGGTCAGGAAGACGAATCTCACGTTCCCCTAGACACACTTTCGACTCGCTCTGGTTCGATGGAACCGACCGGAAACGATGACACCGTCTAGCTCCAGCCATCCTGTTTTTGTTTAATTTTTTTCTACCGGCTCCTGCTCAACGCTGCACTGGAACTTATTTGCAATTCTACGGTGTGTGGTTTCAGGTTTGAATCGTTGATTCCAATTTCTGTGTTTGCACCGCAGGAAATGGAATGTGACCGTATAATGTGGGCCATCGGTTTTACTTTCAGGATATCCGCCCATCCGAGCTATGCATTCAAAACACGCACATCAAAACAGGCGATATTCTCATCACTCCAAAGTGGCAGCGAATCCGTCCGGTTTTGTACAAAAATTTGTAATTCTAGAGCAGACAGGAAAAGCAACGTCTTGCAGTTTAAAAAAAAAAGGGTCGAAATATGTGCAAATTAAAACGCTCCACTCTACTTACTGCCGCGCGAGGCTAAACGAATATCAAAACGTCCAATGAGATTCTTAATAAATATTTTCAAACAGTTTTAACTCTTGTCACTCAGCTGTCCAGAAACTGTTTTCTTCCGTCAGAGCATAGGCTTATTATGGGGGTTCGCACTGAAGGTGAACTAAACGCGAAGATGACCGGATTGTGGGAAGCATGCGCATGCGTTGAGCGGTTGCTGTTTGATAGACACGTTAAGCTGGATCTGCAGCCTCTGGACCGGGCTGGGAAGTTATGCGTGTAGCGAAAAGGAACTGCAATCGTCCGGTTGACGGTTTAAAAGTGATCTGATGTGGATGTGATCTGCGAGAGTCGAAGCATTCCCTTTTCAAGAAGGAAGAAACGTCAGCTTTGAATACTTGTTTTTGGTGTTTGCCACACCACAACGAGCCCTTCACGTTCGTAGACCGATGAGCTGACCTTGTTTTTTGTGCCGGTTTGCACATCCCGTGAGTCACCGCTCGCCGTGGTGTTGAGGAATCTAATTAAAAATATGCAGTGGATGCAGCAGAAGAAGGTCTGTAGATGCAAATTTGCACGTGTTTTCCGCTTGATGTACCGTTGATGTCGAAAGACAGTTGATGTGATGTTTTATTTTCGCTACAATCATTCAATCAGTGTGTTGGCTCCGCTTGAATTGGTGTATTTTATGGTAAGAATGTTTGGATTTAATATTAGTTTTTTGCCTAAAATTTTGTCACGTATTATCCTTAATACGCGTGTAGAAAGCAACATGTATTTATTTATTTAAAATTTAAATATTTAATTATGCTTATTTGCTGGTTAAAAAGTTTAAAATTTTTTTTTTTTTATGACGGTCCAGTGCCGTATTGTTGTTAAAAAGTTTGTTGCTGCATAAAAAAAATTAAATGAAAAAACATAAAAATGAAGGGAGATATTTCAATCGCTAGCAAAACCGAATACCAATTTTTTTTAATGATGGTATTCGGTTTTGCTAGCGATTTAAATCGCTAGCAAAACCGAATACCAATTTTTTTCATGATGACCTTGACGATCCAGTTCAGAGCACTGTTTCCTATGCTTATCTCACAGCAATTTCTTGAGTACAATAAATCATCCCCTTAATATAACAGAGCTCTACAGCCTGACCAAACACCAAAAATTATACCGTTCCACCGGTAGCGAACAAATTCGTTTGGCCCAGGGTGGTCAGTTTACAAGTGCTCTATGCCGCATAACTCTGC
Source organism: Anopheles maculipalpis (assembly GCF_943734695.1). Taxonomy (NCBI): domain Eukaryota; kingdom Metazoa; phylum Arthropoda; class Insecta; order Diptera; family Culicidae; genus Anopheles; species Anopheles maculipalpis. The sequence goes on from NC_064872.1 coordinate 11,986,852, forward strand.
CACGTTCCACTCGCCATAAATCTCAACCATTAGTGTCTGGTAAACCATGCTCACCATCAATCTACCGTCCATCAGTGACCAAAAGCTGTCCTACTTGGAATTAGCAGAGCATCCCAAGTCTTGCCATCGGTGGCGTGACATAATGCCAGCACTAAGTTAGACCGAAACGTTACTACGATACACGAGAGAAAGGGACGTGAAAAGCTATAATTTTCACAAATTTTAGATCGCAAACCCCTGCAAGGTATTTACACTCTGGCACCTCACTCTGACGATCGTTAGCCTGATTGGGGGTTTTACGATAAAGATCTTTGCCCCGGGGGTATGTAACATCGACATCAGGCTGGTCGGCATGTGACGAATGAGGAAACATTCTCCACAGTAGCTGCACAAAACTATCGGTGATGATAGCTGGTTCAACCAGCCAGTACCTCCCCGAAGGTAGGTGCGTGTAATGTGACGATTTTATGAATCTTTCTGAAGGATGCAAGAAGAATGGCTTCATGTTGTAGAGGTACAACTGAGTGTGTTCGAGAAAAAAAAAAACGACAAAAGAGTGCTGTGAAAATCGGTGCAGCATAGTCGTGGTGAGCCACAACTAGCACTCTCGTCGATCGTTTGCCGTCAAGAACAACCTTGAAAGGGAGAGAGAGAGATCGAAAGTTAATTCTGGAGGCTTGAGTGGTTTTCAGCTTAAAGCGGTATAAAAGCTTATAGGGAAGTCGGTAGCACGGTTTAGCTCCAAATTGGTCGTAAAAATAATCATATAATTGCTCAAACAAAAACCGTTAACTTTTTTTAACCTCTAGTGTTACGCTTATATAGACTATTTGCAGTTTAATTTAGCTTTTTTCAGTGTTAAATTCATTGCTAATTTCTGTTTTTGTCTTGAGTGATTTTTCCATCGTATGGTTTTTTTTGGTTCGTGGATTGATTTACAAATCATATATTAAAAAATAGCTCGACCCAGACAATTCATGGAGGTATATTTACTACAGAAAGCACCTATCTTTTGTATCATGCACCGATTTGTCTTTGGATGATTAATTAAGAACAAATTTACACCATGAATTCGCTGGTCAGGTTTGATATTCCTAGCGATCAAAAATGGATGATCGCCATGCATATTAAGCATTCGATTAGTTGCTTTTTAAGACCAGATATCTTCGCTGTACATCACTGTTAAACATTTTAAGTTTCCTTCTAAACATTAGTATTGCTCATTAAGATAAGTTCTTCCATCCAAATGATAACTAATTCGTATGCCAAAACACCTGTTGGAAAACTGATCTATATGATTTTTCAACGCCCCTTCCCCAGTACTGAAGAGGATTGCTCAAAGTAATAACATTATCATAATCAGCTCAGATATGGGCTCTTGGCTCAGGAGTTTAATTCTTCGAAGAAACTTTCTACAATAATGAAGATGTTGGTTTTCCGTTGCAACACGGTTAATGATGGCTTATGTAATTTTCGCTTCCCTGTTTTCCCGAGAAACTATAAATGAAGCGCAGTGTACCAGAAAGAATACATCTAATTATGACCTGTAAATGATAAGTTAATTTATATGTGTAAAAGATAAAATAGTTGTCTCATTCGTTTTCCACATTAAAGAGAAAACACATGTGGAAATTAAGCTTGACCGGAAGATATCAGTTGTTTATGTTTTACACATCACCAATCAAACGGTCCCTAACACAATTCGTAGTATATTTTATTTTTTATTTCGATGGAATGGTCTGGCCGTATTATTCATTTTGTATTTTATTATTATAACAAAAATAGTCTTTTTGCAAGCTGTGTTAAATTTCCATTTGTCCCAGCTAAATCGCAAGCATACAATTAAATAAAATTAGGGAAATTATTATCTCCCTAGAATGTCTTTTTTCTGACAATACGGTGCAAGCCGTCGTACTCAAAATAAAAAATAAATAGATTTTTTTTTCTTTACAAAACCGCTAAAATTGATCACAGAAAAGAGGTTCGAACCTAGCATAACAATAAAACAACACATATAAAGCATTAGACCACAATTATGCAATAAGCCGACGGCATTCTGAAATCGAGTCGAACACATGCAACCAAAATTTGTTTTTGAGTTGGTTTCTTTTGCATCCCTGCCCTGTTCGGAATAGGTTTAGAAACATTCAAAAATTGTTTTATTCTTTTTAAATACATTTTTTTGTTTTTTTTTTTATTTCTTTCCATCCAGCTGTTGTTGTTCACTGCCAAAAGGTTTCGGTAAACACACACCACTGGCACAAGGCAATTGGGTTGTAATTGCACCTTCAGGTGGTTGATCCATCCGCAGACGTGGCGCGAGACGTGATCAGGGGCAATAAAACGGTCACCGGAAGCGACGGACAGAAGTGTGGAGTAAAACCATAATTCATTCATTTTTACAACCGTCACTTAAAGCGCACGCTCCGTGTGGTGCGCGTTACTTTTTTGCCCTCTTTTTTTTTTTATTCGCGATGCTGAAGAAGATGATGCTTATGCTGCGTTTCTCCAGGGGTGGTGAAAGAAAGTGAGGAAAGATCTACCAACACACACACACAGGCACATATACAAGCGATGTAAATGTATGTGTTAATACATTATATATAGAACTAGAAATCACGTTTGCCGTCGGCTTTTTGTAGCACAGATGGTTGATGAATCCCTTTTTTCTAATTTGAATAAAAACTCGATCTAATGCGAACAACATAACTAATGCTAACTAAACTACCGACACACTATGTGACCTTCAACATTTTTTAGTGGAAAGAAAAGACTACCACATGAAATATTCCCCATCTCTTCACATCATCTTAACATCAATTGTACGACGTGGACAGCATATATTCCGGTAGCTTTACGATTGTTGTTCGTGTCACTTAAGGAGACAGTTTTGGAGCATCACGATGTAGGCGACTTTTAAGTATGCCTGAACAAAAGGGAGCGAAAGAGAGGGAAAGGTGCCAAACGGATGCTAATCATGTTGGCTTCTCGTTCGTACTACAGTGGCACGAAGATGTTTAATGTTTTGTTGCATTCTTTACGTTTGTGTGGGTTTTGAAAGCATTTTCTCCTAGTAGGGAAACACTGCAAGCAGACATAGGTTTAAGCGGTATGTTGTGTTTGTGGCGCAAACACACGAGCCTCCCCTAAAAACCGGATGTTTCTTCGTAAAGTAGGGGAAACCATCGTGCATTAGTGTTGGTCATATCGATCAAGGGTGAGTTACTTGTAGGGTAACTCAGCATACCTACGGTACCAACACATACGCAACCAAAATAGCTTCCTCCTTCCTTTGGTTCCGCTCTCCTCACCCAAGCACACACATATACACACAGGTGGTGGTAACATCTTCTCCCCCAAGAAAATCCAAGGGGCAAGTGTCATAGCCACCGTTCGTTACCATCTTTCCAACGCTCAACCCCCTGTTGCCCAACGTTGTTCCAATTCCGATCGAACTGGTCAACCTGGTTATGCTGTCGGTGGGTCGCTAAGGGGAAGACAGGAGGCAAGAGTTAGCAGGCAACAGCGGAACCACCACAAATGACTCCAAAATGCACCGTGCCACATACCGAAGCACCGTTCGGGGGTCGCACATTTCGCACAAACAACAAACCAACCAACCGAACATTGTCCGGCAAACCGCGACTTCAGTCGCTTTCGGACGCCGATCGGTTTTTGCATCCCCTAGCGCAACAAGAAAGTTTGTTCCCGGGGGTACCCGGCCAACTGATGGGTGGTACAGGGTGACATCGCGATTGTCGTGGGGGTAGAAGTTACGCGTGGTGAGAGTCATAAAAAGAAACACATGATTTATGTCGTATCGTTCGTCGACTGTCTGATCAAGCACGACCATGGGACGGGTCGGTTCGGTGCGGTGGATGTGAGTTTGCGTGCGTGTGTATGTGCTATTTTATTTTGTTTTTAAATGTGTATAGGTGTATGTATCGTGTGTGTGTGTGTGTGTAAAAAATATAGAATTGGTAGTTGTTTGTAAAGCATTTCGCTCAATTCGTTTTCAACCGAAACTTCAAGCAATAATCGATTGGTAAGAAACATTCTTGAGCAAACTAATAATCAGAATAATATCCTTGGACGACAAGATGCTGTTGAATGTAATTTCGAATCTTCAACTTAAAAAAGTGGTGATTTTCTCAATTAAAAATAAAAGTTAGTTAACGACCACATCCATCACCGTCCATCGGTGGTGAAGAGCGTTTGCTACTCGAATCTTCCGATGATCAGAATAGCGACCAAAAATAATAACAAATGGCACGCGACAAATATCACGTTTAGCCGGCTTTAGATGACGCACTTTGCCGGCTTTACTGAGCGTAGAAACGAATCTGTAGAATCACATGTTCCTGCCACACCCTCTCGCACGTCTAGTTGCACACGCTTGCTTGAACAACCACCCTTTTTGCTAACCATATGGTATGAACGGGGCAGCTGCCTTGGTTACGAGAAGCAACAGGGGCAGGAGAACCACTTCCCTTCACTTCTTCCATCAATCTACCTTACCATTCCGTTGCGCGGTTGTGCATTCTATTGGCGAGTTTGTGGTCGTAAAAGTGTTTGATTTGTCCCGTTCAACCCAGTGCACTAGCAACAGCATCAACAACATATCGGATCATAAAATAGTATACCGGCAATGCAAAACGAGCGCGAAACAAGTGGGAAGGAGGCACAGAAAAGAGAGCAAAACCCAACCCCAAGCACGGGCGGGAGTTCAAAAGAAGAGTAAATCGGGAGAGTAAAACCCCGGAGTTAGTCGGATAAATGTCATGGAAAATGGATTAGGGCAGAGGATGAATGGCAAGTGAAGAAGGTCGTTGCAGTCGCCGTCATCCCTACGCAGTTAAACGTAGCTGGTGTGCGTAAGCCGGTTCACACCGTACAAACACACACACACGCGCGGTCGGAAGGGTGTGAGCGAGGGTGCTTAGCGTAAAAACATTCCTTCTCTGCCCACAGACAGTTCCACAACTGTCTCCCGGGCGTTTGGGAAATCTGGGTGGAAAAAAGAACCCCAGAAGGTTTGATCGGAACGCGTGGATTTATGTTTATTTCGTTTTTCCTTTCGTGTTTTCGGTGAGTTGGGGCTTGTGGTCGCGAAATCGTCGAAATATGTTGGTATTGTTTCGCTGATCCAGTCTCATTTCATCGTCAACAACAACAAGTATTGCTTTTGTTGTTATTCATCCCTCGATTAATATTTCCATCAGTTGTTTTTCTGTAAGAAAAACGTCCCAGTGTAAATTTGATTCATATCTCTCGCCAACAGATGGCAGCACCGAGCATGACGTAAAGACAGCACGAATATAAAATTTAAAATTGTGACGAACGAAACAACGATGTTTTAACGCTACTATTCAGCTTAAAACGTTCCATATGCAGCCAATACTTCAGCAGCTAGCGATTCAATTCTAGGCACCATGGCTCCTGAAGTTCGTCAAAGTCGGTTCACATAACTTTACATCATTTTACGAGCATAAAACCAAGTCGAAATGGATTGTGGTGTCGGGGATTGATGGAAGCAAAATTGGTCATTATCACAGTGCAATTTGTGAACCAAACCGCTATACGGACGTGAAGTAGAAGTTGTTCAGATTATGCATTTTTAATTACAACAAAGGCTGTATCCACTTTGCATTGCAATTGAAAAGTAGAGTTCGTTATCGTTGATTTTTGCACCACAGACCTATCAACAATGATTACAAAATAAGCGTGTGTCTATCAAGAGCCTTTTATGGAGCGATGGCTAGGCTCGTGGGACTTGCGTCATGAATGTCGTTTTTATTGTATTGCAAGCTTAATCTATGTTTAAATGATGCATTTCGACCGCAAATTTGGGTTAAGTTTTCAATAGGATAATTGCAAGAAAATCATATTTTAATCTTATGAATTATGCATAGCTCATTCGATAACAATTGGCTTATTCAAATAACTTTTTGGATGGGAAAAAGTGTCTTTAAATCCTCATAAATGATTATTCAAATTCCTTGTTTCTGTAACTATTACAAATAAATTCAAGGGAATAAAGGGACGGTGATGATGGCAAGACTTCATAATAAAATTAGAATTGCTGTCTTTATTTTATCTAAAACTTGCGACTTGTTGCGACTAGTGCTCTTGGATTGATTTCTGTTTGATCACAATTGTGAAAATAGACCACCGTTTTTACATTGTTTTCATAAGTAATGAATTGCGGACGGATTCAACGACGCAGCGTGTAAAATATTACGATAAGAATGACGGATTACTGACGTGATTTGCTTTCATGGGTGGCCATAATAGATGAACGTTTTGATAGAATGGAAAAGTTGACACACGAGCAACGCATGTGTTTCACGTACGACTACGGCGACTAGTAACAAACAACTGGAGCAATGGAAGGGAAACCGTTTAATCAATGGAACGTCACGTTTCGCAGGACATTACTGTCATCTATAAATCAGTGCATCACACACGGCTTTGTAATGCAGGCGAGTTCCGGTGCATTTCGGTGTTATCTTCGTGCTTCCTTTCCTCTTTGCATGTCACTCTTCTTCCTCCATACCCATCACTATACACACGAGAACTGAAATCACTCCATCTTTGGATGAGGATGGATTCTGGTCAGATATTGCCAGGCGAATTTAAAGGAAGATGAATGACGAAAATGGTTGAAATGTTATCGGAAAATTTATGACGCAACCCGAAATTAGAGTTGCTCATCGTCATTATTTTCCAAGTGTCAAATCGAATGAACGATGGCTAGAACAGTAACCGAACGAAAGTATTTCCTTAATTTACAGATTCTTTCATGAAACAGTGGATGTGGTTGATGATGTAGAAAATCAAGAAAAAGATATGAAAAATGTTGTTGTGAAATCTTCATGAAACAAAGATTCGTTTTGGATTTATGACATCTAATTGAAATTTAAGTATCATTCGAAATAACTCATAACCTTCAGAATGACTTCACAGTCTGACCATAAACAGTTTATAGAAGCAGTAAAACTTACATAAAACCTTCAAAATTTTCCGACCAAAAACTGTGTCGATCTATAAAGAATGTCAATGGGGTTCAAATAACCTACTGTAGAGGTGTCTTCCGCCAGATCCCATGCTGTCGGCATCAATAAAAGTGCTAAGCTGAGGCCGGTCTTTAAATTTGCTTATAAACGCTTCAATTCGATCCGCATTCGAGCAACGATGTCGTTTGAATGAAGCCGCGTTGTTCCCATTGGTGTGGAGTCGTTGTACTAGCCGAAAAGATTGATGGTGTCCAAACAGATCTCCAGGGAAAAGAAGATCACCCGAATCATATAGAACCGTTTTGATGAAACTCTTCTCTGCTGGCTTATAATTTACATTAGTGACCATCTGAAATGAAAACAATTTTGCCGCGATCGATCCGTGATCCAGCGTGTCGATCGTGTTGTTTTAATCAGCTTCGGCGCACTAATATCCTGTGCCAGGGCCGCCAATAGTCAGTCCGTAAAATCTCGTATCCCGACCATTCGATCATCGCCGGTCCCAGCAACGAAAAGAGGTATTGAGAACGACACCGATTCAATAACAATAAATCCACCGACAGACACATCCTCTCTCCCAGTTCCGAACGGCTTCGTTGGAAAGCTGCTGGAAAACAGGTAGATTGGATTTGCTGTGTGAACGAGAAACCGGGATAAGATGGGCTCTTAATTTGTGATCATGGTTCGATCGAGCCCATCAGAAACTCATCTACTGATCATTGTCGGTCCTGGTCAGCGATGCTTCACCTGGCAAGCGCGCCAAAGCACGGTTCGAGCCAATGGCGATGAATGGCATGTGACGGTGGAGCTCTGCGATCGTTAACTTGGTTAGTGTTCCTTTTCGAAATGGAAAAGATGGCAGTTTGGATCAATGAAATGTTGATTAACATTAATATCCACCATGGCTGCCGTGTCAGTGTAGCACGCAGACTGGTGTTTGTCGATGCTTCCTCCGAGCGGAGGTTAGCGGTGGGATATTGGGTGGTAAGCGACATAATTTGTGGGCTTAAGAATCGTCATTTTTATCATCTTGTCGGTGCTTTTGTGACGTACAAGTATGTGGAAGAAGAGAACAAAGAGGAACTGATAAATAAAAAGCGATGCTGTACATAAAGCAAACAGAAGGACTTGATCATGGATGAGGTGAATTTTTCAATTTTGTGGCTCGCTGACCTTAAAACAAAAGTGTCCATGGACATGCAAATAACAAATGGCACGTCGAAAAGCATAAAGGAAAACATTTTCTAAAGTGTGAAGGGCCGTACAGTGTTAAAATACATCAATCAGAGCTAAATATAAAAGATTTTATGATGACTTCCCATAGATTTGTTCTACTTCGAACTTCCATTGCCTTCGATAATCCGCTTCCGAAGACTTTCTGTGTCAGGATGAGGAGATATTGGAACGCATTCGTCCGCTGGCTCATGTCTTGCGTGTACCATCTCGATTCATGTTGTGGTGCATGTCTCCAGGCAACAAAAAACAAGTTTTTTTTCGATTTCCTCCCTCCTGATAGTTGCACTTTCCACCCGAAGATTGAAGAGCTGAAATTGGACGTAACGGATGGAAAACGTATTAAGGACGATCGAATTAAGAGCTTTTTGCTTTGATGAGGATAAGATTTGTTGCTGCAGTATTTGCTATGCTTGATGAAGCTTAGCACTCTTATGGCAAATAATGTGTGTCGCTTCGATCGCCAGCCATCGCCCAGAAGGAGGGTTGACAAATGCCTCTCTCATGTTTGAGTTCATTGGTTGTTTTAAGAAGATGGACGTTAGTTTTGCAGAATTAGGACAACGATAAGTGATTGTGAGAACGAACGTATGTTAACAGGGGGAACAGACAGAGAGGACGAGCAGCAGCTTGTGCTGTTGGTGGTCGAATTTTTGAGCAGACACAGGACATACTTCTCGAGTGGCGATTCTTCATTCGAACTCGGTGTTGCGTTGTCGTAGAGGATGAAGGAGAGTCTTCTGCTGACCAACAAGGATTGTGGGTCATGCTGTATCGTTCTTTCGATTGTTGTGATTATTTGGAGAGTTGATCTTATGCAGATTTGAAATGCAAATCAGCAATGAGAGATTATCCTTAAAGAAGAGGATAAAAATCATTTGATTGGATAGCTTCTTTCGTTCCAAATAATGCGATTGTTGTGTTTTGAAATAAGGTTATACCAAAATGTGTTAAAAGCAATTAGTTTGTTTAAATGTTTAAAATTTGATGGATTTCGTTGTTTTGTTTTCTTATCCAATGTTATCCACTGTGTATCGAAGAACAGAAGAAAAATGCATTTTGAACGAAAGTTAACAACAGCAAGACTACAGCTTTGTAATCCTGAAACAACAAGCTGCCATCAACAAAATATCCCAAAACCCTATACAGATAACTCAAAGATCTATCAAAACGCGCCAAAGTCAGTAGGTGACATGTCAAACAGTAAAAGCAACGGATATTGAAAACCTCAGACGCGTGCTATCAAACAATGCAACGTTCAGGTCCTGTAACGGTGGAAGGATAGACAAAAGGAAGTTCGTACTTCAAACCGCAATGCAAGGAGAGACACAACGGCCAACCATACTCACGAGATCCACGCTGATGGATCCATCGATTCGTGTAGAATGAGAAGGATTTTGATTTATGTCAGCAATCCGATTGGAATAATACATCACGAAAATGTGTTTGTTTGAAAAATCAATTCTTCATCCAAGAATCAAGAACGGATTGGGGGTGCCATTGGCATGAAAGTTCTCTCGTTTGTGACAGAATTATGGTTTTATTTGTGACTTACATTCGAAGCATTTTAACTTGATTACTAGTTGGCTGTCTATCGACATTATTTCGAAGCCAAATTCTACCAAATAAAGAAACATTTTAGATGAGCATTTCTATGCAGATCATTTAAGATAATTTGTAAGATCAATAGTTTGTTTATGCTAAGTCGTCTTCATATCTCAATAATTAGTTTTAGCTTTCCTTGTGATTTTGATTAAATATTGCTCTTGGAGGATTGCTTTTAAGAAGATATCGGTACTCTGTGCTCTTTTGTATTGCGACACCAAATTTAATAGATTACACAAAAATAATACATTTTTGTACCTTGTGAAAATCCCCTAACTCCTTGAATACTTCCCGAATTTCCTAGCACCATTGACTAAAGTTTTAATCCAGCAAACATTTGGAATCATTCGATCATGTTCAGTTCTTCTAGACACAGCATCTATGAATGCACGAATCAACATATCATCGGACTCTTACTCGACCTTGCGTCAGGACGATTTACTGAAACAATGAAAATGACAAGGAACAGTAGAACGACGCAACATCAAACGTTTTATTTTATTATTTCCGGATTAAAATGTCAGCAAGATTAGGCCCGAAGCGTGATTGCTGAAACTGACGTAAGAACGGATGAGGTTGGTGGTACAGGTGACCGGACAGTAGATGCTTCGAGCACAGTGATGTGATGTACTCATTCGACGCAAGATGAGAGAGTTTTTCCCCACTAAAACTAGCAGTTCTTCAAAGACATTCAACGATGGCAGAAGAAGTCTTTGATAAGGCAGGATGTAAGAGGAATGTTGAGACGAAAAGGACGTATGAATTAAATTAATGAAAGAGTAGCGGAGAACATGTTTACATTTATCATGACATATGGGAGTACGTTTGATTTCATTTTAATGTTCAATACCATCAACATTCTCATTCTCTGGAACAATAAAAATGCATTTTTTTGCAAATCCTTCCCAAACCTCTACTCAACCGTCACAACTGCTTCAAGATGCTTAACCTGCTAGTCGCTTGCATCAGCGATGGATCATCTCGCGTGTGCTTTTGCAACATGTGTTGAGACGCTAGAAATGTGAACAGCTGCTCGAAGCTGTAGTTGCATCTGGACGATTTTAAAGCAGTACAGTTTATTCATTGATTTATGCGATGAACAAACCACAGTCATCTGTCAGTCAAAGTAGTTTGACTGATTAGCTCTTGATGTATTCTGAGCTGCTTTGTTTACGTGATGGACCAAAGCCCGTCTCTATACCCGAATACATACCAACACTCATTAGACTCTCGGATGCATTCTTAGTCCGTCAAAACGCCTGGAAACCATTGATACACGAAATCAATAATGCGAAAATGGAGCGAGGTCGATGCGTGCAGTTCGGTAGTGAGAAAAAGCTCAGTCCATTTGAAACCACAATTTGCGTTTTATGGCGTCGTGTTCTTTCCCGATGACTGTGCTCCAAGCAAGAGTCGATAGTCGTCAAAGGGCGTACGACCGACTTTCACTGTCGTGGTGAGCAGAGCCTTCGTCATGCAACAGGTTGATTTTCGCGAGTTTCGCTTTCTACGGTTGAGACTGTTTGCATCGCAGGAATTGGAGAATCGGTTCGAATGTCCTGTTGACGCGAGAAAACTCCGCTGTGCGTGCGTGGGTGCATGCGTGTCTGTGTCTCACGGGCTTCAAAACTGTTTACCATATTTTGAATGAATTATTTATGATGGATCCTTTGCTAACAGTCTATTGGGGAATTTTTCAACGCATAGTCGAGGAGAAGCTTGATAAACGGTCATGGATAGCAGTCGGGAACTACTTCCGGTAACACATGTGTTGCAAATTACACACCAAATTGTGGCACGTGTTCAGGCGCTTGTTTGTGGATGAGGTGAAGACATAAGTTACTGTCTGGAAGAGCATCGGAGTGTTGTTGTCTACTTGTCTTGTTGGAAGTACTGGTGTTTTGTGGGTTAACAGACCTTTTCTCTTTGGTTTTTGTAAGTGTTTTTTTTGTTCTCAATTATTCCCAAAATATTTTTGGATACAAATTTATCGTTTTTTATTACATGGTATTTAAAAATATTTCTATCTGAACCAAGAATGTTCGACTCCTCAACACGATACCGACGATCTTGACAAAGTGAAGGGATCATTTTTTTGTCAGAAACTGTTCAAGGATTCCTGTGAAGATTGTAATTTGCATAATCACAGAAACACGCAGGACGATGGAACAGGAGGAAAAATGGACAAGGAAAAGGTACTTGAGTTACGGTGAGATGAACTGTGGCATGAAATTGTCACTTGCTGATGGTGCAATTTTACACTCCCACAAGAAGCTGATGATGATTTTTTATGCGTTGAGTGAGTAGCTGAACTGATGAAAAACGAGTCAATAGTGATTGACCTTCCTAGAATCTTCGAGAGAGAGACATGCTTCAATCGAACCCGAATTGCTCGCATGTCCATTGTAGTGATTAAGAAGTGGTTCTGCTAGACTTAGAGAAATAGGTAACAATGAAAGGAATAAGTGAAAAATCAGGCGAAAGTGATTCAAACCAACACCCTCATTTACACATATCAACCAAAGGATCTACAAAGACATCGCCATAGTTCGCTTCATTTTTGCATTATGCTCTATATCGAACTGTCAGTCACACTCCAGCTAAGAATGATTGAAATGTTTTCCTTTTGCTGCCCAGTAAAACTTTCATTCGTTGTTAGCAGTGAGAAGATGGGAGGATAGAGCTGTCGTTAAAATGAGGATAGCAAGTCGTTCGAAGTTGAAGACGCTCACACTCGTCCAACTAGAGCGAAAGCAAGGTGTGTAAATATATGAGTAGTTTGGCCCAATAGAGATGAGTTCGTGTTTGAGACCGGCTTCCGGCTTCTTAGAGGCGAGATGAATAACTGAGAAGCGGTTTATTCCGCGAGAGTGAAGAACTGTCTGGCACTGGCAGACATCATCTTCCATCACCACATTGAATACCGTCTTGAAGGATGTTTGAAGGATTGGAATGAAATAAGGGGAAACGCTGTTATCATCGTACAAACGAAACTACAGGAACGGGAACAAGGGAAAAAGAACTAAACTCCAGTTTGGGACCGTTCCCTGTTGTTTGCTTAAAGTGAGTATCTTTACCTGATAACAAAATTCGAATATAGGAACTATTTATCTCAAATGAAGTGCACAATTTCAAGTGGCAAATATAGTCGAAATTGTCAACATTTACTTCGGCTTAATGCGATTTAAGTTTTATTAGGTATTGTTGTCCCGATTGTCACTTGCCTACGTTTAATATAATATTTGCAGAAAAAATGTAACAAACAGTTAGTTATAACAGGCAATGCATTTGCAATGTTAGGTCAAAATATTTCTGTTTTGTTAGGTCAAACAGTTTTAAAAAAAGTGTTGCTCCTTATTGATCGTTTTGATATTTAGTAACTGATTTTAAGAAAAGCAATATGTGGTCTAACGTCGACTGTAAATGTTATTTGCTGTTTATCTTAAAATTAACGATTAATGTGGCCGACGAGCCAACCCTTGTTATAACTGGATTAATCAGCTGGAACCTTGCTCTGGACCAGTTCAATCAACGATACCGGATATTTGTGTATTTCTTGCGTATTTTCATTCACAAGCCGCGAGAAAAAGAAATGCAAAAGAGGAATGCAACGATAGAGCAGCAGTGCCCGGTGACAACTTTAGCAACATCGAACGAGTTGCTTGCATGGGTTTGATTGACAAGCAGTTTTGCATCAGGTCGATTTGAAGCGAACGAAGCAAATGATGCATCACCAAGGGCAGCGTGTACCGAGGTGGACAGTTAATCCGTCATCATTGATCTTGTTTCGAATTGCTTGACGTTTTCCGTCGCGTCCGTCCGTTCCTTCCACCTGAGATCTTGCGCTTCAATTCATTGATGTCACATCGATTGGCGAGTCGTAGCGCTGGGCGAAACTGGGCTCTGGGTCCGCGATGCACTGAAATTGCAGTATTCAACCGTATGTAAACGAAAAACTTCATTCGCTGCTAACACTTCCGCCCGGCCACCAGTACCACCGATTCTCTGTCGAGCGGTAAAATAGCATTAAAATGTCAAACGTGTGATGATTTGTTTGATTGATAAGGGTTCTCCACACTTTTCGCCAGCACGGGAGAGAGGGCAGCGCGTTTTTATTTGCGTGTGTAGCGCGTTATTTTTTGCTTAACTGTCCATTTGCTTGCTCAGCCGCGCTCGAATCCTAACCAATCTCGTCCATCAACGTCAGCACTTGAGCTGTCTCGTTGATTTCGCTGTCGATCGAGTTGCATGCAAATGTTGGACCATTTGCCACCTCGTAGTCGGAGTTCGGGGTGTGCTGGAGGAGGAGGACCATCTGAGGTGGGTGTTGGATAGCTTTCTCGGCGTGTTTGTTGGGGTGACATGGCATCCGGCTGGGACGGGTGGGAAGATCAGATCGATCAAAGGTAAATGGCACGCGCTGGGATGGGCTGGAATGGGCTGAGAGGTGGAAATGAATACGTCGTGTGTGTCAGAAGACATCAAAAAGAAGTTTTTGTCCATTGCCCTCAGCTTGACCGATTGGAAATTGGCTGAATCCATCAATTTATATACTTGTGATGATAAAATTGAACTCACAAACGAGAGATTGGCACGCGCAATAATACATTGTATTGAAAAAGTATTTAGCGTTTAAGTAGCAAACCTATAAAAACGCTTCTTTTGAAACCCCTCACTTCCAAAAGAAAAGAGTTTAAAGTAAGCTGAAACATTATTACACTTTTGTCACGTCTTTGTCACTCTCAGTTTTTCGTTCATTCCCCATTTGAATACGAACATCGATGACAGTCGAATGTTCGAACGCACGTTTATAATTATTTAATCAAACAGATTTATACTCATCGATTCGACTGGCGATGTGTTTTATGAGTGCACCGATGAGTTTAATGTATATTGAGTTTGCCTTGAAGCTCTGCATTGTCCAAATACAGCAGATCTCGGTGTTCTGTGCGAACGGATTTACGGTCACGGCGCTCAAGCGGACCGGCGAACACTGCACCAGCGATGGGTGAATGTTGTTTTATTATCCCATTTTAAACAGCGGACGGATTGGGATGAGTTTCCTGGCATGCGAGAGGGGTTGCGTGCGTAAATTTATAACCAATCTGTACATCAACCGGATCTCTGATTGATGCATTACAATAATTATTTGCAATTCTGATGGTCAGCCGGTTGCGCGAGAATGAGTGGCATCCGCATTTGTACGCATTTCCACTGACTGATGTTGTCACGGATGTGATGGTGGGTTGGTGCACTTGCACTTGCACTCGCCTGTAACTGGATTCCGGGTGAAGTAAATGCGTTCATCCTGATCGATTTGCCCCTCGCTTCCGGTCGGCATTTGATAGCCCGACCGGTTTATGATTGTATCTCAGCACCGGTGGCACCGAAACCTGCTGAAACGATGTGCGATTAGTTCAATTGATGCCAAAATAACAAACCAGCGACCACCACAAATAATCACAAACGAGTGGATTAAATGGCCTTCGTGGTGACACGTTCACTATATCACTGCGGAATATGATAGTAATGCCGGCCAACTTGCCGTCAGTCTCCAGCAGTCCAGCAGGGTGTGACATTGAATCTTCCCATCCAGGTTGTGATGCAGGCGTGAATGCAGCAAACGTCAAATGATTTCATGAAAGAATGATGCATATGACAGTGATTATTACGTATTTATGATAACAATAATGATTGCGATTGTTCATCGATAGCATAAATCTCGGCTCAGTACGGCAAGGTATCAGTTCAACCATGGAGCCCAGGACGAGACTCTATTCTCTGCTTCGGAAAGGGATGTAGCGTGTCAGTGAGTGCAATGGTTGGGAACCGCGTAAAGGACGGTGAGTCAATTTGATAAAGAGGAAATCGACCACCAGTATGCGGGATTTGCATTCGGTTGCAATGCAGCCAGGACAAGGCCCTTTCGAACCATACTCGCACTGATAAGAGTGATAGCCGTAAACAATTCGACTGATGAACTTATCCGGATGATCATTGTCAATGTGAAGCGAAGATCAAAAGGATTAAAGAGTCTAAGACGATGGCCCAGAGAGGGATGCAGATGTCAGTAGCTACCAATGCTGGGTAGGTTTGTTGGCATGACCCAATCATATGGAGATTAGCTGCCCTGGAGATGGCTCATGAAAACACACAGTCGCACACGGCCACAATTGTGAGCAGAGATAGTTCTAAGGTCCAGCTACACGGCATGCTGCCAATGTGACTGCAGCTTGGACTGCTGCATTATAATTCAAAATATGGACATCTGGACGGATTGGATTTGATTTATATTGAATTCGAGAAAATTAAACGAGATTTCACCCATTGAAGCTTCGCTTTCACCCCCCAGCTTCGCTCAAGCGGATGTCCTTCAGTACCCAAACGCAAAATCTCTGGCCGAATCTTGAGCCTGGGAACAGTCCGAGCTACAAATCGAGCGCACCCAACGATAGTTATTATAATTTATGTATAGAAATTGTTCCGACGTTGGAGAAATTCCTAATCACTCACATCAGCCGGTGCCAGGTCCGGTCGGCCAGTTCGTCGAAGGTGTTTCGTTTGGGCTTTACGGTAGCGGTAAGCAATATTTATTGACAGTCGAATAGTAGCTCCCAAATGCATGTGGTGAGCTGCGTGGATGTCGTTGCCTTCGTGTTGCTTCCAGCAAGGTGACTGCAACGCAGTCTGTGCGTTGGAGTTTCCGATGGGACTAGCTGGCTCCGATGCTGGCTCCATGTACGTCTGTAAATTATTATATGTATGTACAGATAATGGCAAATCGGGGCAATTAGAGTCATGGATGCGTCGCTTCGACAACAGTAGGTGCGTTTTACCACATAATCAAATTGCTGCACTTCATGGATTGCATTTTACTGATGCATTTCATTCGAATGTGTTTGTCTGCCTGCTGTTTTTCATTGGATCTTTATTGTAATTGTTTTGTTACAGTATGTCAAATCAAGCATTGTGCGTGTGTTGAGTTTTATTGATTTTTGTCTCGTTTGTTTTATTTATAGTTTCGCTATTTGAAGATTTCTTAAAAGAAGTTAAGATTGTTTGACTAATTTTGTCGTAGAGCATGACAAGCGGACAAATTGACATGTTTTATTCGACGCTAGCTCATCTCCTGTCCGGCCACGAGCATCACATGAAGAATATTTCGTCTCATCTGGAAGAATAGGAAAGAACCAGAACTGAAGAAACATGCTCTGTCATCCTCGTTCATTTCAGTTGCCATCAAACCGGACCCTTACCGTGCTGGATGGATGATGGGTGTGCGATTCGTCCATCTCCATCCATCCAACGGATCAATCCATCGAAGTAGAACGATTCGTCCGGTGCCAGACCGGCAGACAATTTTTGTTTCATCCATTTCCACTTCCCTTCTCCACCAACGCAGCTCCGACTCGATGTCCATTCTAGTCCACGAATTGATTGATTCGTTTTGTCAAGTTCGATAGTTTCTAACGGTGCGCATCACATCTCGCGCCGGGGGAAAGACTGCGGACTCCTCCTGGACCAACTGGAATGATGATTTCTGACGCGGAAAAGTATTTTGTGATTGGAGTGATAAGGATTTGGCGATTCGTGCGCTATGTGTCAGTTCTGTTTGAAGAAGAGGCGTCCGGGGTGCTGGCTGAGCATCCCCATCCCGTTGTTTCCGAACACCGAACGGCTTGTTACTGGATCGATATGAAGCGTAGTTGATTATGATTGTGATGAAGATAGAGAGCCATTCGTCGATTTGAAGGCATCTCTCCAACGGAATCGAAATCGACGGTAAAGAGGCCTCTCCATCAAACATCAATCCGCTCGCTCGGATGAAGGGTTTTCGAAGACGATTTGGCTCGAGACTTGGATTTGGCTCGCGTGATGCTGGTGGCTGGATGGGAGACGGCTAGCGACGGGCTTTCCATCATCATTTCCATCATTATCGTCATCATCATGTGCGCCGGTGTAGTAAGTAGAACAGAGCTGTTATTCTTTTCATCAGTCGGTAAGGATCAACCGCCTGGACGGACAGCTGTGTGATCGGACTGAGTGATAGAAAACATCAAAAAAGCATGGTCGACTCATGGCGAGGAGCGTCTTGACGGACGTCCCTAACCCATTCCTTTTCCGTTTCTTATGCTGCTAATCCTATCATAGGTTCTTGCTTCACGTGGTCAGTGCTGTTCTACTTGTGAGAACATTCTCGTGGTAGAAAGAGTTTTGGGACGGTTCGAATGCTTCACCCATTGTCTTGTTAGGTTGCAGATAAGAGAATGATGTTTTATTAATTGATCTGTCAATGCATGAATGATTTATTGACGCCACTTTGTGAGATGCACTGTAAAATAATTTCTAGTTTCATTAATAATTAAAAATCAGTGATCAATACTTCTCAATGGGGAAATTTGTGTACTAGAAATACATTTTTTTTTTATTTTTAAAACCTTTCTAGCTGAGATTGTATTTGCATAAACTTGCCGAAAAAGTACATCACCAAAGAATAAAATAATTCTCCTGTCTGTTGAAAATAAAAGTTAAACAACATTAGAAAAATATTTTATGCCAAATACTGCTTCGTAAACGAGGATAGAAGTTTCTCTAAGATGATGAGAAAGACAATCATCAGCACAACACAACTTGCAGCGGTGGATGCCTCCGACGAATGGCACGTGAAAATTGTTTCAACGCAACACAAATCGCCACAACAGAACCAGAATAGAAGTGTGGGTTGGTATGTGTCTTGGATGATGAAATGATTGATTTGATTTATTGCAAACACATGGAACGGAAGATTCATCACATTGTAGCAAGGTTGGTCGTGTGTTGGCAAGTGCATGTGTTTGTTACGTGACGAAGAAAGGTTGTTTCTTTTCGGCCGCACATCTTTTCTTTCTGCTGTCGGAGCGGAGATGTCTTGTGTGGGATAGCTGGTGTGAAAACCCACCCGATAGTTTCCGACTGCGCATGATGAGGAATAGGGGTTTGAGGAAGAAATCCTACCGACAGGAACGACCATAGTAGCGCATTTGCAGCATGAAACACTGTTCATTGAACTTACTGCTATGAAAAGGAATCGCCAATCGCGAATAGACTGACATTTGGTACCTTAAGACATTGAAAAATTGATAATGAATTCTTGTCTGAATATCGGAAATATATTAAACATGTTTTCCGAATCCAAAGGTAGCTCTTTTAACTTTCAGAAAGAGAAAATTTTATAGCCTTGCCTAGACTCACACTATTCATTCTACAGCTAGCAAATCGATACTTCGCACATCATAAAATACTCAAATTCCAATATTGGCTTCACTCGTGTCGCTCATTTCTCTTTGGCATTTCATCAATCCCACCAGTGCTTGCAGTAACCAACCTCCATCAACCTGCAACGGAAGTTATCATACTGACAGAAAGTGAATGTATCGGTTTGAAACGCAAACAGGGTGGTAAATGGAAAAATAAATGACTCACGATTTACGATTCATACTGACATATTGTCATTTGGTACTGTTGTCATCGGTGACATTATTTTGTTCGTTGCATTCGCACTCGTCGCTCCATCCTGTGTGACGCTCTTCCTGACGCTCCATGTGAGTTCTAAAAATAATCAGCCTCCCGATCGTTCGGTCAAAAAAGTTGCACAGTGTAAAGGTAATGTTCAATCTCACACCATGCGTGAATCAATTGCATGGTGCACGTATCTATTCAATCGAAAATACTGACGCAGTTTAGCAGACATGTCGTGTGTCAGCAATTTATTGCTGGCAGTCGAGATTAATCAAGGGCAGATAGAGGATTTTTTGTGGTTGTCGTTAACCAGTCTCGGTCAAATTTGTAAACATAACGTCCAACTCTTCTAAGGTTACTTAAGACCACATTCGTGAATGTAATATCATCAAAATAAATAGTTGAACACAATAAATTGGGGAGTCATCATACCTTAACTTGTGATCAATTTTTCTATCCAAAATCAAACATTTCTATCCCATGTGATTATTAAATGATAGCCAGGGAAGAAGAGTCCCATCTACATCCGTCAAAATCCCGGACGATATGAAAATATTTCGTTCTGTGGCAATAGGCACGATCCAACCGTAGTTGACGGAACAGCAACGTGTTGTGGTTGTCTCCAAGATTAATTTACCATCCCCGACAGGCGACAACCAAAACGCAATACGCAATTAGCGAATTTCACAAATACCGAGCCTCTGCCTCGCATGCCGCTCAAAGATGATACACATCGTTCAGCTAAGCGTGAACCCAGCGCATCATGAGCGTGCGTTGGAGCCATGCGTGTCAGACCGGCCTTGAGTGTCAGATGGTGTCAGGAAGGAATTCTTACTTTGATCCTGTAGTCTGGTGTCGTTTGGATTTTTGCTAACTTCTTAAGGAGCCTTTGAGAGAGTACCGGTATGTTGTAGTCTACCGGTCTTTGTAGGTTGTTCACGCCAGTTTTGATTAGCTTCACCATTTAATGATGATTATTATGATATCTGTAGAATTACAAATTATTTCCTGCAATAAAAGGATAGAATACTCGCTTGAAGATCACTAACAACATCTCAAGTTACGCAAGTATGGTGTTTGATTCGCAGAGAAGTCAAATGTTAAGCTCATCAACATATTGTTATCAACACCAACTATGCTTCGTAAGTTACTTCTTTCTTGAGTAACTTTAGTTGTTGTACACGATCTTTAAGCGCGTGTTGACAGACTTTTTGAGCAAAAATATGGATATGATAATAATGTTTGTAGCATAGTATCATAAAAGAATCTGTGAATCTCAGTCTCAGTCTGGCAATGCTTCCAAATTATATGAGAATGATCCACACTTCTAAATGACACCTATTTGTTGTTCGCAATTAAATGCCTCGGGTAATGATTGTTATTAGCGGTGACGGTGCTTTATATGTCACGCCATAGGTATAAATAACTACGGGGAAATCATCTCTTTTTGTCCCCACGAGACACAAGCTGGGTGTGATTGACGCTGCTAATCATTTTGCAGCTGTTTGCTCTCTTTACACATGCCACACACAGCAGGGAAGAGAAATGACGAGTCACAAATTTACGACTCGTCACAGCTAACGCTTTCTCGTCAGTGTCAGCTCGACGCTCTGATGCCTCTAAGCAACTTCTGCTTACTGCACGCAAATGTCATCCCGGTTGCATTTGGTGATGTAGCGGATCGCTGCAAATATGCATCAGTATGTCAAGTACCAAGCCAACATACGGTGGAAACAAGTTGGGAAGAGTCTAGAGTCAGTCCGATGAGCTGTGAAACAAATTCGTCAACGTCATCAAAATCTGTAAGCCGTCGGTGACTAGGCAAGACCTAGGCATGTTCAGAGCACCGGTTTCTTCAGGTGATCTCAAGCGTAGATCAATCAATCAGATTTGTCTAGCTCAGCGGTCGGACAGCTTCGAAATCGTAGCCAAAAGATCCTCGCCCTCACGTGTCTGTGATTTCCAACGGAAGGTATCAAACATCGGATGAAGTTGCTCGTGAACGTTGATTTACGTTGTTAACATCATAATTATCGAGATCTAAATCGTATTGTACAACGATAGGAAATGTCGTGATGAACTCTCAATCTTTCATCATCGAAACAGCCTAGGGAAACGAAACATATACCTTTATGGAATTAATAATCGGAACAACAATACTACTGACGCAATCTATTTGAAGGAATCGAGCATCACAGTTTGATTAAGACGTCTGATCTTGAGGCAAGGCATATTGTTTGGATCTCAATTCGGCCTTTGCGATTGTATTCTTTGCTCTTTGTGAGGTATGCGTGTTTGACCATAGCAGATGACAGGCTGAAATGGAAAAATCATGCAAAACGTTGACGATCATGCAATGGACGATGGTCAATGGGCTTGTTTCATCAAAAGACTCTCATGATTGACAGAGAAAGTAATAGTTGTCTATTAATCTAGCGATCATTTCGTGATCGTACTTAATTCTGTGATGAAATTGTTCATCGATCACTCTTGCAAATTTTCATAGAAACACATTGAATTCCGATATGTCTTTACTAATGGGAATTCAAATGTTAATATGTTTTAGGAGGAATTTATTTGTTGAAATTGTTTTTAAATAGACACAGGTAAGTTTATGTCACTAAACAATAAAAGTTTAACAATACGATCCCTCCGTGTTCAACTGGGATAAGTTGACGTTTCGGAGATAAGAGGAGGATATTCCTCCCAGCCCCATGAAATAAGTTAACATTTGTCAATTACTGTCAAACAACACGCTCTTATAATAACATAGGCTGATATAAGCTCTTCACAGCTATTGCTTCTTCAAATAGTTGCTGAGTGTATTTCATGAAAATTGCAATTATCTTGGAAAAAGTATTTTTCTTCTGCTGGAATGACGTGAGAGCTTTAATATTCGTGAGCAGTTGAATAACTGGGTAGAGTATGAAGTGAGCTCGCACATTTCATCCTGTTGAAGTGCTTTTCTGATGCAAGGAAGTGAGTAAAATCCATGAACGAAGGAGTAAAACTAAGCCTTCAATGTACCAAACATGCAAAAGACTATAATAAAAAATAGTGTAGAAGGGTTTCATGCCAAGGTGCAGACGGACAGAAAAGAGTTAGGTGGAAAATCAATAGAGGTGATTTTTATGCTTCACAACACAGCAGATAGGACGTCGATTTTGGATGGATCTCTCTGCCCCATCTTTCCTCCAAGCAATCAGCGCATCTTTTGCCTTTTCTCAAACCAGCCAACACGAGATGACGGTTTCGCCCACTGCCACGACATTTGACCGGCACTGGACAGAGTACTAGCGGTCGTCCAAAGAGTGTGAGAGATAATGGGTGGATGGGCTATGCTTTATTTGCAGCTGTTTTATGTTGGACATCAATTGTTGTCGATATTACCCGCGTCGGACACTCCGGGAGTAGCGTCCCGAATGGTGCCTTATCCTGGGGAAATATGTATCGTTCGAAAGTGTTTCCAGATGATCGGTCCAGTGCCGGGTTTCGCTACACATAGAGTGACATTCATGCACACACACACACACAGCTCTTACGCTAGGTGCAACGAGAGGTGGAAAACAAAATAGGAGAAGATATGAAAATGAACGGTAACGACGATGGTCGGGCCAAAATAAGATGCGACATATCCGAGTGGGGTCATGCAGGAATACGAAGGAACAAAAAGGATATAATCTATTTTTCTTTACTGTGTGCTTGATTCATTAGATGGTGGACTGGTGAATGTTTTTGTTTATTCAATTGGTCACTTGTTTAAGACCGACTTGTTTCTAGAAATCAATTCTAATGGAGCTCATGTTAAGACAGAAGTCTATGCTTGAATTGAATGGTTCATTTATGGGCAGAATTTCTATTGTGTCGTAATTATTATGTTTCTGGGCAAGTTATTTTATTTAAATAGGTTAAAGAAATAAAATGAAGCATTGTTATAATACTATTTCGTTGATTTTTTCTATATTTCCAGATGTCGAAAATATCACTACCAGGGACTGCAGTGGTAACTGAAGCTAAAATGTGATGATGTTTAGTTAAATTGAATTACTACTTTCAAGTCACTTTTACGATCCAAGTGCTAATTTGTTTCCTGTGTTAAACTTAAAATCTTCACTTTCCGCACTTACATTGTGTGCAAAGATGCGGTCCAAACAGCAGCCACGACCTTCTTATCGATGGATCAACAACGACAAAGGTAGGTTTACAATTCTTTTTTGAGTGTGATTATTAGATCCAAATGATGTCGGCCCATCTCAAGAAGAACATCATCAGATAATTCCACAAATTTCAAGACCATTTTTATAATTTTCCCCTCCCAAAGAGGTAATCGACGATAGTGGAAAAACAATTCCGTCGACTTCATTATTAATTGATTCATTAGCTTTAATAATTATGGTGCAATCATCGCAATATGTAGGCGTTATATTTACTCTACATGTGAATGACGATAATAAAGAAAATATTTTCCTTCGCGACTGAAGAATCTACCTTCTGACCTGCGAAGCGAAGACGGCGAAGTACTCGCGGGTACCATACAACTTGTAGCATATCATAAATGGGTGTAATTATGCAGATTCGTGAAACTGCTGGAACGGCAACTATAAAACAGATCGAACGTTCGATGCATATGCGAAACCGTTGCATCAATGTCACTCTCACAGTGCGAGTTTGATATTTTCAGGTAGTCTTACAACTTCTTGGAGCTTCTCACCAGGGTGTCGAATCGATTATCAGACGTACTGTTGAATATTATTTGCTTGCGATGATGATAATTGCGATACACTGTACTTGCTCCATCGTATTAAATTTCTGTTTTGATCGAACGTATTCTTTGCTTTTCAAGCAATGAGATCTAGAAAATGATTAGAAACGGGGACAAATTATTCATTAAGTTGTTTGAACTTGCATGAAGCTATTCTCCCTTCACTGTATTTAGAAAAACTTACCATTTACACACTCGTCATTATTTTCTTTGGCCCAAGTCCATTTTTGATGGTGGTTGTTCTCATGGGGCGAAAAGAAACGAATCTCTGACGTCGAGCGCACAAGCAAGGGTACTTTTACGATTTATGTGTTTAATAAAATTAATAAACGCCACATCGCTCCATGCATCGGTGTGCGAAACGAAAAGCGTTCTGATGAGTGAAAAGTCGATGTAAAGGATGCTCAACTGGGCTTGCTTCGTATATCTTCACGAGTATGTATTTTCTGTTGTGTGACCTTACTGGCAGCTTGGTTTCGTTGATGCATTGGTTGTTATATGAGAGCGTCATGGGAAGAAGCGGGAAGACACGGGACACGAGCGGTGGTAACAGTATTAAAAATGGTCTCCCGTTGTCTAGCAAGTGTGGGACGCTGTGCCCTGACTGGTATCAAGTCTCATAATTTTAATCTATAAATTATTGCTTCGGTAACAAAACAGCTCATAAATCACAATTCAATCAGTAAAAATACTTTCATTCATTTCTACATAGAATGGCACATCACTTGAGCACTGACTTAAACACGTTTCATGACCTTATTCTCTGTCTGATTCTTTCTTTACATTAACACGGTAAAAAAGGCCTGGAGTCCTAAAAATATCAACCCTCTGAGCCTCTAACCCAGTCTTGAAGTCTTTTGAAATATTTTTGAAAATCAAACTGATTTAAATAACATTTTCTGTGCCTTACGCCAAAAGAAACATTCCCTTTATTGACGTTAAACAATCAAACTGTCTACTCGGCAAACAGTTTCAAACCATGGGAAAAAGATATTCGACATGCTCTAAACCAAACCTTCTTTGTTAAAGATCTTAAAGTTTCGGATGATCTTAAATAGTTATCCAAAATTTGAGAAACTGGTAAAGATTGACCTTAGACGGTATCAAAACCGGTATAAAATTTCGTTCATTCGCGCCATCAGGATTAACGCAGATGGATTTAAAACCACAGATCTCTTGTGCCATCTGTCGTCGATAAACGCTCATAAAAAGACGCTCAAGAGAGAGATGGTGAATCTGTAAATTTATTGTTTCCGATAAGATTGTTGTTCCTTCACAAAATTCAATTGACAGGTCAAGAACCAAGAGACAAATAAAGCAAATAAGCTGCAGGTGATTTACAATCACAAAGATATTTAACGTTTTTGAGAAATATAACTAAATCTTGTGATAATTTCGAGGATGAAAAATTGTTCAAAGAAGCAGTCTGAAACCTTCATCGAAAAATTGAAGGAATATTATTGCTGAAGTTATCCACATGCAAGAAGTCAAATTTCCTAAATGTAACTCGAAAGACAAACCGAAACTTATCAAAACAGAGCACCAGTACATCAAACTCAGTTGATATGTTTATGATGATCACCGGCGACAGGCTGCCCGACACCAGCTACACGGGATGTGCCGTTTCTGTTATCCCTTTTCTGGCTTGATGTGTCTTGTTCGGTTTGTCAAGCTGGATGTAATTTATTGCTTTCAGATAAAACTTCATAGGAACTCAAGCGAGATCCTCTGTCCGACACCGTTCAACCAGAGTCACCATTTTGGGTATAAGACGCGATCGATTTCCAGACCATTCAGATCATCATGAATTCTTCAAACGCTTTTTGGTTGAAATGTAAAGTAAGACGATCTGGAATCGGTATTCAACATTTGAACGACGACTTACTTGGACATTCAGGATAGTCTTACATTTTGAAGCGATATATCCACTTCAAGAGGCACATGAAACTTTTGCGTTCAGTGATGACCCACCAATAACTTTATCAAATCAGATCACTTGAACATTTCCTAGCATTTTTTCCGAATATGTTTCATTTTCAGTTCATCATTTGATCAAAAGTTGTTCTAAAAACAAAAGGCGTTCTGTGCATAACGCCGTCTTTGTGAAATTCTACCAGCCACCGTACCAGCACAAAAAGGTTTATCAAATTTTACATTCACGGTGTCGTTATCGAGGGACCACTGACGGTGGAAACCTTAACCAGCCGTAATATCCCCTGCACTGCACGATACAGCATTGATGTTGATTTATGAAGATTCATTTTCCGGAAATCGGCTCGCGCTGCGCTGGCCATCAGTTACGAACAGCTACTCATGGCTCACCGCTTGCTCTTTCTTGAAACGATGGCGGTGCTCACATCGAGGACACCCTACCTCCCAGTCAACCCTTGGCCAACCTGGTACCGGCGGGCTTTGGTTTTATGTAAAAGTGTTGAAGAAATGGAACCATCAACGAGAAGCAGCCATGAGTACGGGAGGAAAAAAGAGTTATTAAATGTGCAAAAGGTTGGGCCCATAAATTACTCTTCTTCCGTCTACCATAACGCTTGCGGGCCCGATCTGGAGACCCGATCCAGACATCCCGTCGCGCATCACTCACTTGCGAGGTACTACGAGCAGTACAAGCACGTACACGATTGGCCAAAAAGAATCACCCGCAGTGAGGTGTGGAGCCCCTCAGTGCAGTGCACTGCCCCCACAGAAGCTCTGACGATGGACAGCGTGGCCAACGAAGGTCCATTTTCACTCGAAGGGAACCGATGAGCGCTTGTGGCACATGGGGGGAACATTGGTGGCCGATGGGAGGTGGTGTAATTTTTTAAACGATTTGAACATTTCTTGATTATTCTTCAGTTATTGATTAATTGGAGCTTGCCAGCGCGTTGAAATATGGTGCATCGTTTCGCTGGTTCTCACCCTGTTTCGTTTAGGTGCATGCTCGAGCTGCTCGAACGGACGAACGAGTTTCGGAGAGTGCATTCGGTGCTATCGGTTGATCGTTGCATGCATTCATCGGCACGAAGGCATAACGCCTCCATCTCGCTTCACATAGCTGCTCAAGGCAACTTCCTTCCGTTGGCTACCACCTGGTAAGCGAGGCAACGTGCTCTGGATGCATGGGATATTTGACCGTTTACTAAATGCTTTGCTCACATAGAGTATGGAGAGTTTTGCGACATTCGTTGAAGTTACTCGACGAGCTGTTTTGTTCGTTCGCGCTTATATCAATCAAAGAAAACATTATTCAAACTCCATTGCTTAGAGATCTGATCGGAAAAAGTGACAACAACTTATGACAACAAAACCAAGAAATCAAAAATACTGTAAAATCACAAGGATTGCTTGATTGAAGCAAAGAAGTTGATGCAAAAGTTGAATTGTTATGTACAAATACCCTCTATGGAAATAAAATTAATGCTTTATGCGAGAGCTTCAGGTCAATACAAGTAACGAAATACCAACCGAGCATCCGGACTGATCGTCTTCATCATTGTCAATGCGTTCCGTTGCAATCAACCCGCCAGATCGCCGTTCCCATCCACACGCAAAGATGCGAAGCTACATGAGAGATAGAAAACACCGATATGAGTTATGTGATTTTAAACAATGTAAAGGTACTGATTATTTGATTTATGGTCATGCACTACCCCACGACTTGTTTGGATATCCGAGAACAGGTTCGACTCACCCCATGGACGACTTCGAGGAGTACAGGGATAAAGTTCTTAACATCAGCAGCCGTATTGCGGGATTGGATCGGGCCACTGATGGCGGGATTTTCAATCTACCGCGCCTAATGCTGGACTGTGGGAATCCTTCAGAAGACGGTGAAAGTGAAGAGGCCTGAAGAATGGTCAGAAAAATGATTTGTTTAGGAGCTCTCTCCTTCTCTTGTTCCTTCATTCTCTGTCTGTCTTCTAATTGTAGGTGTTACCAACGGAACAAAAACGAACATGAACCATCTTTTTACTCTGATGTATGTTTGTATCAAGCTTTAAACGTATAAACAGTTCCAATTTTGAATGTTTGGTTAATCTTGTTTTTCTATCATGATGCGAAGAGATTCAACGCTTGCAGAAAAGTGGCCTCAAACATCTCGTTTACTCTGAGAGATTTGACCCGAAACATATTGTATTGCTTATCCCGCTCGCTTGATCATACTTTTGTAAGGACAATCCAACTTCGCAGAAGTTATTTATCGCCATCGATACTCCGAAAGGGAACGATGGACAGCACAAGGATGGCTGAAGTGTGCGTATTATTAACTCATATTGCTGGAAATAGACTTTAATTAATAGCGATAATTTATCTTCTCACCCAACCACGCAAGGAAGCGAAGAGAAAAAAATGGAAGGCAAGGTAAAAGTGTTCTTTGTCGCACGTACATACATATACGATGTGGCGTATGTTATTGAAGAATACCTACGGCTGAAGATCAAGAGAAAATAGGAATGAAATAAGTCATGAAACGAACGACCCGTGTATTGATAGAAAATTAACTTTCCCATGAACACACACGTTGGAAAAGGTAAACCCCTACAGCAATTCCTTTTAAATTCATCGTGGAATCTGTAATCAATTTTTTAATTCGTC
Source organism: Anopheles maculipalpis (assembly GCF_943734695.1). Lineage (NCBI taxonomy): Eukaryota > Metazoa > Arthropoda > Insecta > Diptera > Culicidae > Anopheles > Anopheles maculipalpis. The sequence goes on from NC_064872.1 coordinate 12,015,559, forward strand.
CATCTTGTGAAACAACCTTTTCCGTTTCAAAAATGAACGTTTTTTTTTCGAATGCCAGTCGTCAGTCATTATTCAAACTATTGACACGATCGTTCGTTTTGTTCGTTGGCGGCCATGTTTTCGCTCTGGGATGTTATTCACCAAGAACGGAAGGGAATCTGAAGGATAAACTTCTCGCTCAAGAATCGATTGCATCAGTTCCATCTGGTTCAAAAAGCTTCTTCACGATCGCTGTTTCTCATTGGACGCAGCTGATCGTACCAGATTGGATGGATGCAACGAATCGGTTGTAACCTTTTCAAGAACGCAGGCTGTGTATTGGCAGAAACAAATGGGCCATTTTGTTAATAAATATTATTGAAAAACATTGTTGAACTGACGACGGTGTCTAGCTGAAGATGAGTTCCAGTAATGAATCATTGCAGATACGATTTCAGCTGATTGGGTTTGTTTGCAACACTGCATTCAATTTATAAAAATAAAACAAATCATTGAAAGTTAATTTTCAGTGTTACGAACAAGTCTTGAAGGAAGCATCAATTAAACCAGGGAGTCGATAATGTCTAATTATTCCTACCGAGCCGAAAATGCTACTTCCGATGGTTTGCGAATGTGAAAAAATTCCTTAGTCACCTCATGGTCATGAAAAGTCACTTCATCTATTTTGAAATTTTTCTGTTGCTTCAACCGATTCTTATTTGAAATAAATAACTAAAATTCCTGGACATACAACCATGTACAGTTTTCCACATGTACATCAAACAGTGACCACGAAAATAACGACACCAATATGGCTCTACCTCTCAAAGGTAAAATTAAACATCAAGAAAATTAGAAAAAACAGTTTTGATTGATTTGCTTCCAGTGTCATACTGGAGCAACGACGACCTGTTTCCCCTTTTCACCGATATCTGGATGTGTGTTTCAATGAGCTCATTCGTCAACGCTCCCCAAAGACTTACTCCAAACGGACGAGCTTCCTTCGATGTCTGATTCCAAAACACCCCCCGAGGCAGATGGGAGAAAGGAAGGAGCCAGCTCGAGAGACACATAACGACCAAAACTCCAGCTCCCACAAATGCAATCGATGATGGACGAATAAAGTTTTGCAAGGACGAATCCGTACGGACGGTCGGTGTCAGAAGGGAAAAGAAGAACCGGAAGAGTAGCAAACGGACAAGCAGCACGGTGACGAATGGAGAAACCATTCGCATGATGAATGCCACGGTTCGTCTCGTCATCAGCGAGCCAGAGTGTAAACGACGGGAAAATAACTAGACCATAATATTTAATATGACGAAAACATCGCTAGCGTGCGTGACAGGATGATGCTGAGGCGCTGCTGGACCTGGAGGTGATGGATGCCGGCTGAATGAGTGATTTTGGGGACGAAACGTCGCCTTCACTTCGGCTGCTGTTGCGCATTGGGATTGATGGATGAAAGGGACCAGAAATCCTGGACCCGCACATCTTTCCTCACGATGGCACCCATAACTCATCTCATCATTCCATTCCGCTGGGAGTGTGCTCCGTCCGGTGCCGTTTGAACTACCCTCCTTTGCAGGGATGAGCAACATTTTTATGTGTCAGATGAGCGTGTATGCACTTTACTTCGTTGCCTTCAAAATGTTAAACATGGATGGTTTTGTCCCGTGGGATACGTTGTTTTAATCAATCCAAAAAGTCCTAGAACAATGTTTTTAAAATTTGATAAAGTTTGACAATTTTTTTTTAGTAATTTACCGCCCCTGGCTTTCGCTGTAAATAACAGCATTTGAAACCTGTGAACTGATGGTAACATCAAATCACATTTTGCGCTGAAGATGACGAAAGAAGCGATAATCGTGATAAGACGTTAGAAAGGTGTCTTTAACAGCGCTGTGGCACAGTAGTTTGTAAGCAAATTTCAGAATTTTATTTTTACTTGATTTGTTGTTGGTTCTCTTTGAATTTTTCATGTGAATTTTCACTTTATTTTCTTGTTTATAATATTTTTTTAAATGGCTTAACAATTTTAAAATTTTAATTTTGAAACATAATTTCTTGATATACTCATAACTACTATGAATATATTTCCTTTGTCCACTCCACAACAACTGCAAGTCAAAGCGGGCTGCAGAGACTGAAGGAAAAACTTTTCAAGTTCCAGACGAAATGAGTGGCCTGGGGATTGAAAGTTAGCAATCCGGGAACAGTTTCTGGCTGTCTTTGGTCGCTGCCTGGCCACCCACAACCCCGCGCACCATGGATGGTGGACATCAACTACATAGTGTTCCGGGGGCTGCCCGAGGGAAAGCTAAAAGCACAGGAAAGTACAAAACGTGATACCTACTGGCAAAACTTCAGCGAGCTCGTCCATCCCGGCGAATGCGGGGCAGCACGATGCAAGGTCACCAGGGAAGGTCCATCGCCTGTGCAGCCGATTCCTTTTGCCCGGGACTGGCACGATAGCAGTGATGATTCATGATTGATGTGAGGTGAAAGAAGACAGATTATTATACATTTTCACCATCCCGTGCCATCAGTGTACGCCCCGTCCGGGATACCCTTCCGCTGGCCATACGCTTTCAGTTCGTTCGGTAGTGTCACTGTGTTTCTTGCCATTTCTCTTGGACAACATTTTCCACCATTTCCGTCCTCTCGGCCGCTGCTCGGCTTGGGAGCTTCGTTTATGTGGAGGAGGAAGTGTGTTTTCTTGTTACTGGTCCATGGGTAAAGATTTCCTTCGGCTTCTGCCGTACGGTGCGCCTTATTCTTCGTCAGGCAGTCACCGTTGATATATAGTCGGATGACCATGATGATGCTGATAATGATGATGTGAAGAGTAAGGCAAGGTGGGAAAAATGATGGCGCAAGTTCGACACAGAGGCGAACACCACCGAGCTAGATGGAAACCTTTCACGTCGCTGTTCGGTGAAGAAATGTTGCACATTTTTCCTTTGCCGTCGCCCGCCGCCCCAACAGTTCCGAATGTACCCTGTCCATTACACACACACACATACACTCCGTCACCTAGAGCGCTTGTTTTACGAAGAAATCATGCAATACTTCGAAGGCCACAGTGAAACTAGCACTATTTGAGGTGGGCAATCGGAGGACGACGAGAGCTTAAATCATCATGGTCAGTACAGTACGAATGAACCATTCGTCATAACGTAAGTCTGGATGATGAGATACAGAATTTGATGGAGCGTAAGACAGTGACCGAGCACGAAATAGTGGAGTTCTGACACAGCATGTACGGCATGATGGATGCAGGAGTTCGTTGTTTAAATACGTTGGTTTTGCGCTGAGTTGAGAGCACCCTTTACTCATGGGCAGTAATTACTAGAGTTCGAGAATCGACAATTAAACTGTTTTACGTTAAATAATCGATAGTTTTAAAGTAATATCTCCCTAACTTTTAATTTGCTGTAAACAACAATCAATAGACATTCGATTTTTATGCACAAAGCATCAAACAAGCACACGAGCACACGAACAAGGCTTGCGAAAGTGGCAAAAGGTTACAAAGATTACACACATTATTTATATCTGCCATGCATTTATTACATTCGCTTTCTATACCCATTACGGTGAATAATGAACACCATATCCTTCATCAGCAATGCCTGGGCGTGTGTTTCCCTTTGCGCTAGCCACTAAGCACGTTAGTGAACCAAAACGCTGTTAGTGTGTTCGGTGTATGGAAACACTTTTTTATCCTTCCCCCGGGGTGAGCGGACAGGAACAGTAAGCTGAGCGTAATATAAATGACGGTGGGTCTTCCGGTTATATTGACTCTAGCCTTTGCCATGACCGAGGCGACACATTGCTTTTCATTTCTTCCACCGGTTTTGCTTAGCGTTGAGTGAAGCCGATGCTGCTGTCCACCACCGGCTTGACATGTTCTTTGTCAAGAAGGGAACAAAGTGAACTGGGCAATCATTCAATCTATTGCAGCATAATCTTTGCGCGGCACTCAAATGCATTTGTTGTCTGTCCTTCGTGGCGGATCATGTACGGTATTATACAACAAAATTTGACAGATTTTTTTATTACTGTTGGAGTTATACATAAATTACAAAGAGGAATAAAAGATACTTGTACTTATATTAAGACGTACAGGAAAAAAAGCAAGAAGGAAGGACAAATTTCTCTCTCATACATTCCCCGGGAAAAAAAAATCCACTGACAGGTGTCAATCATGATTTCGAAACTCACAGCAACAAGCAAACGGTACTATTTATATCATTCAACGAACCTGCCACCCGATGACACCCACAATTGGATTAAACGGTTTTGTCGCCTGTCAAAAACAGGCGGAAATGATTAGATTAGATGGCACTGAATCGCCGCTGGACCAACGATCCGGTACGGTCGACAAGTTGTTGACAGGCCAAGCATCAGGGCAGATGCTTAGCATTACAATCCTAATATACCTGATAAGGTTTGGGGGATAAGTTAGATAATTTTTACTTAAACATGAAAAAACGGAACAACTTTAGTAAGTTTTCCTGCAACAGCTATGAAAATAATGTTAATAAATAATAATTCTTCATTGAATTTTACGTTTTGTTCAAAAGCGCGTAGCAAATCAAACTCAAAATGAATAACTGTCAATTTAACGACATTCAAATGTTGCAAGATAATAGAAATAGCACCATTAAAGTCAATTAGACGTTCACAAAATTAATGTTTGATTGATAGTGTTTTTCTCAGCTGTATGAGCAAATGGAGAAAGCAATCAAAAATGGAACATAACTGAGTGGTTTGGGCAATTTTTCAAAACACAATATCGTGTGTTCAATGGAATATTTATTGTGGATCAAATAATGACCTGAATTTATTTTCAAAAACTATGTACGCATGCGATACCATGCGTCTCCATCGTACATGTGCTATTAATGCTTGGGATATTTTAATAGCCGAAAGTACAACAATAATTTTCAAAACTTTCTTTAGTCATAGTTTGGTAACTCAATATCGAAATGCATTTCTCCATTTTGAGTAAAAGTAAAATCGAACAATAACCCAAAATATCAAACAAACTAAATCTCTTCCTACGCTCGATTCAATTTAATCATCTTTCGACGCTAGACCTCGATACCTCGTTTGATGCATGCCGTCAGCGGATAGGATAGCAAAGGTAAATGTGCCAGAGTGAAGTAACATGATTTTGAGCGAATGAAAAATGACATTGCTTTTCCCTGGCAGAAACTTTACGCTGTACCGAACCTGATAGCCGCCGTTCGAAGCACGAGCCAGTTACCGGTTGACATGGTGAGATCTTCTTCTATCACACACACACACACACACAAACACATTGTGGAAGAAAACTTTCTTACTGACACGTTCCGTTTGGAGCATTGAGCTTCAGTCTCAGTTGCAGCAGAACGTGGGGGCAGGCGGAGAAGGCATCAGCCGAAGGAAGCACCAGCAATCGATTGTCCTGGCCAGTCGGTCCAGTCACATCACCCAAGAAGACGTTGCTCGTCACCGTGCTCATGTGTACATGTCATTCGACGAGCGACGAGTCGTACGGTGCAGCACTGGAAGACTATGGACGATGGAGCTAAGAAAAATATCATGCCAATCATTCAATTCTTTTCCGTTTCTTTAGCCGAGACGAATGTCAGCTGGATGGATCGGTGTTTGGATGAGTGGACCTTTCGGATACGTAGTATCCCTAGGCCTGCGGAGGTGGGAAGGGGGGGGGGGGGGTAGTTCGGGGTGCGAGACATTGAAAGGGTAAAAGTAAGGACGTACGGGAATTGAGTTTCCAGTATTGGCTATTTTTCTTTCCTACACCTCCTACTGCTCTGCTGGCGGAAACGAGTTTGGCCCGAGCGAAACGTTCTAACGAACGGCACGTACTTTTGAGAAATCTATTTTTCTCTCCGAGCAGCAATGCACATGGCAGATGATGGATACTATTTTCTGGCGAATGAATTAGCACAAATTCATATCCAATTTTGAAAATGGGCGTTTTTCACTGCCTTCAAGGCGATCAACCTGGATTTTTTTGTTTAGAAACTTGCAAAACTATTTTGCGTTAGTTTACTTAAATTTTTGCGATAGTCAGATAAACTAAAAATGATTTAAAAAAAAGGATCGCGGTAGTAAAAATAATGAGCCTGAACACAATCGTCTGGAGTGACCATTTTGAAAACAATAAATTAAAGTATGAGAATAATTTATCCTTTTTTGAATACTGCTTTGCACCGACATTTCACAAACCGTTTTACAAATACTTTTTGCCCTCTATCTAAATTCAAACTGTCAGCAAAATGTCTGCCCAAAACGATGGAACAACATCCGAAACTATGCAAACGAGCGAGATAGAGAGAGAGAGAGAGAGAGAAAAAAAAAGAGAACCACTTTTGATGGCCTAAAAGCTCCTGTCCTGTACTCTAAATCCATTATGGTTGACCATTTCCAGCGCGATTGATGAATAATTCGATGAGCGATGAAATTTGCCATGTATCGATGTTTGCATATTCATGTTTTGAACTTTGGAACCGTCCCCGGGCAATCGCGGCGGAAATGGCCGCTCGCGTGAAATGCTTTCGCTTATCCTACCCCGATCCACGTCACGGTATCGGCCGTAGCCGGTGGATGGTGCTGGACGGAATGGCATGCTCACCGATAGTACAGATGTCATTTCGATAGCGGCACACAAATGATCACTGGTGTAATATCGCCGGTGCACTTACGCGATTGGCATTTTTAGTGCACAAAGCGTACCGCATCGAGTGCCACACAGTGGGAAAAAGATAGAAAATAAATTAACCATCGAAACATTTGCCGCGCTCCATCTCGTCGCTTGACAGGCTGTCTCTTTGATGGGGCAGCCATTACGCGCGGAGTCGCGCATGCATCTTCCGGCTTCCGGACTGCCCTTTTTGGATGTGTCAAAAGGCACACTATCGGCAGTGTCGTGCAATGAAGCTGTAACTGTGAATGGGATTAGTGGTGGTGTCACGAAGAAACATAACCTAGAAAATTAAAACAAAATGTTTCCACAACCGGTTACAGCTATGAAGCTATGATTGAACGATCAGTAAAACTTTGGCAGCTGTGCTGTTGAGGTAGAATGGTAAAATTGAAACAATGTCCATTAGCGATTTTATTTGATAGGTTTCTAGCTTTGAATTATATGTCAGCTGTTATTTGACATCTGCTTTATGTTCGTTACTATTCTCAGTACAAATGAAGTCGATGAATCTGAACAAAGTTTACTTTAGAGAACTTCAGAGGACATGAAGAAGAGTCCTTTGTTTACATTACTTTATGCAAAACTTGCTGTGCATTGAAAGCGAAAGAAAAATTCGAAATTCACCCCAGTATCAGGAAGCCTCAAATTTCATAATTCACAAAAACCACTCAAGTGTTTGCCCGTCTCAACAAATGAGATAATTTTATAATAAAAAGTCATTTACATCAAAGCATCGTTTTACGCTTCTTCAAAGTTATGTATAATCAATTGACCCTACCTGGTTGATCTCATCCATAACATTTTATTTCGTTCCCCTTTCTTACTTATTTTCCTACATTTCGAGTTTCACAGCACAACATTAGCATCTCACACACTAATGATAAGCGTTTGACTAGTTTGCTTTCAGAGAGCATGCTTTTTAACACACAAACAACATCCTACCAGCATCACGATATTGGTCCTATAATTCTAAATTATTTGATTCCCGCTGACGTATATCATTCCGTGCTATCTTCATAATTTTGAAGGTTTATAATTTATGGTACTTCAAATTAGCGCTTCGCATTTAAATAACATATTCTGTCCATGACATGCCTGCCATGACGTAGTGAAAAGCCGAAAAAAGAACAAATAATTTATGTCGTTTGTAGAATGGTGGATGTGGGTAGATGCAAAGCTGTCCGTAGAATACGGTCACGGTTTCATATGTGCTTGAGCCTTGTATTTGTGACTTTAGCTATTTTTTTCTTTTAAGAGTCTGGTTCTTCCAAGAATGTTTGCCTTTTTTGCACGTTGAAGAATTGGATGAGTTATCTGTAACGAGAGGGAATAAAAATCGAACAAAATCTTTTTCTAAACAACCATCTACAGCAAAACAACAGACCTCTTGCGATGTTTATTTGTAGACAACAGTATAGCGAAATTCATAATATTTTATTGATTTATTCTCTTTAACTTCTCGTGTTTTACCTGCCGACAGCCGACGATTCATTCAACAACTTTTACCGGCAAACTTAAGTCAGCAGAAGCAACAACCATTCCAATCGTTTGACAGGTTCACGACACCACTATCGTCATTCTTGTGTGAATAACTAATGCGACACGCGGCGAAGCAGGTCCGCCTGCAAAAAAAAAGGGTTCAGTCTTCCAGTTCCATCAAGAAAAACAAAAGACTTTTTGTACTGCGAACGAAGGCAAGTTCGAACGAAATGATGGTTCTGGCAACAAACAACCTGTAACCTCTGTGAACCTGCTGGTCTCATTTCCGCCTTTTCTTGCCATCCTCGCGGCAGAACCCATTTTTGCATCGCTTTTCTGCCGGATGTACGGTTCTTCATAAAACTACTAGAGCAGCCGAGTTTTGCAGAGCTAGCAGATGCAATGTCTAGCTGGTTCGATGATGATGCTTTTCCTCGCTTTTCCTCATCAGCGTGCTTTGGCCTCGCTAGTCATTAAGTAAATGTAGCACGGCCGTCAAATGTCTTTTGATAGGCGTTCCGATAGAAATTCTGGCTCATTGATCAGTTCACCGAGACACCATCTATAGTTGTCTAGCAGTGTGTCTGTTCTTCCCATCTCAACTCGCATCATTTTGTGGGTTGCGGTGAAAACATTCCTGTGCCTGACAAGCTGCAGCTGATGCTAGCAAATGACAAACAATTCACAGCACTTGGAGCTATTAAGTGTGAGAACAGAATAGGAAACAAAAATAGTGCCATGAATGACACGGACTTAGAAGTCTGCTTTTGTTTTATTTATTATCCCTTTAGTGTTGTAAAACGTACATCAAATTTTAAGTTTAAAAAGCGTTTGGAAGTTTGATTTTTGATTCACTGCAACCATTTGAGCTGCATACTTACTTTTTGCTTACAAAAAGGATGTTAATATTAAGGGATATTACTGGATATTAAAGGAACTGATAACTGAATCCATTTAGAAAGACTGATCAAAGCAATTTAACTAAATTATGAAAACTTATAAAAACCCGAACATCCAACAACATAGGTTGCGAGAAGATTGAAAGGAAATGACTGTCACCATGTTAGATTGTTAAAACAAATTCGTGTAATGTCTGGAAGAGTTTAACGCTTGTCGTTTTGAACATTATGTCAAATTGAGGCTTAGCTCACCTGAGGAGAATACATTGTGTAGCACCTGTTGTACTCGAGTACACAAGCAAGCATAATAGAAAATAAAGTGATTGTTTGGACATGAGGACGATCACCATCCAACTTATTCCCTATGTGGCTACTGCATGACTTCTTGTTTGTTTATCATCCTAAAAGCATCCAGGAAATAGTGTCTTAAAACTCGACAGAACTTTTTATTAGTGAATACAGTACAACAAATTAATGACAGAATATAATTTGACACAAACAACACAGTGCTATGGCTCTAAAAGCCAAGCCATCAGTAAAAATCACGAAATGACATAGTCATGGCTGCTTAGTGGGCCATTAAAAAATGGATTATCTATTTACTTGGCGGTTTACTAGTTTTTTGCTGCCGGTGTCAATTTGCAATTTACCATTAATCTATTGACCAAAATAGTTAGCCTACAAAACTGGCGAAAGCAGTAATCTGAAAATGGTATATAAAAGTGCTATGTTTTTGTTGTATATCACTTGTTGTAGTAATAGTAGTAATAGTGTTTTATTTATGTATTTCATTTCACATTACATGCTTGTTATTGGTTCTGGTAACCTCATCTAACATACATATGTAGCTTAACTCAATACATTTGAGGGATGAATTGAGCGAAGCCTTTTGATAAGATAAACAATATTAAATTATTGAAATGTGCACCTTTGGGAAAAATTTCTTTAAAACGAACCAAATTTTTCAAAAATGGACGCTCTATGTAGATTGCTGCATTCTTAAGCAATCTTTTGTTCGAAACTGACAAAAAAATCATGTATTAATTAAGCATAAAATGCAACTATGACCAACACTAATCTTTCACTCGAGAGCAGCACAGTGGTATAGGCGACAGCGGCGCCGGTCTTCGAATGGCAGGACCGGAGTTCGAATCCTACCCGGACCGTACTCCCGTAGTGAGCACTTGACTATCCAACTACGAGGCATCAGGCAAGTCTAGTCAGTCTTTTGATTGCCCGCGTGTGTCCTTAGAAGTCGTTGAGCCAAAAAGAACAGTCTTTCATACTTTACGGTTCAGTTTCATCGCTCTCGACTCAAATCAAATAACTGGACCTATATTTTTAAAAACACACAGTTTAATAAAACCATAACCAAGAAAAGAACTCACAATTTTTCTGGGCCATCGGGATTGCCAATATGATTACCATCTACTGTTCAGTTTTATCTGCTAAAGCATTCGATCGAATGTAACATAAGCGTTGTGCAGTAAACCATTCGCTCCTGTGCAATTCGTTGTGTACAGGCGAGAATTCGGGACGCGTAGCAAAACCAAAGCTCATTAAACATTTATATGTGTCTCGTGTGTGTAGTAATATTCTTTTTTCGTGTTTTTACTCTAATGTGTTTATGCGTAACTTGATTACGACCAGTTGGGAGCAAATAACGGGCTAATCAGTTGAACATCACAAATTAAATATCTGAATCAACGGAAAGCTACACCAGGGCGTTTTGTTTTTAATTACTTCAGCTATTGGCCTGCTCACTCTCGCTGTGTGTCGGGGCAAACCACAGTAATGAAATGGATACACGACACAAACCCCAGTGCTGACCGGTAGAGTAGAAAGGATCATCATCGACAACCACTTTCCACTATCGGGAGGTGTTCGATGGGAACAGAAACATGTTTCCCGAAGCCACCACAATCGAATCAACGGACGAAATATTGACAACAATCATCATAAAGTAGACGGTATTAGGGTAGCTGTACTGATTATAACCACAGTCGTAGGCTTTGGCCAAGTGCAGGCATTGGTCCCATGAATCGTACTTTGTTCACTGCCCGCGCAATGAACTAGTGGGGTTTATTTTTCCCTTGACGGGGGTTGTAAAGTCCAACTTTCAATTCCAATATCAGTTGAAAAAAACAATACACATGACAGTTTTATGATTCAATTGATAAACAACCTAATGTTATAATAAATAGACGGTGAATCATGCAAAGAACAATTGTTTCTCAGACCTGAAAATTACATCTGTCCAAATTACAGCACTAAATATTTAAAAATTAAAATTTAAAAAAAATTCCATACCTTATCAAAGAGCAAATATACAGGGGAAGAACCAAAAAACATGATAAAAAAGGATTGCAAAATACAATGAGAAATTTTTGTAATAATCATTTTTTCACGTTCTACACACCTTCAATGAAACATAAAACTCGATCGTCTGTACAACACAAATTTCCCTGTAACAAAGTTAAAACTATTGAAAAAATGCTTCACATTTTCGCGTTCTAAAAACGTTGCATCCACCGAAACCGTCCATGACCAACATGTTGAATTTTCATTGTATGATTGGATTGAACAATTCTAGTCAAATGAATCTTCATTTGTGCACGGTCGATTTGCGTGCTGTAAATGTTGACAAAAACTGCATCAGCATCCAAATCCAATCGCGCTCGCTCCCGTTCACTCCATCTCCGAGCAGTGAACATTGCTTGCGTAGCAGCACAACAAACACCTCCATCCAGCAGCAGCCAGTGCTGGTGTGTGTTAGTTCGATGAGTCCTCATAACTTTTCATCTCCCGGTAGCACGAAAATGCTGTACAGTACGTGTCACAGGCTCGCGATATCCATTCCGGCTCGC